>NC_142081.1:139524307-140188682 GCF_054644295.1 Miniopterus natalensis | reverse complement strand
AAAAATACTACCAGGACCTGGTGAAGTTACTGACAATTCTCCAAATAGAAATTCTGAAAATTATACATGTGCATAACAGTCCTTAATTTAAATACTTGCCATGAAAATAATACTTGCCATCAAATCCAAAGTTGTAGAAGAAGGCATAAATAATGAAATAAACTAAGTGCCATAAATTAAATTTCACTTAGAACTACAAGGGATGTTATCTAACTGAGGATGAAACAATAAAATTCTGAAAAGCAAGAGAGAAGTCATGATAGGTTAATGTCTCATGGAAAATATTTTTTTAAAAAGCACCTAAAGGGAGATCCAAGATGGCAGCGAATTGAGTGGAAGCTACAGTGACACTTCCCCGGGCAAAAACTGGAATTACAACTAAAATATAGAAAAACCATCCTGAATAACCAACTGCAACTGAAGACAAGCTGGAGAGCATCCTCATAACCAAGGAGGAAAAGTGGAGACCACATAGAGACTGGTAGGAAGTGCGGACGCAAGAGGGCTGGCTGGGCTCCCACAGGCACCAGCTGAAGGTCCAGAGGGAGATCTCAGCTGTGGGGGTTCCCACTGAGGATTCTGGGGCCTAAATCCCAGACTAGGCTTCCCAACCAAGAGCATCAGAACTGAGAAAGGTGCCCACATAACATCTGGCTGTGAAAAACATCCAGGTTTCTGTCTTCCAGGGAGAGACGGCTGGAAATGCAGGCACCCTCTTAAAGAGCCAATGCATAAAGTTTCATGTGCAGCCACTCACCTAGGGCTCAGGTAGAGGGAAGGCAGAGTGGACTGGGGCTGTGTGAGGAGAGTCCAGGAGGGCTGGCTGGGAGAATAGATCTCAGAGGGTACCCATTTAGACCCCGGTGCTGAGTCATTCCCCCATACTGCAGAGGACATCTTTTTCAGGCAGACATTTACCTTCCAAGCAGCTTTTGCCCCATCCTGCTGGAAAACCTCTGGCCCCACCCCTTGGAGCTTCTACAGCCTGAGGCTCATTAAGAGACTGAATAACAGCCTCTAGGTGCTTTGAGTCTTTGCCTGAGTTGATTCTGGAACAAGGGCTTAGAAAAGCAGACACTGGTGCACATCTTGGTCCTGTCCATACACACCCAACCCCAGCAGAGGAAACCAGAAGCTGTGGAGTGTGGAAAATTTCAAACAGGGTACTCAAGGCCAGTCACAAACACTGTCTGACATTGGCCTGCACCAGAGACCATCGAAAAGACTGGGAGTCATAGCAGATGTACCTAATACATAGAAATAAACCCAAATAGGCAGCCAAAATGGGGAGACAAAAAAAATAAGCCCTAAATGAAAGAACAAAAGAATTCTCCAGAAGAAGAGCTAAATGAAATGAAGATAAGCAATCTATCAGATATAGAATTCAGAATACTGATCATAAAGATGCTCATCAGCATGAAAAAAGATATAGAAACTATGAAGGAAATTAAGAATGACATAGTAGAAATAAAAAAAATTAGAAGGAATGAACAGCAGATTAGGGGAAGCTAAGGATCAGATCAGCAAATTAGAAGACAGTAGAAAAAAATCACTCAATCAGAGAACCAAAAAGAAAAAACAATTAAAAAACAGGAGGACAGTTTAAGGGAGCTGTGGGACAACATGAAACATAGTAATATTCGCATCATAGAAGTGCCAGAAGAGATCGAAAGTAAGCATGGGTTAGAGAACCTGTTTGCAGAAATAGTGGCAGAAAGCTTCCCTGGCCTGGTCAAGGAAAAAGTCACACAAGTTCTGGAGACACAGAGAGCCCCAAGCAAGAAGAATCCAAAGAGGCCCATGCCCAGACATACTATAATTAAAATGCCAAAAATCCAAGACAAAGAGAATCTTAAAGGCAGCAAGAGAAAAGCAATCTGTTACCTACAAAGGAGCTCCCATAAGGCT
The DNA here is from genome assembly GCF_054644295.1 of Miniopterus natalensis. NCBI lineage: Eukaryota > Metazoa > Chordata > Mammalia > Chiroptera > Miniopteridae > Miniopterus > Miniopterus natalensis. The sequence goes on along the minus strand of NC_142081.1, from coordinate 140,186,774 downwards.
GTCAGCCAATTTCTCATCAGAAACTCTACAGGCCAGAAGAGAATGGCATGAAGTACTCATGGTAATGCAAAACAAGGATCTGAAAGCAAGACTACTCTATCCAGCAAGGCTATCACTCAAAATAGATGTCAAATTAAAGAGCCTTCCAGACCAAGAAAGGCTAAAGGAATTTATCACCACCAAACCTGCACTGCAAGAAATGTTAAAGGGGCTGCTGTAATAAGTTGAAAATAGAAAGAATGAGAAACATAGGCATGAAGAAATAAAATGGTGCCTGTCGAGGTGTGGCTCAGAGGCTGAGCACTGACCTAGGATCCAGGAGATCAAGGTTCAATTCCCAGTCAGGGCATATGTCCAGGCTGCAGACTCGATCCCCAGTCGGGGGCATGCAGGAGGGAGCTGATCAATGACGACTCTCTCATCACTGATGTTTCAACTCTCTCTCTCCCGCTCCCTTCCTCTCTCTGAAATCAATAAAGACATATTTTTAGAGGAAGGAAGGGAGGGAGGGAGGGAGGGAGGGAGGGAGGGAGGGAGGGAGGAATAGATAAGTACCTATCAATAATAACCTTAAATATAAATGGATTAAATGCTCCAATCAAAACATAAGGTAGCTGAATGGATAAGAAAACAACACCCAAATATATGCTGTCTACAAGAGACCCACCTCAGAACAAAGGCTCAGGCTAGAAAAAAAACAAAAAACAAACTTCTGGAGGACTTTAAAGGAGAGATCAACAGCAATACAGCCATAGTTGGGGACTTTAACACCCAACTGACTTCTACTGGATAGGTCTTCCAGACAAAAAATCAATGAGAAAACAGTAATTCTAAATGACACGTTAGATTAGATGGATTTAATTGACATTTACAGAACATTCCATTCCAAAGCTGCAGAATAGGCATTCTCCTCAAGTGCACATCGGACATTCCCAAAGATAGACTACATGTTAGGACACAAAACAAGTCTCTACAAGTTCAAGAAGATTGCAATCATATCAAGCACCTTCTCAGACATTTACAGGATGGAATACTATGCAGTTGTAAAAATGAAGAATCCCTAACCCTTTGAGACAGCATAGTGAGACCTGGAGAGTATTATGCAAAGCGAATTAAGCCAGTGAGAGAAAGAGAAGTGTCACATGATCTTACTCATATGTGGAATCTAACGAACAAAATAAAATGATGAACAAAATAGATCCAGAGACATAGAAGCATGGAACAGACTGATGAATCTCAAAGGGAAGGCTGAGCGGGTGGGTGAAGATTAACATAAGAATTTATATGCATATATGCATAACCCATGGACACAGACAATAGTGGAGTGAAGGCCTGGGGAGAGGGGGTACATAGGGGAGGGGATCAATGGGATAAAAAATGGGACATTTGCAATACTTTTAACAATAAAGATAACTTTTTTTTAAAATTAAAAAAATAAAAAGCAACTGAGGGGAAGAGCACATGCTCTTTGACAGCGATCATAAATCAAGGGTTGGCCAGGAAAATGCTTTCATTCCTGGTAGAACAAAGTCTAAAAAAGAATTAAGTCTTTAGAAACTGAAATTGCTATAAGCCCTAAATAAATAAGTTTCAGTGGCTCTATGAACAAAATACATCTCAGAGTCTATTTAAGTAAACCTTGAAAATATTTGTCATTTTCAAAGACAGAAGAGTCAAGGAAAATTAAATAGGTATATAACAAACTAGAGAGACAAAAATGGTAAACATTCTCCTTAAAGTTTAAGTTCAACTTTGAATAGTATTTTGCTTTTTGAAATAAAATTAAAAAGTTCACAAGAGAATGTTTTCAATTATTTTCATTATAAACAAGTTTGTCAACCATCCAAAATTCAAAATCTTATGGCAAACAACTTGAAACAAAGTTTTTATATCATGATTATCATTTCCATTTAATATTAATAGAATATATCCATACCTCCATTTTAGCATTTGTCCACCGAGGTACTTCGACAACCATATTAAAGAAATTCTGCAGTTTTAAAAAAAAAAAAAGAAAGTTTAAATTTTTTAATTGATCCTTAATTTTTTCACTTATCTCCTATAGGAAATTGCTTTAGTTTTTTCCCAACCCCCCCAAAAATGTTCAGAGTCTGCATCATATGTCTGCCTACACCTTAAATTTCTTCTAAACAATGACAGAAGTCTAAAACACAGCAGAATTTAAGCCATCATTCCACTTGACCACTACTGCACAATGTTAAAAGTTGCTACATTTCTGTAAATACCTTCCCAGTACAGTGACAGAACCAGAATGAAGTCAGGAAGCTTGTTTCAATTTTTATTTTCAACTAAATTAGAGACTAGGTCCACCATGTAAGCTAAATGTCTCACTTTTCCAATCTGTCAAGTACGTGTGATAATCACTGTCCTACTCACCACACAAGGTTGTTATGAAGACCAATTATATAATTTAAATGAAAATACACAGCAATTATAAAGTAAAATAGTTTGAAAATTATAAAACAGTATTTAAATTCAAGCTATGATCCGAATGTAAAATTAAGGATATCTGTATAGGTACTTATAAAGCGTACAAAGAGTTAGAAACACCTTTCTATCTCATAATCTCTGATTCCCTAAAGTTACAGAAGGATCATTGTTTCCTTTTTATTATTTCTAAACTTTGCAGAGTGCTTAAAACAAAGGAGACTCTGGGTCAATGGTGAGTAAAAGTCATTTCCTTCAGTAACTAGGAATGTAAGTGTATAATTTCCTACAGTTCTGGAGTTACAAAGAGAAAGTCTTAAGGTAACTTGCATGCCATTTTGATATTGGTCACTAACAACTTATCACGACAAAGCAATGGTTTAAAACACTGCTACCCCAAGTGTTTCATGGACCAGGGCTCATCTGCAAGCTGATTGTTACTGGTTCATTTAGAAGCATTTATAGCAATTTGATGGAGTCATTTTTATGCCTGCTGAACCTAATAATATCAATTTGGAACTTGAATTATACTTTTCTAATAATTCACTTTGACTGTATTTTCTTAAATCATCAGTTCACAACAGATTAGAAATAAACCAAAAGAATAAAAAATAAATCTAGTCCTTCACCAGAGATCATTTGAGAAGCAGTGACTAAATATACCTATTCCCAATTATGCCACACATGAAAATCAGCTTTAACCAATTACAAAAAAAAAAAAAAAATTAAAAATCCATAAAGCCCCACCTCCCACATGTTTTAATTCAATTTTTTAAAAGCTGTCCAAGCAACTTTAATATGCAGCCAGAGTTGAGAACCTCTGGTTTAAAGCACTGGTAAACAACACCTGGGGCTTTCTTAGTGAAACATGAATGGCATTAATTCAAAGAATGTCATTTACACAATTAAGCGTAGGTATAAATTGAGCCACAAAAGTACTGATGGTTTTTAAGTTTTTCTAGATGAGACTGAAGTTTACAAAACCACATACTCTTAATGAGCTAAAGAACAAAGCCGAGAATGAATTCTCAACGACTGCTCCTTAAGGACGCGTCTCATACCTATCCTAGCAACCTCATATAGTCCTACTGTTATGTTTCATTTCCTATGCTCTTTCATGAGGTACCCCAGCACCTGTTTAAATATGTCTGAAGTAGCTGTAAAAAATAAATGGCAGATGTTCACATAATTTATTCATCCCTGAAAGCCTGGCTCTAAGAGAAGAAACACATGCAGATGCATCCTCGGAGGTGGCAGAGAAGACCACACTACAGTGACAACCATTTTACACAATGATACCTGTTAAAACCACTCACAGAGACTTGAATTAGGTCAAAAGAACAATGGACAAGGTTTGAATTTTTAGCCTGCAAAGCACACTTGCCCTCACCGTTTGTTTCTAAGAGCATAGTACCAGCCTTCTTTTCTTCTCTTCAGCTAAAACGTGCATGACCTGTAATTTTTTAAAGGCCATGTTATTCTGGTTAGCCTAACATTAGTGTTAATTAAAAAGCAATAATGGTCTGCTGAGATTATCAGGCAACCGCAAAGATATAGAAGGGCACATTTCAACTCAGAAAGCTGAGTATGAGTCAGGGACATGTACCTTCTCCTCCAGTTCTTTTCTCTCTCTCCAATTATCCCTTCTATTTTTATTGTAAACATCAGAAAGAAAAGCTAATAATATATGAAAAGGGAGTCAGTTCATTTAACATACATATGGGAAAAAAGGAGGAAATCACCCTTCTATCCTTTTACTAACTTAAAATAGCAAATAAACTTTGGATTTAACACTAAAAACAAAGGCAACAAAAGTAAAAATAAACAATGAGACTACGTCAAACTAAAAACTTCTGCGTGGCTAGGTGGCTCAGTTGGTTGAAGCACCGTCCCATGAACCAAAAAGGTTGCGGACAGTGTACGGGAGGCAGCCAATAGATGTTTCTCTCACATCTGTTTCTTTCTCTCTCACTTTCTCTCTCTCTCCTCCGCCTTTCCTCTCTCTCTAAAAGCAATAAAAACATATCAACATGTGAGGATTAAACAAACATACAAAAAACCACTTCCACATAGCAAATGAAACCATTAACAAAATAAAAAGAGAACCTATGGAATGGAAAGAGATATTTGCAAATCATAAATCTGATAAGGGGTTAATATCCCAAATACATAAACTCATACAATTCAATAGCAAAAAAAAAAGCAAGGAATCCTGATTTAAAAATGGAGAAGAACTGAATAGAAAGTTTTCTAAAGTAGTCATACAGATGCCCAGCAGGCACATGAAAAGGTGCTCCACCATCACTAATCATCAAGGAAATGTAAATCCAAACCACAATGAGCTGTCACTTCACTTCTGTTAGAAGGGCTATTATCAAAAAGATAAGAAATAGCAAGCACTGGCGAAGATGTAGAGAAAAGGGAATGTAAGGTGTAGAGGTGCCTCCAAAAATTAACCAAAGGGGGTGAAAAACCACCAGAATACTGAAGAGCTTTCTGCACTCCCATGCTCACTGCAGCATTATTCACAATAGCCAAGATATGGAAGCAACCTAAATGTCTCTCAATAGATGAATGGATAAAGGTGTAGTACATAAACACAATGGAATATTACCCAGCTGGGAGAAGAAGGAAATCCTGCCATTTGCAACAACACAGATGGGCCTTTTGGGCATTATGCTCACTGAAATAAGCCAGACAGAGAAAGGCAAATACTATGTGGCATCACTTATACGTGGAATCTTAAAAGAAGAAAGGGGAGGGGCAAGGTAGGGGAGGGGCAAGGGGAGGGAAGGGGCAAGGGGCAGGGCAAGGGGAGGGGAGGGGAGGGGAGGGGAGGGGAGGGGAGGGGAGGGGAGGGGAGGGGAGGGGAGGGGAGGGGAGGGGAGGGGAGGGGAGGGGAGGGGAGAGGCAGGGTAAGGGGCAAGGGGAAACAGACCACAGAAAAGTGGAGCCAGGGGCTGGAGGATGGGGAAATGGAAAGGAATTTTTAAAACTAAAAAACTCAAGTCACACGGTGTCTAAAATATAAACTATGTTTTAAAAATTAAATTTTAGCCCGGCTGGGCGTGGCTCAGCGGTTGAGCGTCGACCTAGGATCCAGACGATCGGGGTTCGATTCCCGGTCAGGGCACATGCCCGGGTTGCGGGCTCGATCCCCAGTCGGGGGCGTGCAGGAGGCAGTTGATCAATGGCTCTCTCATCATTGATGTTTCTATCTCTCTCCCTCTCCTTTCCTCTCTCTAAAATCAATAAAGATATATTTAAAAAATAATAATAATTGAATTTTAAGTTAGCTGCATGAACTCAGAATGATACATGTTTCCCACTGAACCAGCTGTTTCCAGGTTAACACACAAAGTCTCTAGGAACCTATAAAGTCTGAGCCCCTGAATGATTTACTATTCACCCAACATGTAGGACAGTGGTTCTCAAACTTCAGGGTGTACAGGATGCCCTGGAACACTAGTTTCAACATGAAGACTAACCAGTCCCCATCAAGCAGAGAGTCTGATTTAGTAACCATGGAATGGGACCAGGAATCTAAAATTTTAACAAGTGCCCTACATGGTTCCATTGTAGATGGTTTAAGGACCATTTTCCAGTTTAGGAAAATACAAAATGGATGGCAGGCAAAGGTAGTAGGAATTAAATAGCCTACACAACTGTTTGGAAGTAGATGCAAAGGCTGGGGTCCTAAGTTTCACTTGGAGAAGAGAATGGGTGGAAATAAGGTTGGGAAGGGAAAGAAAGGCTGAGGAAGGTGGCGGAAAAGCGGCCTGGCAACAGCAAGATAAAAAGGCCTTGATCAACAGCAAGAGATGGGATGACAGACATCAACCAAATGTTCTGATCCTAAGTCAAGAAATATTAAAGTTTTCATAGTCATGTGTTTGAAAGATATATTTAGAACATACTTATTTGAGTATATAGTTGGTATAACTATTTTTTTCTTTATCTCCAAAAGACTTGTTCCTGGATTCTAAAATAGCCTTAAAAACACCTTTTCCCTTGTAATAGAAGGATGATCATTGAACTGTACAGTTAAAAAAGTGTGCAATAAATAAAATAGTAAATTCTGTTATATATATTTTAACACAAGAAAAAAAACACAGTGAAATGGTAATATCACCACAAGTGCCTGAAAGTGAGAATAGAAGAAAAACATGAGAATGCATATGAAAGTCTTGCAGGGGGAAAAAATTCAGAAGCACTTTACAAATGCAAACTGCCATCAAGTCTTTAACAGACAACATATGTGATTCACAAAAACAGAAACCTTTAGGTATACCTCAGATTCATCATTTCGTGCTCTCTTTGTAGGAATGCCATTTTCCTATAAAAGAAAAGATGGTATTTATCACTGTAATGTGTCATGAAAATACAGCTGCACCGCAAAGCCATGAAAATATGCCTGTTGCATAAATGTCCTACGAGAGGCTGTCCAGAAACCTGATGCAACAGAGAACCTACCAAAGGCCCCTTCTTTTCTCTCTTAGTATTTGCACCCCCAAATGCATGAGCATCAAAGTGTTCTATAAAATAAATGATACGAAAAGCTAAATTTCTTTCAAGTATATTCGCCTAGTTTTTATAAAACAAGCAAAGCCTCTGTTCAGTCTTTAAGGAAAGACTGGCAGTTTCCAGTGATTGTGCTTAAAACAGTCATTTCATTAATGAAATGAAACTCCAGGGAGCATGACTAACAAGCCGTGAAAGTACTCAGCTGCACCTCCTGCCTGCAAATCCCACCAAGGTGCGATTACTGTGCCTCCATCACGCACTTTTAAATTAAAACAGAATATATGCTGCATTAGGAAGAAAAACTCTGCCATTCAGAAATGCTCACACATTATACGAAACTTTTACACACCAAAATGATGAATGAAGGAAACAAAACAAACAGAAAACCAAGTCTGCTGTAAAATATTATCACTATTCCTAACACATGACATCCCAAAGTACAAAGTGCAATAGTTATAACTAATTATTACGGCTGAGAGTGAGGAAAGCTTATTTACACAACCACTGTGTGTACCAATCTCCACATGCCTAGAATAGCCCTACCCTCAATTTTGCCTAACCCTAAATTTCATATTCCCCAAAACCCATCCTCCTTAGGCAGAGTATTATTCCCACTAATTTCTAGCCCACTCTTTGTTCCACACCTCCACCCTTACCTACCATGTTTCCCAATATTATTATTTTTGTTACTAGGTACACATATGTTGTCAGGGCACATCCCCATAGCAAGCAGCACCCCATCAGTCCCTCCTTCTTTCATTGCCCTGTTCTAGTTGGATAGCACTAACACTGTTTGATTGACTTGTTTGTTTTTCTGGTTGTCTGTCTCCTCCAACTGAGTGGGAGCTTATCTGTCTCATTTGCCACTGCAATCCCAATGCCTGGAATACTGTCTGGCTCATGCAATGATTATTGAATGATTAAATCAGTGATTTTAAACTGGTGTGCCATGGCACACTGGTGCGCCAAAAGAATTTTTAAAACATGCAATACCTGACTATTTAGTAATGGGCATGGACCTCTTTTCCCTTAGATTGTCAAATAAAAAATTACAACAGTCAACACAACAATAGCCATCCTGTGTGAATGCCGTCTTAAACCATAAATATATAGGTCATATAATAGGGTGGCATCTTATTGGTCATGTCACATAATAAGGTTGCATTTGATTGGTTAGTTCTTGGTACCAGAAATCCTTATATACAAGTATAGGCACCTGATTCTTAAAAAATCATTTTGGAGCAAAAAGGGTAGAAAATTACTATTATCTTTCATCAATCAAAATTATACCTATTTTTTTTTCAGATCAGCAAAAAATATACTTTTGGGGGTGCCACAGAATTTTAGTAATTATTTTACGTATGCCATGAAATGAAAAAGATTGAAAATTGCTGAATTAAATTAATGAGCAAATGAATAAGTGAACAAATGTACTTTTGGCCAAAAGCAAGGAGAGGTGTTGGGAAATACAAGATATTTAGGTTGGATAGTTCATTGTCCCAAACAAAACAAAACACATGGATACAAGGACACATGGATGGACGGACACATACACACTCACAGACACACCCACATAAAATGAGTTCTTTCTGCCCTCTCTTTGGTTTCTTCCTCTCTCCAGATTATATGACCCTTCGTTCTGTAGCTGAACACTTCTTAGAAATAATGAGCTGGAAGGATTGCACAAGAGCAGTTAAGAGTACAGGCTATGAGTGAGAGCACATAAATTCAAATCCCACCTCCACAACAGACTAGGTTTGTGACCATGCGCAAGGCACTTAACCTCATTAACAATATAAAGGTAATAGTAGCCCTGGCCAAACTGAGATAATGCCAGGCATGCACTGAGCATGATGCTTTTCTAAGCACTATGAACACTCAATAAATTTTCACTATTATTCTCTTTATTGCCATCATTATTGACAGTCCAGTCCTCTGAAGAGCTAAAAGGCAGCACAAATTCTACTTCAGCGCTCCATAACCTTAGTATGATGCCTTATATTCGGCCTCCCAGGTAACACCGAGGTCAAACCACTCTTGCATCTGAAGCAGCTTCCTGGCCTGAGACCTACACTGATCTAAAAAGCCCAACCCCATCAACCAGCCCCATATGATATTGACATGGGATGCAGTCCTGGTTATTCACTTAAGAGCTGTGCCCCTTAATAAATTTGGCAATGAAATAAATGAATTAACTACTCGAATTTTAAGGAAAGAATTTCCAACTTAGGATAACTGACATCTGCTATTAATTATGTGATCTTGCCAGCTAGACGAATGCTCCCATGATTCGGGGCCACTCTGAGGTCCACCTTCAGCAGCAGGTCTCCCACTCCTACTTGACTTAAGTTTTCCCACGCTCATATCTGTCAAGTCCTTTTAGGTTCTAAGAGAATAGCTAGTCAAAGATTACCATTTTCCAACTTTATTTTTCCAGTATCTGCTTCATAGAGTGGGTCAAGACCACAAGCTTTGTGACCAGAAATGCTAGTTCAAAACCTGGATCTGGCACTTACCAGCTGTCTGATCTTAGACAAGTCAATAAAATGCCTTCAGCTTTGGTGTCCTTGGAGATAATAATAGTAACTCATAAGGATTAAATAAAGTGCCACATGTCCATATGGTGGCCAGCAAACAGAAAAACAAATCCACGAATGTTAACTATCTTATCATTATTATTAAAAATAAGCCTGTTGTTAACCTCTTAAATTCTTAACCGTAAATCTTTAGTTCCTACCAGATTCTAAGCTTTCTGGTCCACTAACACCTCTTTCTCCCCAAGTCTTCCAGACAGAATCCTACTCTCATACAACTTTGAATTCATGAAGGAGGCTTACAGTCCTGTGGCAGTATCTCCTTTATCCTTCCTGACTTGTGACCACATTCTTTCCTTTCAAGATGCTTCCAAAAAGCTTTTTATGGTGATATTCGAAGTGTATATTTTCATCCCCCAAATAAGTTAAAACAATACCTTTTTGGAGTCCACCTTCAGAGGAATATCATGAAAGGGGGAAATATAGTGACCAGCTTCATTCTCTGGAAAGGAAAACAAATAAACAATTAAAACAATGAACTATCCTGTTCTTTAGAGCAAGTATACCTTTATCCACTTTTGTTTTACATATATCTTTATTGATTTCAGAGACAGGAAGGGAGAGGGAGAGAGAGAGATAAAAACATCAATGATGAGAGAGTCATTGATCGGCTGCAGCCCGCAACCCAGGCATGTGCCCTGACCAGGAATCGAACCCTGATCTCCTGGATCCTAGGTCAATGCTCAACCACTGAGCCATGCCTGGCCGGGCCCTTTATCCCCTTTTAACTTTGAAAAGGTTTTAAATGTATTTTCAAAATTAACTTTAACTGCCATTTTAAAGTTTCATTCAACTTTAAAACTTGCTCCAATATAATCACCAAAAAGAAATGCATATTAAACCATATTTAGGTTGCTGAAATCATTACTTATACCTGTGGCTTACACATCCAAAGCAGAAAATGTCTAAAATAGGCTAAAACCCCAAATATGAAAAATCTCATTTTGAAGAGTCTTTACTAAGTGAATTAGATTAAAGCTGACATCAGTTTCCCTAGGAGAAACTGAAAAACAGAATTCCCAATTTTCACCTACAATCCATATGAACAAAGGTCTAAAGGTCCTACCCAAATAAAAGAAATTAATAATTAATTTCCACTCAAAGTATAACGATGCTAATATTAGGGTAAGTTTTAAAAAAACTTCAATAACAGAAATTACCTTATCTTCATTACATACTGAAATGTATATTTTAAATACTTTTAAAAGTATATATTATTTAAATAAAATACAATAACTCAATGGGCACTTTTATTGAAATGTATCCGTTTCCAAAAGCTGGAAAACCATCAATCTGTAATTCTTTTCTCTGCTTTAAGTCACAAAGGCAGAATTTTGAAGAGAATAAAACTACAATCCTTTAGCACAGCAATTTTCAACCAGTGTGCTGCAAGAATTTTTAAAACATGCAATTTCCTCACTATTTCATCAGGGACACTGACCTCTTTTCCCTTAGATTATCAAATAAAAAAATGACAATAGCCAACACAACAATAGCCATCGGGTATGAATAATTCTTATAAGTAGAAAGTTTCAGTTATACAAGATGAGTAAGTCCTAGAGGTCTACTCTACAGTATGTAGAGCTCTAGTTAACAACACTGTATTGTATACTTAAAATTTTTCTAAGAGGTAAGTCTTATGTTAAATGTTTTTATACAAAATAATGATGATAATAATAAAAAAGACAGAAGAAAACAATTATACCTATCTTTTTGGTGAGATCAGAAAAAAAAATTTTTTTTGGTGTGCTGCAGAATTTTAGTAATTAGTTTATGTGTGCCCGCAGATGAAAAAGGTTGAAAATAGTTGCTTTAGCAGATTATTTCAGTTGTTATGTTTGGGACCTACCATAGTGACGGAAATTAACAATAATCTCAGCTCTAAGAATTAAGAAGCTGCACAAACCAGATAAGTTCGTTATTAAAATTAAGGCAGTATATGGAAACTTGATAGAATAGCTGGGATGCCTTTGTCACTAAAAGTAAATGATACCTCTAGCACACCGATTTGGTGTTAAATTTCCCTAAAGCTCCAATACTCCTGTTAATTGGGGACAAGCCCCAACAAATTCATTAAGATGTAAGTTGAGTGCACATCACTCAAGGCTGGGGAAAACATTGGCCTAGACTAAGCTATGATTGCTAAAAGCTAAAGGTCTGTGAGAAGTGCTCTTTAAATCAGGATCTAAATAGTATTCTATTTAAACACTAAGGTAATGACAATATGTTTAAATTGTTTTCTAACTGCCATTTTGGAAGGTAAAACGAGAATAAATGAGTGAATGGTCTGACTCAAGTAACCATATATTTAGATCATCAAATAGCATAAATAAAAATGTAATAAAAATTATTTCTGGAAAGATGAAAATAAAATGTCCCTAGATCTCTGATAATAATGCTGTTGGTGGGCAATATGCGAACAGATTCACACAGGAACAATGAATACAAAAGCCAAGAGCCCGAGCTCTAGTTCCTGAGCTTCACAGAGACAAACAATTTCTTGGAAACGTAATTTTTTTCTATTTTCAATTAAGTAATATACAATTTAGTTATGTAAAAGGAAATGTACTAGATGCGGGGATACGGAAGTGTTAAAAAGTGAGCTATGCCCACAGCTAAGATAGGGCAGGTACTTCATCACAGGATCACCAGTAAGCGTAAAGCAAAAGGAGCCCTCCTGGCATGTTTAAAGAGCTAATCGCTGGCCTAATGCACGAAAGGATGAGAATCTTCCCTTAAACGTTTTCTAGGGTCAGTGCTATTAGTGCGCTATTATGCTCCGTTTAAAGTATTAAGAGTCTCTAAAGGCGGATTTAAAGATATGCACTATCTATCCTGATCCTCTATAAAATGAAAGGGTAATTCATATTACACATGTGAGCCATAGAGATGGGAATGGTCTGTGCAGCAAGCACTGCTGCAGTGTACGCCACTTGTTAAAGAACACAGAACTGGGCACACGTTAGAGACACACAGCCCTTTCTCAGAGGCCCGGCGTAAATGAGTGATAAATCTCAGGTTAGAACTTCACCATCTGAAGCTCTGACTAGTTTCTTTAGAGTTGAAACCAAGCTGTTGCCAATTTACTTTTCAAAATATATATTTTGTTGCTATTTAAACAAAACAATGCATGTGCACGGTTAAAACAAAAGTCTCTTTCTCTCTCCAATACAGTTCTATCAGAGCAACCCACTTTCCCCTTTTTAATTTACTTAGGTCTAGTGATTTATCTTCATCTCTCTAAATAATATATTCATGATTAGTTTCATCCATTTTCAAAATATCTACTGATTCCAGTTCTGGGAAATAAGTTTGGTTCATTTGACTTCAATCCATTCCTCTCAAATTCTCTACTGGCTAATCTTTCCACTTTATAGCTCTTTGTTCTTTGCTCCGCCAAACATATACAGTATTTCTACCCCCCTTTCCTCGTTCTTCTTACTCCTTATTTTTGTCTCCTGCACTTTTATATTTTTATTTCAGGGCTGATAAAATATTCAATTATCTAGCATTGAATTTTCTATGCTATTCCTATTAGTACAAAGCTGACTCTTGAACAATACGGGGTTTGAACTGAGCAGGTCCACTTACATGCAGATTTTCTTTTTCCAAAAAATACTGTAAATGTGTTTGCCTTATGATTTTAATAGCATTTTCTATTCTCTAGTTTACTTGATTGTAAGAATACAATATATAATACATATACAAATATGTGTTTATCTAAGGTGTATGTTATTGGTAAGGCTGTTAGTAAAGTTTTTTGGGAGTCAATAGTTGCATGTGGACTTTTTATTGTGTAGAGGAATTGGCACCCCTAACCCCCATATTGTTCAAGGATCAAAACTGTATTTCCAAAATTCTTCTAAGGATAAAAAACACATGGAGTGCTTGTTAAATAGATCTCTGGACCCTGATTTCATTCATAGTAGTAAATCCAAACTTGAGAAAATCTGGCTATCTATATTTTTGGCAAACCCAAATAATTCTTTTTTTTTTAATAATTTTTATTTTTGTTTAAAGTATTACAGATGTCCCTTTTTCTCCCCAATGACCCGTTCTCCCCCCCGTTCCTTCCCCCTCCCCAGTCACTCTCCCCACCATTGTCCGTGTCCTTGGGTTGTGCATATATGCATATAAATTCTTCGGTTACTCTCTCCCCCTCCACCCCCTCGCCCCCTTCCCTCTGACATTTCGTCAGTCTCAACTATGCTTCCATGTCATTGAATCTATTCTGCTCATCAGTTTATTAAGTTCTTTAGATTCCACGTATAAGCGAGATCATGTGATATTTTTCTTTCGCTGCCTGGCTTATTTCACTTAGCATAATATTCTCCAGGACCATCCATACTGTCCCAAATAATTCTTACACTCAGGGAAGTTTGAGAAGCACTGTCAATGTGTTGCTTTTAGCCAAGTAGAATATTAAAATTAAATTTCCTGTCTTGTTCTGCTTCTATTTCAACTTGTGCTTCTAATTATCTCTCTGCCATTGTGGGTCATAATCATATCTATAAATTGTTTTAATGCCTCACAGACACCATCAAAACTATGGAATTCTCTTTACCCATGTAGCTCCCTGTGGAAGCCTACCCTCCTGCTGATATCTGGACTGAAACCTTGCTTGGCATCCTCAGACTTCATTTCTTTGGTTGCCAGTAAGACCTTCTGCTTTCTGGATCCCATGCATACATCTTTCTTTGTTTGTTTCACAGAAGAGTATCCCAAACCTATGTTCTGTAAGAAAGGCTGCATGTGAAGTAAATGTCCCAAGTCTTCATTCAATCTTCACCCCAGGCTAACGGTTGTCTGGGTAGAGAATTATAAGAGGAATATTATTTTCTCTCAGAATTTTGAAGACATTACTCCAAGCACTCAGTGTTGCTAAGTCAGATACCAATTTAGCTCTCATTCCTTTCAAGTCACCTGTCCTCCTCTCCTTGCACCCTGCCACAGGATCTTCTTCATAGTCTCAGTTTAGGATCTTCCTTATAGTCTCAGTTTTCTGAGATTTCACAATTATGTGTCTGGGATTTAGAATACTCGGGTCCTTAAATTCTTAGTTCTCTTCTATTATCCCTTTGATAATTTCTTCTGCATTTTATCTCTTCCTTCCTTCTGGAACACGTATCAGCCAAATGTAGGACTTTCTAGATTGAATTTCCATATCTCTTCTTTTTCTTTTAAATTGTTCAAAATATTACAGATCTCCCCTTTTCCCCACTGATCCCTTCCACTCCGCACCCATTCCCCTTCCCCAGGCCTTCACCACACTAGTCTATGTCCATGGGTTATGCATACATGTATATATTCTTCGGTTAATCTCTCCCCCTCCACCCATCCACCCACCCACAACTTCCCTCTGAAATTCGTCATTCTCATCCATGCTTCCATGTCAGTGAATCTATTTTGTTCATTAGTTTATTACATACGCTCTTTAGATTCCACATATAAGTGAAATCATGTGATGACTGTCTTTCTCTGCCTGGCTTATTTCGCTTAGCATAATATTCTCCAGGTTCATCCATACTGTCCCAACAGGAACAAGATCCTTCTTCTTTACAGCTGCAAAATATACCATGGTGTATATTTTTATCCACTCATCTACTGATGGGCACTTGGGCTGTTTCCAGATCTCAGCTATTGTAACTTGCACTGCTATGAACATAGGGATGCATATATTCTTTCTGATTAGAGTTTCAGGATTCTTAGGATATATTCCTAGAAAGCGGATCACTGGGTCAAAGGCATTTCCATTTTTAATTTTTTGAGGAACCTCCATACTGTTTTCCATAGTGGCTGCCCCAGTCTGCATTCCCACCAGCAGTGTACCAGGGTTCCCCTTTCTCCACATCCTCTCTAGCAGGTATCATTTGTTGATGGTGCCATTCTGACAGGTGTGAAGTGATACCTCAGTGTGGTTTTAATTTGCATCTCTCTCATGATTAGTGACGCTGAGCATTTTTCATATGTCTCTTGGCCATCCGTATGTCCTCTTTGGAGAAGTCCTTTACCTACTTTTTAATTGGATTGTTTTCTTCCTCTTGTTGAGTTGTATGAGTTCTTTGTACACTTCGGAGATTAGCCCCTTATCAGGTGTATGCTTGGCAAATATGTTCTCCCATACTGTGTGGTTCCTTTGTATTTTGAGGCAGTTTTCTTTTGCTGTGCAGAGGCTTTTTAGTTTGATGTAGTCCCATTTATTTTTCTTTTGTTTCTCTTACCCTAGGAGATGTATCAGTGAAAATTCCACTACATGAGATGTCTGTGAATTTACTGCCTATGTTTTCTTCCAGGATTTTTATGGTTTCGTGACTTACATTTTTAAGTCTTTTATCCATTTTGCATTTATTCTTGTATACGGAGTAAGTTGGTGATCTAGTTTCATTCTTTAACATGTACCTGTCCAGTTTTCCCAGCACCAGTTATTGAAAAGATTGTCTTTACTCCACTGTATGCTCTTGCCTCCTTTGTCAAATATTAACTGACCATAATGGCATGGGTCTATTTCTGGGGTCTCTGTTCTGTTCCATTGATCTATATGTCTGTTGTATCAATACCAGGCTATTTGATTACAATGGCTTTGTAGTACAGTTTGATATCTGGTAAAGTGATTCCTTCAACTCTGTTCTTTCTCAAGATTGCTGCTGCTATTCAGGGTCTTTTTTGGTTCCATATAAATATTTGGAATATTTGCTCTTGCTCTGTGAAATATGCTGTTGGTATTTCAATAGGACTTGCACTAAATCTATAGCTTGCTTAGGGTAGTATGGATATTTTAATATTAATTCTTCCAATCCATGAACATGGTACATTCTCCCATCTGTTTATATCTTCCTCTATTTCTTTCTTTAGTGTCCTGTATTTTTCCGAGTACAGGTCTTTTATATCCTTAAGTTTATTCCAAAGTATCTTATTTTTTTAGTTGCAATGGTAAATGGTATTGTTTTTTTTTAGTTTCTCTTTCTGAGAGTTTGTTGTTGGTGTATAAAAATGCTGTTGATTTTTGGATGTTAATTTTGTATCTAGCTACCTTGCTGAATTCATTTATCAAATCTACTAGTACTTTGGTGGAGTCTTTCGGGTTTCCTATGTACAATATCATGTCATCTGCAAATAATGAGTTTTACTTCCTCCTTTCCAATTTGGATACCTTTTATGTTTTCTTCCTGTCTGATGACTGTGGCAAGGACTTCCAGTACTATGTGGAATAAGAGTAGTGAAACTGGACAACCCTATCTCGTTCCTGTTTTTATGAGAAATGGTTTTAGTTTTTGACCATTGAGTATAATGTTAGCTGTAGGTCTGTCATATATGGCCTTTATTATGTTGAGGTATGTTCTCTCTATTCCCACTTTGCTGAGAGTTTTTATCAAAAATAAGTGCTGGATTTTGTCTATTGCTTTTTCTGCATCTATGGATATGATCATGATTTTTGTCCTTCATTTTATGTGATGTATCACATTTATTGATTTGCCAATATTATACCAGCTTTGCATCCCCAGAATAAATCCCACTTGGTTGTGGTGTATGATCTTTTTAATGTATTGCGGGATTTGGTTCGCTAGTATTTTGTTGAGGATTTTAGCATCTATGTTCATCAGGGATACTGGCCTGTAATTTTCTTTCTTTGTAGTGTCTTTATCTGGTTTTAGGATTAGGATGATACTGGCCTCATAAAAAGAGCTTGGGAGTTTTCCCTCCTCTTGAATTTTCTGGAATAGTTTGAGGAGGATAGGTGTTAATTCTTCTTTGAATGTTTGGTAAAACTCATCTGTAAATCCATCTGGTTTGGGACTTTTGTTTCCTGGAATTTTTTTGATTACTGCTTCAATTTCATTAGTTGTTATTGGCCTATTCAGGTTTTCTGCCGCCTCCTGATTCAGCTTTGGAAGATTGTATGTTTCTAGGAATTTGTCCATTTTACCCAGGTTGTCCAGTTTGTTGGCATATAGTATTTTCTTAACACATTGTGGGTAGTTTTTATCGCGCGCTCTACTACCAGTCAACGTAAAACGTATAAATACGTTTCCTGCATACAATGTGTTAAGATCCTTTGTATTTATGTTGGGTCAGTTGTTGTATGTCCTTTCCTTTCTGATTTTATTTGGGTCCTCCCTCTTTTTTTCTTGGTGAGTAGGACTAAAACTTCATCAATCTTATATATCTTTTCAAAGAAGCAGCTCTTGGTTTCACTGATCTTTTGTATTGTTTTTTTGGTCTCTATGTCATTAATTTCTGCTCTGATCTTTATTATTTCCTTCCTTCTCCTTCCTGGGGCTTCTCTTGCTGTTCTTTCTAATTCTTTTAGTTGTGTTAGATGGTTTAGTAGAACGTTTTCTTGTTTCTTGAGGTACGCCTGTAATGCTATGACCTCTCCTCTCGGACTGATTTCACTGTGTCCCATAGATTTGGGGTTGTTGTCTGTTCATTTTCGTTTTATTTCCAGGAAGTTTTTAATTTCTTCCTTGATCTCATTGGTAACACATTCATTGTTTAATAACATGCTATTTAGCCTCTATATGTTTGAATACTTGAGTTTTTTTAATAGTGGTTGATTTTTAGTTTCATGCCATTGTGATCCGAGAAGATGCTTGATATGGCTTCAATCTTCTTGAACTTGTAGACTTGCTTTGTGTCCCAACATACAGTCTATTTTTGAGAATGTTGCTTGTACACTTGAGAAGAATGTGTATTCTGCTGCTTTGGTATGAAATGTTCTGTAAATGTCAGTTAAATCCATTAGAGCTAGTGTGTCATTTAAGGTCTGTGTTTCCCTGTTGATTTCTTGTCTTGATGATCTGTCCAATGCTGACAGTGGGGTATTAAAGTCCCCCACTATGATTGTGTTACTGTCAATCTCCCCCTTAAAGTCCACCAAAAATTTTTTAATATATTTAGGTGTTCCTATATTGGGTGCCTATGTATTTCTAAGTGTTATTTCCTCCTGTTGGACTGATCCCTTTAGTATTATGTAGTGACATTCTTTTTCTTGTTATGGTCTTTATTTAGAAGTCTACTTTGTCAGAAATAAGTATTGCTACTCCAGCTTTTTTAATTTCCATTTGCATGGAATATTTTTCCATCCCGTCACTTTCAGCCTGTGTGAATCTTTTGCTCTCAGGTGGGTCTCTTATAGACAGCATATATTTGGGTCCTGTTTTCTTATCCATTCAGCTACCCTATGTCTTTTATTCTGTTTACATTTAAGATTATTGCTATATACTTATTTAATGCCATTTTTCCCCTTTATCCTAATGTACCTTTCTCTCAATATTTCTTCTTCTTCTTAAAGCAGTCCTTTTAGCATTTCTTGCAATGCTGGTTTGGTGGTACTGAACTCCTTTAGCCTTCTTTTGTCTGGGAAGTTCTTTATTTCACCTTCAATTTTAAATGATAGCCTTGCTGGATAAAGCAGTCTTGGGTGCAGGTACTTGCTTTTCATCACTTTGAGAACTTCATGCCACTCCCTTCTGGCCTAAAGTGTTTCTGGTGAGAAATCTGCTATCAGACTTATGGGGGTTCCCTTGTAGGTCACTGCTTGTCTCTCTCTTGCAGCCCTTAATAGTCTCTCTTTGTCCTTAACATTTGACATTTTAATTATAATGTGTCTTGGAGTGGGTCTCTCTGGGTTTCTCATTTGGAATCCTCTGTGCTTCCTGAACTTGCATGGCTTTACCCTTCACCAGGCTAGGGAAGTTTCCTGTCATTATTTCCTCCACCAGGTTCTCTATCCCTTGCTCACTTCCCTCCCCCTCTGGTACCCCTATGATGCAAATGTTTCGCTTCATGTTGCCCCAAAATTCCCTTAAACTGTCCTCATGCTTTTTAAGTGCTTTTGCTGCTCTGATTGAGTTTTTTTTTTTTCTACCTTATCTTCTAATTCACTTATTCTATCCTCTGCTTCATTGAGCCTTTTACTTCCTTGCAGCATATTCTTGATATCAGATACAGAATTCTTCATTTCTGCCTGATTCTTATCATATCTAGCTCTTTTTTTATGCTTTCACTAAGTTCCTGGACCTTCCCATTAAGTGTCTTGTGGTTCTCATTAATTTCCTCGAGCATCTTTATAACCATTACTCTGAACTCTTTTTCTGATAACTTGCTTAACTCCATCTCATCAAGGTCTTTTCCTGGTGATTTTTTCCTTTTCTTTAGTTTGGCGGTTGTTTTGTCTCCCCATTTTAGTGACTTTTAGTGTTTGTATCTGTATATTGTATATATTTGCTGTCTCAGTCTTGTGGGGTGGGTTTTTGTAGTGCATATCCAGTGGGACCCAGAGGTGTGTTTTCCTTATACTTCTAAGCCATGTGCTCTAGGTGTGTCCCTTTTGTGGGTTCTTTGGGCTCTCCTGTTGTGACTGGGTCCAGATTGTTGGTGAACTGTTCTTGGGAGGACTCTCCTCTCAGGTTGGCTAACTGTGAGACTCAGCCACAACCACATCATGTGAGCTGTTGTACAGGTGCTGACAGGCAAAACAAAACATAACCAAACTGCCAGGAAACAAACAGTAACTTACAAAATATCCTGACAATAATAATAAAAACAACCCAAGAGAAAGTAGAACTGGGAGAGCGAAGCAAGAACACAAATGCTAAAGCAAAAAAAAAAAAAAGAGAGAGAGAGAAAAGGATACTATTGCTAACAGTAAAAAAATAATAATAATAATAAAATAAAAAGTATAAAATAGAGAAGCTACTGGGAGATAAAAGAGGCAGAAAAAAGATTCTGAAAGAAAAGAAGTGTGAGCAAAAAATTAAGGGTAGAGAGTAAGAATAGGAAAGTGGTTGAAAAAGAAAAAAGAAAAATAAAGGGACACAATCAAAAGGACAGGAAAACAGAGAATAAAAGGGGAGAAAAAGAAAAGAAAAAAGAAAGAAAGTTATGCCAGTGGAACAAGAAGATAGAGAGAGGTAAAGCCAGGGCAGAGAAGGAGGCCAATAAGAGATATGGGGGAACCAACAGAGAAAAGCAATAAACTTATTGGTTATAATGATAACATTCCAGCAATAAAGCAGAGTATCAAGAAAATCTTCATAATAGAACAAAAAACAAAATACAACAAAGCAAAAAAACAAGCAAAGCAAGACAAACTTTTAAAAAGTTAATTAGAAAATGAAAAACAATCAAAAATTTTTTTTAAAAGTTTTTTTTCTTTTCCCTCTTTTTTCTATTTAAAAAAAGAAGTCAATCAGGTGAGTTTCATCTGAACAGCTTAAGTTGTCTGAGGCTCACTGTTTTGTATGCTGATTTTTGGGTCTCCTGGGAGATACTTGTGTATTAGCCAAAGTCAGGAGCTGTCTAGGTTTGGCTCTGGTGTCCTTTGATATTTGACTATTCTGAGGCTCTCTATGGAACACCTCCACCTGTCAGCTATTTTGCCTCCCCCTTGTGGTTGCCTGGACTTACTCCAGAGTCTTCTGAAGACAGTCTTTAGGGTGCAGGTCAGCTAGTGTAGCTTGGGACATTGTTCCCCTTACTTAGAGGTTTTGCTGTCAGGTACTCACTGTAGGGAAGTTAGTCTCTGCTTCAAAGCCAACTCCTCAGTCTCTACCATATCCTCCAGTTCTAGTTCCCAATACAATGGCCTGCTGCAGGTTCAGACTGAATTCAGTCTGTTGCCTTTTCTGTGTGGGCAATTTCAGCAACCTGGGCTCAGTGGGTTTGATTAAAAAAGAATGGTAAGCAAGTTGCCTGCCCAGCCCCCAGAAGGGGCTTTAAGCTTTTCCTCCAGTTCCCAAACAATAGTCCCTGAGAGTATTATTCTTGTAATGTTGTCCTGTGAGCTGTTCTCCCTTCCCCCTCAGGACTGTGCACTGCGGGGGATATCTGGGGCTTCAGTGAGCTGAACCAGCCCCTTTCCTATTGGGGGTGGTGTTTGTAGCCTGCAGGAGAGCTAGGTGTGCTCTGCCCCTCCTTTCCCAGATCTGGTTGGCTGATCTCACAGGGAGAGTTCAAACTCTTCACAATGCAGACACAAATCCCAGCTTTTGCTGGCCTGTCTCCCCAATGCTATCCAGGAAGGTGGACACCTCTTCAACAATCAAAAACACACAAAACAACAAACAGGCAGAGAACCCATCCTGTGAGGTCCCAGTGCCCCCTGCACCTAGGAACCAAGCAAGAGGGGTCACAAAGTCAGCCCCATGCAGGTCTCCTGCACAGCTGATCTCAGTAAGGGTAGGGAAGCTCCTTGCGCACTATCCCGGCTCCTCTCAGGGCAGGTCAAAAATCTCCCATTCACCCCCTAGCAGCTCCAGTGCCTGGAGTCCCAATCTGCCCCACTGATGGCTCCAGTCCCTCCCTCTGGCGGCGGGAGGGCTCTCTTCCCCTTCCCCGTACCACACAGTTCAAATACTTTCTGGGGTTCTACACAATGCTTACAGGAAAGCAGAGGGTCCCTGCAGGTCACTGCTGACTGCAGCCCTCTGTTCCCTATCTATACGGAAGCCACACCTTGCAAGACAGCCTTTCCTGAGGTCAGCACCTGGGGTGAAAGTCTCCTGACCCAGCTGCCGCTATTAGGCACTTTGTTTCACTGGGAAGGTGCAGTTCCCTCTTCACAGGCACACTTTGCCCTGGCTCCCTCTGCCTGCCCTGCAAGGCTCTCCTTCCCTTCTCCCCCACTCCAGGTTTGAGATCCCAGCTTTTGGATGACAGTCCACACTCCCAAGGGGAGGGAGCTTTGCAGCCTCTAACCCTCGGGGCTCGGAGACCAGCACTGGCTTCAGGGGGTCTCCCACTTTCTATGCCCTCCCTCTCTTACCAGACTCTATGATGTTTCTTCAGTGCTCCTTACTCAAAATATATCCACTCAGGTATATTTCTCTTGTTTTTCCAAGTTGGCTATGCAGTATTTTACCTATAAATACGGCCTATGGCTGGAAGCAAGGGCTCTCTGCTTCCTGTCAGAGTGCCACCATCTTCCCTCCTCTGTGTCTCTTCTTTCTACCTCTTTTTTTCTGACATTTTGTTCAAAATTTCTGGCAGATTACTTTATATTCTAACTTTTTTGTATTAATTTCCTCGGGCTACCGTAACAAACTACCACAGACTTGGTGGCCTCAAACAACAGAACACCATTCAACCCACTACAACGTCTACTGAGTTGTATTAACAACCATACTCTAATTTCCAAGAGTTCTTGTTCTTTGCCTTTTCTTCATAGCCTCCGCTTCCTTTTTAATAGCTTCTAAAATCTCGGACACCCATGTGACTTTTTAAAATTCAAGTTCTCTTCTTTCTATTTTCTTCTTTTCCCATTTAATTTAAAAGGTCTCCATAAATTCATTCATGCAGTAAATATTCACTGAACACAAATACTACACCAAGCACCGTTTTTGGTACCAGGTGTACAAATTCCCTCCTAATGAAATTATATTCAGGGGGAAAGGATGTACAGAAGCAACAAATATGAGTATGTTTTTACTATATCAGGTACAATAAGCACACAAAGGAAAATTAATCAGGGCAAGAAAAGAGTGAATAATGGAAGGGGATACTGTTACACCAAAAGGCCAGGAAAGAGCTCCCTGATGAGTTAACACTCAGCACAGAGCTGAATAGAGTGATGACGTGGTCGGGCGGACATCTAGGGAGAAACACGGCAGGCACACAGCAAGCACAGAGGTGCCGAGGCAAGAGCATACACAGCATGTTTGAGAACAAGCAAGGAGGCCAGGAGGGCTGAACACAAGATCAAAGGGAAGGGTGGTGAGTGACAAATTCAGAGGAGGTCCCACAGGACCTTGTATACTATGGTAAATAGTTAAAATTTATTTTGAGTGAAATGGAAAGCCACTGGGGTTTGAGCAGAGTCTGGACACGACCTGACTTACACGTCAAAAGGATCAAGATGACTTGTGTGAGGAAAACAGGCTACAGGGGGACAAGGCTGGAAGCAGGAAGCTACTGGCTAAATGAAAGATGATGGTAACATGGAAAACAGGGCAGGAGTGGAAGTGGAGAGACATAACTGTCTTCTGGATACATTTAAAAGCAGAGCAAAGGGAAGAGACTAATGAACTAGATGTGGGGTCAAAGAAAGAGGCAATAAGAAAGATTCCTAGGTTATTGGTTATAGATGTGAACACAGGAGAAATGTGAGGGGTCAGGATTTCTGGTTTGTACTGTGCTAAGCAGTTAGACAGACATGAGCAGAGCAAGGACGATGGCCAGATACAGAAAGTCACCAGGGCCCTGGCTGGTTCTGCTTAGTGGTTAGAGCATCAGCCTGTGGACTGAAGGGTCTTGGGTTCGATCCCCAGCCAGTCCGGGCTCCTGCAGGAGGCAACCAATCGATGTGTCTCTCTCACCTCGATGTTTCACTCACTCTCTCAAAAATCGATGGAAAAAATATCCTCAGATAAAGATAAAAACAAAACAAAACAGGTCACCAGGGCCGAAAGCCCTAGGTGCCTAGCAAAGGAAAATTGCAGGGTGGGAACTTGCCCACAGGGTGACCTTTCCTCCCCCAGTGTATAGCTGGTCATGTGGTTCGGACCCCCTGATCTTTCCTCCTTAGTGATAACATCTAGGCCTCAGTTGTATTTCAGCTCCAGGCCCAGAAAAGCAACAAAACCAGACAAGTGACCCCACCACTGACCTCAGGACTAGCTGCACTGGATGATGAACCCCTGCCCTGGTGCCAACCTATCAGCCAGTAGAGACCTAGACCAGGAAAGGACATGCCTGGAAAGCTGCTGAATATTCTACTGAGATCTTCCCCTGGGACCTCTCCTAAAATCTCCACCCTTAAATCCCTTAGGACAGAGGACCCAGGCTCCAAGAAGAGCACACCCTAGCCTGCCCCTCCCTGTTCCCCCAGGAGTATTACCATTACCTTACTCACTTCCAAGCTCCAAAGGCCCTTCTTTTACCTCTATAACTTGTTTCCTAAGCCCATCTCTTCCACAAATTACTTCTACCTCTAATTTTCCAAATAAATGTTCTCTTATAGTTTGAATCTTGGCTCTGAATTCTTTCCTAGCCAGAACTCAAGTTTTGGGGTTGCTGAACCCATGTCTGGTCTGACCCCACTGGTCTAGTACCTGGTGCCGTTCCCACCACCCACAACAGTACATGTTAACCTTGAGATGCTTTGTGAACATTTAAGTAGGAATACAGAGTGGAAAGCAGGATGTGTAAATTTTGTGTTCTAGAAGAGACTGGGGCTTAATGTTACAAATCTGGGAAGCATATGGGACTGAATGGGATCACCCAGAATAATAGCAAAGTCAGCAGACTCTGAGCCAAATGCAGCCCATGGCCTGTTTTATATCTGTAAATAAAGTTTTGTTGGAACAGTCATACCCATACTTTTATGACTTATCTCTGGTTGCTTTGCATTACAACAGCAGAGCTGACTAGTTGTGACAGAGACGATATGGCCCTCCCACAGTCTACCTACTATCTGGTCCTTCACAGAGGAGTTTGCCAACTCCTGCTTTAGAGAGTGAACAGGTAGAGGAGAGTGCTAAAAAACTGAGTCCTAGAGCACTTCAAAGGTTAAAGTTCAAAATTATAGAAGGATCCAGCAGGGGAGACTGCAGAAAGGAGAAACCATCAAAACAGAATAACTAAGAAAGTGTTGTCCCAGAGGCAAAAAATAAAGATGAGAAAGGGATTGACTGTGAAAAGTACCCTTGAGGTCCCATGAGATAAGAACTTAAAATGGATCATTAAATTTGTCACATGGAGGTCACACGTGGCCTTGACAAACAGTTTGGTAGAGCAGCAGTGAAGAAAGCCTGACTGAAGGTGATCCTTGACTATTTGGTTTATTTTTAAGAATAAGAGACTAGAAACACTGATTGGAAAAACTGATGTGTACACACATGGGAGAGGCCTGTTGAAGGGCCAGCTTCCCGTGGACATGTACAGGTAGGAAGCGGGCTGCTAACGTTTGACTTGGCCAGAATGCAGAGAGCTCTGCTGGGGCAGCAACATCATCAGATGCCCGACTTCCTCTCAAACACTTTCTTCACTTTCTACAAAAGGAATAAGCCCTTTCCTCCAGACTTAGGCCTGCATGGTAAACATCTGTGTGCTACTCCATAATAAAACTTAAGTTAATGCTCCTGTGTTAAGCTCAACATCACTCTCATGTTCTGGAGAGTCTATGACATCAACATGTCTACAACCTAAAGTTCTGCAAATCAGTCCACCTTCTTCCTACACTGCACCCCTCAGCACATACACTTCAGCTGGGGCTTCCTCCACACTGCATCAATAAGCAAATCTCCATTTGTTTTTCATCTGATGGCTCCTTCTTATTTGTTGTTTTAGGGACATCTTATTTTATTACTATCACTTTGATAGGATATTTATTAGAAGGGAGGTAAGATAAACAATTATAGTCACCCTGGCACCTTGTCTAGGTAATCACTCTTGTCAAAAACCAAGCCTGGTTATGCCTCCCTAGGTGTAACCTAACAAATTCTATCAAGCCAATCAACATACAATGGATATTGCCAAGCAGTGTAAAAACTCTCCCTTCAACTGGACTGAAATAAAATTTTATTCTATCATTTTTAAGTTATCTTATTATAATTTTCTTTTATAACAGTGAGTTATGACATACTATTATTGAAACCACTTATAGAGATTCTTACTGGAAACTTTAGCAGTGATGAAAACCAAATAAATATAATTTTCTATATTCACACAATAACAATTATGTTCTATTGTGTCAATTCAACTTCTATGATATTGGCCAACTTTAAAAAAAAAAAAAAAGGTTACAGAAACTCACATATTTAAGATTCAAACACATATTTTGTGGATTCTTCACAGGGAAGTTTATGAGGTCCAAATATATGGTACATTCAATGGCGGATCCTACCTACTACTAAAATGACATACTTAAAGAAAACCTATAGTAATTTCAATATAAGCATATGATAACTATAAATGATAAAAGAAATTCATTGTTAAAGAACTGCATGACTCATCCTCATAACAAATGCAATGATCCACAGCACTGTTTCAGTAAGGGAACCAGTTGCCTACCCCACAGTAACAAAAATCCAAATTATGAAAAGTATATTTTCTCCCCACCCTTTGAGAAAAGTTTAAAAATATAAAACAGTACAGTACATTTTTAAGTTACTAATGAAACAGAACAAGCAAAAATATGCAGGCTACCAAAGTGGAATATTGACATGCAGTCTTTGGTCCCATAAAAGTAAGTATAACTGCATTATGATTTCACAATTAATTCAAGACTGCAGGGCAGTATGAATTAAAGAACTGAGACCTATGAATTAATAAATTCAAAATATTCTATTTTATCCACATTCTGGTTTTCACCTTTCACAAAATGTAACAAGAATTTTGGTCTTATGTCCTAAAGTCAAATGGGAAAGGAAATAATATAGTATATTAGATATCTACCATGTGTGAGACGCTGATAATCTTTACACAGTCTCATTTATCAGCACAGCAATTCTATAAAATTATTAGTGCTATCCCCACTTTTCAGGTACCCAAGAGAGTCAAGCCAGGCCTACAACCTAAGTGTTTTGACTTTTAGTGTAGAACTGTTTCCACAACACACTTGCTTCTGAAGTTTCAGAAATCATCTCACTCAGCACTTCCCAAACTAAATTCCATGAAACTCTAAGAGTCACTAGGATGTTAACAAATGTTCTGGGAAACAGGGGCTCTGGGGTTCAAAAGTTTTGGACAAGTGACATCAGAATTTCCCAGAACTTTAATAGGCACATTATGACTCTCCAAGAAGGTGACAAAACAGGAAGTGTTCTGTTCATTTATTAAACCATGAAGACCTTTTTTAAAGAAAACCTAATAGTACCCCATGGGATACTTGTGTTCAGCTAAGCCCAGTTTGGAAAATGATCATCTACTTCAATCTCTTCTTTCCATGGTTTAATAAAATGAGGTACAGAAAGGTTAAATGACTCACTCAGGCCACACAGAAAGTTACTAACAGGGCCAGGGCTGGCACCAAAGAGGCCTGATGATTCCACCAGGATGCTCTTGCTCCTATGTCATCTTGTCTTCTCACTTCAACACTGTTTCTATAAAGTTCAACACCAATTAAAAGGGAAAAAAGAATATTACATCAATCATTTATTCTGATTCTTCTGAATGGCAGCAGATAAGTCATTTTCAGACATAAACTAAAAAATCGTCTAACTCCTGCTGCACTGGTATTCCAGATATATTCGGGAATGTGGAAAATAATTCCATTTTAATAATGCTGAACACTTTTCAGCCAAGTAGGGCTATACTCATGTTTTTCTTTGAAGTGAGATAGAACTGCACCTTAGTCCCACATATAGGCACTGCCAGAACTAAAAATATCCCATCTGTGAGCATCTTTATAAAGAGCTATTTGCTTACTGTTTTCCCCTTACCCTAAAGGGGCTTCCTTTCACTTTGTCCTACCCCTCCCAGCAAGTATTCACAGTCCTGGACCGAAGATGCCATCTGGCGTTTAGTTAAGGAACTGTTTAACCCAACATACCTTCCAATTACTCTCTCACCACCTGGCCCCTCTGCAAAACCACACTCCCCTTTCTTCCAAGTCTTGTTCATTTACCTCAGTAAAACTTTTTCTTCTTCTTTTCGTCTTACCCCAACTGAGTGAAAAACATTTTATTTGTGGCATTCTAGTTACAGAAAAATCATGAGTCTGAAACACACTTGTAGCTAAAGAAAAAGCCAGTGAGTAGCCAATATACAATACAGCCTCAGAAATGCCCTAATAGAGATTGTTAGAATACCTATTATTCATCCATTGTCTTCAAAGAATATCAGTGCTGAGAAGGACCATGAAGATCACTGTTAGGCCAACTGCTTCCTTTTGCAGCTAAAGAAAGTGGCCCTGTGAGAAAGAAATGAAGCAATCGCCTGCCCAACAGCACACATTGAGAGTTTATGGTAGAGCCAGGATTAAGGCCTGGGGCTCCCCATTCCAAAGTCAGTGCTTGTCGCCTACACCATATGCTCCCAGCTCTGCAAGACTATTTGTTCTCAATTAGCATTCAAACAAAATATTTTTTAGTGTTCTTATATTCTCCTTAACTAATTATGTTAATGTTATGAATCTCATGGACAGGGCTCATAACTAAATCTCCTCAATGCTATGCCTAACAATGCCAAACACATTTCATAAATATTTATTGACTATTGTCTTTTATTACTATACATATTGCAAATTTAGAATACCTTCACCATATCATACGTTGAAGATGTTTTTATCTGCTTAAAAACCCAAGTGCCATTTTATAACACAGTTTCTATGAAAAAACTGTTCCAATAGTCATCACATTGTATATTACCTTTTGGAACACAATCTGTTCAGAAATTTGGTACTTCTTGTTAAGGGTTCCTGTCCATCTGATCAGTCTTGACCAAACAAGGATGAAAAAAGAGTATGTATGCAGCATGGAGGGGAAAAGCAAACAATTTTGAAGAAAAAGGGAATTTTAGTACTAATTGCATTATAATCCCAAGACTTTAGGAAAGCCCAATTTTCTCTGCCATTAAATACTCCTCAACCCTAAACTCAGATCGGGTATGTGTAAACATTTTATAAGTTACAGATATCAATAATGATTACAGGTATTATTCATAGTAATTTATATTCTAGACCCTGTGACTAATCACTTCGCGTACAGTGTGCCATATAATTCTTACAGCCCTGAGTTGAATCCAGGATTCGAGCTTAGTTTTGAAAGTCCAGAGCTGGTGGGGATAATGCAAGGCCGGCTTTACAGAAAAAAATAACTACAGTATTCCGCACCCCCAACCCCTGGGGCTCTGAAGTCAACCAACCAGCCTTGATATTTTCAGGTTATAGCTAACTCCACAATGAAATACCTGCGTGCAAAGAAAAATGAGAATAACGGGGACCTGGGTCCTTTCCCGTCTGAACTGGCTGGTCAGGGCCCTGAAAGCGCTTCACCACCTGGGCGTGGGCCCGTTCCATTGAGGGAGGGGAGGGGGCGAGCCTGGGGCACACGTCGTGATCGTGGGTATCGTTCGAGGTGTAAACCTGTGAGTCTCAATTCCCGATTCTGAGAGCTCCTGGGAGCGCGGCCCCACCGAGCCGGGCGCCGGCCGAGCCGCGTCCCGGGCCCTGCAGCCTCTCCAATCGCAGCGGCGGGAGGAGCTTCGTCACGCGCACCGCGGGGCGGGGCGGGGGCCGGCGGGGGCTCCGCGCCTTCCCTCCACCGCGCAGCGGCGCGACCCCGCAGCGGCGGCCGGCGCTCGGGGCCGGCTGCGGGGCGCCGGGGGCGGCCGCACGCGGCTCGGGGTGGGCGGCCGGCCGCGCCCAGGGCGCCGAGGCGCCGCCCGCCTCCCAGCATCTCGGCGCTCCGCCCCTGGGGACTTAGACCGCCCCTGTCCTCGCTGGCGGCTCCGGCGGCTCGGAGCGGGCCCCCGCGTGCGGAAGGCGGTGCGGCCGGCCTGGCGACCGCGGAGGGCCCACAGGAGGGGGGAGGCCGCGCGGTGGCCCAGGCGGTCAGCGGGCCGCGGCCCGCGGGCTACTTACTGAAGAAGAGGCGGTAACCGGGCGAGTGGAGCTGGCCGCGCTCCTCCGTGCGGTACTTGGCCATGGTGCGGCGATGCCCCGGCCCAGCGCTCGCTCCCCCCTGCGGGCGGGCGACGACGAGGGCGCGGGCGCGACAGCCCCAGCGGGTGCGCAGCGGCAGCAGCAGCGCGCGCATGGCGTCGGCGGCGGTACGGCTCCCCGCGGGATGTGCCCGGGGCCCGCCCCGCCGCGCGCCGGCGCCCCCTGCCGCCCGGAGTCGTCACTCGCGGCCTGGGGCTGGGATCTAGGTCCCCGCCGGGGCCACGCTGGCCCCGGACACTGAGCTGAGAAATCAGAGCTCTCAGCGAATGGCCGGGCATGCACACCCACCCCCAGCGAGCCCGGGGTCCAAAGGTGAGCAGGACAAGGCCCCGCCCCTGAGGAGCTCCCTGCCACTTATCAATGCACACATGCATTCGTTTCTTCGCTCAACCAGTCAGTGTTGGCTATCATCATATTTTTATTATAATCACATAATACTGAGTGTGCCAGGCGCTGCTCTAGATCCTGCTCAATGTAGGCGACAAGCGTACACACACAAAACATGAAGAGACTTAACGAGTAAGAACTCCCTTGTGAAGACTTGATCATGACACTGATTGATAGAGCAAAAACAAGAAGTAACTTCCATCTCCTCCATGAAGTCCTTTCTTATTTAACCCAAGTAAAGGTGACTTGTCCTTCCTTTTTCTTACATTTTCACCTCTCTAATGGCACTTGGTACTGTACTTACGTTTGTGACCCTATCATGTTTCCTATTTCACCCTGGATTGTTAAGGGACCAAGCATTTAGGACTCAAGATTTAGTGTCCTTGCAGGATGCAGCACCATGCCTTGCATGTAATAATGTCACCCTTGTTGTTTAATTAAATTGCTGCTGAAATTCCCTCTCACCAAATCTTTTTCATTAGCATATGAAATTCTAGTTACAGACTTTGCAGAAAAACTTGTGGAAACAACTGTGCATAGACAGGATCTCCACTTCTTCATTTCAGTCCAAACGGGCCTCCTCTACCTTCTCAAGGTCATCAAATGACCTCCTTGTTGTCAAACATGAAGGTGAGTTCTCAATAAATCGTACTGAGAGAATCCTGAAGAGAGCAGTAAATAAGATTTTTAAAGTAGAAATTTAAACTTTTTTAAAAAAATTAAGTATTGCAGTTATTATTCTACAAAAGTATAAGCAAGAAGAGCAGCAATTCTACAGAAAGACCAAAAAAGTGCACTGGTGATCTTTGCAAAACCTAAGTGAAATGGTTTTAGTTAAAAGAGAAGGCATTTTTAAAATAATTTCTTAGAATACTGTAATATAAATAAAATGTTAATAAACACAATGAATACATAAATTCATGAAAAAATAGGATTCTTACTTAAAATCCTGGCTCTTACAAGAGAAACATCTTTTTATAGATTATATTAACTAATTTATAGTGATTAAGTCACGATCACACATCTGATCCTAGTCTAAATTAGTTAACCTCTCTCTGTTCTATGGCCACAAACTACATCCTCTGGTTTTTAATGTTAACAAAATAGACAATTTTAAAAAAATTGATTGAAAGTCCTGAAAGCAAAAAACAAAAAATATTATTAAGATGACTCTATAGTAATCATGTAATTTATAGAGAGAGAATAGTACTTCTATCTAGGCAACAGTCAGAATTTTAATCAACACAAATGTTTGGAGGTAGGAGATACAAGGCTCTCCCATGTGAGGGAGCAAGTTGTTTCTATCTTTTGCCCTCATGTGTTTGATCTCCTTGGCTAAGGTAACCCTCGTAGTTCAAAAAAACTGCTACAACTCTAATCATCATATCCTATTTCACCTGGTAAGAAAGGAGAGCAAGAGGGAGAGGGAGGGAGAAAAGCAGGGAGAGGGAGAGGGAGGAGAAGAAGGTTGTACTCCTTCCCCTAAGAACACACCCCAGAAATTGCATACACCACTTCTACTGTCATCCCAATAAGCAGAACTTAGTCTACCGGCCACAACTAACAGCCTTTTTTCTGGGTGGTCTTAGGCCCACATAAAAATTAGGAGTCATACTACTACTACAGAAAAAGGGAAACATGAATAATGGAGCACAATCAGCAGTCTGCCACAAATGTCATTTTCTTCCTTTATAGTACAACTTCCTTGGAAAGGTCTGTGAGCACTCTATGTATTTCCACCCAATTATGAACAGGGTTCCCATTTTTTTCTGCTGGGCACCTGGGTTCTTTCAGCATCTCCAATTATTTCATGACAGCTAAAATCTTTAGGAGATATTGTCACTAACCATTTAGACTCTACTTAGATTGTAAATCCTAACATGTTTTTGTCAAAAGCAGTGCCTTTGTAATGTCTCAACTTGACTAGGCTAAACTATAAGGCAGACTCTCCCATAACAAAGGGAGAAATTTCTTTTGTACATATATCACAATAGCTGTATAATTTTATTATTTCCTTGTGAAACAAAAAAGCTTAATTGTTCTATTAATCTTTCAAATTCAGATGTCTTAACAAGACAAAATCCTAATGAGACAAACTTGTGGGTTAATTTTAATGATCTTAGATCTTATAGATTCTTAGAATAAAATAAAAAATCACAGGTGTCTGATTTTTTAGACATGCTATTGCTTCATGGCATTAAAAACAATAGCTTTCTTTAGGAAACGGTGAAAAGAAGAATTTTCCCTGAGTATTTTTCCTCAAATTAACACCATGCTCTGTTTCATAAACTTGCAGTTATCCATTGAGAGAATCTAGCACATAGTTCTGAGGGCCCTCTTGCCAATAGCTTTCTTAAGCTGGCAATCTATCTTAACTGCCAATAAGCTATGTGCATCTCGATTTGAAAAAAACCAATAACAATGTTAAGCATTTTTAGAATATGAAATGTTTACTTAAAAAAATTGACACTTTGTAGGTTATTTCTTAAAAATGTTACCAAGTTTATTAGATACTCAGTAAAGGAAATAATGAATTTTATTAAGTTTTCATTTATTGTTAATCACTTACATCCCCATCTTTCATTCTCTACAATTTACTGAAATATTTGAGAATCAGAATCAAGAGTGTGTAATATCAATGATAAGAAGCAATAATAGGTAAACTAGGTTAGGTTCTTTAAATTTTTTAAATACAAATTTCTGAAGGTAGTATTTATTACATAATGCTTAATTATAATCCAACAACTATGTTGGAGAGTAAAGACAATTAAACATAAATAACATTTCCAGAGTTTACAAAATACAAAACCACCAGAGTTCTTGAATAGGGAATTGATTTTATAAATTAATTATTTAGGAAAACTGATTTATAAATAATATGTAGGAGGGACCAGAATAGGAAATAAGAGTGAAGGTTTCCACATATTGATAGTAACTAAATATCAGGTTGCACAGACCCAGGCATTAGTCTTAGCAGTGGAAACAGAAAGGAATGTTGGATTTGAAAAAAATTACAAAATATGATGCCTGATTGGAAGTAGAAAAATGACAATGGAGGAGTCAAAAAATCACTAAGTTTTCTAGACAGAATAACCAAAAGACATGTGGTGTTATTCTCAAATATAAGGAAATAGAAATGGGAGAGAAACTGGAGACAGGTGATGAACTTGCCTTGGGGCATGTTGAGTTGGAGACAATACAGAGAGCTCCTAGTGAAGATTAAAGTATTTCATCTGTTGGATTCTCTGAGAAGCCGGCTCTGAGGTCAAGTTTAGTATGAGCTGTGTTTTTAGGTTGTACCCTTGAGACTGGTATGTAGAAGTAAAGGTGAAAAAGCAAGATTGGGTGACAGCCACAACCTCAGCTGACCCTGTAGAACACTCGAGCTGAATGGCCAGTAGAGTTGTCTAGTGTACGGCCAACACCACTGGGTCTTCATAACCCCAAATGATTGGATGTGGGCTTCCCTGCAAAGGGGCATGACTCGGACAAAGCCGCTAAGGCCATCCCCCCAGAGGCTGACAGCCATCTCAGAAAGTCCTTTATTAAAGTGCTGATGTCCCAGAGACTCCCATAACTATGAAACTTTGGTAGGGATGGGAGTTGTAACTAAAGAAAAATTAGATAATTAGTGAATCCCAGTTCTGTTTCTGCTTTTAGCATTGGTAAGCAAAAGACAAAATCTACCGTGGTTATAGTTGTCATTTTCTGAAATGCTGGATACTCCTAATAAGAAAGAAAAGAATTTTAGAATTGTGAAGTAGTCATTTATGTGTTAACTTTTATAAAAATAACGTGTTTCTAAAATAAGTTATTTTCCTTAAAACATGATAAGCAAGCAAATTTAAAATTTTTCTAATTGTCATTGCTCATGCTTGCTAGCCAGTAGTTAGCTTTGGGGTACCGGGCCATGAAACATAGCAGTATTTAATAAAAGTAATGAGAATTTTAAACATTTTCTACTTTACCTGTTTTGGGGCACACAGACCATAATGTTTCACTGGCCTTTTGAATTCTTTATCTAAAAGGGGAATTTAAAAAATACTTTCATGTTACCAAACATTTAAAGTATTTGCATATTATCAAATAAATGTTCCAAAAATATTTCTAGGTGTTGCCTAGAGTTCATGTTTATCCATTGTTTATCAACCACATTTTTCCTTCTAAATGCATGTCAAAGTTCTATATCATTTCCCATTTAAATATTAACTATTATTCTACCAGGAAACAAAATTATCATCGTGACAATACAACAAAAGCTTTGCTACCTTTAGATCTTGAAATATTATATTATGCTGTAATAAATTTATTTTCTTAGTAAAAGCAATAAGACCTCAAAAAAATAAGACAAGCCATAGACAGAGAGAAAATAATTGCAGAAGACATTGTAGTGTAAGCCCTGACCATTTTTTTCTTTTTTATAATGCAAGTGCCTAACTTACTCTTTAATTGCCAGGCAAAGGCATCCGCTTCAAGGGGCATTCCAGTCAAAGCCTCAAAGCCGGCTGTATCGGATAAACACATTGCCAGACACACACTAGAGAGAGTCAGGCTGCCTCCCCCTGTGGTCCTTTGTTTTACAGATCTTTGTTGATTTCAGTAGCAAACCACTTGGGCCATTTGTTTTGTCTTCCCAGCTTTAAATTCCCATTCTTATGCTTTTTGGTTTGTTTGTTTGTTTAATATATCTTTTTTGATTTCAGAGAAAGGAAGGGAGAGGCAGAGGGACAGAGATAGAAACATCAATGATGAGAGTGATTGATCAGCTGCCTCCTGCACGCCCCCTATTGAGGAAAGAGCCCACAACCCAGGCATGTGTCCTGACCGGGAATCGAACAGCCATCTCTGGGATCATAGGTTGATGCTCAACTGCTGAGCCACACCGGCCGGCCCCATTCTCATGTTTTAAATTCATCAATAGACTGAGCCCAAGAAACCCTAGGCCCCCACCCTCCACCCTAATGAAAGCAAAACCCAAGGCCCATGTTCATGCTCTCTCTCCATGACCTAGCCCAGGTGTGCTTGCAAGTTCTAGGTCTTTTAAGTAATAAACCTGTATCTTCTCAAAGTTTTCTGATGGTTATTGCTGAAGGGTGCCTTGCAATAATAATAACAACTACAAGGGCTGGTCTAGCCACCACGCTGGTTTTCCATAGGCTAAGACCAGTACAATACAGACATGTCTCATGAAGGACTGTTATCAAAATATACGAAGCCCTCTTAAAAATAAAAAATGAAAAAAACCAACAACCTGATTAAAAACGGGTAAAAGGAAGAAAGAGCAAAATAGTAAGAAAGATTGCAAAGAGATGGAATAAGTTTGTGGGTGCAGAGCCTACTAGTTGTCCCCCAGGATCAGTACTCCCCTTTCAAAATTATAGCAAAATAATTTTTGAAATGGGGTGATGCTGGTTAAAGGGTACACATTTCCAGTTATAAGACCAATAATTTCTAGGGATGTAATGCACAGCATGGTGACTAGAGTTTACAATACTGTATTGTATATTTGAAAATTGCTAAGAGAGTAGTTATTAAAAGTTCTCATCACACACATACACCAAAAGAACAGTAACTGGGCCAGATGAGGGAGGTGTTAACTAACCTCATCGTAATAATTTTGCAATATATCTGTGTAGCAAAGCATCACATTGTACACCTTACAGTGTTGTGTGTCAATTGTATCTCAATAAAGCTGGGGGGGGAGGCAGCAGTTAGCTCACCCTTTACCTCTTCCCCTTCACCATCGCCTGCGTTCTGCCTCCCGGAGCCTGGATGCCACCTTGTCCATGAAGGTCAGTGCAGCCCCCGGGGTGAGGGGAGCTCGGAGCTGAAAGCGGTTTGCGTCCCACAGCACTCTGTGGAGCAGAGCTGTCGTAATTTCCAGAACACTTATCTTTGGACTTTCCATGAGAGAAAGAAAAAAAAACACTTACTTTATAGAAGTCATAAATATTATTTTGTTTTTGTTTTTGTTTTCTGGTTCTCCCATTTGAACTTAATCCTAATCGTGTGTGTTTTCTTCTTGCTTGAGAAAATATTTTAGGAGAAATTCTAACTAATCGAAGGCCCCCTTTTACTACCTATATAATTTCATTCAAAAATGCTGTACAAATATTGCATGAACTGTTACTTATGAAGTATTTAAAGTAAGAAATTATTTGTATTAGTAAGGGAAAATATGCAACATTTAAATAAGTGAATTTGTTTAAATGAAATAAGTTCAATTCTAAATGTTCACTAAGATGGTAATGAGAGAATTTTCACTAAGAATTCTCACTAAGAGAATTTTAGCTGAAATATTAAGCAGACTGGCAGAAAAATCTTTGCAAAACACGTATCTAATAAAGGACTGGTTTCCAAAATATACGAAGAACTCTAAAAGCTCAACAGTAAGAAAACAACCCAATTAAAAATGGGAAAAAGATCTGAACAGACACCTGACCAAAAAAAAATAGACAGATGGCAAATAAACATATGAAAAGACGCTTCACATCATGTCATTAGGGGATTGCAAACTGAAACAATAGATACCACTACACCTATTAGAACAGCCCAGATCCAAAGCACTGACAACACCAAATGCTTCGAGGGCATGAAGCAACAGGAACTCTCATTAATTGCTGATAGGAATGAAAAAATGCTCCAGTCACTT
The DNA here is from genome assembly GCF_054644295.1 of Miniopterus natalensis. Classification (NCBI taxonomy): domain Eukaryota; kingdom Metazoa; phylum Chordata; class Mammalia; order Chiroptera; family Miniopteridae; genus Miniopterus; species Miniopterus natalensis. The sequence continues at coordinate 140,149,567 of NC_142081.1, read as the reverse complement.
TGGAAGAACGTTTGACATTTTTTACAAAACTAAACATACTCTTAACCATATGATCCAGCAATTATGTTTCTTGGTATTTACCAAAAGGACATGAAAACTTATGTCCACACAAAAACCTGCACATGGATGATTATAGCAGCTTTATTTAAAAATGCCAAAGCTGGGAAGCAACCAAGATGTCCTTCAGTAGGTGAATGGGTAAATAAACTGTGATCATCCGGACAATGAAATGTTACTCAGTGTTTTAAAGGAAATAAGCAATCTAACTGTGAAGAGACATGCGGAGACTTTAAATGCATATTACTAATTGAAGGAAACCAATATGAAAAGGCTACATACTGTATGATTTCAACCATATGAATTAGGAGGGGGAAAAACTATGGAGACAGAAATAAGTTCAGGGGTTTAAGGTGGGGGGGGGGTGAATAGCCAGAACACAGATTTTTAGGGCAGTGAAACTACTGTACATGTTACCGTAATGATGGGTGGATGCCATTAAACACTTGTCAAGACCCATAGAATGTATGACACCAAGAGTGAACTGTAATGTAAACTAAAGGATTTAAGTGGTAATGAAAGTTTGATTGGGACAAATGTACCACTCTAATGAGGGACATTGACAGTGGGGGAGATGGCTGGGGCGGGGGGGGAGGTATAAGGAAAGCCTCTGTAACTTCTCATTTTGGCTGTGAACCTAAAACTGCTCTGAAAAAAAAGTTGATAAAATAAAAATGATTGCAAGAGAAACACCTCAAAAACTTTTGAAACAATATCTAGTGTGGTAATTTAAATTTAGGGAATACTCCATTCATTTTCTCGTATAGTAGCTGAAGTTCCCTTTATCACCTAATGAAAACCATGTTTTATTTTACTTTCAACTAGCGCCTGTAAGAGTGTCATTAGTACCTTTAGCTGCTGTGTTTATAACGCATTTGCCCTCAGCTTGCACCTCTTGCTTTAGCACGGGTGTGCCACGCTACTTTTGCAGCCTGGTCCGCACAACCGGTCATCATCTCATGTTAAGTGGAAGTAGGTTCCCCTTCCACTTAGCATGGAATGTGGGTCCGTGGAATGTGGGCATCCCATGCTCAGTGCCACTCTTTCGCACATTCTAGCGTACGTTTCTTTATTATTATTGAGAAAATTGTATATCATTTTATTTTTAAGCAAATGTTCTACTAATTTTTAATATAATTTTACCCACCTCCTTCATCATACCCAAATCCACTAAACTTGAAGGAAAAGCTTAAATTCTTAGAGGTCCTTTTTGAAGAATTATTGAACACAGTTTGAAACGTAAAAGAAAAATTTTTTTCCACATATGCAGGTATAAAATAGAAAGTAATTTAACTCTCACTTTGGAGCCTTCTTAATATAATAAAGGATAAGTTTCTAAGTGAGGCAACAGTTCACCTGTAATCATTTTCTCTTCATATTTCACAGATCTCATATATATATATTTGCCAGATCCATACCTCTATGATAATTCAGCAGGATGTTTTGTAAAAATTATTGAAAAGATTGTTCATCTTAAATACAAGGGCATAGCTCTGGGTATTTTGAATGGAGAAAGTATGTTATATATTTGGTCCAAGTGAAGAAAAGATTTCCAGTGGGTCTGAACCTCAAACCACCTGACACAGAGCAAATGGTGAGTCTCCACAACCTCGATCTTGGTGGCTCTGCCTTTAGGATGCCTATCAGCAAACCATGAATTTTGTTTTATTTTCTGAAGTGACATTGTTTCAAAGTTCTTTTCCTACCTTTTCACTATCAGAAGTGTCCCTGAGAACAAGTAGATTTGTTTGAAAGAGGTTTTTAAACAGCTACTTAGAGGAAAGCTGTTGGTCTTTTTGTTGTTGAGTTGGGTAAACAAATTGTGTTATATACAAAAAATGGAATATTATTCAGCCATAAGAAACGAAGTTCTTATACTTTCTACAATTTGGATGGATATCAAAAGCATGCTAAGTGAAAGATGGCAGACACAGAAGGATACATGTTGTATGATTCTTTTTTATGTGATATATGCAGAACAGGCAAATCCACAGAAACAAAAAGATTAGTGGATGTTATGGGATAGGATGAGGGAGGAATGGGAGTAATGGTGTATTCTTCTGGGGTGATAAAAATGTCTTCAAACTAGAAAGGTGGTGTTACACAATATTGTGACTGCACCAGGTGCCACTGAATGGTATAAGCTAAAATGGTTAACTGTATGTTACGTGAATTTCACCTCATTTTTTTTTAAAAGGGAAAAGTTAGGTCTAATAAGGGTGAAAATAACTGCTTACAGTTTCTGACCATTTTTATTCCATTAACCCCATTAGCAGCCATATGAGGCCTACGAACACCTCAAAATAATGTTTGTGAATGCATAAAACAAAATGTATCATTAAAGAGTAAACCAATCATATTGGCCTATATTTGCAAAAACATTTTTGAAAAAACACTGTGACCTAATAACATACTTCTTCTTCACCAAGGCATTAAGTGACTACATCTAGCAGCAGATCTAATAACTAATGTAATTTTGATGTATTGATAATGATATTTAAGGCATCTGGAACATCAGGAAAATGATATAACAATTATATACCATTTATACTGGAGACAAAAATCATAGATACTACCACTACTCTAGATTATAGATAGTACCACTACTTCTAAATTATAGTTAGAAGTAAATAAAAATGAAGAAGTAACCTTTTTTAAAATCCAAGTTCACCGACCCTCTAAAGTCTACCTTAGAACCTCTGGTGGCAAGCACTTAGTAAAGGGGGGGGGGGGGCATATATTCTTTCTCCTTTGCCCTTGGATTCTTCTCTAAGATTGTCAAGACTGAAGAACAGATAAGAGGTGTGTCCTCTAATTATTTGTTAAAATATTTTTCTTCCCAGTTTTAAGAGATTTTGATTGAGTTTTGAAGAAACAAATGGTCCAAGAAGCAGACTCACCCAGCAAACAGAGACATAATTGGTTGAAAAATGAGAATTAGTTTTATTCCCTCTTTGTCTGGGAAAAATAAATTGTTATTAGCATGTAACAATTCTTTTCTGAATGATTGTATATATGTGAAAAAAATCCCATATACCTCTTAAAAACAGAAGACAATCAGGTTGCTTTTAACCAAGTCCCAATGATGTGCATTTGGTATTAAGCTTTTAGGCTTTCTGTTACTAAATTGGATGTAATAAAATGTATCCATCATACAAGAATCACATGTGATTTAACTACATATTGTTAAATGGCATGAAAAAATAGAAAGTTTTGCTTGATTAAATATTATTACTGCTTGTAGGCTAAAATAATCATGAGAAATTTCAGCTCCAAATGACACATTATGAATCCCTTGTAACATTATAAATATAGTAATCATGGTAATACTCTAATCCAATTCAAGGGTGAGCTAGTAAATTGGTAATAATAGGTCCTGAACAAAATCTAATGAGACAACCCATTTTCTCTGCCCACTTTCTAAATTTTCCCTTTAGGCTTTGAGCAGTGGAAATTAATTTTGTCTTTAAAAGGTTTAATCATAGAACTTCTATTTTTTTCTCTTTATACTATGCTAATTATATGGAATAATGGTTTTCAAATTGGATTCAAAAGAACCCTGGGTTCCAAAGGCAATTCCTTAAAATAAATTTTAAGCAATCCATTGCAAGAAAATAGAGACAGAATTAATTTATATCAATCTTCATACCCACACCACAAAAGAATTTCACGGTGCACAAAAAGAATGCAGAATGTTTCATAATTTCAGTTGGTGATGCTTGTGGTACAAACTCAGTAGCTGAGGTATTTTCTTTGTTTGGAAATCACGTTTTTAGAAAAAGAACTCATCCTTTCCCTCCTTCCTTTATTCATCCCTTCATTCATTTAACTAATATTTACTAAAGATAAACTATGTATCAGGAACTATCTATCAGTAACTAGTTAAAGATAGATGAAAAAATAGGAAAATTATCTGTCCTCATGTTGTTTAGTGTCTGGTGAAGAATTCAGCTGTTAAATATGCAAATAGATTTATTGATAGGATTAAAACTGGGGTAAGTGCTGTGAAGAAAAATATAGGAAGCTATGACAGAAGATTACAGGGAGACTTGATTTAGACTGAAGGTCAGGAAAAGCCTCAGTGAGGATAAGACACTGAAGCTGATACCTAAAGAAGTAGGAGACAGCCAAGGGAAAATGGCGTAAGAAGAGATTGTGTGAAGGTCCTGACACAATATTTGCCTAGGAGATATTTTCTGAGAAAATATTTACCACAATATCTGAAATATGTATTTTCCACAAAACAGATTCTACAGGGAAGCAGAACCTAAGAAAATATTTATAAGGAAATTTTCTTAGAATCAATCTCCATGGAAGGCAAAGGAAAGATTCAGGATTTTTTTAAAACATCAACATGTCTTTATTGATTTCAGAGAGAGGGAGAGAAGCATCAATGATGAGAGAGTCACTGACTGGCTGCCTCCTGCAGGCCCCCTACTGAGGATGGAGCCTGCAACCCCAGCATGTGCCCTGACCAGGAATCGAACCTCGATCTCCTGGGCCATAGGTCAATGCTCAACCGCTGAGCCACGCTGGCCTGGCTAGGATTCAGGATTTGTCTGAGGGAGAAGTCCAGTTGCAATGCGACCCAAATAATTGGCAGACCACACAGGGAGTTCCAGAGGTAACTGGCCTGTTAGAATTGCCTCCTAATGGGCCAGAATGGCTGGGCCTTTATAACCTTCCTTCCATCACAGCAGTCATTGGTGTAAGCCACTAGGGTAAGGGTGTGGCCTTGGCAAGGTGGCTGTGCAGCTGATGCCATCCCTGAAGGGACCCACAGCTGAAGCCTGTCTGCTAACAGCACTCCCAGCGGTGCAGGCAGCAAGCCCCTCCTTGAAGGCAGAGCTGCGTGGCGTATCTCCGTGTCCCTCACAACATTCAATATTATAAAAGAACTTTTACAGATGCGTGAAAAAACAACCTATTAATAAAGAGAGTAGAAGACAAAAATAGGCAATTCACAGAAGAATCACAAGTTACCAGTAAGTATATAAAAATATGCTCAACCATGAGCAATAAGGAACGTGAAACTAGAACGAGAGGTCTTCTGTTTTGCTCTGCATTGCCTCGGCAAACAATTAATGACTGATGACACCCATAGGAGATGAAGGTGTAGTTTCACTGCTGCGCACCCTGGGACCCCTGGACAGAGGTCCCGCGCGGCGTGGGGCAGCTTCCTGAGCGCGAGCAGCCCTGTTGACAGTGTGGCAGAGCTCGCAGTAACCGGGGTGCATTCCCACCCTCGGTGGGGACGGTGGCAACGTTAAACTATTAAATGGATGATTCACGTGAATGTCTTCACAGTCCATGGGAAAAGCAAACAGAAATTTCTACAGGGGGTTGTCGTAAATACATCTCAATTCCTAGTCTTCTATTCTGAGGCTCAGCTGTTTCTGGGAGAGGAACTATGATTTTTGTTTGTCCAAAAAAGAACGTATATGTGTTTACATAGATGCTAATAAAGGCAGAGGAAATCTGGAAGGACATCTCTGAAGATCACTTCTGTTGTTGTTTTTTATTGTTGCTGTTATCTTAAGCATGTATTATTTTAGTATTTAAAGAAGGGTTTAGATGATTTTCCAGCAAAAGTGATGCCTTCCAGTATAGCGAAGCATTTTCTGAGCTCTCCAATCACTCCCCACTTTAGAGCTTTATCTAAACCCTGTGTGGACAGTCTCTTTTTTTATGAGCCTCTAAGAGGCTTATTAAGAATCATCACCACTCTGACACCCTCCCCCTCCAAAAAAAATTTAGACAGAAAGAAAGCAAGGGGGAAGCTTGGACAAAAAGCAGTCCACACTGAGTGGATCACAGTGAGTAACAGGACAGCACTAGACAGAACATGCAGAGCCTTAGGGGACACTTTAAGGATTTTTGAATTTGTCCTATATACAGTGGGAACCCAATATGCGGTTTTAAGCAGGGAGTGCTATGATTCAATTTCTGTTTTATAGCTATCACCTTGGTTGGAGTGTGGCCAGTAAACTAGAGGGGTGCAAGTATGGCACCTAGGGGCTCAATTAGGAGGCCACTAGAAGAATCCAAACAAGATACAACAGCATTGGGAGTGGCAGCCAAAATGGTGGAAAAAGTAGAAAAGGTAGAGAAGCTGGGATAGAAAGGTATCTCCAGGGTGGAGGAAAGAGCTCATGCAGCACACATGCAGCCTAGGAGGAAGAAGAAAAACGAAGATGCCTGGATGTGGAGGGGAAAGGAATGATGCAGAACTGTGAAGCTGAGGAAGGATGAGTTCAACATAAAACAGAAATGAAGTTAGGAAGATGGGCGGGGCTGTAATTTGGAGGCCAGAAAACCATAGGGGTCTATATCTTTAGGCACCAAGTAAGGAAACATTAAAATGTTTGTGCACTTAAAAAATACTGTTATGTTATTTTAAACATTTTTATTAGGAAAACCAATCTCTGCCACTCCGTTGAAGCATGTCTGTTATTTCCCTGTTACTGAAGAGTTCTTCTTTTGTTATAAAATATCAGTTACATGACTCATGCGCTCAGGGGTGCCTGGTGCGATGCAGCACATACAAACAAACTTTGTAGTTGAGGATAACACTTGTGAAGCCAGTTTATTGTGTCTTTTTTGACTTACTTTTAAAGCTACTTAATCTAAAATATATTTTTCCTTATAGAGACACTATTGTATTCTTTAAGATAGGAACTTTTCTATTACAAATGAGATAAATAGTAATATCTGTAACACAAAGAAGCATGCCTTAATTAACATACTTTGAATCAAGACTTCTGTGGTAGTAGCCATAATTGGAGTTATCAATTTTATATAATAAATGACTCTCCTCGGCCCCATTTGGGTCTTGGGTTGGAAGCCCCACAAGAAGTCTATAATCTGGAGGACTGGGAACAGGGAGCAGCAATTATGAATCCATCCGGTGCTATGGAAACCAGCTTCATTTATCAGAGTGATTCATGGGTCCTGTGTTCACCAGACCTCATATAAGTGCAACCTGGCCTCATAACTGCCCTCACGTTAATGCTGACCACAGACCTTCCTTGCCTGCAGGATGAGCCCCCAGCTCCATCAGCAACGGACTATGGGGTGCCTGAACTGTCTAGGACTGAGTTTGGCCTCTTCTGGAAGGCAAAGGGGAGAAGGCAACCAAAATGAGATTGAAGCCAGAATCAAGCAGATTATTAACCACCAAGAATCTCTGGTAGCTGTTCATTGCCCTTCAGGTTTGAGAAGAAATGGATGGATATGCAATGGTCTTTATGATCTTTTTAGGACAGTGGGCAATCAGCTAGAATGCATAATTCTAATATACATACTTATAAAAGCTCTGACCAAATTCTGGTGGGTATACTAATAAAATATGTCTATCCTGTTATAACATACAAATAACTATTGTGGAATATTATTTATTATATATAATTTTATTTTTTATTGTTTTCTTTTATATTTTCTCCATTTTAAACATTTTTTCCCTACGCTTTCCTCTAAATGAAAATAATATCAAAATTACCTAACTAGTCCGCTCAGAATCTTCCTGGCTGGCTTTGATGTCACAGTGCCATCTACTTTATCACAGTTACAGGAGATTTCCAGAAAGAAAACTAAGTACTATTATGCACACTTAAGAAAGAAAATGCTAGCAAGTGATTTGCCTCATTTGCTGAAATCACTTTCCTTCTTACTCATTTTTTTTTTGTTTTAGTAACTAAGAAACCATTTATTTTTTTAAATAAAAGAAAACTTCAGAAATAATACCTAAAGAAAACTTCAAATTCATCATCTCCAAGATTACAAAAAGAAAAAATATACATAAGTAAAAAATTATATCAAGGTAATTCAAACTTAAGGAGATAAATACAGAGGTGATTGAATTAAAATGCTTTTCTTATAACTTTTAGAAATCTACAGTTGGTCCTTAGCTGTAAATATAATTATTTTACTTAATTCCTGCTGGCTTTTCTTTTAACTGATTATCAGTAAAATTCAAATTTCCCCATCCTAGAAACGAAGATTGAGTCTTTTCTCAGACATTGGACAAAAGTATTTAATCCTATTTTTTAACAAATATTCAAATAAGCATTTATCTCTTATTTGCAGCCATCACACAGTTATTTCCACTTCCCTGCCTTCACTCAAAACACCTTTAGTAATGGAAATCTGGAAATGCCCTCCAGATCAGGTCACCAGCCACTTAAAAAATATTAGTTTCAACATATTATAATGATATCTCATTTAAGACCCCAAAATGTTATTACCCAGTGAAATCACAGGTCCTTTCCCTGCTCCAAATGACCTTTAATTTTTTTCAACAACAAAGAAAAACAGATTACCCAGAGGACAAACATTTGACATCACTGAGAATATTCTGAAAAGAACACCATACACTCTGGAAAAAAAGGGGTGGGGGGGGGTAAGAACACCCTTAGTTGCCCTTTCAAAACATCTTCAAGTCTTTCATCTCATTTATTCTTCATGACTTTCCTTAGGTATTATTAATCATATACAGAAGAGGAAATTGAAGGCTGAAGAAGTCATTCTATGTCATTCATTCCTTCATTTGACATTATGTGATACCTACTATGGGACAACATTGGCAGATCAGATAAATATCTCTAAAGTTACATGGCTAATAAGTGGAAAACCAGAACTAGGACACAGATTCAATTTTTTGCTCTATCATACTGTCTGTGGCAGATTATATATCCTAAAATATAAAAACCGTCATTAATATTTCACATGCTCTAGAAGCTTGTCACTCCTTATCAAGAGTAAAGTTCAATAGTCCTCTGAAACTGGGCAGGCTGTGACTCACTGTAACTGATTGACTACAGTGGCAGAAGTGACTTTACAGAATTTCCAAGGCTAGCTTCAACTTCATGAGCTAGATTACTTGTTCTTAATAACTTTCTTTTTAAGTAAGCAGTTCATGTACCCTAAGGCCACCATGCTGTGAAGAAGCCCAAACTAACTTATATAGAAAGACCACTTGGTAAGGCTATGAAAGCAAGATACCTAGCCAGGTCCCACCTGCTTCAGCACTTCCTCTGTTCCAACCCCAGCTATCATCTGAGAAACTGAACAAGCCAGAACCATGCCGGAGTTCCTAAGCCATAGTAATAGTTAACCAGTCACAGGCCCATTTCAGAATCTGATTAAAGCTACAGGCCCCTTTCCCCACAAAGTGCACAATACACATAAAAGTTTGCTTAAAATTTTAGGAGGTGTGCTGACCTAAGTATCTCTAGTCTTAACGTTTATGACTTACATTGAAGTAAAATATTAAATAATATAGAAAAATATTCATAATTATTTGAGAATGGCTTGGGAGTTCATTTGTGTTTAGACAGCTTCATCAATTCTTCCCAGCCCATTGTCACTGTGATTTAATTGAACTGAGCATTCTTTATAAAGTCTTTTAAAAAAAAAAAAAAGAATTCTATAAATGAGGCAGCGGGCAAGAAAGAAAACCTAGAAAGGGCATCAATTCCTTCTCCCCATGGACTTCTACTCCTTGTCCCCATTTAGAAGATTAGTACCATATCTGTACCCTCAGACTGGATATGACTGTCAAGATATGTGATGTCAATGACTTTCTTATAACAAAACCTTACCTGAATCTGAACATTTATATGGACAGTGCCCTTTATTTCTTTAAAGGTTGGATGAGATGGAGGGAACATGATATTTGTAAAGAAAAATATCTAATAAACTTGCTGGGCTCTGCTTTACCCTTCTTCATTTCAAATGAAGTTCAATAACCCTAATAGGTACTTAAAAAAGTATTATGCTTCTAGTATTATGCTTTGGTATAGCTCTGTTCCCTGAGAACCAAGAAGAAAACAAAATTATACAGAGTTGTAGCCACATAAAAATGATTAATCGGTACTCACAAAATAAATTTTAAAGTGTTGGCTCTTCGACAAACATTGTCAAGAAAATTAAAAGGCAAGCCACAGAGTGGAGAATATATTCACATTGCACATTTTTGACAGAAGACATGAATTCAAAGTAAAGAATTTCTGCAACTTAGTAAGATAAACAACATTTTATCTGAACATTTATATGGACAGACACTTTACAAAAGAAGGTACACAAATATATAATGAGCACATTGAAAAGATGCATAATAGCATTAGTCATCAGGAAAATGCAAATCAAAGCCACAATGAGATACCACTTCATACCCGTTAAAACAGCTATAATTAGAAAGTCTGACAGTTTTAAGTAATGGAGAGGATGTGAGTAATTAAAATTCTCATCTGTTACTGGAGGCAATGTAAAATGGTACAACACTTTGGTAAAGAGTTTCACAATTTTTATATAGTCCATAAAAGGTACAAATTGTATCAATAACAGGGAGAACTAATTAGCCCTTGTAGTCATATATTATATCAAGTAGAAAGTGAGTCTAACAGTAATGAGCACACTACAACCAAGTAGAAGTGTTCGAAAGTATTTGAATTAGCAAAATGTCTTAAAGAGAAATGTATGGTCCTGTTCTTGCATCTCTTAAGAGATGAAACTGTTATGTGACCCTATGAATGTTAATAAAATACTAGCAAGGAATAGAAAGAGTTGTAATAATGGTAACAGACCAGATCAGTACATTATGATGACAAGACATAGATGACATTGCTGACAAAGGGAGACTTTCAAAATACATTATTTTAGAACAAAAGGAAATAGCTTGATAACCATTGTCTTTATTTTTAATCTGCTTGAGAAAAACAACTAAATTCTATACCCAATTCTCTATCCAATACCATTAATTGGTAACTCAGTCCCTGTGACCTTAGTTAGGAAAAGATTGCCATCAGTAGAAATGTTATTTCTGTCAGGAAAGATTGCCATCAGTAGAAATGTTATTTAAATGTTAAGACGATATAAACTCTTAAGTATAATTTTATTAAGTATAATACAAATATTGTATAATAATAAGAAATATTAAAGATATTAATCCAACTTATAATGTTAATATTTTAGAATACATGTAAAAGAATATGTAATAATATATCATAGTTCTTATATTTGTATATATTTATCTGCTGTTTAAGGTGCTCAGTCATGCTAAATGTGGAATTCCTTTTTATCTTTTTAAAGCAAAATTAGTTAACCAAATTTACCATCAAATGTATATTTAGTAAGTAAAATATATGAATTTATTAAGCTAAAACTTAAACAAAGTACAAATAGTTTTGGTTATTCCCCTCCATACATAAAAAACCCTGGGCATCAAGACATATAATCAACCACAATCATATACAGGAGGGGAAAAAGTAGGTTTACAGTTGTTTGTATGTAAAATAATACAATAATTAATAAATAATAATACATGAATAAATTGTTCATGTACTCACAACTATAAATCTACTTTTGCCCCACCCTATATAGAGCTAGCCAATATATAAAGCTTAAGGCTAAACACCTACCTTCTAGCTAGCACAGAGCTTGGCATCTAGTAGAAAACTGGTAAATACTTCTTAAATGAACAATACAAAGTAAATTATGGAGAGGGAATTGAATTACATATCGAGTTCTAGGTGTATAAATCATGACATAACTTATAAACATGTATTTTCTAATGGGGACATGGAAGCCACCATGATAGCAAAGGGAAACCAAGCTAGAACGTTAATTTTTAAAAAATAAACCATCATGTGACTAGCTTATATTCAGCAAATTACAAGTTAATTGTAATGAAAATGAAGAGACAGTGGATTTCCTTGCGAAGACAGGAAAGATTCCCAGTACCAAATCTAGCACTTGGTGGACTATTTAGACTATATGTTTATCACTTCACTCAAAAAGCCAGTCACCATGATGGTGTTGAAATATATATTTCAATAAAAAATCTGATTTACACTTTTCACATAGATCTAAGTTAATTTCTTAGTTGAGAAATCAAGGACAGTCATATAGATTACAATGTAATTAACAGTGGTGGTTTTTTTACATAATTACATTCAGAGCAATGTTTTTTAGTGACTGACTCAACCAAGAGGGGAACTTTGAAAATAAAATATATGATAAATACGTCCACTATACTATACATAAAACACACACATTTTCAGAGATGTAGTTTTATATCTCAAGAAATATAAAATCTCATAGGGAGAAGAAACAGTCTTTCTGTACTTTCTACAATTTACTTAAAAAACACAAAATCTTGAAAAATGTTGTGTGTTAATCAAAATTTAAGAGACAAAATAGGTTGTCATTTTACCTAATATTCAGCTTACCGAGGAAACTCTAATCTCTCAGGTTTAGACCTTTAACACATCAACAGTTGTTCATGGTTATCAGTAACTCTGAACTTAGCTGCCTTTTGAGCTGGCAAGTTTTGCTGAAAGGGATGTGCATGACAATTATGATTGGACAGCTGTAAACATGGTGACCATTTTATTTTCTGGAAGTTATTTAGGTCAATGGAAACCCTGCAATTGTGTCAGTTGATATGACTACAGAATTACTCAACATTACTAAAGTTGTTGAAATGGAAATTGCCAATATTCTTGTGTTCTCTAGACACTTCTTTTCAGACTTGTTTAAATGCATTTCTTTTTTTCTGGTTATTTTCTACAGAATTCCCCAACAAGTAGCTTTTAGAAAGTTTGTAGACTTAGATAAATAATATTTTATTAGATCACTTATTTCATAAGTGAAATATTGACAAACAGAGAGGACACTCAGGAGGCCCATTTCATCATTAACATCTAGTGTTGTCCGTCTTACACAATGTCTACCACCCTTTCCTCCCCGCCCCATTCTCAGACCCTTGTGGATTATTTAACTAGCTTCTGGTGGTACAGTCTTTAAACTAACTACACAATAACAATTTCCCAGTTCTTCTTTAATGACAAAACCCCAAATTTACTTGGAGTTACAATGTGCCCAGCTAGAAAAATCACCTCCCCGTCTCTTTTGTAGCAGGCATAGTCATGTGCTGAAGGTCTGGCCAGTGCACTAGAAACAGAAGTGTTGGAGGAGACTTCCTGAAAGGCTCCTTGAAATTACTGAGAAGTGTTCCCTTTTTGCTCTCCTTCCTGCTGCCTATAAAGTGGAAGTAATGCTTAGTGTTTCAATAGCCATTTGACAGCCAGCGCTCATATGAAGGAGAATTATAGAACCCCAACACCAAAAATGACCACAAAACCATCATACTAGCCCTGGACTGCCAACTTTCCTGGCTTCTCTTACTTAGAGGAAAAGCAAACTAGAGTTTTAAATGCTATGATTGGAATTGTCTATGGTGCACAGTTCCAGTTTTAGTGGCAAATGGATGGTAGGCTCAAGCACGGTTACTAAGGACAGTTTAAAGAAGGGACCCTTTACAAGGGTGTGGGTAAGGTTAAGGCAAATGGATACATTTAACAACCATGAGGAAACCCCTTTGGCCCTTAGGCCCTAAAGAGTTAAGGGAGAGAGGCATTATTGGCCCCAGGCTGCTATAGAATTGAGTCTCGCCTGGCTGGCGTGGCTCAGTGGTTGAGCATCGACCTATGGTCCATGAGATCACAGTTCAATTCCTGGTGAGGGCACATGCCCAGATTGCAGGCTGGATTCCCAATAGGGGGTGTGCAGGAGGCAGCTGATCAATGACTCTCGTTATTGATTTTTCTATCTCTCTCCCTCTCCCTTCCTCTCTCTGAAATCAATAAAGATATATTTTTAAAAAAAGAAAAAAAGGATTGGTACTCCCCATAGTACCTATAGTTCTTCAAGTAGACAGGCCTAGCTAGGAGTGACTCAGGATAACAGTGCCTCTGGCCTCACACTTTACCTGCTCTTGCTTTTCTCCCGCTGTGTCTTCTATTACCCAAACTCAATCATAAAATTAGAGGGTAAAGGTAATCTGTTCAAAGAGTCCATAAAAATCTGCCTCCAGGGGCACAAGGCAGAGGGGAGAAGGGTAGAAAGTAAAGCTGGACAGGCCAATGGAAAATGTCCAGCCCAACTTCAATAATTACCTTCTTGCTTTCAACTCTGTTCTCTTTCCTTCCATCCCCACCACAACAAATCCACCCCACAGTCCATCATTATCTTCTTAAAGTACAGACTAATATCATCATTTCTCTCCTGTGCTCAAAATTCTTCAGCATATTCTAGTTGCCCAACAAGTCAAGTTGAAGCTCCTTCACTAAGCATGCAAGGAGTCACCATCCTGTCTATCCCACTCTCCAAACCTATTTCCCTGCAATTTCCCACCGGTATCATGTGTTGCAATCAAACCACAACAATTACCATTCCGAACAAGAGCCTGTGCTTTCCCATTTTCTTTGCCTTTGCCCTTGCTAGCTTAAAGGGCAGGGTGCTCTTGTCTTTCTCATCTGTGAAAACTTCATCCATATTTTAAGGCATAGCTTAAAAGCCTGTTTCCTATGTAACTTATCCTGACACATTTAGCAGATACGGACTCTACCTCCTGCTTGTGAATATTAGTACTTTATTTCTACTGCTTATATGAATTGCCAACTACCAATTCCCTCCTCCACTCCCCATAGCATGTTCTTTCTCAGTAAATGCCCTACAGTTGCTCAAACCAATACTTTGGAATCATCCTGGCTCCTCTTTCCTGCTCAGTTCCTATATCCAATCCTCCAGCAAACCCTACTGCCTGTATCTTCAACATATATACAGAATTCAGCCCCTTGTCACTGCCTATCCTGGTCCAGGCACCATCTGGTTCTTGCTGTATTATTATAATAGTCTCCTTTTCATCAGTTCTCATCTACCACCACTGCCTAGGAACCTGACAGCAAGAGCCATCCTTTTATTTACTTATTTTTTAAAAATCCTCACCTAAGGATATTTTTCCATTGATTTTTAGATAGAGCAGAGGGAGGGAGGGAGAGAGAGAAACATTGATGTGAGAGAGACACATCTATTGGTTGCCTCCAGAATGTACCCTGACCAAGGCTGGGGACTGAACCTGCAACCCAGGTAGGTACGTGCCCTTGACAGGGAATCAAACCTGCGACCCTTTGGTGCAGGGCCAACACTCTAACCACTGAGCCACGCCAGCCAGGGCAAGAACCATCCTTTTAAAATCTAAATGAAAGGTCACTCCCTTGTTCAGTATCCTCCACTGGCTTCGTATCTCATCCAGAGTAAAAGCCAAAGACCTCCCAATGCCCTACGAGGCCCTACATGACACTAACCCCTTCGACACATGCACCCACATGCACACGGCCTCTCTCCCTGCATCCCCTCTTTCTTCATAATTCCTGTCACGAGGAATTATTATTATTCTAATGATAATTCCCCCCTTGCTGTTGCTAGAACCATCAAGCCTATGTCCTTTTGCATGTGCTTAGACTTAAGCCCTACCCAAGCTATCCACTGGTTTATCCTCTGAATTCTTCAAGTTCTCTGCTCCAGGGAGCCCATCCCTGATCACCCTGCATAAAATAGAAGCCCCTCCTCTCACAGCACAGTCCGTATCCCCTACTTTCTACCATAGCACTTATCCACATCCCACTGACTCTGTACATACTTTTTAGTTTAGGTATTATCTGTCTTCCCTCACACTAATGTAAGCTCCATGACAAGGACTTCATTTACTGCTACCTTGCCTGTACCAAGATCAATGCTTAGTATACGGTAGCTGCGGAGAACACGAAATAAGTAGCAGAAGTTTTTTATTCTTTTTGTAAAATTATGTAATTCCCATAGCCTTATAATAGAAATATGAGATACATATGTAATTTAAATTTTTCTAATTGATACTTTTGAAAAAGTAAAAAAGTCTATGAAATTAACTTTAATAACAAATTTGATTTAACCCAATATACCCAAATCATCATCTTAATATGTAATCAATATAAAATTTTTAATCATGTATATTTTTTATACTATCGTCAAAATTTGGAGTGTATTTTATGCTCATTTTAAGTGTTCAGTTCAAAATATCCAAAGTGCTCAACAGTTATATGTGGCAGGCGTCTACTTACTGGACAGTATAGTTTTATATATGTAATGGTGACAAAATTGCAAAGGGGGAAAGAAAGAAATATGTTCAAACTCCAGAAAGCTCTGAGGCATATGGGAAGAGGGGAATGAAGAGCTTTCAACTTACAAAACTGTAGGACAATGGTTGCTGTGAAATATGGCCAGGAGCAGTTAAAGCACATTGTTTCGTAAAACATCTGGAGTTGTAAGAGGATGTGGTCACATGCAGATAAAAGTTCCCCAGACAGAATGGAAAGAGTGGTTGGGAAAGACAAGAGTAAGAAGATGAATTCAGGATGAAGAAGTGGAAGAGGAGAGCCCTGCCTGTTGGGTGATGGTGAACAGTCAAAGAGATGGGAAGCATGGGAGGCCCACCTGGTCCAAGGTTCCCAAACGAACTCTGGTGAATGTTTTTTCTCTTCTGGTATCAGCAGAGGCTGATGGATGCTATAGCAGTGGCTCAATGAGCAATCACAGACCTTTGTTTAGGTTTGCATGTTGATTTGTGGTCTCCCCAAAGAGGACTTAAAGTTTGAGAAGACTGTTGCACTAAAACTACAACTCAATGGGAGAAAACAGACTCATCAAGTTTATCTCTAATATTAAACTTTTAATAATGTATAGAAGGCTTCTTTACTCATACCTTAACCAAGGAGAGTGTCATCAGCCAAGGCAGAGGAAATGCTTCTTTCAGAAGCATTGGCAAAAATTAAATGTTGACATAAAAAATAATAAACCAATAATGATATCGTTTAAATAATAATCCAAATTTGTAAAGTAAATTTGTTCTTCCTCTCCTATTCACTATACTACTATGGCTTTTCTAGAGATGGTAAGGTGGGAAGAAAAAGAAATAAAGGCAGAAACATTGTTATTTAGCTTGTATAGCATTTGCCATTCGGTTCATCAAAATGCTATTGTTTCCTTTCACCGGGTATTTTGAGGGTTTTTAAGAGACCTCTGTTGGGGTGAACTCCCCCCGGAAGTTTTCTTGGGAGGGCCTCTTTCCAGACAGCCCAAGCGGTCCACACTTGGCCAATGTGATATTTGCAGACTTCCCTGCCCTACTGAATTGTCCCATCATAGCCCTGTCTTTTTCCCTCCGCTTTCACAGGTCCCTTCAGCCAGTCTCCCTTTTAGAAATTTGTTTGAAATTGAATAGAGTGTTATTCCCCAGGGCCTTTGGTTATAGGTTAATGGGAAGCATCCCTGTCCTGTCCACCAGGCAGAGGGGAGGAGAAATATCACTGTTGAATAAATGAAGAAGATCACCTAAATGAGAACTGAAGTTATTTATTCAGCACCTATTATAACAAGGAGGTCAGCACTGGAACTTACATCAACTCAAAGGCATAATTTGAAGGTCTAGTCCGGGTCAAAGCACACACCTTTCATCTACAGTTGGAGAAGAGAGTCTGGTTATCTGACAAGTGTGAACAGATAGGATGATGGAAGTTCATGGAAAATTTTTTCTGAAGCCACAACTCTCTCAGAGATGTAGGAAGCAAGGTGATCACCTAAAAGGATGGGAGAGACGGTACTGAGGGTTTAAAGAGAGAGCAAGTACAGAACATGGTTCAGGAAAGGGAAAGATTGGAGAATGGACTAGGGGTGTGCAGTTTGATTCCTTGGCAGCCCTAAGGGGCCACCTGAGAGTCGAGGTCATAAATTTAACACCTGTCAGTGTTTCAGTGTTCAGACCAGAGTCGCTGTTCTGCCCAGTGAGCACCATATAAACAGAGTGAGGCGGAGGAGTCGACATTGTGTAGCTAACTGTAATGCCTGCCGGTGCATTTAAGCTGTGGAACGAGAGGAGTGATGGGGATATTCAGAGGGTGCTGGATTGTAAAAATGTGATAGGATCAATGAGTCAGAGATCCTAGTAGAATTGAAGGATTGCTGGGTTCTGGGTACTAGAGAGAACTGAACTGGAAAAATCAGTGAAAAGACTGATTTCCTTTTAAGTAAGGCATCCCTGTGGCAGGCCTGTGTGGTGAGTACTGGAGTTACAACATCCCAGAGCGGTCTTACATTCGCTCCTGTTTGATCACTCAAGATATTGCTACCTGTATCCACTTTTTATGTTCATTTCTCAGTTTAGGAGTAAATTTTAACTCTAACTTTCCTTGAAGGTAAACTGAGCTTTCAATTTCTCAAAGGAGACTTTGAAAACTCCAATTCGGAGTCCTAGCCAACACAGATCAACTTTGTGGTTATCTCCGAGTGCCAATGAATACGACTCTTCTGGTTTCCAGCTCTAGGCAGGGTGGTGGGGAGGAGAGGGAGATTCAAATATGTATACCACCCCTCTTTCTTGAATTTAAGGTTTTTACCTGAGTGAACGCCAAACCGAGGCCCTTGGCTACTGCTTACTGAGATTGGTGATTTGTTCATGCAGCAATTTATTCCTTATATCTTTTTTTTAAGCTCCTGAGTATTTTTTTCTTTCTTGTAAACTGAGCTATCCATTTGAAAAGATGTTTATAATATTTTATCAAGCACTTCCAGATATTTTGTAGCAGAAAGGTTCACAGGTTATCTAAACTGTGAATTGCCAGAAACAGATGTTCATCGTCTATCTTTAGATTAGAAGTTAGTTGATGTGGATTTTTTCTCATGCCTCTGTAATCAACCACTCTGTTGTTGGCATTTTCCCCCAAGTATGCATCCTATGAGAGAGCTTCCAGTAACTAGGTAATAATCTCTATCGCTTAGTAGGTAAATTTCCATTTTAATACCCTTTGAGTACTGATATACTCTCTAATTTTATTCATAATCTTATTTTTCTCTTTACCATATTTATTCTTTGCCTCACTTTTAAAAATTCCCCTGCCTTATGTTATATTAATACATTTTTGTAATCTTTCATTTTTTTCCCCTCTCTTAATTTCAAACATATAGATTCAATTGTGTGCTTATAGCAATTACCCTTACACTTATAACTAAAAAACTCAAATAAGATATTTTTCCAATAAATTCTAAAGTTATTCAATATTTCTATTCTTTAACAAGCTTTAATTACCCATTTATTATCATACCATTTTGCCATAGAATGTCTAAACAAAACAGTTATCTTTCTTATAATTAGTTTTTCATTAGATTTCCAGAATACTTTGCTTATTTCTTTGCTGACAATTTTTGTTTTATGGCTCTCCTTCCCTCCAGATGTCTTCTTCCTGAAGAACATCTTGTAGTAATTGCCGTGCACCTGAAAACGTCTTTCTTTTATCTTCACTTTTGAAACACAGTGGAGCCAGGCACATTTCTTCTTGATTCCTTTCTCTTCAATAAACTTCAAAGATGTTACTTTTTTCTCAAGAGAAATGTAAATTCTGCTTGAGTTCCAATGGCAAGACTTCTCATTCTTATTTACCCAATTCTTCTGAGCAGTTTCCCACGTTCCCATTACTAAGCAATTCACGATTGGTCTTGCTTCTTCTATACCCTTCCCTATTTACTCCCTCCCTCCATATTATTTTAAAGCAAATGCCTAGCATCATATATTTTATCTATCAATACGTTAGTATGTATCTCTAAAAGTCAAGGACTATTTTTATAACACAACAATACTATTATCAAAGTAAAACAAAACAAAATTAACAATAATTCCTTAGTATAATTAAATGTCTAGTCACTGTTCAAGTTTTCAATTATCACATATACATCATAATTTTTAACAGTTCTTTTGAATCAGGGTACAAATAAAGTTATCATATTGTGTTAGTTAATATATATTCTAAGCATCTTTACATCTTTAGGTTTCCCCCTTCAACTTGCTTTTTCTTGTAACTTTTTGTTAAATAAATCAAGTCCTTATTTTCCCAATTGCTGGTGTAATTTAATATGTTTCTATGTCACTGGCCTTCCCATATTGAACCAGATATATGTTAAATATTTTGTGTGTGTAGCAGATTGTTTTCTTCCAGACACGATTCCTGTTTGTCTCTCTTTTTGTGATATTAGCCATTGATGTCAATGCCTAAACCTATTATGCCTTTTATTAGCAGATTTCAAAGTTCTAAGGACATTTAAATATAAACCATTCATTTTATCAAATTTCACTGAAGCATTAATAACTTACCGTTCTATTAGCCTCAACAAAAGAAGAGCTGTGATTGTTACTGTTGTTTTTCCAGCTCCTGGCCTGCCAGCAGGCTGGCTACGTGAATGTCTGAACCACTGTTCAGTGTACCTTCATGATCTGGGCCGACACACCAGTGTTCTCGTGACATCACGGTGGATGAAGTGGTAACAGGCTGGATTCAACTACATCTAAAACTGAGATCTCTGCAAAAGCAATCAGAACTGCACTGAGAGCATAAGTCAAAGCAAATGCTGAGAAAGCCTTTGACAGTAGTGTAAAACTGGTGAATGTGAAAAATAGTAATGTACCCCCATTAAAGTTTGAAATGTTACATTTTCAAGGTGGAGGTATGTGGGCATATATTACGGCAGATTGAAAAATAATATCACTCTATCAAAAAATGGCTTAATATTAAATTGACAATGCTAATAAATTAAAATGTGATTCTCAAAAAACAAACTAAAAATCTTCCTCAAAAATAGATATTCTATTTCCCACATTGGATGAAATAGAAGAGACCAAGGTATGATGTTGGTTTCCTCATGATATATGTTTATTGGGAGAGAGGAAGTGGTGACTGACCTGTTATTCGGAAAGAAGAGCAGCACAGAGAGCATGAGGAACCAGAGAAACTGTGTTCTTATCACAATGTGAAATATAAGGTACCAGAAAGAACAAAATAAAACACATAGAGAATGGCTGAAAGTAGAAAGATTCTGAGGAAAAAAGTGATGGCATAAGTAATAAGCTTGAAGTAAGAAAGGAAGCAGAGGTGAAAATAATTCAAGCTCTTCGGAAAGTAGCATCACAATAAAAGTATTAATACACTTTGATCCAGTTATTCTAGATTTAAGAGTTACTCTAAAGCCTGGCTGGGCCTGGCTCAGCAGTTGAGCATGAACCTATGATCCAGGAGATAGATGTTTGATTCCCTGTCAGGCCACATGCCAGGGTTCGGGGTTCGATCCCCAGAAGGGGGCATGCAAGAGGCAGCCGATCAATGACGACTCTCTCATCATTGATGTTTCTCTCTCTCTCCCTCTCCTTTCCTCTCTCTGAAATCAATAAAGATATATTAAAAAAAAAAAAGAAGTTACCCTAAGAAAAAAGTCTGAAATTTTAAAAATTTTCATGCCTAAGTTGTTTAACATTGGCTTATAAATACAAAACTTGGAAACAATGACCCCAGTGAAAATATCTGGGGAATGATTCGATGACCAACAGCATATAGTAAAAAAGTAGTCATTCAAAATGTTGTTTGTAAATTATTTGATGACATAGGAAACTGAATATGCTGTAGCAGTAATTATTTTACATATATATTTATATAAAATATGTACATGTTATAGTATCAATAAGTATATAAGGATAATAGATGTATAATGATACACCATGATAAAAAATGATGCCAGAATTAAGAAATAGCTGCCAGAAAAACATTACATTTGACCACTCGGAAAAACATGTTGAAAAAATAAAATTGAGGATGTAACTGTAAAGTTTTTTAGTAAAGCCTCAGATAACTCTAAGGAGAAAAGTTCTGTCAAATAACAGGATTTTAAAAAGCATACAGTATTTTTCCTAAGGCAGTCTTAGCAGAAGCTTATCTCAAAAAGATTATGTGAGTGGCTTTTGTGTAATGAGGCAAACCCCAATAAGATTCATGGGAGACAAAACATTTTAAAAAAGATTGTGTGGCAGAAACATCACTAGTTTGGATAGAAAGAGATAGAAATGAAAAGGAACCTTACATTTTCTTAATTTGATAAAGAAATACAATATCTCATACCCATGAAAAAGTAGAGGTATCCTATAGGAGATGCTGAAGGAGAATTCTCTAAAGTATCACTACTGTTTCTGGGTGTTAAGACTTAAGGTTGACGTCTTCTTTTCTATTTCCTTACACTTATCTGTACTTTTCAAATTTTCCATGAGTGTGAATTAAATTGATGATTCCTTGGAAAGAGCATAAAAGCAAACTAATATGAAGGTAAGAAGTCAAAACCAGATCAATAGTCGGTATCTATTAGACACATGGATAGGTTAATAACCATTTCTCCTCTAAGCTGTTGTTATGTTTTAATCCCTTTCTTTGAGAAGCTTCTTGAATATATGGTCTATGCTTTATTTTGCAGTTGTTTTCTCACAATTACCTTTTTTTAGTCCCTGGAATCTGACTTCTGTCATTTCACTCTTCTGAAAATAATCTTCAGTCATCACCAATCTAACAAATATTCTCTGCTTTCTAACTAATAATCTCCAAAGTTGTGATATTATGACATTCTTCTTCTTAAAATAATCTCATAAAAAACAGGGCTAATTTTTTTCAGCAGGAGAGTAAATAGGATGATGTTTTAGAAAATTTGCTCCACTATCTATTGAGAAGTTAGAGTAAAGGGAGCACAATTACAACAGAACAACCCTTTGTTTCCCTTTTCTGTGAAATCTGTCTGTTCTTGACCTTTGCCTGTATTTTGTTAGGGAGGGGTTAGTACGTTTCTCATCCATTTGCTTGAACTCTTTCCATTAAGATACTCTCAAAGATCTTAATTCTTTTTTACATTTGTAATTCATTTCTTCCCAGTTTATTATTTGTCTTATGATTGTATGTTTACATCTTCGGGTCTGTTTTTCATTATGAATGTAACATGCTTATATTCCTTGCAGCAAGTTCAAATAATAGAGACATGCATGAAGTACAAAGCAAAAGATAGAATGGCATGGTATAAAAACCATCCTACACTTAAACTATGCCTGCCCCTTTCATGCCTTCTCAGGTTATTTTTAATATCATGTTAGATTATATATGTGTATCTGTGTGTTTTCAATAAAATGTTCATCTTTCATCTCTTTAGGACAGCGTGGTGTTTGGATTTAAAGGAGAAGAGAAAGGGAAGCTTTTTTTTTTTTTGCCTCCATTGAATCCTCACTGTCCCTTCTACCCAACATTCAGAGAAGGAATCATAAGTCACATTTTTCTAGAACTTCCATGGCAGGTATGACAAAATATTTTGGTGACTGAAGAAATAACATGAACTGACCTTTTGTTCCAGACATGATCTGTTAAGGCCTCTTAAAAAACAAATAGCAAAGTTATGAAAATGTATCAGGGAAAGCTATATGAACATAGCTTTATTAATACAGCTCCTCTGCAAACACAAACCACAGAGCATCTGTGTCCACAAGAAAGCATTAATGGGCCTCTTCCTTCTATTATCTACAGTCCCATACAACGTATTGTTTCCTGCAATCAAGGGAACACTCTAAACCTTCGCAGGCACATAAAGCCGGAAAGATATGGGGGTAGCTTTAGTTTGCTAGTATTTGCTGAGCTTTGTTTTCTTCTTGAAAGGGGAAAAAAAGGAAATACAAATTTGTACAAAGGACCCAGATAAACAACTTTTTTACCTATGTTTAAAACCTCCATCAATTTGATAATTTGATGACTTTTGTTTGTATTATTCAAGTTTGTATTGTGCCTGTTTAATTGAGCAGGTTGTTTATGAGAGCCATTGCAGTGTGTTCTAACGATTGTAGGTATAGAACTCCCTCTTTTCCTTTTCTTCTTTTCTCTTTATTTTTTCTTCCTTTATTTTATTTTTTACAGTTCTGTCCCCTTCAGGCGAAAATTCAGGAGTCCAGACAATAAATTCTCCTAACTTTTTCCCCTAAGCTCTAACAATCAGAACAGTAAATACAATCTGTTTTTGGAAATGATAGACTTTGTCTTTCACTTATTCATTCATTCTATAAACATTTATAAAGTAATTTTTATATGCTAGCTCTCTTTTAGTCATCAGAGATACAGAGATGAGTAGAATACAACACTTGCTTTTAAGTCCTTTCCAGTGGACAAGTCAGAGCTACAAAGTATTATTACAGCAGTGTCAAACGTATTATAATATATGTAAAGGAAAGAACCATAACTTGTAAAAAGTGGCTAAGAGAGCACACACATTGGACCACCATGTACACATGGGGAGATGATGGAAAGCTTCCTGGGGAGGTAATTTACAGTTGAATGTAAATTTAGGATGCTGAATAAGGCTTATTTGGGTAGACAAGGCATGGACAAGTGTTTTAAGAAAAGGAAACAGTGAGAGGGAAAGAACCAGGCACAAAGAAATTTTTCCCTTTTTTTTTCTTTCTCTTTCCTTTCACTCAATAAACTTTCTCCTGTCACTTTCTTTCATTTCTGTAATTTAAAAAAATAAGTGAACTTGTAATACAGATTTGAATCCTTCTGCTTTGGATCAAAACCCATCAAACAATAGGAAGTAAGTTTTAATGTACATAAAACTGCTCAGAATGCTTAGAGGAAGGATGTGCTGTAACTGAGTATAAAGAAGTAATTTATAAAATGTCTCTGGGTTGAAAGATTAGTGTTTCTGGAATGTTTTAGTTTTCTGAAAGACCACTCCAGTTTATGGAAAGGTGGAAAAGGCGCATACACTACAAACATTTTTGTGGGAAGATGCTTAATGTCATATTATTTATAATAAAGGAATAATTGAAATACTCCAATTCTAACTTAAGACAACTAGTTATACACATTACACATATTAATGTGTGACACATATTATTATATATTCTTAATAGTGACAAAGTCTGTAAAGTATGTCTCATAGTTGTATAGAAATGTATACATAGAGAGAAATGAATAGAGAAATCACAAGAAGGATATACTATTTATGAAAAAACAGTATTTTTTTCTAGGTTTTAGAATTACAGATAATTTTAACTTTTATTACCGTTTCTCATATTTTCAATACTATCTATAATGAACATGCCTCATTTTCTAATCATAAGAAAAATCAAAATAAATTTCAGCAGCAAGATTAATGGTTTAATGGACTTACAATATTTCATCTCTAGTTTGGTTTCTAAATTAAAGGCCAAATCTAAACCAAGAAGCATTGCCTGTTTGTCTCATAAAGAACTAGGCCATTGAATTTTAATTGATTGGATAAATATTTGAAAAAAAAGTAAGTGTACTTGTAATACAGATTTGAATACTTTTGCTTTGGATCAAAATTTCAAATATGTTTTCTGCCCTTAACTTTTAAAAATAGGACATATTTTGAATTCAAAATGTTGTGGATGACCTTTAAGATATAACTTTAAATTATTTCTGTGATGGATAATTGAGATTGGATTATTATTGGTTTCAGAACTATTTCTTTTGTACCATACTGTTTTGTACCATAGTTTAGCTGCCACATACAGGTTAGCATTTATCAATCAAAGTGGCCTTTGCTCTGCTAATAATATTGCTTAGAAATAGGTTATTACAATTTGTCTTTGTTAATATTACTACCTGTTCTGGTTTTTAAAGTAAAATTCTAGCATTTAAAAAATAATTCTCGGAGAGAAACAAGATGGCAACGTAGGTAACAGCTGCACCCGCCGCCTCCCGCAACCACATCAAAATTACAACTAAAATACAGAACCACCGTCACTCTGAGCCTCCTGAAATCTGGCTGCACAGAAGCCCCACAACCAGGGAGCTGAAGGAGCACCGAGACCGGGAGGAGGGGGGAGACGCGGGCGGATCGGGGCTGAATTGGGGAGACATGGCTGCAGGCCCACAACTGGTGCCACAGTTGAAACCCAGGAGGGAATCTCGGCGGTGGGGGTTTCTCGGAGGAGTGAGGGTCCCAGCCACACAGCAGGCCCCCAGCCCAGGGTTCCAGGGCCTGGAAGAGACGTCCCCACAACTCTGGGCTGTGAAACCAGCGGGGACTGTCCCTGAGGGTCGCGGAGGCTGCGGGAGCCCCAGCAGCTCCTCTAAAGGGCCCGGCACGGACTCACTCGGACGCTCCCTCTGAGCCCAGCGCCGGGCAGCAGCTGGAAAGGACCCGGGACACGCGGGGAGGAACTAACCTGCCTGAAGTCGGGCGAGGGGTGGAGGGGCGGCTTCCTCCCAGGCAGAAGGGCTGGCGGAAGCCATTGCTCCCTTGGCGAGTCCTCCCCGCACACAGCCGGCAGGCAGGCGCCATGTTTGAATCGCCAGCACCTGACTCACACCCTTGGCCCCGCCCCGTGATCCTGGCGGCCCCGCCCCTCCCCACCTGCAGCTCATCCAGGCCATTTCCAGGAGCTTTTCTGTGCAAGTGGCCTCTCCAGCCTCATGCTTAGGACTTTCCTAAAATCTCTCAAACAAGCAGCAGTGGGCCCCATACAGCTGGATAAGGGGGCCCCAGGCCTGGCACAAGCGGCAGCTGCATTGGCTCGTAGCTTGGCCTCTCCTGGGCACCTCCAAGCCCAGCAAAGTAGCAGCCAACTACCATTTGCTGTGTAGCTCATGCTGGGTGGCCCTGGGCAAGGCACTGGCAGAGGCTGACTTTGCACCTCCCGGAGGCCCCAGAGACGGTGCACCTGGTGGTTAGATTCTACCACGCTGGATTATAACCCTACCACATCCATGAGTGACACACTCAAGGGGCGCACTTGGTGAACATCAAAGCTCCACTGAAGTAAATCCTGCTCCGCAGGGGTGTCTCCAGCACAGCAGCTCTTTGGCTGTAGTTGCAGCTGGTCCTCACAGCTAATTGGCCTGGGGGTCAATTCCTCCCAGGGACGCCAACAGCAACCAAGGCCCAACTATAACAGGACAGTGCACACAGCCCACACAGGGGAGCACCTAGAAGGCCCAGCTCAGGTGACTGGGGAGGCTGAGCCACTGGACCCTACAGGACACCTACTACACAAAGCCACTCTACAAATTCCAGAAGACATAGCAGCTCTACCTAATACATAGAAACAAACACCTGGAAGCAGCTAAAATGCAGAAGCAAAGAAACACGTCACAAAGGAAACAACAGAAGAAATCTCTAGAAGGGGAACTAAATGAAATAGATCCAAGCAAGCTAACAGATAGAGAGTTCAGAGTTGTGGTTATAAGGGTGTTTAAGCAGATGATTAGGGAAATAAGTGAGAAAATCGATAACATAATAAATTACCAATTTGAAATGAAGGCTATAGGAACTGAAATGAAGAATAATTTGCAGAGAATCAACAGTAGAGTAGAGGACGCTGAGAATCAAATCAGCAATTTGGAACATGAGGAAACAAAAAACACCCAACTGAAGAACAAAAAGAAAAAATAATCCAGAAATATGAAAATAGTATAAGGAGCCTCTGGGACAACTTCAAGAGGTCCAACATTTGTATTATTGGGGTGCCAGAAGAGGCAGAGAGAGACCAAGGAATTGAAAACCTATTTGAAAAAATAATGACAGAAAACTTCCCCTACCTGGGGAAAGAAACAGACTACAAGTTCGGGAAGCACAGAGGGTCCCAAACAAGAGGAACCCAAAGAGGCCCACAGCAAGACACATCGTAATTAAAATGCCAAAGATGAAAGACAAAGAGAGAATCTTAAAAGCAGCAAGAGAAAAGCAGTTAGTTACCTACAAGGGAGCACCTATACCACTGTCAGCTGATTTCTCAAAAGAAACGTTGCAGGCCAGAAGGGAGTAGGAAGAAATATTCAAAGTGATGAAAAACATGGAACTACAACCAAGATTGCTCTACCCAGCAAAGCTATCATTTGGAATTGAAGGTCAAATAAAGAGCTTCACAGATAAGAAAAAGCTAAAGGAGTTCATCACCACCAGGCCAGCACTACAGGAAAAGTTGAAGGGTCTTCTTTAAGAAGAAGCTAATGAACAAAAGAATCTGACGAACTAAATAGTTCCAGAGACACTGATGCATGCAACAGACGATCATATTTCAAAGGAAAGAGGGAAGGGGGGTGGAGGGTGGGAAGAGATTAACCAAAGAAGTTATATGCATAACCCATGGACACAGTCAATCCTGGGGTGAAGGCCTGGGAAGGGGGTGGGAGCGAAGTGGAGGGAATCAATTGAGGGGAAATGGGATACCTGTAATACTCTCAACAATAAAGATAAATTAAAAATAATAATAATAATAAAATAATTCTCTTCTTTCATGATAATAAATACATGCTCTATGAGCATGTGACTTTTTTATCTCTTGAAAATTATAGTAAACACTAAATTTACTTGTCATTGACAATGTGCCGGTGTCACCCAAGAGATGCCCTAATTATGAGCAGTTAATTAGGCCAAAACAACTAGAGCACAATTTCTTTAAAAAGATAAGTGTTTTTCAATAATGTTGCATGCATGTGGCCTAATGGTTAGGAGCTTATATCTGAGTTTCAGTTCTGACTCCATCATTTATTTTTTATAATGTTGGAAAATTACTCCCTAATCTCAGTGTCCGTCTCTATAAAACAAAAGAGTTGTTTTAAACTATCTCCTGAGGCTCTTGTGAGAATTAAGCACCACAGTCCATGAGAAGTATTTAGAGTGTCTTGCACATGGTAAGTGCTCAGTAAATGGTAACTAGTAATACATTTCCACAGTGTCTTTGCCACCTGGTACAAAA
Source organism: Miniopterus natalensis (assembly GCF_054644295.1). Taxonomy (NCBI): domain Eukaryota; kingdom Metazoa; phylum Chordata; class Mammalia; order Chiroptera; family Miniopteridae; genus Miniopterus; species Miniopterus natalensis. The sequence goes on along the minus strand of NC_142081.1, from coordinate 140,121,075 downwards.
AGAAGCATAAAAACCTCTATGTTTTGATTTTCTTTCATTCAATTATCTACTTACGGGACAACTATTCTCATTTTGGGGATGTAATATACTAAATAGAAAAGGTGAGAAATTAACTTTCTGTGACAAGCATTAAAAGCTCTTATCAGCCCCAGCCAGGTGGCTGGGTTTGTTGGAGCATTGCCTGTACACCAAAAGGTTGTGGGTTCAATTCCCTATCAGGGCACATACCTGGGTTTCAGATTCCATCCCAGTTAGGGTGCATGCAGGAGGCAACTGATCTGTGTTTCTCTCTTGCTCTTTCTCTCTCTCTCCTTTCCTCTCTCTCTAAAAATCAATAAAAACATATCCTCAGGTGAGGATTTAAAAAAATTTTTTTAAAGAAAGCTCTTGTGATTTTTCCCAAGTAGGTGTTCCTAAATCTGGGCTGAGAGTCAATATCCTCAAACCATCCAAACTGCACTTACTCAATGTGTGTGACAGCTCTGAATCAGATTCAGAGGGTTCTGAGAATGTATTCCTAGGGTTCTGATGGAAAGGATAGAATCTTTTTCACTAATTAAAAAATAATAAAAGTTTAGCATGTCTTAGAGACTCATTTCACTCATATTTCTTTTACATATTTGGGTACGGAGGAATTTTTGAGAAGAAAAACTTGCCCTAACTTCCACCCTACACAAAAAATAGATAGATGATAGATAGATGATGATAGATGATAGATAGATAGATAGATAGATAGATAGATAGATAGATAGATAGATAGATAGATGATAGATAGATAGATAGATAGATAGATAGATAGATAGATAGATAGATGATAGGTAGATGATGATAGATAGATAGATAGATAGATAGATAGATAGATAGATAGATAGATGATAGATAGATAGATAGATAGATAGATAGATAGATAGATAGATAGATAGATAGATGATAGGTAGATGATGATAGATAGATAGATAGATAGATAGATAGATAGATAGATAGATAGATAGATAGATAGATAGATAGATAGATAGATAGATGATAGGTAGATGATGATAGATAGATAGATAGATAGATAGATAGATAGATAGATAGATAGATAGATAGATAGATAGATAGATGATAGGTAGATGATAGATAGATGATAGGTAGATAGATGATGATGATAGATAGATAGATAGGTAGATAGATAGATAGATAGATAGATAGATAGATAGATAGATAGATAGATAGATAGATAGATGATAGGTAGATGATGATAGATAGATGATAGATAGATAGATAGATAGATAGATAGATAGATAGATAGATAGATAGATAGATAGATAGATAGATAGATGATAGGTAGATGATAGATAGATGATAGGTAGATAGATGATGATGATAGATAGATAGATAGGTAGATAGATAGATAGATAGATAGATAGATAGATAGATAGATAGATAGATAGATAGATAGATGATAGGTAGATGATGATAGATAGATGATAGATAGATAGATAGATAGATAGATAGATAGATAGATAGATAGATAGATAGATAGATAGATAGATGATAGGTAGATGATAGATAGATGATAGGTAGATAGATGATGATGATAGATAGATAGATAGGTAGATAGATAGATAGATAGATAGATAGATAGATAGATAGATAGATGAGATAGATGATAGATAGATGATGATAGATGATAGATGATTGATAGATTAGATAGATAGATGATAGATAGATAGATAGATAGATAGATAGATAGATAGATAGATAGATAGATAGATAGATAGATAGATAGATGATAGATAGAGATAGGTAGATAGGTAGATAGATAGATCAGATACTATGGTCTAAGGAATTTCAGTTATGTGTCAATTTGAATGAAGACATTATTTTCTAGGGGTCCCTGCATCACAGTAGAGACATTTTTCTTTTGCTTAGAATGCTTAGACTGACAAAAAGGAGAACTTTGGAAGCTGAGCTTTACTGAAAGGAGTTTTTTAAAAATCACAAGTCTGATCCATCAACTTTTTAAAATGATAAGCTCTTATTTCTATTCTCTCTATCTTAAGCTTTCTTAATTGTCCCAAGAACCAGCATTGCTTTTGTCCAGGACAAATCAGCTAATGGTATTTCAGATAATATTTATTTTTCTTTCTTGTGAGTTCATATTCAAATTTATTTTTTGTTTGTTTTTTTGGTGAACAAATATGTGGAGTACATGTCTTTAAATCACAAGTTGAAGAGAAAGAGAAGTTACCAGTCTGATAGCTATTTTCTTCTCCATTGTTTACAGTTAAAACAATGCTTTCCTCAGCATTACTAAAGGGAAGAAAAGGGAGCTTGGGGACTGTACTCTGGGGAATATATCATCCCAGAGAAAGGCATTCTTAAAGTGAAAATTATATTTTAATATGAAATGTTTAAGATAAGCTTTTATTGACTAAAATAAAGATATTGAACTTGGATTTAATATAAACAATATAATTCTGGAAAAGTATTAACTATTACAGAGGTTATATATAATCATTGATAAAGTTATATGTACCCAGTTTTATCTGTTTACTTTTTATGTCACTTTAAAAATATACCTTAAAGGCAATTTAATCATCTTATTCTAAAACTATTAAGCTCTTCCTCAGATTTTCCATAGTAACCAATAACTAGAGGTGGGGAGGTTAATAATGAAAACAGGCCCTACACCAAATTTTATCACATACATACATTTTATAAAGAACATTTATTAGAAAGCAGGTAAAAAACAATATAACTTGTATAAATTTGGCAATGTCTATTTTATCTCCACTTTGGGTGCTTCAAACACACGTTGCATTAAAAGTTCACTGGAGACAGAAGCACATGCTCTAGAGCGGGGGTGAGAAATGTCGGGCCCATGGGCCATATTCAGCCCAAGAAATCATTTGGTCCGGCCCTGCCAAGGCAACTGCAGGTGGGACTAGAAATTCAATAAATCTAGGAGCTTTTTTCATAGTTAATTTTTAAGTTGATCATTTTGTATGGCCCGCAAATGATCCAATAAATATAAATATCCAAATGGCCCTTAGCAGAAAAAAGGTTCCTTACCTTTGCAGAGGCAAGATTCAGTTAATTTATTATCTGCATAAAACAAACAGAATACTGAGAACCAACGACTGGACATGTTGCCATTTAATGATCAAGCCTCAGGCATCATTACTAAAGACACTAACTGCAGGATTTACTAGACTCTTACTTGCTGAAGAAGGTGGATAATGTATCCCGTGGACCACACTAACTCTCAAATTTTGTCTTACTTTCTCTTTCTGGTGTCATTTACTTGGTGCCTCCACCCCTGCAAAGTCTATCATCTAGGATTCAAATCTAAAGTCTTGATTAGAAGCCAGTATTGGTGATATGGTGTTTTTCTTTTTGTATCCCATCATACACCAAATTCTATCGTACACATACGCACTAAAATTTTATTAGTGAAATTTATTAGCAAGCAGGAAAAAATATAACCTAATATTTGGTCATCCTGCCAATAGTGACACCAAGACTTTTGTTTTGAGTTAAGGTGGTGACAGCTTGACCCAAGAGTAAAAGTGGTAAACAAGGCAGAAAAGATCCATGCTCTCATGAAGCTTACATTCTAGTGGTATAGAAGTAGGATAAACAAGTAAGTAAATAAACATGACAATTTCAGATAACAATAAAGTTACAAATAAATAATTAGTGAGTGAGATAGAGAGTGTTCAAGGTGGTCCAGGGAAGTCTCTATGAAGAGATGACATTTGAACAGAGCCTAAAAGATAACAGAAAAACACAAATTTCCACTTGTGACATAAATGAGTTTGATGTGTTTGGGAAAATAAAGGAGACATTTGGCTGAAGCATTAGTGATTTGGGGAAATGTATCTCTTGCAATTTAGTAGGCCAGGTATTGTAATCCTCTCTGCCACCAAACACATCAGAATGGTGAGAGTAATATTAGATATTTATTTTGAAATGCATAGCTAAGTTTACAGATAAAGCAAGTAAAGTCTCTATTTGCCAAAAACAAAGGGGGCAGAGTAAAGTAGCAAGATCAAACTAAATATTACTAGTGTTTGTAATCAAGGCTATGGATTTTAATAACCATATGGGATAAGAAATGAGTTAGTTACCTGTGAAGGACCTCCCATAAGCCTATCAGCTTTCTCAACAGCAACACTTCAGGCCAGAAGGGATTAGTACAAAATAGTCAAGGTGATGAAAAGCAAGGATCTACAACAAAGACTACTCTACCCAGGAAGGTTATCATTTAAAGTTAAGGGAGAAATAAAGAGCTTCCCAGACAAGAAAAAGCTAAAGCCGTTCACCACCACCAAATCACTATTACAAGATATGTTCAAGTGACTTCTTTAAAAAGAAAAATAAATAATTAAAAATAAAGAATAAAATGGCAATCACTAAGTACCTATCAATAATGACTTGACATGTAAATGGCTTAAATGTTCCAATCAAAAGACAGAAGGTAGCTGAATGGTTAAGAATATAAGACTCAAACTTATGCTGCCTATGAGAGACCCACTTTAGATAGAAAGATGTACACAGACTGAAGGTAAAGAAATGGAAAAAGATATTTCAGGGAAATGGAAACAGAAGAAAACCTGGGTAGCAATATTTATATCAGACAAAATAGACCTTAAAGCAAAGGTTTTGGAAAGAGACAAAGAAAAACACTACATAATGGAAAAGAGACCCTTGTAAACATTGATACACCCAACACAGAATCACTTAATCTGTAAAGCAAATCCTGATGGACATAAAGTGAGAGATCAACAGTAATACAGTCATAATATGCACTTTACTGCCCCATTGACATCAATGAATAGATCTTCCAGACAGAAAATCAACAATGAAAAAGTGGCCTTAAATGACACACTAGACCAGATGGATTTAATTGATATTTTCAGAGCATTTCACCCAAAGAAGCAGAATATACATTATTTTCAAATTTACATGGAATATTTTTCAGAATAGACCATATGCTAGGACACAAAACAGGTCTTATTAAATTTATTTATTTATTTTTTATTTTTATTTTTTTAAAGGTTTTTTATTTTATTTTATTTCTTTATATATATTTTTATTGATTTCAGGGAAAGGAAAGGAGAGGGAGAGAGAGAGACAGAAACATCAATGATGAGAGAGTCATTGATCAAGCCCACGACCTGGGCATGTACCCTGACGGGGAATCGAACCCCGATCACTTGGATCCTAGGTCAACGCTCAACCCCTGAGCCACGCCTGGCCGGGCGGGTCTTATTAAATTTAAAAAGACTGAAATCATATTAAGCATCTTCTCTGGCCACAATGGTATGAAACTAGAAATCAATTACAAGAAGAAAATTGAAAATCACACAAACAAACTTCTTAGGATATACTTCTAGAAGTGGGATCACTGGGTCAAATGGGAGTTCCATATTTAATTTTTTTAAGGGAACTTCACACTGTTTTCCACAGTGGTTTTATCAGTCTGCATTCCCATCAACAGTATACTAAGGTTCCTTTTATTCCACATCCTCTCCAGAGCTTGTTGTTTGTTGATTTATTGATGATAGACATTCTGGCAGGTGTGAGGTGGTACCTCATTGTCATTTTCATTTGCATCTCTCTGATGATTAGTGACGTTGAGCATTTTTCATATGTCTCTTGGCCTAAGAAGCCTGAAACACCAATCAGAAAGAGGCACATGCAATTTGCTAATATTATGTCTCAGTCTCTTACCTCCTTTCTGGCCTTTTATGGTCTCACTGAATTTCTCCTAGTATCGCCTTCTAAAATTTCCTTCTATTTTCTCAACCTACTCGTATTCTGAAAATGTTTTGTTTCTTTATAATCCTGGATTACCAGCCTTATAATTCTACCCCAAAATGATCTGCATATTTTATTTATACATTGTTTATACCAACATTAGGATAGAATTTAGCACATTTAAAAGCAGATAGCATATTTGTTTTTAGTTTGTCCCTGGTTGCTCTAGGTTACTCCTAATTCACATATATGTTGTCTCAAGGAAAGGAGGAGAGAAATGTCTGTGTGCAGAAGGCCCACAAATGAGCTATTTGCCTACAAGAGTCTATCCAAACTGTGCCACAGCTTACAACACAGAATTGGATGAGAAATGTGTCTGGATTAACATTAACATGTTTTAATAGGGGGTAAATAACAACTTTGGCATCAAGAGACTCCATTCTAGCTCTGGGTTTGCAACTAATCAACTGCATGGTGTTTCTCAATCACTTAAGCGTTTTCAATCTCATTTTCTTAAAATGTGAAATCTGTAAGTGAAAATCTAGTTCAATATTCACTGGCTCTGATGATCAGGAATGATTTTCTTCTGTAGTCACCCACTCAGAGACTTCAGAAAAGGCAGAAACTACCCTTTTTATGGGGAAAAAAAGTGCTTTGATGAGAGGACACAGGTTCTAGATCCTGACATACCTTGGCTAGAGTCTCATTTCTGCCCTCTCCCAGATGATCCAGAGTGAGGTTATACACCTTTCTTTTCCATTCCAGTTCTGCATCTGTAAGACAGGAACGATAAGATTTGACTCACAGGATTATTCTGAAGGTTGCATGAGCTACACAGCATGGAAATAGTATGCACATGGTAGATGCTCTATAAATGGAAGCTACTCTTAATTCTGTTCTTCCATTTATTGATTTGAAGAGGAGACTGTATTTTGACTGGGAGAATTCAGTGTTATAAAGAACTCAGTAATTGGTAGGTTGTTTAAAAATGCCCCACATGAAATGTTTAAAGTAAAAAGGCAAAATTCCCCTTGTTGTCTTTCCAGCATTACTCTCCACATATGTCCACCTATTGTCTCTCTAGCACCACTGCCCAGATTGTTTCTAAATGTGAAATTACAGGTGCATAAATATAATTACTTTCATAAAAACCATATGTTATATAGATACTGTTAGATAAAAATGTTTGAATAATAAGTGGGGAGGAATAATGAATATTTCTTGGTTTAATAAGGAAACAGTAGCTTTGGGGGAAAATTTAGCTGTGAGCAAAGTCATATCTTCATGTCACTCCAGTTATTTCTTTTACAAGAATTAAAATTTCACTACTAAAATCATTATTCAAATGTTTGTATTGGTTGGGCAGAGTGAAATCATACACACATTGCCTAAACTGCATGAAGTTTTTTGAGCGTGTGGATCACAAATTAATAAGAAAATGAGTCCCCCAGATGCTACTAGGTCCTTTTCCTGCTAAAACACTTACTTCCAGAAACCTAACAAAGTTTTGCAAACACAGAGGATGGTTGGAAAAAGGTACATTAGACTCCCTGCTGTTATTTGTTACGCCAAGTGCAAACTGACCTAGTTAGGGTTGCTATGGATACCATACATTTAAATTTAATAATATTCTCTGAAGGAGTAGCAAAACCACTCTACAAAAATGGTGAGACCCATCTGAGTCTTGGCTTTGAAAGGTGAAGAAACTGAGTCTGAGAGGCTGAGTGGCTGATCCCATGCCAAGAGGGAATGTGGAAGATTCACAGAGAAACTGCAGAATGCATGAGGCTAATGTCTCTGATGAGTTCAGGGTCCCATGTGCTTTCTAAAGTCACTCACTTCATGAAAAGTCCTTAGTTTAAGTGATTTATGTGAGTGAGCTCTTGCTGCATTTATTAAAAATACACCCTTCTCCTAGTTGTCTACAATTACTGCTTCCCTCCTCCAAGCTAAAAAAGCACAGCATCTCCCCAGGATCAATATACTTAGTTCTCACAACAAACAGGTTTCAGCACAAATGAAAATCAAGTGAAATTAAAAAAAAAAAATGCTTTGGAGGCAGAAGAACAAAAGATTTTTTCTTTTTTTTAAAATCCTCATCTGAGGACATGCTTTTATTGATTTTAGAGAGAAAGGAAGGGAAAGGAGGGAGAGAGAGAGAAACATTGATGTGAGAGTGAAACATCGATCAGTTGCTACATGTGCCCTGACCAGGGGTGGAACCTGCAACCTGACCTGAGACCTTCTGGTGTAAGAGATGATGCTCCAACCAACTGAACCACCCTGCCAGGGCAAAGAAACTGTTTCTTTTGAGTCTCTAGGATCATTTAATGGCCACATATTAATTATGAGTCTGCAGCCTAGAGTCCTGCACATAAAACATAGTACTAAATAAATTTAAATATCCAATCATAATATTAAAATTTTATTTTTCAATAAATGTTTCTGAATTATTCATAATTACAAGAAAAGAAACAGGAAGCCAGATGCTTCCACCTAAATAAAAAGTACCAATAGTTCTATCTTATACTTAGGAGCTGGTTAAGACAAATTAGATCCAAATTTTAGGACATAAAGATAGGAGAAATTGGAGAGAGAAGGCAAAAAAAAAAAAAAAATCTCCTAAATTCCCCCAGGAAAATGAGAATAGTTCACCTCCAGTATCCATTGTGACCCAAGATGCTGTTCTGCAGGAATAACTGTTAAATGAATTCTGGAAGATCATGAGCTATTGGAAATTGAATCCGATGCTCTGACTTAGATAGTGGCATCATTGAATAGATGGTTTTCTAAGATTCCAATGGCACTTTTTCTTGCTTATGTAGCTGGTTTTGATCATAACCAGGCTATTCCAAGTACTTGCAAAGATTCTTCCCCTTCCCAAGATAAATTTCTCCGCAACAACCTTGAAAATCTTGTAACGGATGATTCATTATAGCTGAGGCAAAGGCCCAAATATAATCATATGTCACTGCTAAAATTACTTCAGTCAAGGGGATAAAAACATTAGAAGGTTTACCTCCTTCCAAACCTCAGCTCCCATCCATTGTTTGCTGACAGGATTATTATGCTGCTGCTTGGTCAGTGCATTAACCGAAATTGTTGCTTTCAGGAAGCATAGCAGTGGATATAAAAACACAGCTACAAGATAGCAGTGCCACTGTGAACAATTTATAGTTGAATAGGGAGCTCTCAACGCTGGCTTTCTGGTCATCTCACAAATGCATTAATGACCTCATCTTTGAAGAAGCAATATCTCTGATTTGCTCTTTTGTTTCCAGATCTCTATCTTCCTTCTCCAGGAAAAGGAGGTCATTTCTCTCTCCAATCAGAATGAGAGAGAAAAAATACATCTAAGCCTCTCCTCATATATTGGTAGGCTGCCCAAGACCATAAACTGCTGTGCCTAACCCCACAACAACAAACATTTCTTGATCTCCCATTGCTAGTCACCAGGATGCAAAAGCAAATAGCCTCAAGCACTCATAATCTAACGAGTCTGCTATGATTGAGGCATGCTGCTCTGGGATTTCAGAGGAGGCAGGGAGTGATTGTTCTCAGGGGGCAAGAGGGAAAGATCATAGTGGGGGGGACATTTAAGCTGGGTCTTGAATGATAAGTAGGATTTCATAGGATGGGGAGGGTTATCCCCAGTGAAAGAAACAGGTTGAAAAAAAGAAATCCTGAAAGAGAATAGAATATGGAGTATGTAATGGATATACGAGTCAGATTGCATTTTCCAAAAATAGCCTAAGGCAATTTCTCCCATTCTGTAAGCTCTTCTTATAACATAACTTTGATATCCCTCCCATTGAGAAGATGGGTTCTATGTTCCCTCGCCTTGAGTCTGGGTAGCTTTTGAGGCTATGGTGGATGTGACATTGTAGGACAAGACATAAAAATGACATGGCTTCTGCCTGGCTCTCTTGGGACACTCCCCACTGAAGCCCTGAGCCCAGGTAAGCAGTCTGACTTTCCTCCAGATGCCATGTTATGAAGGAAGCCCAAGCTAGTCCATGTGGAGAGATTAGAGAGGCCTTAAAACTATTAATGGAGAAAGATGCCTCATCAACTCACAGCTGCTCCAGTTGCCTGCTATTTCAGCTCCAGCAAGTATCTGCCTACAACATGAGAGACCCAAGTCAGAATGGCTTAGCTGAGCCTTTCCCAAATTCCTGACCCACAGAATCTGTGAGGGCTAATGCAATGATAATCATTGTGTTACACAACTATGGGGGTGATTTTTTATTCAGCAATTAACTAGAATCATAAGTAGTCTAAAATAAAAGAAAGACAGTCTGATTGAGGTCTAAAGAATACTTGGATTCCCTTCTACAGGCAGTGGGAAACAATCCATCGAGCCTTTTAATCTGAAGAATGAAGTGATCTGAATTATGGTTTAGAAAGGAAATTCAAGAGACATTGGGCAAGATAAATCAGAGTAGAGAGTCACTGGAGACAAGTAGAATGCTTGCAGGAATTCTCCAAGTTTAACTGTGCATAAAAATCACTTGAAATGCCAGATAAAATTTCAAATCCCTCTGATTCATCCCAGAGAATAAAGGATAGGTAGCAAGGAATTGTTCCAAGATGGTTTTAGCAGAGAAAAGAAAAGTCCATTTGTGGTGCCCTTGCTGTATGCCAGGCAGTTTGCTAGGCTCTGGACGTCTGGCAGAGTGGCTGAGAACACAGGTTTTGCTACAAGAGGGGCTGAATTTGAGTCCTCACTCCATCATCTCCAAGTTCTGTCATACTGGCAAAATTACTCAACTTCTCTGAACCTGTTCGCATATCTGTAAAACATGGGTATAATTCTACCTTTCTCACTAATTTACCTAGGTCTAATCCTCACATACAGTAATTTCTCAACAATAACATATTATTGCAAATGTTCTCTGAAGTGTTATTCCCACATGTTTCAACTTTCTTAGCTCCTTTATTTAATGAAATCCCTTCCATGCTGGTATATATCTCTGCTGCTTTGCTGAAACTCCTTTAGAAAGGTTTATAAATGACCAACATTGTGCCAAATTAAAAGAATTATTTTCTGTTTCCATTTTGTTGGGTATCTCAGCAGACTGACTACACCTTCATTTTGAAAGCCTTGTGCCCAGACTTGTGTGGCACCGTGGGCTCTTGCTTTCCCACTGCAATTGATGGTTGGCTTTGCTCCAACGCCACCCTAAGCTTAGAGTTCTTCAGGGTTTGCTTTGGTTCCTCTCTTCTAGATATATTATCTTCCTAAATGGTCTCAGCAACCCACGGCTTTAAATATTATGTATATTCTGATGACTCCCAATTCTTTATCTAAAATCTAAATAGCGACTCCAAATTTATTAATGCAAAGCCTACTTGATAATTCCCTTGAATATCTTATGGGCATCTGAACCTTCATATGTCCTAAGTGGAATTTTTGAAAACCTCACCAGGCTTCCTCTTCCTCTTGTCCTTTCTTCCTCTATTAGCATACAGGACACATGTCCTCCCATTTATTCAGTCTTAAAACCTGAAGTTTGTCCTTTCTTCCTCTTTTTACTCATTCACCTCTGTCAAAACATACAAAAGTTTTGTTAGTTCAACTTTTTTAAAATGTTAGTTCAACTTTTCTCCACCCATATCACCACTAGCCTAGTCCAAGCATTTCTTGTCTAAACTCCTGTGAGTTTCTAACTTATAATGAGGTCTTTTCCTTCCTCCAATCCAGTTTGTTCATGACTCTTCAAGAGATGTGATTTGTCTTTTGGAATTAGCATTTTTACAATCTCATAGCACCGGGAGTCCTGGAATCCTGAAATCATATAATGCTAGACTTGAAAAAGATTTATATATTATTTAATCTATATCCTACATTAATCAGGATAGTCTAGGTTATGTTGAAGTATTAATAATTTTTAAAAGCCCCAAATCTTAAGGGGCTTAAAGCAGCAAAGAATTCTTTCTTCTCAAACTGTACAACCATTATGGGGTGGCTGGGGGCTCCAATCTGAGTCAGGCACTCTCTACAATTCATCCTGATGAAGGAACCACTGTGGAACTGTTCCAGTCACCAAGGATGAAGGAGAGAAAGCTATAGCTAAGCAAACACCGGTCCTTAACACTTTCTTAGAAGTGACAGATATCATGTTTAATCAGTTTCTTTGGCCAAAGCAAGTTATATGACCACACATAGATTGAAATGGTGCAGGGCAGTGAAACTCCCATTTGCCTAAATGGAGAGCAGAAAATATTCAGTGAGTATGACTAACTCATCCTTACGCTTTACAGATGAAGAAATTGGGACCTAGAGATTATGTCACATGTCATCAAGCTGATTTACATCACACCCAAAGATAAAACTGGGTCTTTTTAAAATAATGAACCAGGAACTGCTTGTTCTCTAATCATAACAGAATTAATTTAAATGTCTTAATATCAATATTTTATCTATTTAAGTAATATGGAATCCTTGTATGGAGACCCTTTTGTACTCTGAAATAAAATATAAAACAGACAAATCAGAGGCCTTGTTCTTCCAGTTTCACTCCTGTTCTGGCAAGATGCCTCAGTGACAAAATCTCTCTAACCTGTCTGTTCTTATTCTTTGCTGGTGATTCTAAACACATTGGCCTAAAAAGTATCAGAGAGAGGCCCTGGTAGGGTAGTTCAATTGGCTAGAGTGTCTTCCCCATACACCAAGGTTATGGGTTCCATTCCTAGTCCAGGAACATACAAGAATCAACAATGAATGCATAAATAAGTGGAACAACAAATCAATGTTTCTCTCTCACACACACACTCTCTCTCTCTCAAATCAATCAATAAATTTTTAAAAGTACCAGAGAGATAAGCAAGAGAACTGTGAATTTATATATATATATATATATATATATATGTACACACACACACACACACACATAACTGTCTGTTAAATTCTTTAGAAATATATTGACAACAAGAACTCTGCCTAACAATGGCCTTAGGAAGAGATGTTTATTTTACTCTCATATCAAGAAGTCTAAAGGTGGGTGGCTGCTGGCATTGGTTTAGTAGCTCAGTGGTATCAGAGTTCATGCTTCTCTTGATCTTTTCTTATGGGCCCAGAGTGGCTGTGACTGCTCTATGCATTATACTTGTGATCAAGTCTAGACAAAGGGGGAAGGTCCAAGCTATTACTACACTTTCTATTAGAGAAGCAAAAGCTTTCCCAGAATCAATACCCCACTCCCCATTATAAAAGACTACCATAGGGTCTCATTTGCCAGGACTGGGATTACATGGATACCCTAGTGGCAAGAGAAGCTGGAAAAACTGAAAATAAAGTCATCATTATAATTGCCCAAGCTTAATGCTGCCTTGAACAAAATAAGTGTTCTATTGGCAAAGAATAGCATGGAGGTAGGAGGTTGTAGGAATGAATATTGAGAAAGCAACTAACAGTGACCATCCCATTTATTGATTGATTAAAAAATAGTTTTAAAAGAATTTATCTATTATTTTTAAAGTTGACATAGAAATTATTGTGAGTAGATAAAAAGAGGTTTACTACTGAATTCATAATAGCCACTCTATGTATCTTCCTAAATAATGAAATTTAAAAATATAATAAAGCTGCTACAGTCAGTTCTTCTATAATGCTTATTTTGAAAACACAAATTTGTTCCAACAAAAAGGAACTGTTTGAGCATAATACATTTTCACATTTGCTTATGTGATTTCATCCACTTGAAACACTACATGAATGCAGAAAACTGTCCAGATGCTCTGAGCCACAAAGGAGTTCACAAAACTCACGCATGCACACCCCTCAACATAACCAACCACTTCAGTTTACTGTCTGTGGTCCCAGCCTCACCTGTCCACTGCTGGCAGTCTACATGTCCACCTGATTTCAAATCTCCCTTCTTCTATCACTTCACCCATAAGTTATGATTTCCTCAAGGAACCTCCAGTTCTTTTATTTTACTTTATTGAACCTTCAGTGCTTTTTCGAGGTAAAGTTTCATATTTATTGTAATATTTATGTATTTCTTAACCATTTATCACATGTAAAGCTGTGCTACCATTTTTTTTTTTTTAAGTTTTCTATCTGTTTTTTATGGGTCACTGACAAAGTTTTTGAGTGCTGTGTCTAATCCTATATTTCCTATAAATCCTGTAGCTTTTGTTATTGTTGTTTTTAAAATCCTCACCCTAGGGTATGTTTAATGACTTTAGAGAGAGAGGAAGGGGGAGAGAAAAACATCAATCGGTCTCCTCCAGGGGATCCGACCCAAAACCCAGGTATGTGGCCTGATGGGGAATCAAACCCGTGACCTTTTGGTGTACCAGATGACACTCCAACCAACTGAGGCACCCGGCCAGGGCAGTCCTGTAGTTTTAATTGTAAAATTTTGTAGTAGTACTATGTCTAATAGTATATATCTGTTAATAACCAGGCGAATACACACAAACATATACCTACATGTACATATAACATCAGAATACAATTTAGACATTTAAAAAATGACTCAGAGAAGCTCATTGTACATCTTAGTGGTAAATGTGCCTTTAAAAGCATTTATTAAATGTACTTGGAAGGGCTTGTTTTAATAAGACTATCAACTGAATAAAATAAAAGCCATTCAATATGCCAGGCTACATATAGATGTTTCTGTAGTGGGTGAAGATTTCTCATTTATCTTTTAAGATAATTATGTGAATTGTATTCAGCCCACGCATCCTGAGCTAGAAAGTGATTTTTATCTCTTTTTCCTCATTTATAAACCTGGTCTAACGAGAGTTAAACACCATTCAGCATGGCCACCCCTTTTCAAGAAAGAGGGAACCTGTTTTCCTCCTTAGGGTCCTTCCTTTCTTTAACGAGGGCATACAAACCGCTCTGCGCATCCCCAGAGCATCTCAGCACCTCCCCCTTGAGAAATCCCGGCGAGCACAAGGAAAAACAACTCTAAAAAATTTACCGAAAAGGCCCATCACTATGTACCTCTCTCCCAGTCCTTGCCCCCCATCCTTTCTACTTTCCACATGTCTCTTCCCAGTTTCAAACATGTTCTTATTTTCCCAAGGTGAGCTGCTTTTTTTGTCACTCCGTCCGCAAAAGGGACCGGGAAAAGGCCATACAGAAATCACACCTTGACACGGCGCTTGTGTTCCTAAGGACCAGGGCGCAGAGGGACAGGGCTGGGACCAGGGATGGAGTGATTTCGGGCGGGGGCAGCGGCGGGAAAGAGAAATGGCAAAGCCTCCCGCGGCCTCTAAGGACATCCTCTTGCCTTCCTGTGCCCGCGACAGGCCTCTCTCAAGTTCAAATCCTCCTTTCCTCAGGAATGCGGATCAGGGGGTTTGGCTGGTATGTTTTTTAGTAAATAATCTCCGGGTGTTCAGGACCCACTGTGCTCAGTGATCCTGAAAATGATACTGTTGTGATGAAAATGCAAATTCTCAGCCTCACACTGACTCCACGGTCGCAAGTGAGTGGCTCTAGCTGAAGGTCACACACAGGCCCACATGCCCTCGGGGCGCACCGCGGGGCCCGGGCGCACCTGTGGGCTGCAGGCGACACTCAGGCCCTTCCCTTCCTCCCGCCTCGCCCTGTCCCCTCCTCCCGCCACCCCCAGCCCTCTGCCACACAATGGGATTTTTGTTTGCCTCAGGAGCATGTGACAGCCCAGTCCCTGCTTTGCCTAGCTCTGTGCTGCAGGTCTCTCAGGTAACAGGTGGCAACTTCCCCTGTTGGATTCTAGGTCTAAAAGAGAATGACTTCATCGGGGTGGGGCTCTGGGACTCCGTACAGGTGGCAGTTACAGCCAGGTAACCCTGGAGTGCAGTGAAGCGGGTTACTTAGAAGCTGGCAGCTAAACGTGTCACTCTGGTGTCTTTAACCCTCGCCCTGAGGCACTCTAGCAGCCAGCCATTGCCTACAAGCCTCTAAGGCTTGTCTTTGCCTCAGATGGAGCCCGAAGAAGTCACTGGGAAAGAAAACATGGGCACCAAGAGAAAGAACCTGACCTTCTTGAGGCCCCGGCTCTATATGCTGGAGAGGAGGAAGACTGACACTGTGGTTGAGAGCAGTGTTTGTGGGGACCACTCGGGTACCTTGAGGAGGAGCCAGTCCGACAGGACCGAGTACAACCAGAAACTACAAGGTAACCAAAAGAAATCAACTGTCCCAGGCTACTGCCCTCCCAGCTTTTTTTCTCCTACTCTTCCATTTGCAAAGAAAACACTTAAGGCAGAGAGAAAGTCGAATATTACCTCCTCTCTAAGAGGGAAAGAAGAAAAAAAATTAAATGAAAGTAAATGTAATTCATAAATTATTGGGACAAGTGATGACGTACTTCAGTGGTTCAAAAGCCACTTCTGAATTATTCGTAATACTGTTTTTCTTTTCCCGATGAGAGAAATATTTTTTTCTGCTTCCTTCCCCCTCCTTCACCCACCTTAAGGAGTGGAAAGCACTAGAAAGCAAATAATTTAGAAAGCTACAGGAGAGAGTTTATCTCAAGAGATAGGTGTGAGATGTCACACCAGGAGATCTCTCTAGGTAACTGCACTGAACTGTGATTAAACAGGGGCATGAAACTACAATCAGGTCTTTAAAAAATAAAGACTGTTGTCAGCAGGATGGTATAACAGGATTTGTTGGAAATCACCTAGGTGTTCATTTCTTCAGAATGAATGGAACAACATCCAAACAGGGTAAGAGATATTTAGCATGCTTGGATTGAATGACTTTTGAGGAAATAGCTTCAGTTTATTTTTCGCTGGCCATGAGATAATTTGACACAGTTATTAAAATATGTCCTTTGCTTCAGGCCTTGAATTCCCCTATCCCCCCAACCCCATCTACCCTTTCTTTTCCCCCTCCCTTTCTCTTGAAGGTCACTTGTTCCAGAAATCTTAATTTTGATGTCTGTATTGCGCAAACGTTTTAAGTATCCACTGCCTACCTGTTTTGTGATCCCCAGAACCTGTTTCTCCTCTTTGACCACATGGTGTGTTTGAGCTCTCATAATCCCACCACCAGCACCGTTCTGGACTGAAAAACTGTAATGAGGCTAGAATGACCAATGGGACAAGCTTGCACTTCGCTGGTCTCTTCCATCAAAAACACGCTTGCACTTGGTTATGCAAATTAATTAAGTTAAAAGCATTTAAATTAAATCTTTAAAGATTCTTACCCTGAGTTAGTGCTTTTAAAAAGGCATGATAGCTCAGGAGCAAAATGCAGAGTAAAGTCTTATTCTTAAACAATATTTTTCAAAATGTGGAAGGAGTGTCATTTGATCTTCGAAATTAATTATTGTCAATGCAATGGGTACGCTGGGAAGAAGGCAAATTTTAAAGTCATACTCATTGGTTTCTAATTCTGTCCCTTCAAGTTATTACCTATAAGACTTTGAACTAATTACTCAAGATTTCTGAGCTCCAGTTTCCCTATCTGTGAAAATGGAATGTTGATACTACATACTGTTATTGGGAAAATGAAATCACATAATTACATGAAACTCCAAGTATACTGGCTGACACATGGCATGTCCTCAATTAGCAGTATTTTTAATATTAGAAACAATGAGTACCATAATGATAGAACAGGACTCACCTATTAATCCAAATTTCCTCTTCTTCTAATCTGTGTCAACTATTTTCTATCCTTTGATGAGAAGACCACAGATAGCAATTCAGGAAAAGCCCACTGCTATATCCCTAATAATGTTTCTTCTGTCTGAAATTCACTAATTCAGCATCTTTTTGGTTCAGAGTTTTCATTAGCAAAAAAAAAAATGAAAAATACTTTTTGCATTTCCTTCCTAAGCTTAACTAAAAAAAACAAGCTTGTGGACAGGAAATACAGCAGATGTTTGTTAGTTACTCTCTAGGAGACCTTAGGCTTCTTGTATACTCCATTGGATTTGTGATTGTCCTGGGCTCTGTCAGGTCCTGTCTTTGAAGGTGAAAGAAAAGACTCAGCAGTGAAGCCATGTTCCTAGAACTGCCTGTGCTGGAGGAAAATCAGTAGGGAATGTGCAGGGCACATCAGATCTGTAGAGACAGGCTGGCCTCCTGATAAGTAACATTTTTTAGGTGTAACTCTTAATAAAAGCCAAGTGTGATATCTAATGAGTAATAGAGCTTTTATTATGGTTCTTCTATGACCGCTTTGGCAACAATAAAAGGCATTTTTCTCATTAACTTTCAAAGCAATCGGTTCTGTGGGTTTGCAGTCTGGTCCTACTATATCTATTATCATGCAGATGAGTCCTAATCACCTAAGATGCCCTTTGTTATTGCAATAAAATAAAATTAAAATTAAAATTAAATAAAATAAAAATAAAGAAGCTCTTTACTATTTCAGAGTTTTTCCTCTGCCTACCTTAGAACTGGTAGTTCCCTGGGAGGCACTGAATGAAGACCTGAGCTGGTTAGAGCCTTCAGAGAGATGACCCAAAGCCATTGGAGGGTCGCAGCGTGTTTTTGGATACTGGAAGGCAGCCTCAAATTATTTTGTTACTTGTCAGTACTGTGTTGCTATCTGGGTATTACAATTAGCTGCTCTAACTCTCTCTCTGGAAGTAAGTTCTCTGGATTCTGGGAAATAGAAGATAATTTTCTCTGGCGAACCTGGGTTTGCCTTTTAACTCTTACTATATACCTGTTCAGAAGAACCATAATAAAAGCTCCATTACATTTCTGACAGACATCACTTTAGTAGTATGAATCCTAAATTGCAACTTTAAAAAAAAATTGGTACACTGAGTGAAAGCTATTAGATTAAGCAATAGAACACGGCTTTAATGAGAGTATCATAAACTCTTTAGAGGAAATTGTGATCCCATCAGCATAGTGATTCCTACTAAGCCTTAAGTTGTGCAGTGCCAGCCTACTATTCGTGGCTTCTTTATTTCTCCAACATATTTGTTCAGTTACCTTTTTGATAATGTTATACGGTAAGCAAAGCCAATATCTGTGCCAGGAATTACAACTACAAAATCATTATGGGGGAAAAAAAGTCTGACTTTTACTCTACAGGGGCTTAAAGTCTTTTGGGGAAAGTTAAGACACATAAACAAATGTAATAAAGTGACAAGATAGGATTGGAGATGAGATCAGTGGGCCCACAAAAGGAGGAAATGGCTTTTTCAGGATTGAGGGAAGGGGTTGTAAGAAACCTGACGGGTGATCAGGCGGGCCTGAGGAAGCAGGGGCAGGATGCGGAGAGAAGCATGTTTAACCTCTTCTTAGTACGTATATTCGCCTGAAATTACGTTGCTTGTTTCCTTGTTTATTGCCTTATTGACTTTCATTTCTTCTCCCATCTGTCACCCACCACCACTCCATAAAAGAGACCCTACCTGTCTTGGTAACTGTCCCACCTCTGCACTTAGACTCATCCCCAGCACACAGCGAGCACTCAGGAGCTTTCAAGCAGAATGAATGATTGGAATGATCTGGTTCAGACAGGAAATAAGTGGGAGGAAAGGCATCAAGCCCTGAATTAAGAACACTTGTGTCTTCATATGTGAGAACAGAGGTCTCCATTAATAAAGATGATCCTTCAAGAAAAAGAAATAAACATGTCAGGGTTTAAAATGTACAGAATTGACTATGTAACAAATAATTCTTAGTAGAAGCCTATGTCATCCCTGAACTCTACCTTGTAGAGCATACCAGCCCATACCTCAGTCCATTCCTCCTCTTGCATTCAGAATGTGAGCCCTTCCTCTTAGCTGCCAAGCTAGCTCAACTCCTAATTGCTGTTTGAATGGGAGCCACAGAAAGTGATCAAAGAGGGGGAATTTAATGGCTGGGTTGTTAAACATTTTTTTGAGAAATGATTTGTATATGATTATATGTGTGAGTTCTACTCTTGAAATTTGCCTGATCTAAGCAGTCATGCACAAGTGTGTGTGTATACAGATTATCTAGTCAATTATATGTAGATGTAGATATAGTTGTGTGTGTGCTTCAGACATATGTCTGTAATAATTAAAAGTTTTTATAAAAAGTATATTGACTAACATTCAGCAGTCTTTTCTGAAAACCCTATATAATTGATGTTATTGACAGTATAGATGCTATGGGATGAATGCTTATGCCTTCCCCCACCCAATTCATAT
Source organism: Miniopterus natalensis (assembly GCF_054644295.1). Classification (NCBI taxonomy): domain Eukaryota; kingdom Metazoa; phylum Chordata; class Mammalia; order Chiroptera; family Miniopteridae; genus Miniopterus; species Miniopterus natalensis. The sequence goes on along the minus strand of NC_142081.1, from coordinate 140,101,231 downwards.
GCTGAAACCTAATCCTGAGTGTGATGGTTTTAGGAGGTGGGTCTTTGGGAAATAATTAGGTAATGAGGTTAGAGCCCTCGTGAATGGCACTAGTGCCCTTATAAGAAGAGGCATGAGAGAGCTTGCTCCCTCTCCCTCTGCCATGTGAAAGGCCCTTACCAGACACTGGATCTGCTGGCACCTTGATCTTGGACTTCTCAACCTCCAGGGGCCACTTTAAGCCTCTGGGTAATTTTTGGCCAATGCATATTTTTGTTTATTAAGTATCAGGTGAAAAAGTGAGAGTGAGTGGGTAAAATGTCATTATCACTGCTGATAAGTCAAGTGAAAAATCACGTCCCCAATTCACACGAGGTCTATGGTATTGTTGTTTTTTTGCAAAGGCTATCATATAATTCTCATTAAGAAGTGATAGATAGGCTGTTTTATGAAAACCTGAAGTTTCCTCACTATGATGATCATAAGGAACCACCTGACCACATGAACTTTATACAGAGTAACATACTTTGGAGCATGAGATTAAATGGCTCAAATAAAAAGTTAGAGTTGTAAGATTATGGGGGCACTTAATTTGTAATGATTTTTAAGAAAACAGACCAATCAGTAAGTGAGCAGGAGGAGTTGTTAACACTGGATGATTTGGCGTATTTTGTTCAAAGCCCAATGAAGGGTGGAATAAAACCAGTTGCCCAGCTGTCTGTGCATGTTGCTATCCCAGTGCTACAAGCCCTCTTTGTCCCTGTCTGCTCTTTCAGCATTGTCGCTCCTTCCCCTCTTCGTGAAATGAGAAAGGCTTGGGTCAGTAATGTGACACCAATACAGATGAGGTGTTTTCATAGTTTGAAGGGCAAATCTTTCTAAACAGCAAGGCAAGTTAAAAAAAAAAAAGCATGTCTGTCTTGTCGCATGCATAGAAACCAAAAAAAAAAGCATGATATTTTACTTTCCTTCTTTTTCTGAAAATGTATTTTTCAGTTTTTAAAAGAGCCACATGAATCAAATAAAGTGTGGGTCCCAGAAATTAAGTTGGAGCTATTTCACTAGGACCACATTGTGACAGGGAATTTTTCTCCTCCTATAAGCATAATTAGAAATGTACCTTAAAATAGTGACTTAGTTGGGAAAGGATGGGTGACACAAAAGCACTCAGGGTACATTCATCTTTGTTTCTGTTGAGACAAAAAAGAAAAAAAAATTTTACAGAATTACTTTTTCTTTTCTTTCTGTTTTTTTATTTTTTTTAATCCTCACCTGAGGATATATTTTTCCATTGCTTTCAGAGAGAGTGGAAGGGAGAGAGAGAGAGAGAAACATCGACGTGAGAGAGACACATCGATTGGTTGCCTCCCGCATGAGCCCCAATCAGGGCTGGGGACCGAGCCTGCAATGGAGCTACGTGCCCTTGGTCGGAATCAAACTGGGACCCTTCAGTCTGTGGGCCGACACTCTAACCACTGAGCCAAACCGGCTAGAGCAGAATTACTTTTTCTTGATGCCATAATCATATTCACTTCAGAATGTTTGCGGGCATTGATTTCCTGGTGAAGGTGGAATTATTGCAAGAATTGCTAAACTTTTAAGCAATACCACCGTTACAATCAGGCAAAATTTGGCTCCATGTTATGCTTTGGAGCATCTATCTGCAGCCCCCTCTCCACCAAGGAGGTGGGGATTCCTTTGCACCAAGGTTACTGACAACCTGGGACCCCTACCCTCATTTCTAGACTGAGTTCAGGATATCTGGGACAATAGAATTTTCTGTCCAATAGGCCCCAATACTGGCTCCACGGCCTTCAAGACCTCTTCCCAATCCCATTCTTTCCAGGCAGACAGCAGGTGCTTATGAAGGTGTTACTGGACCTTGATCTTGCTGGGTGTCCACACCTACCTGCCAGATCCTGTGGGTGGGAGAGCACTGATGGAGGAAAGACTCAGAATACAGGCCTCAGGACTGGGCAGGGGTGTGTGCCCCAGGGTCTCCAGCCAGATTTTGGCATGGAACTCTGAGGGACTGAGAAATCTCAATTTGAACCTGGCTTTCCGGGTTGTTATAAAGATAGAAGGGAATAAAATTTTATTTGATACTTTGCCAGCTTCACTTACTACTTTCCAATATGTGGACATGGTATTTTGGCCTCCATTTGTATGCTCAAGGAAGGCTGCATATGAATAGTTTTGGCTGTAACCTGTGTTCAGGATATTGCCCTTTTACACCAGGTTATGGAAAGTAAGGGGAAGAGGGGAGGGGAGGGGAGGGGAGGGGAGGGGAGGGGAGGGGAGGGGAGGGGAGGGGAGGGGAGGGGAGGGGAGGGGAGGGGAGGGAAGGGAAGGGAAGGGAAGGGAAGGGAAGGGAAGGGAAGGGAAGGGAAGGGAAGGGAAGGGAAGGGAAGGGAAGGGAAGGGAAGGGAAGGGAAGGGAAGGGAAGGGAAGGGAAGGGACAGAGTGATTGTCACCTGCTAAGTATTATGCTGGCCCTGGGGCTTTGACACATTGCTATTTAATCCCAACACCTTGTCAATTCTGGTTTTATAGTTGAAAAAATAGGTGTGTAGGGGAGAAAATACTTTCCTTGTACCCTCCTAGGTTTGCTAGCTGAGTCTATGAAATAAATTGACAACAGGCAGATTGACTGGAAAAAAGGTACACATGTGTATTAATGTTTAATATTACATGCCTGGGAATATCAGAGGAAAACAAAATGAATACCCCAAAACATGTTTAATCTGCATGGTTTATAAGTAGTAAGAATTCAAAGCAATGTGATGGTTGCAGCAAGTTTCATTATATGATGACATTACTATTATGATACAGCTTGACCTACCTAATTTTTCACTTTGGAATACACATTTTTTTTGAATGGTTGTGACATTTCCCTGACAGTGTTGCTATTTACCAATTGCTTTGTTTGTTTAATTGTCACAAAACAAAATTACAAAGTTAGGTTAAGCAAACCTGCTCCTATAGCAGTGGCTTAATGATTTCCATTTGCCACTTTGTTTGAATATCTTGATACCATTGATACTATTTCTTTAATGTTATGCCTGTTGTCTTTTATTTATTTGCACCTCTAAAAAACTTAATATACATCCAAAAACCTGAAATCCTCATTCTATAGCAGTGGTGGTGGTGGTGGTGCATGCATTTGCAAGTGAAAAGAATGGAACTACAGCATATGCTGGAAGCAAGCAGCTCTTTATCTGAGCAGGGGATATTTCAATAGAATTCAATGAAGTCAGCCTAAATTGTGAGTCTTAAATGCAGCAGGAAAATAGAGTGTTATGATTAAAAGCCTTTGTCCCAGGTTGTTTTGAACAATTTCTTTCTTGATTAATGAATGGCAGAATAAATGAATACTCTAGGACACCTGCACTGAGGCCCTTGATGGAGAATGTAATCTTGACTGTCTGACATCACCTCTTACTTAAAGAAGGAAACTTAAAGGTCATGTCATCCAGCTACTGCTATAAGGACACTGAGCCATTGCAGCCCTCACAGAAATCCTCTTTCTCAAATGAGTCTTAATGTTAGGTCTCCAGTGTCACTACCAAAAGCTGTCACAGATTTCTGCTTCTGTCTTTGTTGGGAAGTAGTTGAAAACATTGCACCATCCAGTTTTATTCAAGGAAAAACTGGTTTCTCTTAAGAATGAGAACATGCCCCCCTTCCAGATAAAAACAAGCAATCTATTGTATTTAGCTGCTTGTCCTTTAGAGGCAAGATTTGTACCGAATGCCCAATCTTTATAGTTGCTGTTTCCCCTGCCTTAATATTTCTTCCCCCCAAATCTCAGTGAGTGTAGATTCTCATCTTTGAGATTCCCGTCACTCACCTTCTTGGCGACTCCTCCTTCCCTGACTGTCCTACCTACAGGGGCATAGGGGAGGAAAAACTTTCCCTTTAGGCTCTAAGGTTCTGTGGCTGGGACCTGTGAGTTGAACTGACATGGAAAAAAGCATATACATTTTATTTGATGTTAGTATTTTTACATGACATGATGGACTTGATAGAAAGAAGGGAAAATCCTAAAGAAACAATTAGACCCAGGGGCTTTTATACCATTTTAAAACAGACTAAGTGGTAAATTGTGATGTCACAACACAAAGGTCTAGGCCTAGGGGCATTAAATTGTGGGAAAGTGAATAGGAAATATATGGGGAAACTCATGGAATATAAGGGCTATCTTAGTGAGGTTTGCTTGTACAGACTCATCTTGACGTCAGCTCCCCATCGCTGGTAGTAAGAGTGTTCCCCTCTGACACAGGGATGGCATCTCTCTCATAGGTAATATTTACCTTGTTTTTAGGTAGAAAGAGGGAAGGCAGATAGCCCTTCCTGAATCTGCAGTTTCTCAGTCACCTTCGACTCAAAATAGTCAATGTGCCAAAGTAGCATGTTATGCTCTGATCTCCTTCAAGGACCTTCATCCCACCTATTGCTCTCTGAAATTGTGCTACTTTATTCTATTTTTGCCTCTCTTGTGTATTTGAATGTAATTCTCCTTGAGGATAGAGACTCATTTTAGCATTTAAGCAATGGTTGGTTTATGGTAGGTGCTCAGGTCAATAACTACTTACTCAATGACGAAAAAATATTCAATGACTAATTACAACTATATTGACCTCTAATGATTGGCATATTTGCCTTTACCTTTCTGTCCTTCTCATTTCCCCACTACTTAATTATAATCAACTCTTGGGTTAACTTCTCGAAATTCTTTTTCTGTAAAGAGAGAGAGAAGAATATAAATAAATAAATTTAATTAAACAAGAAAATCTAATTTCTTGGCTGAACAACATGAAATCTCAGTTGTAATGAATTTATTTAACAAGCATTTGCTGGGTGTCCATATGTGCCAGGTATTGACTAGATCTTGAGTACACAAAAATAAATGAGAAGCAAACCCAGCTTATTGAATGAGAGAGGCAGTGAACCAATGATTTTAGCAATGGTATAGGTGCCTGAGGTATGGCTATAGTTGAGTTCTTGGGCTGCAGATTATGAGATGGAGATGAGGTTGCAGGAAGTTTATTAAGAAATGTCCTTGTGACTACCACTGGTGAAGAGAAAGGAAGGGCATATGATTGGGGGGCAAAGGGAAAGGTTGCAGTGTGAGTTCTGAAGATGAGATGATCCTTTAGAGTTGTCCCCCAGTGGTACGAAGGACCTGGGCCTTTATATTTCAAGTTATTGATGGGGTCACCTTAGGAAGGGGGCATGACTTGAGAGATGCTCATACCTGAGACAATTGCTAAAGACAACCTGTCTGTTGGTGGCATTCCCAGAAGCTGGGACAATAAGTCTTTTATTCCTGAGGGGAATTGATCAGCTCATCACAACAGTCACCACATATTAGTGGTAATTATTATATTGGAAACACAAAGCAATATAAGAATTGTGATGACAAAGAGCTCAATTGTACACCAAAATGTCAAAAAAAGAGACATGAAATCTGAATCTTCGAATCCAATTTTTTTTTATTGAACTTATTGGGGTGACATTGGGTAATAAAATTATATAGGTTTCAACTGTACAATTCTAAAATACATGTATGTATTGTATGTTTACCAGCCCAGCTTGGGGTTGAGACCCTACACTTCTCAGGGGGAACCTTTGTAGCTGAAACATATCTCTGTGGAATCTCAGCTGCCTTCCATGGGAGTAGGTCCAGCCCTTCTCACATCTTTACCCTTTCTACTAGTCTCAATGTGGCTTCTTCTGTAAATTCTTGGTTATAAGACTTCTGTTCAGCTAGTCTTCAGTTGGTTATTCAGGTTGATTGTTCTATATTTTAGTTATAATTTCAGTTTTGTCTGGGAGGAGGCAAGTGTACCATCATCTTGGATCCCACTTGAAATCCAATTTGGATTGGGGGTGGGGGGACAGAAGGTATTTTAGACATAGGGATTAAACATGTCCTACTGCATGGAGCAAGGTGATAAAATTAGTTTACTTGTCTGAGGGGTTCATTGATGAAAAAGATGAGCATCTATAGTTGGCATATAGTGCATTACGTCATTTCATTCTCTAAACAACTTTGCAGAAAAGTTATTGTCATATACTGACAGATGATTAAACTAAGGTTAAGAGAGGTATATGCACTTGCCCAGTGGTCACACTGTTTGTAAGTGGTGAAGTCAGAGTTTTACCAAGGGTTACTTGACTCCCAGGTCATCCATGCTTCTTTAGCCACCATAGTTTCCCCTTTTTCTAACCTTAGTAGTTTTTTAAAATAATTTTTCATTTTTCAATTAAAGTTGATATAACAATATTTTATTAGTTTTAGATGTACAATCCAGTGATTAGACATTTATCTAACTTACAAAGTGATCACCCCAATAAATCTATTACTCTTCTGACACCGTACATAGTTCTTACAATATTATTGTCTATATTCCTTATGCTGTACTTTTAATCTCCAAGACTATTCTGTAACCAAGTTGTACTTCTTAATCCTTTTATCTTTTTCGCCGATCCTGTCAACCCCTGCCCCATCTGGCAACTGTAAAAATGTTCTCTGAATCAATGAATGTTCTGCTCTGCTTGTTTGTTTATTTTGTTTTTTAAATTTTTAATTATATATTGATTGATTGATTGATTGATTGATTGATTGATTGATTGATTTTAGAAAGAGAGTGAGGGAGAGAGAGAGAGAGACAGGGAGAGAAATCAATTTATTGTTCCACTTATTTAGTCATTCATTGGTTGGTTCTTGTATGCGCCCTGAATGGAGATCAAATCCTAGAACTGGATGTTTCTGAATGACACTCTAATCAACTGAGCTGCCCAGCCAGGGCCTATTTTGTTTTTAAGATTCCACATATAAATGAAATTATATGGAATTGGTTTTTTTGTGTCTGACTTATTACACTTAGCAAAATACGTTCTAGGTCCATCCATGTTGTTGAGTGACAAGATTTCATTCTTTTTTATGGTTGAGTAATATTCCATTGTATATACACACCACTTCTCCTTTATCCATTCATCTTTTAAGTATTTTTTTATTGATTTCAGAGAGAGGAAGGGAGAGGAAGAGATAGAATCATCAATGAGAGAGAAACATAGGTTGGCTGCCGCCTGCACGCCCCCTACTGGGGACCCAACCGGAGACCTGGGCATGTGACCTGACCCAGAATTGAACCAGTGACCTCCTGTTGCATGGTCAATGATTAACCAACCAAGCCACACTGGCCAAGCTCCATTCATCTTTTGATAAACACTTAAGTCGCTTCCATGTCTTGGCTATTATAAATTATGATGCAATGAACATAACAGATGTATATATCTTTTTGATTTAGAGTTTTGTTTCTTAGGATAAATACCCAAGAGTGGATATTGCTGGGTCCTTTTCCTCTCTTCTATGGTGTTTGTTTTAAAGTCTATTTTGTCTGGTATAAGTATCACTCTCTCAGCTTTGTTTGTTTCCATTTACATGAAATATATTTTCCATCTTTTTACTTTTAGTCTGTGTGTGTCTTTTGATCTGAAGTGAGTTTCTTATAGACAGCCTATGTCAGATCTTGTTTTGTTTTCCATTCAGCCACCATATGTTTTTTTCATTGGAGCATTTAATCCTTTTGCATTGAAAGTAATGGTTGATAGCTATGTATTTATTGCCATTTTATTATTCATATTTTTATCTTTTCATCTTCCTCCCCTCCCCCTCCTCCTTCTTCTTCAAGAAAACCCTTTAACATTTCATGTGATACTGGGTTTGGTGATGATAAATTCCTCTTGCATTTTTCTTGTCTGGGAAGCTCTTTATCTGTCCAATTCCAGATAATAGCTTTGCTGGGTAGGATAATCTTTGAGGTAGGTCTTTGCTTTTCATTACTTTGTGTATTTTGTGCCAATCTTTTCTGGTCTTAAATGTTTCTGTTGAGAAATCAGCTGACAATCATATGCAAGCTACCGTATAGGTTGCTAGCTGCTTTTCTCATATTGCTTTTAAGATTCTATCTTTCTCTTTAACCTTTGGCATTTTAATTATGCTGTATCTTTATGTGGGCATCTTTGGGTTCATCTTGTTTGGGACTCTGCACTTCCTGGACTTGCATGTTTATTTGCTTCACCAGATTAGGGAATTTTTCATCATTATTTTTTCAAATGGGTTTTCAATTCATTGCTCTTTCTCTTCTCCTTCTGGCACCCTCATGATGCCAATGTTGCTACACTTGAAGTTGTCCCTGAGGCTCCTTAACTGTCATTTTTTTAATTCTTTTTTTCTTTTTGTTGTTCGAATTGGGTGTTTTCTGCTTCCTTATCTTTCAAGTCACTGATTTGATACTCTGCTTTAAATACTTTACTGTTGATTCCCTGTAATATATTCTTTTAAATATATATATATATATATATATATATATATATATATATATATATATATATATCTTTATTGATTTCAGAGAGAGGAAAGGAGAGGGAAAGAGATAGAAACATCAATCATGAGACAGTCATCATTGATCAGCTGCCTCCTGTATGCCCCCAACTGGGGATCCAGCCCACAACCAGGGCGTGTGCCTTGACTGGGAATCAAACTGTGATCTCCTGGATCCTGGGTTGATGCTCAACTGCTGAGCCATGCCCAGCTGAGCCCCTGTAATATATTCTTCATTTCAGTTATTGTATTCTTCATTTCTGACATTTTGTTTGTTTGTTTTCTTTCTCTATCTTTATGTTTTCTATCATTTTGTTGAAGGCCTCAGTAAGTTCATATACTCTTTCCCTAAGTTCCATGAGTATTTTTATAACCAGTGTTTTGAACTCTGCATCTGGTAGCCTGATTGTTTCCATTTTTTTTAGTCTTTTTCTGGAGTTTTGTTCTGTTCTTTCATTTGGAACATATTTCTTTGTCTCCTCACTTTGGCTGCCTCCTTGTGCTTGTTTCTATGTATTAGGTAGAGCTGTTACACCTCCTGGTCTTGGTAGAGTGACCTTATGTAGTAGGTGTGCCGGAGGGCCAAGTGGTGCAGACTCTCTGGTCACCCAATCTAGGTGCTCCAGGTGTGTTCTCCCATACCTCCATATGGGCTGTGTGCACCCTCTTGTAGTTGAGCCTTGATTGCTGTTGGCACATCAAAGGGAGGAATTTACCCCGAGGCCAACTTGTTGTGAAGGCTACCTATGACCACAGTGGGGAAGCTGCTGTGCAGAGGCTGACTCCATAGAGCAGGATTCACTTCAGCAAGGCTCTGGTGCAGAATGAGTCTTCCCCTTAAGTGCATCTCTGGTGGAGGTGCTCTGGATTGGTCTGAAGCTAGCCACCAGGTGCTCTGGCTTTGGGCCCTCCAAGGAGATGCAGGCAAAGATCACCTGCCACCTGTGCCCTGCCTGGGGACACCTGGAATGAGCTACAAAGCAATCTGCGGATGGATGCTACTTGTGCTGGGCTCAGAGTTTCCCAGACAAGGTGAAGCTGCAAACAAAGGTAGGGTACCACTAGTGCTAGGCCTGGGGTGACTTATCAAGAGGTACAGAGCATGCCAAGGCCAAATGCTGCTGGTTTGAGAGATTTTAGGAAAGTCTGAAGCATGAGTCAAGACAGGCCATTTGTATGGAAAAGCCACTGGAAATGGCTTGGGTGGGTTGCAAGTTGGGTCAGGTGGGGTCTCGGGTGGGGCTAACATTGTTAGCCAGGTTGATGGAGACTCAGATATGGAACTTGCCTGCTGGTTCTGTGGGGGAAGGCTCAGAAAAGAAATAAGGCCTCTGCCAGCAATTGTGTCTGGGAGAAAGTTGCCCCTCCAGCTCTTGCCCTAATGACAGACAATTCAGTTCCTCCAAGTATGCCCCTGGAGCTTTTTGAGCAGATGCCCCAGCACTGGAGCTCAGAGCAAGTGAGTCTGAGTAATTCTGTTTGTGGGCTCTTTAAGAGAAATGCCTGGGACTCCAGCAGCCCTCTGTCTCACTCAACCATAATCTGCTGATTTTCATGGGCCAGAAGTTATGGGGGTTTCTCTTCTTGGCATAGGAACCCTGGCAGGGGAAGAGATATAATATGGGCTCCCCTTGCTCTTCAAGGGTATGTCCACAGCTGAGATATCCCTCCCAATTTTTAACCATCACACATAGGTGTGGGACTAGCCCGTTCAGTGTCTTCACCCCTTTTACCAGTCTTGATTTGGTTTCTTCTATATATCCTTAGTTATAGGACATCTGTTCAGCTAGATTTCAGGCTTTTCTGAAGGATGGGTGCTTGTTTAGTTGTAATTTTGATGTGGTTGATGGAAGGTGCGAGTATTGCATTTCCCTATTCCACCATCCTGATGGGAAGCCCATAACCTTAGTTTTTAGTAATACCTGTTTTGTTGTTTTCAAGGAATCCACTGATTTTGATAAAATTTTGAACAATATTAAAAAACATCAAGAGACCTTTAAGTTCTATCAGTACATTGATCTGTAATCTTGAAATAACAGTGACCAACAAGTACTTTCCAGAAGTTGTATTATTTTATGCTTTTCAACAAAATGTTTTCTGTGAATGGACGTTAGAAAGACATGCAATTGCAGTGAATGAGGTATGTATCTCATAGGTTCACTAGAATATTCCACTCTAAAAATACGAATCTCAGTTGTTGAATTATCTAGTATCTGAAACCTACTTCTTATTACTGACTACAGAGCATATAGCAGGATGACGATATCTGACGGGAAAAAACTGAGTCAGAGTGTCAAACTATATTGCTGTTCTGCTTAATATTTCCCAGTGCTTTCTCTTATTCTTCAGCAGTTGTATCCCAAAAGAGGTATATGTACCTCAGGGGCATTTCAAAACAACCCATTGTGAAAAGAAATGTTTATTTTTTCATCTTAGCTTTTGAAAATATTTATTTTTGTGTATGCTTTGTAAAGATACATTAATACTACACATATATTGCAGTTACATGCTTAAAACTGTTTAAATGACACATGATCAAAAAAGTTTGGGATGAAATTCTGACACATGCCACAACATGGTTGAACCTTGAAGACTTATGCTAAGTGAAATAAGCCAGGCTCCAAAGAACAAATATTCTATGATTCTGCTTACATGAAGTACCTAGTCAAATTCAGAGACAGGGAATAGAATAGTGGTTGCCAGGGGCTAGGGAAAGCGAGAGTAGGGAGTTAGTGTTTAACATGTACAGTTTTTTGAGGTAGATGAAAAGATTCTGGAAATAGATGATGGTGACAGTTTCACAACAATGAGAATGTACTTAATGCTGCTGAACTGTATACTTAAAAATAGTTAACATGTAAATTTTATGTTATGTATATTTTACCACAATAAAAAATAATAATAAAGTTTGGACACCCCAGGTAATAACATTAAAATAGAGATAGGGCCCCTTACACCCTGACTGCATCTTTCCATTCTCATCTCTGCCCTGAGGGACAGTCTTCCTTTGCACAGGCATCTTTAGGGTTTGGCCGGTAACATGAGATGTGAAAGAATTAACAACTAAAAGAAAAGACACAGAGAGGAAGTTTATTTTTACTTTCCAAGAGGGGAAAGGGCCACATATCGCTAGTCAATACAAGGCAGGGAACAAAGGGTGGCCTGCTCTTTTAAGCTGTGGCTGTTGCTAAGTGACAAGGAAGGGAGGGAGTTCGGGGTTGAAGTTGGGCAGATATGGGGTTGTCTTGAAAAGGTACAGTTTGTTTGCTGTCCAGGAGACAGTCCAGCAGATGTCCTATGGAGTTGTCTTATCAGTATTTTTCCCAAGCCTGTAAGACATGCTTAGAGCAAAAGTTATGAAGAGTTCCAAAGGGGCTTGTTTAAAGGGGTGGGGGGAAAGGAACTTTCTACTAACCAGAGACTTCTTGGTGTGAATTATCCCTGAGCTGTGAAAACAGCAGGTAGGAGGGAGATGCTAGAATGGAGCCTTGAGAGTAGCTTATCATGTCTTGCAATTTGAACAGAGGAGCCAACAACCTTAGGGTTTAATTACCAGGCACTTCTCATAAATTATGGAAGGCCACAGCAAAGAAAGAGTCCTTTTCCTGTCCTTACAGGCATGCCTTGATCTGTGCTGTTTCCTCAGTCTGGAATGCTTGCCCTCATCCTGGTGGCTTTATAAACTCCAGCTCATCTTTTCAAATCTATCCTTCTGCGTCATTACACCCAAAATATACTTATGTATTACATTCTCTATGCATTTTTCACATTCGTTATTTGCATGCCATCTCTCACTTGGTTGAACTTCTCGAGGACAGGAACATTTGTATTGCAACACCTAGGAAAGGCTGGCCTGTACTCAGTAGTCATATTTGCTGAGTAAATGAGTGAGTAAATGAATGACTGCATGAACAATAAATGGGTGGTGTGGCACTTGTGCAATGAATATCCGGAATAGATAAAGAGGCTCTTCCTCATCGGGTGTTCCTTTGCAGCCAGGTCTTGATTTCATCTTCACTGGCCTCAAGGTAACAGCTCCTGGGTATGGATCTAACTTAGACAAGGGAATTACTTATCAATTTTTATCATATCCATGCTTCTCTTCTCTATATTATTTTTTGTTGGATCACCCTTTACAATTCCGCCCTCATTAGCAAGGACATACAAAAATCACATATACTTCATGCTGAAGGACCTTAGGTGTTATCTCTCAGAATGTAATCTCACAATTTTATAACCAGAGATGGATAAGTAAAAATTATTTTTGTCCTGGGCTAATCAAAATTAAATTTTTTTTCCTTTTTTTGTTTTGTTTTGTTAGCCAACTCTATACATCTAAAAATAGAAATAATATGTGAAAATACTCTTTGTGAGTTTGACTTGCTTGTTAATGCCACACCAATCAGATATTTAAGATTGCCATTATGTTTCAGTGGTGTTACTGTTTTCAAAATATTCAGTTAATGCAATTAAAATCTCATAGGGTGCTTTGCTTCTTTTTACTGAGCATTTCTATGCAAAATCGAAATGTTAAATTAAAATGTGAGCCCTAGCCGGTTTGGCTCAGTGGTTAGAGTGTCAGCCTGTGGACTGAAGGGTCCCTGGTTCAATTCTAGCCAAGGGCACGTACCTCTGTTACAGGCTCAACCCCCAGCCCTGGTTGGGGACATGTGGGAGGCAAGCAATCCATGAGTCCCTCCCACATCGATGTTTCTCTCTCTCTGTCTCCCTTCTGCTCTCTCTCAAAAGCAATGGAAAAAATATCCTCAGGTGAGGATTTAAAAATAAATAAATAAAAATGTGAAATTAAATAAATGAATTTTAATTCATTTAATAAATGAATTCTTAGAAAACGAAGTCAATACTACCCCGACAAAATTGAAGCTTCATTACTTTGCAGTTGTAAGTGAATTTTTTTTATATATTTGATTTTTTATATGTAGCATATAATCAACATATAACTATAGTTAAAATTTTCTTTCAGTGAATCATTAATCAAATAAGATTTTAAATTGGGGTATACCTATCAGAAAAGCTCAAGTCCTATGTTTTTTTTGCTGTATATTTCTGTAAGCATGTACAAATTAACAACCACCAAAAATAATTGTACCACTCACACCAAAATTTGACCTTATTTTCAAAATATCCTTCTCCATGTTGATGTTTGTGTTTAAACCCAGCCACTTTTACTGTCCTCAGATTACATCATGTATAGTAAGATCCTATTCATATATGCACTGTGCATACCTGTGCACATTTACTGTACACTTCTGAACATACGGAGCGAGGCTCACTGTTTTGTGTATGCTGTTTGGAGCCTGTGTCCTGAAGTGGATGATTAAGTTAAATTAAAAGACTCTGTTTTAATTAAAAGACTGAAGAAAGCCAACCCTGTTTCTCATTTATCTAAAAGACATAAACATTGGAGAATGTTCTATTTTTATAGCTAAACCAGTATGGTTTTGGTTAAAAAAAGGGGGGGAAAGGGTGGAAAGCAATTACTCTCAGATAATTTATTCATAAATTTCCTTAAATTTATCTTTACCCTAACTTCATGCGTGATTGGCAAACTGCAATATTGATAAAGACAATAATAGGATCAGTCCTTACTCCCACACCACGACTTGCTTCTCTCTAGGTTCTGCTTAAAAATCACCTTATTAGTGAAGCTTTCCCTGGCTTCTCTCTATAAAGTAGCAACCACTACCTACCACCTGCTTTATTTTTTTCCGATAGTGCTTTATCACTTTCTGGCATGCTATGTATTTCTTTATTAATCAGTTTGCTGTTTCTCTCCCATCACTAAAATATAAGTTTCAAAAAAGCTAAAGCTTTTTTTGTTTTTGTTTTTGTTTTCATTGCTATGTTGCTAGTTCTAGAAGAGGATTTCTCAACATTGCACTACAGATATTTGGGGCTAGATAATTCTCTGTTGCAGGGCATTGTCCTGTGCATTGTAGGGTGTCAGCAGCATCCTTCGCCTCCACCCACTGAATTCCAGCAGCACCCCCACCCTCCAACTGTGACAACCCAGAATTACTGCAGACATTGCCAAGTATCCTTGAGGGGTGGGTAGCGCAGGGAGCAAAGTTGCTGATTGAGAATCAGTGATTTAGAACAATGCCTGGCACAAGAAATATTTGTTGAATGAGTGAACAACTGAATGAAATTAGCAGCTTTCATGCAGTCCAAATTTTGCATTCTCTGCAAACGATGACAACAGAAAAGTTAAATACAAAGAAGACTTTACCAAGTAAAGTTCCCTTTCTGTTCAAGGCTTAAATTTATCATTGTTCACTCATCTTCTGCTGCTAAAGACTTTAAATCGAGACATTCCCAGAAAGCACCCATTTATTTGGCTCCTAATTGTTTTGGATGTGCTCACTGCAGGGGTCTGTAAATTCAAACCAATTAAAAAAAAAAAAAAAGCAAAACTTAAGTATTTTTCAATCCAGGTAAGATTTTCTGATTTCCCTTCTGAAATCCACTCCTCTACTTTCTGCAGCAATTAACAGTCAGAGGCAATAAATCCCATGCCCTTCAAATGGGGATGAAACATTTCCCTGCCCCAATGTTTTGAGCTTTTCAAATTCAGAGCAGCGGAGGGTCCGCTCCTTCACATTCTCACTTAGCACTTCACTGGCTCCTCGCCAAAACCTGTCTGACATGCAATTATTTTCAACCTATTTCACAGAAGGCCTGCTCCATTCATCTTCCTGCAGGTCGGCTTTCCGTGGAAACTGATAAAAGATTTTACCGTGTGAAACTTAAGTCAGGAGGGTTCTGTGCAACGCTAAGCCAAGGTTTTTAGGTTTATGGAGGTAGACGTGAAATATGCCATGGAGAGGGGATGAAAGAACATTTATAATCGTATCTGGGGATTTGGTAACAATCTGTCTGAAATAAAACCCTAGATAGAATAATGGGTGGTGTCTATATTACATGGTTAGAAAGAGACAGGGGGGTAAGTAGGGGGTGATGGTCAGAAGATCTGAACTCAATTTCTGACTCTGTTACTTTAGGTAAAAGACTTACCCTTCTCTAGAAATTAGCTTCCTTTTCATATAATGAGATGGAACTGGGTAGACCTTATCACCTTTTCTCTGCTGTCTGCTCTCTTCCCATTGTTCCCATTTCTTTAAATGGCACCCTCGCCCCGTTAAAAGTCAGAAATCTGAGTGTCAGCTTTGACTTTCCGTCGTCTTTACCCCCTACGCTGATTGTTCATGCTAATTTTATCTCCTAAATTTCTCTTGGCCTGTTCAGTTCTCTCTACCTTCTTGGCAACTAGACTAAGCTTAATTGCTTCCACTCTTCCTTAGCGACTAGACTGCCCAGGGTCATTGTCACTTCAGTGTCTCCTTGCCTGGCCTTCAGGCTTGCTCTCCACCTTCTTCCATGAAATCTGGTTCTACTGAGGCCAAAGTGATCTTACAAAGAGAATCTGACCAGGTCAGTCTTGTTTAAACATTCTTCCCTGATTTCCTGTTGTTTAAAAAACTATAGATTCCTAAATTAGGCCTCGTGATCTATGTCCTGATCATCTCCCTAGACTCATCCCCTTACCACATGCTCTCACATTTTCCTTCAGTCACACAAAGCTTTTATCAAATCTTTTTTTGCCACCAGGCCTTTGGACATGCTAATGCCTCCGCTCAGGATACTGTCCCTTCTCCTTGACTGGTATTACTCTCAGATTTCATTTATGTGTCACTTCTCCAGTAGGCCTGACCTCTGTCTGTGCTATGCTCAGCTTAGGTCACAGTTTATTGTAATTGTATTTGTACACCAATTTTAAATATTGGCTGATATTTTAAATTATGAAGCAATTTGGTTGCAGATCTTCCTAGAATAAGTTTCTCTTCAATCTTTTACAGTTCTCTCAGTCAGCTCCTAATAGAGCAGCAATATTTTGGCAACTTGACTTTACAAAATCATTTCAAAACATTAACGTAGTTTTTATGCAAATATTGGTTTATGTAAGTTTAATTAAGTTAATGTAATTACAATAAGAAGTGTAACTAACATAATCATGTTTGCTGCTGAGCACAACTAATTCTTGGAAAACAGGCAACCTAGTCCTTAAGTGGATAAGTATATAGGTACCAGTTAGAATGGCTTAGGGAGGGAATGGAAAGTACTGATTTATCTTGTGACTTTAATAATGTATCTTTATTTCTAGAGTATACCTTTCTTAACTGTAGGGTCTATTATTGTATTTACAACTATATGCTCAACATAAACCATAGTGCTAGCTCAAATCCAATACAAACTTTTAAAAATTGAGGCTTCTTTAACTCTAAAAATGATGGAGTTTGTCAACTTGCTAATTTACCTTCAAATTCTGGTATTTTTTATTCTTATTTAATTATGGACATATTTGTGGTTATAATGAAATTATGAATTAGTTCAAGGCCAGGTTCTTATTTTATATTACACTTGTGTTTTCCACGGTCAAGTGATTTTGCAGGTTGTTCAATCAATAAGTATTGAATGGTGTATATATGCCTGCCTAGTCTTGAGGCTATGGGGGCTGGGGCTAGGGTGAGTATTGCTAAGCAAGGCATTAAGCAAAACCTTAAGCTTGGTATATGAAAATATTAGTTCTAATTCTTGTTTATTAAGATATTTGAGATTTCAATATAATTATAGAAATCAAATCTATGATTATTTACTGGTAGTCATTGATAAATAATATCTAGGGATCTTAATCTGAATAAATAAGGGTCTAGGATTTTAAAAATACATAATAAGCTGTGTACGTTAGCAGGACATATGTACTATTTTAGTCATCTTCTTACTCTTTCAGTTTTTTGAGAAACAACATTTTCAGTGAATTTCTCAGACACATATTTGCATTGGCCATTTAGCTTCAGGATAAATGGGAGAGAATTGAATTTTTTAAATTCATGGGTTTATATTATGCCAAACAGCATGCAAAAGAGATATCCCACCTCATTTAAATTCAGCCTAAGTAATAAGAGTGCACATTAGTCCTGGTATTGAACCAACTTTGTAGAAGTCCTTGCCGTTTTCTGCTTTTTCTTAGAGCAGGTCCAGAGCCAAGGAGGGCAATTTTGTGATGGATGCTCAGTCTCCGCTCCCAACATTGCCGAGGGAAAAAAGGGAAAGCAGGTGCAGCTATTCAGAACTAGATAGAGAAAAAGGCCACGTAAATCATGGTCATAAAAATAGTGGCTGACATTTTTTGAGAGTTTTCTCTGTGTTAGACACTGAGTTAAG
This sequence comes from Miniopterus natalensis, assembly GCF_054644295.1. Classification (NCBI taxonomy): domain Eukaryota; kingdom Metazoa; phylum Chordata; class Mammalia; order Chiroptera; family Miniopteridae; genus Miniopterus; species Miniopterus natalensis. The sequence goes on along the minus strand of NC_142081.1, from coordinate 140,083,617 downwards.
CAATTTGCATGCTTTCACTCAGTTCTCACAACCTCCTAGCAGCGAGTACTGGTTAAAATGGCAGTGTAGGGGCCAGGCTGGCTCGGGTTTGAATCCGCTTACAGTGGTGTGACCTTGGGCTGTGACCTCTGTGTATTTCAGTTTCTTCGTGTGTAAATAAAAAACCTACCTCATAGTGTTTTCAAGAGAATTGAAGAGCTAATAAGATAAGCTCTGTCATCAGCACAAAGTGAGTACTCAAAATCGATGGCTCTTGTTATCACTGCCATCACCATTGTTCCTGTTTCCCTTCTACAGATGAAGCCAAACGGTTTGGTCATGGCCACACAGCTAGTGGGGGGCAGTCAGAACGGAACTGTATGTCTGCCTGTCCAGCACAGTTCCACCACGTGTCACACGATGCACCCTAAGTGAGCAACACAGCCTGAGTGGTCAGTGGTGGAGGGGACAGGGCCCAGCCTCAGAGCCAAGCACACCTGGCGTGAAGCCCAGCTCTCTGCATACTCTCTGGGTCGCTGGTAAGCTTCACTCATATTCGCTGTGTTCAGTTTCCTCATCTCTCAAATAAGTCATATCTCATTTTTAGTGTTGTGACAAAGACTATAAGTCGGCGATTTTCCACCCTTTTCATCGTATGGCACACATAGACTAATTACTAAGTTTATTTTTTGCCGATCTCACAAAAAAAATAGGTGCACTGTAGTTTTGATTCATTCACACTGTATGGCTATGGTTGAGTTGGCTGCTGTCATTTTAAAATTTGACAATCTAGGGGAAAAGAGGTCAGTGCCCTTGACTAAATAGATATTGCATATTTTAAAAATTCTTACAGCACACTGGTTGAAAATCACTACACTAGAGAATATATATATATTTAAAAACAGTACATAATAGATACTTGATAATGATTGTTCTCACTATAGGCTATCACAATGTATTGTAATCAGTATAATTGCAGTTATAGAGTATGATGCTTTAATATAAAAATAGTTTTTAAGGATATATGCTTCTCTAAACAAAAAGTGGTACATCCATATAATGAAATATTTATTCAGCCTTTAAAAGGAAGGAAATTCTGACACATGTACAACACGGATGAACCTGAAGACATTATACTGAGTGACACAAGCCAGTCACAGAAGGACAGGTATTCTGATTCCACGTAGATGACGTACCTAGAGTGACCAACTCAGAGAGACAAGAAGTAGAATGGTGGTTGCTGGAGGCTGGGGAGAGGAAGAAACAGAGAGTTAAGGTTTAATGGGCATGGGATTTTAGTTTGCAAAGATGAAAAAGTTCTGGAGATGGATAGCGGTGATGGTTGCACAGCAATGTAAATATACTAAATGGTGCTGAACCGTGCGCTTAAAATAGCTAGCATGGTAAATTTTACGTTGGGTATATTTTACCACAATAAAAAAAAGGGAGAAAAACATATCCGTCTCTAAGAGGAAAACATCATTATTAAAATTATTGAAATGAGAATCATAGTCTTAAGATCATCTCCTGCTTCTTCAGTAACATTCTTGATCTTTTACGTGGCATTCCACCAGGAAGCCACTGTAGTCGTTACATTGTATAAGAGGAGGCCTGGTAGCTGCTCTTGTCCCCAACATATGTTCCTATCTGAATTGGCAGGTGAGTATTAATCAACGTGGATTATTCTAACAATGCTGTCAGGAGAGAAATAATATCGTTGTGACACCAAGAGAACATTTTTATTATGCACATTACCTTGAAATAACATTTTTCCCAGGAAATGTGATGCGGCGGCCACGTGGCGCCTGATAGAAAGTAGCCGAGCCCAAGCCCATCGGTCATGCGAGCTGTGCGCGATCCACAGCCCAACAGCCCGGGAGCCACGAGGAGGCGATTAACCACGAAGGTCGCTCCATCACCGGGGCAGAGTTTGGAACAAAGATGTATTCAGTTATGCTGTTTACTCCTCACTTTTAAGCTTTCCTTTCTATGTGATTTTTAAAACTCCCGTAAGGCTTTTTCTTTTTTTAAAGAGGAGAAGGGGAATTTTGTTTAAATTGCCTTGCATTTCAAACTCAAATCAAAACCATTTTGAATTTTATAACATGACTTGCTTCTGATATTGAAACTCCCCCCCCCTTTTTTTTTCAGCTACTATAATAAATGTTAAATTTGGGGGAGAGGGGAATTTAATGTACCCAGAAGGCTTTGTGTATGTCCTGTTTGCAGCTGTTTCAGTGTCATTACATCCATGCTGATTCAAGTTCTCTCGGATCTCTGGCCTTAGTCCTGCCTCTATAAAATGCCAGCTCTAAGTATCCTCCTTTGTCTCCCTCCCTTGAGTTACATAAGACAGACCCTCTTGAGAGCAGAAGGAACTGTTGGTCTCTGGTCTTTGCTCTAAGCTCCTCCAAGCCCTTGTTTGTTCGTTTTCTAAGCAAAATAGTGAACATTTGCCCATCCCTGATCTCTCTCCAGAAGCTCATCCTTAAAGCTCTGAGATTTCTAAACGTTTGAGCAGGATCCTGTTACGTACTGAATGTTTTCATCAGGAGTTTGGAGAGAGGGAGCCTCTGCCATTGCTTCTTATGTATCTGCTTTTCCACTATCCTGAGATGTTTGGATCCTATTTTCATTTGACTGGGATTCTTACTAGGTAACGTTTTCTGAAGGATTGCAAGGGCTACTCTCTCCTGTATTTGAAAGTGGTAGTCTTTTGTCCTAAAATATAAAGAACAATAAAAATCTTTTTCTCTCAGAATTTTTTATATATTATTCCAATGTCTCCTAGCATCAGATGTTACACATAAGAAATTTAATTGAAGTCCTAGCCTTGCCCCAATACTTTCTTTCAGGAAGCTTGTAAGATTTTCTTTTTGTCTGTGGAATTTAGAAATTTCTCCAGAGCATGTTTAGGTGTGCTCCTGTTTACATTGCGTTGCCCTTTTCATGTGAAAAATAATTAAATATTTCAGGACTAGACATTTTGTCAATTTCGCTGATTACCGCTTTACACTTGTTCACTTCTCTTCACCTGTGCAGGGGCCCTTCTTCCCGGATCCATCTTCTGTATGATTTCTCTTTCCCTCTTCATTTCCATCTACTCCTTTTCGCATTCAGTATCTATTCGGCACCATTTGTCCCCTGGGTAAGGTACGTCCTTTGGAATTACAGCTGCCCCTTGAACAGTAGAAACCTGCATTATTTTATGCTACTGTTTGGAATTCGTGGATGCAGAGAGTCCATCAACCCATTGTGTGCATTGATCTGCAACATTTTATACAGGGACTTTAACATCCAAGGGGTTTAGTATCCGTGGAGGTCCTGGAACCAAGGGACAACTAAGTTTTTGGGGAGTGAAACTTACACACAGATTTCCAACTGCAAGGTGGGTCCGAACCCCTAACTCCCACATTGTTCAAGGGTAGACTGTACTTTTCATGAGGATCTTTGGTGATAAAGATTCTTGTTTTTCTAAAAATGAGTTTATTTTACCAGTCACTTTTGAAAAAGCTTTGCTAGGCGTGCAATTCTAAGGTGGCATTTACTTTCTCTCAGGCCTCTGAAGGTATTATTCAACTATCTACTGGCTTCTTGAGAAGGGAGCTGTGAATCTAGTTGTTACCTCTTTATGGGTAATTTGTCTTTTTCACTGCCTACTCTTAAAATCTTAAAATATTTATCCTTATTGTATTAAAATTTCAAAATGCTATATCTAGGTGTGGTTTTCTAATTTTATTTATCTTGTTTGGAATTCATTATAACTTCTGATTCCGAGGAGTAGTCTTTCAAAAATTCTGAAAAGTCCCAAGCTATTAACACTTCAAATATTGCCTCTTCCTTACATTCTCTATTGTACCCCATGGAACTCCAGTAAACTTTCTCATTCAATTCCATGGCTCCTCCTCTTTTTATTGCATTCTGTATAATTTCTTTGGCTCAATTCATTAATTCCTTCAGCTTTGTACAATTTACTGTTTTACCCATTCATTGAATTTTAAATTTTAATTATTATGAGTTTTATATTTCAAAGTTATATTTTCTTTTTTTAAATATACTTGGTCATTTTTATAGCCTCTTCTGCCTTGCTTATAATTCCAAACCACTCTTTGTTTCTTTAGATCTATTAAGTACACTTTTTAATATCTGTCTAATAATTCCAATATCTTAAGACTTTATGAGAATAATTGTGCTATTTTTCCCCTATATCTGATACATGATACTTTGTTTCTTTGTGTGTTTTAGGATATGTGTGTGTGTGTGGGTGGGTGTGTGTGTGATATCTCATGTTCCTTACAATCTGCTGTGAGAATTATTTGAAACCTAAATTGAAGTTCTAGGCAATTTCATTAAGTTTTGTTCTTCATTCCCTTTTGGTTTATTGTATTTTCCTATTTTTCTTTTTTACTTCTTTAGTTAGATTCTCAAATCATTACTTTTCAGTCTGGCTTCTTTTCTTATATATAAATTTAAGGCTATCAATTTTCTGCAAGCAATGCTTGAGCTACATTCTGTATGTGAGAAATATTGTTCTCCAGAATAAATATCTTCTATCTACTCTTGTGATTTCTTCTATGACCCATTAGTTATTTAGAAGGTTTTTTAAAATTCCAAAACAAATGAGCCTTTAAGTTTTATTTTTGTTATTTATTTCCAACTTAATTGCATTTAGTTGTGGCTCCTACGTACTGATTCTTTGAAATTTTATGACCTACAATATGGTGTATTTTCATAATGGTTACATGTGTCTTTAAAAAGAATGTGAAATCTCTAATTATTGAATGCCAATTTTTCTCCCCTAACTGGCCTGTTATATTTACAATTTCATTATTACAGATGATTTGTCAAATTCTGCTTAAAACTCTCTCACTTTTTGCTTCACATGTATTGAAACAATGTTATTCAGCACACAAAATTATCGTCTCTTATGGACTGACATTTTATTATCTACTGTCCACTTTTATTTTTGCCTTGAAGTTTATTTTGTCTGATATAAAAGCTTTCCATTTTTCTTTTAATTAGTATTTGATTAGTATATCTCTTTTTATCTTTTTACTTTCAAACTTTCTATGTGTTTATGCTCTCTCTTGTAAATAGCACATAGCTTTCTTTTTAAATTCAGTTGGTAATCTGGTCATTTGATTTACTATGATCACACAATATATTTCGACCTACTACCTACTATTTGGTCCTGTTTTCTTTTTTCTTCTTTTGAATTGCTTTCCCCCCCCCTATTTTATATTTTTGCCTCTATTGGTTTTGAAATTTTACATACTATTTGTTTTTTAAAAAAATATATTTTTATTGACTTCAGAGAGAGGAAGGGAGAGGAAGAGAGAGAGATAGAAACATCAATGATGTGAGAGTCATTGATCTGCTGCCTCCTGCACGCCCCCTACTGGGCATCGAGCCCACAACCCGGGCGTGTGCCCTGACGGGGAATCGAACCACAATCTCCTGGCGCATAAGTTGATGCTCAACTACTGAGCCACGCCGGCCAGGCTGTACTATTTGTTTTTTTCTTTTTTTCTTTTCTTTTTTTTTTTTTTTTTTTTTAATGTATCTTTATTGATTTCAGAGAGAGGAAAGGAGAGGGAGAGGAGAGGGATGAGAGAGTCATTGATCAAGCCCACAACCAGGGCATGTGCCCTGACCGGGAATCAAACCCCGGTCGCCTGGATCCCAGGTTGACGCTCAACCGCTGAGCCACGCCTGGCTGGGCACTATTTGTTTTTTTAATGGTTGGCCTTGAAATTTTAACATGCATCCTAATATAAAAACATCTAAAGTTCATGAATGCCTTTGCCTTTTCTGCAACATTACAAAGATGCCGAAATGTTTAAAATGCTTACAGAGCTCCACGATCTTTTCCTAGCTGTCCCCTGGGACACTGCTCCAATTGCTCACCCTCTCCTGCCACTTTCCCCCTGGCCCTCCAGCTCGGCCACGCTCGACTCCCGATCCTCGCACAGGCCTGCACAGCCTCGCCTTAAAGCTGGTTCCTTCGCAGGACTTCTCACCTTTCAAGTCTGCCTAATTTGAGGACTTCCCTGCCATCTTATTTAAGATTGCTCACCTTTTGAGCCTTTCCTAGTGACTCTCATGGCTTTATTTTCCTCCATACCACTTATCACTTGTTAGGACACTAAAAACATTTATTTTATTTATGCTCTTATTCTCCCACTAGAATTTAAGTTCCATGAGAAAACGTATTTGTTTTGATGCTTTTTGAACTGCTGTATTCCCAGCTCCTACAACAGTTTCAGGCTCATAGGAGGCCCTTAATAATTATTTGTTAAACGTTCGATGAATTCAGTTCCCAAGCCCGTATGAGAGCCAATTAGTGCCCCACAATTAGTAGCCTCTCCCTGCCCTCCTGCCCCCAATCTTTTTTTTTCTATTACCTCCCAGAGCCATGGCTTAGACAGACACATTTTTTTATGTCTCTCCCTTTGGAGCACTGATTTTTACTAGTTCACCTTTTCCTGGGTGTTTTGTTTGTTTTTTCTGTTCCTGGCTTTAGGCTCTTTCTCTAATCAGGCTCTTTGACACTTAGAGACCTTGACCAGATCCAGTCTCCACCATGTCCTATCTCCTCATCTCAGGCACACAAAGTTCCACCTTCCTAGTCTACCAGTGTCTGCTGCAGATGCCTCCAGAGTATTTGGTGGTTTCAGCTTCACTTAATTCCGTGGACTGTACTCAGACTGTGCTCCTGCCTCAAAGGATTTCTTACACATTTCTGAAGAATCATCATTCCTTTAAAAAACTTTTAAGTGCTCTATCTGGCATTTTTAAATATCTCTCGATCTCTATCAGGCAGGTTGGGATTCCTTTCTCATGACTTGTGAAATATACCTTGAGTGGCATGCCTTTCTTTCACAGTCGTTTATTTCTTCTCTTCACTTTTGTCACTGCCACAACCTTCAGAGCCACTGCCACAACTGGAACTGCCAGTTGGGCTGTTGTGTGGCTGCTTCGGGAAACTATTAAATTAAATTCAAGATAATAATGCATCAGACCACAAGGTGTACCTGGTTTATTGTCTATCTAATTGAAAACATTTGTCCAACCCTACACCGATCTTCCAAGTGTGTTTTTTCTTGGCCTGTACAGAAAACCTAAACATTGAACAAAGGCAAAAAACTATACTGAAAGAAAAAGTCCAACCAACAATTGCTTCAATGTTAGTTTCGTAACTGAACCTCAGGCTATTGTGCATGGGGATCTTGGGCTAATAGTTTAGGAAGATTCACTGAGGAACGCTGAAAGGTAGAAGGACTCTTACAAACACGTAGTTCAATGTTCTTAAGTAGAGCAGTCTAGACGTAGTCACTGTGATCTTTTAGCTATTAGCATGTGTGGGGATATAGCTTCCTGTTGCATGTCAGTGGGTGGGATTAACCCTCAGGCTGACCGCCTGGGAGGGTTTGCCATGCCTGCGGCATAGAAGCTGCAGTGTACGGCTGACTCCATGGAGCGGGATTCGCTCCAGCAAGATCTGGCGCCTGCCGAGACCTCCCTTTAGGTACGCCGCTTGTGGAGCTAGTTGGGTGCTATTCTGGTGTCACCTTATGCCGGCCACTGGGCGTGTTGGCTGTCGGGCCTATTCGGACAGCCTCAGGTGCAGGTCAAGGTCAGAAGATGCCTGAGAATGGCCTGGGCTACCTGTTAGGAGCTACAAAGTATTCCACAGTTGGTAGCTGCCTGTGTTGGGCTTGAGTGCGCATGGGATGGGCCATGCTCTAAACCAAGGCCTCTGCCACCAGCTGAGACCTTCTGTTCCTATAAGGCTCACCTGCTGAAAGACCCTTGGGTGAAGCAAGGTCTGAGGGAATTAACTGGGTGAAAATTATGAGGTGTACCAGGCTAATGCAAAACCATGTTTGGCTGCATCGGGAGAGGGCTCAACACAGAGAATGACAGTTGTCCCTTCAGTTTTCACCCTGAAGCCACACAATTCAGCTTATCCCTCTATATCTCTGGCACTCCCTGAGCTTGACCGATGTATTCGAAGAAAAACTGCAATGCAGGCCCAGGCTGGTTGCTGCAGAAAGAGCCTCAGGCCATGGGCGTGTTGGGAGGGGCAGAGCCTCGGGGTGGAGCTAGTAGAGTTCCCCAGGTTAACGTAGATTCACATTTGGCTGGTGAGGGATGAACTCCACACGGGAAGAATGACAACATGGTTGCACAGGAGGAGAACCCAACATAGGGACAGTGGTGGCTGTGCCACCGAAGTCACACAACTAAGTCTTTCCCTACATATGTCTGGTGCTCCCCTGAGCCACTGTTCCTTCTCCGAAGCCAGAGGTGAGTGCCTGTGAGTGAGCATTTGAGTGTTGGCCGTTTAAGAGGACACCTGGGTTTCCAGCAGCCTTCTGCGATGGATGAAGGAATCCCTGCTGATTTTCACAGCCAGATGTTATTTGGGCTCTTTTTCCCAGCGTTGCTGTTCTGATCTGGTGGGCCTGGTGTGGGGCTGAGACCCCTCACTCCTCAGGGGGCGATCCCAGCAGCTGAGATTGCCCTCAACCGCTACATGGGGGTGTGAGGCCATTCTGTTTCACGCCTCAGCCTCTCCTACCAGCCTCTATAGTGCTTCTTCTTTATATCCTTAGTTTTAGGACTTCTGTTCAGCTATTTTTTGGATAGTTGTGCAGGTTCATTGTTCTACAATTTAGTTGTAATTTTGGTGTGTTCACGGGAGTAGGTAAATACAGTATCCATGTGCTCCGTCATCTTGACCCGAAATCCCCTTTGCAGTTGGCATTTTCAGTCTAACTGTGGGACTCTCAGTCTATTTAGGTTATAAACTACCAGCAGAATATCTTTTTTAGGTGTTTTCTTCCATTTTGCCTTATACGTTGACCAGCTGTGGTTTGAGTTCATCTCTCATTTGTGTAATTTTACTGAAAGTTGCAAGAAATAATCAGTACATGTGGCAAGAAAAAATAATCAGTGGCATTTCCCCTAATTATATGCCTTTGTATGCAGAAGGATAGATTTACCAAATATTTTGCCATTGGATAGTAATGGTGACTAACCCTCCATGGATAGTAATGGTGACCAAATGTCCTCCTGATATTCTTCCTCCCCCACTAAGCCATTTTCACATTTTAAATTGCCTTACTTACAGAACTGGCATTTCCAGATACCAAAATTCCTATCAGATAGGAGTGCACTGTCCTAAAAGCAACAGAAAAATGTGGCTTCACACATAGAAATGTATGTATCTCATGGAAGAAGTCTAGGAGTAGGGAGGCTCTGTATGTCTTTCCACACTGCCATCCATTGTGTGTAGGTCTTAATCCCCACAGCTATCACTTCATGTCCCAGCATGGCTACTGCAGCTCCAGAAGTCACACCCTCATTCCAGGCAGGAAAAAGAAGGCAAGAGCCATGTGGATGGGGGCAGGGAGAGGATGGAAAATGGGGCATCCCAGCACAATCTTTCTTTTTAAAAACTTTCAGAAACACCTCTCAGAGATTTCTGTTTACATACCATTGACCATAAGTGGGCCATAGGTGGAAAAGAATCTGAGAATTAAGCATTATATCTATTCAGGGTTTAATTTTTGAAAAAACAAATGGGAGAATAGATATTGAGCAGACAAATAGCAGTGTCTGACAACCATACTACTATTATTAAGAATAAAGATATATATATGTAAAACAATGCCCACTACACACTGTTAAAGTTGCATAAGAAGGTTTATAAGAACATGATACAAACCTATTACTGAAAAACAAATAAAACTAACTGCTGCACATACATTGTACATGCATGGAAATATTTTGGGAAGGTTATACACTAAACTAAAATAGAGCTAATAATACAATGAAAAATATATTACAGCTAATAAATAGTAATTTCATCTAATAATAATAGCAAACATTTACATGATACCTATATACTGCCAAACACTGTTACGTTTAACAAATGTTAACTCATTTTATATTCACAATCACTTTCCAAAGTTTTAATAATGTTATTTTTAACTTACAGATGAGGAAATTGATCCACAAAGAATTCAATAACTTGTCCAAAGTCACAGATCTAATAAGTGTGAGAGGTGGAATTTGAACCCAGGAAGTCTAGGCACTTAACCCCTACAATATATATATATATATTGCAATACATATATATTAAAATTTTTATTTTTATTATTATTTTTTAATTATATCTTTATTTATTTCAGAGAAAGGAAGGGAGAGGGAGATAGAGAGATAGAAACACCAATGATGAGAGAGTCGTCATTGATCGGCTGCCTCCTGCATGCCCCTGACTGGGGATCAAGCCCACAACCCAGGCATGTGCCCTGACTGGGAATCGAACCTCAGTCTCCTGGGTCCTAGGTCAATGCTCAACCACTGAGCCATGCCCAGCCAGGCTACATTAAAAAATTTTATATATGTTTTTATTGATTTCAGAAAGAGGAAGGGAGAGGGAAAGAAAGAGAGAAACATCGATTGGCTGCCTCCTATATGCCCCTACTGGGGACCCAGCCTGCAACCCAGGCATGTGCCCTGACCGGAATCCAACAAGCGACCTCCTGGTAATGGGACAATGCTCAACCAACTGAGACACACCAGCCCAGCTATATATTATTTTATAATTTAAGAAAATATGTATTTTTTTTTAAAGAAGCACACTTTTTAAAGTTGATTTCAAAGAGAGAGGAAGGGAAAGGGAGAGAGATAGAAACATCAATAATGAAAGAGAGCCATTGATCGGCTGCCTCCTGCACGCCCCCTATTGGAGATCAAGGCTGCAACCCGGGCCTGTGCCCTGACTGGCTATTGAACAGTGACCTCCCGGTACATAGGTTGACACTCAACCACTAAGCCACACTGGCCAGGCACAAATATGTATTATTTTATAATTTTAAAAAATATAGCAAAATCTACCCAACATGGCAGCAACAATAGCAAGAACAACAAAGCAGAACGAACATACATAAACTCTTAAACAAAACCTGGGCTATCAGAGATTATCTTCAGTGCTTCACAATCACTCCTTTACCTTTGGGGGATTTTTCGTCTTTCTGTAAGATCAGGGTTCTCACATATGTATACCGAACCCAGAAACGCTGCTCAGGATTTCAACCCCTGCTCTGTCTGCTGTGTCTCCTTCATCCATCTGACAATGACTGTCCACCGGCTCAGAGTCATGCATTCTTCTTGATAAGCTGATAACTTATAATGGTACTTGTTTGCCCCAGATAATAGAGAAGTTCAAGAGAAAAGATAATGGAACCCTATCCTCCCTGCGTCCATGGAAATACCTAACATGTATTCTGTTTTGAAGATCCTAAGGAGCTTCCCCTATGCTGCTCATTCAGTTCAGTCTTCATGATATCACTGCAGTGGTTTTCATTCCTGTTTTACAGGTGAGGAAACAGGGACTCTGTGAGGATAACTAACTTGTCTGCCTCATTCTCACTGCTGAGAGCGGCAGAGCTGATCGTAGGCCTGATTATCCCTTCCCCAAGCCACAACAACCTCCTTTTGCATAAACTTCCTTGGCCAGAAATTTCCACATATGCTACGAATGAAATTTGTGGCTTGAATAGTGAAAATTCATCATCACTCCTGGGAAAATGAAGCTTGAGGGTGAAAGAAATATAGGATGGGCCGTGGAAGCCAGTACATGGCACTGCTTTTATACAGTGGCATATTTCGGTTAAAGCAACCTGCATGAACTTTTGGCCTCAGTTTTATCTTAGTTTTTGACAGCCTTTTAGCTTATGCTAACAACTGGAAAATATTTGTTTGTAAAGCTCTATATTTCCCTCTTTTCCAAATGTTTAGTTCCTCTGTTGCTTTATCTTGAAATAAAAAATTATTATAGCAGACTGCTGACTTGGGTGATACAGGTTGGTAATATTCAGGTGTTGCAAAGTTTTATAAGTGAAAACGTAGGATAACTAAAAGATAAAAGTTTTAAAGGCAGAGAGGATCTTATGAAAACAAAACTTGTGTCCACAATGCATTGCAGAGTGTTTGTTGGTTTAAGAAATACCAACATAAAAAGTATTTAGAGACGTGACCATAAAATGATGCAAGTCAGGTCTTTGTTCCTGCAATAAACTTGAGTCAAAAGAACAAACAAAGATATTTTGGTTGCTCAACTCTAAGTTCTCTGAAAACGTTTTCACACCTGAGGGGAAAAGTTTCTAAAGCTGACTACTGTGACCAACACTTGCTTCCGCTACCATCACTCTGCAACTGTATCTGAACAAGTTGTTGAGCAGTATTAGAAAATCTAAGCAAACTTTAATTAGTAAAGTCTGATATAGTACATTTTAAAGTGTAGCAAGGGGAAATCTGTGAAATAAATTAAATTGAAATAGTAACTAAGTAGTATAATCAGAACTAAAAGGAATCTGAGTATGTATTTTAGGAATATTTCTTTCCCAAATATCAGGTGGGACTACCTTTTCTCTGCTAGGCTTGCAAATAATTCACAGATACTTTTTATAAGGCACAACAGGTTTAGGACTTGGGAAAGCAAAGCGGGATTTCAAGTGTCACTTATTTTCAAGGTAATGTTAACTAATAATTGAATACTATGCACACCGATTTGTCAGATATGTACTAGTGAGGTGTTTTGTTTGTTGTTTTTTATTTGTTTGTTTTTCTGTGAGCTACTTATATCCCAGGAGATAAAAAATACACACACACACACACCCCACACACCCCACCCTCGTCTGCCTGCCAATCCCCACCCTTTTAGAAGAAATAGCCAAAAGGAGGCTTAAGGAGGAGGTTATATAGTGTATATAGCCTGCTCACTGCAGGTCCCCTCAGAAGTGGCCTTCCTTCCTCTTTTATATCCAAAATAATTCACAATAATGATACCTGATTATAACTTTTTCTTTCAAATTTGGGGTGGTGACTGGTGGGCTTCTTCTACTCTCCCATAAAAATGCCGTAAATTAGTGAGCATCCAAAAATGCTCATAACATAAATAAAGATATGCAGGCTGCATATCTTTCTCTCATGCATTCATTCTCTCTTTGCATAGATTCTCCCTTCTTCTATACTCAGGTGGATTATTTCTCAGGCACTGAATGGCCCAAGTCTTGCAAACGATGTGCTCTCAGATAGCATCCGTCAAATCCATTTTCTTTCCTGGTGAAGGAAGGATAGCTCCCAGGCAAATGGTCCAGAAGCGTATTTACCGGAATGTCAGGATTTCCCAAAGATCAGCTAGTGCTCCTTCCAGCTAACACTGAAATTACCTTCACAGCATTCCCCACAGATGTTTGATTATGGAGCTGCTGCTGAAATGCCTGAAATTAGTGGGCCAGAAAGAGAGGAGTACTTGCTACTTTCAGAGTGCCTCTTCACATTCTTGGGACAGTCCTTTTACATGGGACCATGAACTCCTCTACTATAAAGTTTCTCCAGTTTTCTTAGCTTCGATTCTGCAGTCATCCAAGAGAATATCCTCTCTTTCCATACACTGTGACCTGTGCACCTTTGTTTTTCCATACAGAGTCTTTACAAAGCCTTTTGTAAAGCTCTACGTTCTCAGGAAGTAGTGTCAGCATCAAAGATGTTGAACATATCAGTTACTAAAATCGCATTAGCTTTAAAGAAAATGAAATTACTTCTGCAACTGCAGAGACTAAGATAAAAATTAAGTTTGTGATGACCTCGAGCTTGAAGCAAATTCGTTTACACACACACGCACACATACACACACACACACACACACACACACACACACTACCCTGCTCTCTCATTGCTCTGATGTCATTTGTAACCTAGTTTGTGGCTTCCAAAGTTTTACGTTACTGTGGGGAGCGCATCCTTGAAAATATTTAGCTTTCTTACATTATGCTTTATATAAAACCTTGGCTACATCTGAAGCTTCCCATTTACCGCAACAGCTCTTCAGTCATTTTTTAATTAAAATTTTCTGTTTTGCAATTCAAGAATTTTGAGATAACAAGATATACATAGTATTGAAGATAAGCCATGCAAAAAAGTCTTAGCTGATATTTATTTAATCCACCACGACCTCACTTCTCGTGGATTCTGGTTGTGAATTTAAAGAAAAGCCCCACTCATGTACAACTGTTTTTCATCTTAGTAAACTTTGCATATTTATCCACTTAGAACGGGGAGCAATTAGTTTTAATAATAGGAACAAACAAAATTGGAAGGTGTTCCACTTACTAATTAAAAGTCTCCCTTGATTTAAAAGCAAATGTGTCCAAGATACATAAAAAAATGATGAAACTAGACCATTTTTATACCATATTTTAAAAGAAAAACACCTCAAAATGGATTAAAGACTTAAAAGTAAGACCTAAAACCATAAAACTTCTAGAAGAAAACATAGGCAGTAAACTCTTTGACATTGGTTTTCCAGTATTTTTTTGGATATGTCTCCTAGGGCAAAGGCAACACAAGAAAAATAAACAAATGAGACTATATCAAACTAAAAAGATTTTGCACCATGATGGAAACCATCAACAAAGTGACAAAACAACATACTGAATGGCAGAAGATATTGGCAAATGATATATCCAATAAGGGATTAAAATCCAAAATATATTAAGGACTCATACAACTCAATATAAAAAATGTAAACAATCTGATTAAAAAATGAGCAGAGGGCCTGAATAGACATTTCTCCAAAGAGGACACACAGATGGTCAACAGACATATGAAAAGATGCTCAATGTCATTAATCATCAGGAAAATGCAGATTAAAGCCACAAGGAGGTATGACTTTATACCTGTCAGGACTGCTATTATAAAAAAACAACAACGAAGAATAAGTGTTGGCAAGGATGTGGAGGAAAGAGAGCACTGGTGCACTGTTGGTGGGGATGCAGACTGGTGCAGCCACTGTGAAAAACAGTCTGGAGTTTCCTCAAAAAATAAAAAATGGAACTACCATATAATCCAGCAATCCCACTTCTGGGAATTTATCCAAAGAAATCCAAAACATTAATTTGAAAAGATATATGCATTCCTAGATATGCTGCAGCATTATTTACAATAGCCAAGCTAAGGAAGCAGTCTAGGTGTCCATTGATAGATGAATGGGTAAAAATGATGTGATATATATATAACAAACTATTACTCAGCCATAAAAAAGAATGGAACATTGTCATTTATGTCAATGTGGATGGGCCCAGAGGGTATTATGCTAAGTGAAATAAAGCAGACAGAAAAAGACAAATACTGTATGATTTCAGCAAATGATCAAACAAAGCAAAACAGAAACAAACTCAGATGCAGAGAAAAAACTAGTGGTTCAGAGATGGGAAGGGTTTGGGGATGGGCAAAAGGTGAAGTGGATTAGGAAGTACAAACTGCCAATTATACAATAAGTCACTGAGAAGCAATGTACAGCACAGGGAATAGAGTTAATAATATAATAACTGTATGGTAACATGGTTACTAGATTTGAGGCAACCACTTTGCAAGTATATTAACATCTAATCACTATGTTGTACACTCGAAACTAACATAATATTGTATGTCGACAATAATTAAAAATAAATTTTAGCACGGCAGGGCGTGGCTCAGCGGTTGAGCGTTGACATAGGATCCAGGCAATAGGGGTTCGATTCCCGGTCAGGGCACATGCCCGGGTTGCGGGCTCGATCAATGACTCTCTCATCATTGATGTTTCTATCTCTCTCTCTCCCTCTCCTTTCCTCTCTCTGAAATCAATAAAGATATATTTTTGAAAAAATAAAAATAAATAAATAAATTTTTAAAAAGCAAATGTGTTCAGAAATTCTGAACTGTGTTTTTACACATTTTACCTCTGGCTTGAAGACCAGTTTATACCATAAATCGTGGCAATGAGGTATTTTAAAGACAAACCATGCCAGTCGAATGTCATTTAACTGGCTTGTCAAAAGCAGTCCATTCTCACCTCTCTCCGTGCTCATATTTTCATGGGACTCCGACTCCAGGGGAACCACCGCACATCATCACTTTCCAAGGACACACCCTGACGACGCCCTGAGCATTTCCCTTGCTAGCAGGAAGCCTGCAGTGGCTTGTTGGCAGCGAAGGAGCGGGAACCGCGGGCAGAGCTCCTCACGTGTGCGCGCTTCCCCTTCCCAGACAGGATGAGTCCCCAGGCGGCCTGCGCCGGGCAGGCCCTGCCTCAGGAGGAGGCGCTGCAGACGCAGAGGATGATGGCCAGGCGCTCGAGGGTCATCAGGGAGCTGATCCAGACGGAGAAGGACTACCTCACGGACCTGGAGCTGTGCATCAGGGAAGTGGTCCAGCCCCTGAGGAGCAAGCAGGTAAATGCAACTCTCACCCTGCTCCCCCCGCACAGGACCAACAGCTCCATGAGCCAAAGCACCCGAGTGTTCAGGGTGGGGTGACCGGCCTTTGTCCTGGGTCCTGGGTTTGGGTTGGCCGATGGCATGGTCAGACTCATTCCTCTTGTGTCCGCAGAGGGCCACCCAGAGGCCCTCCTTTTGACCAAGGAAACTGTGTTCTCAAATCTGGGGGGAAAGAAATCCACAGCCTTTGACACTTGGAAATTGCTGTGTTCTTTCTTGGATTCCTGCTAAGGAAATGCCAGCATGGGATTCTGGGGAGAGAAATATGTGGGGTCCCCCCCTTACATTGATTGAAGTTATCACTATAGCTCAATTAAACTTCTGACTATCAAGGTTGAAGTAAAATTCAACACAGACATTAACCCGAAGGTAAGGTAAAATATTTCTCTTTGGTAGGGCTGGCCCAAGACAAGACAAGGAATTCCTTGTAGGGAATTAAAGGTAAAGGATACTCAATTCATATATCTGTGTGAACACACACATGTCCACACACACACTCACACGCACATACATATATGGGCACTTTCATTCGTTCACCACATATTTATGGAGTGCCTGATACTGGATGGACACTGTTTCCAGCTCGGGGGTTACTGGTCAGTATAAAACAAAGGCCTGCCCTCCTGGGGTTTACTTTCTAGTAGGGGAGGGGTAGAGTCAGACAATAAACAATAAATAAACAAAAATTAAAAATATTATATGGTGTTAAGTACAGCACAGAAAACTAACACAGGGATGAGGGATGGAGCACGGGCACAGAGGGGTGGCATTTCTATTTCAAATAGGGTGGTAAAAGGGGGACATCGGAGCAGAGAACTGCAGGAGGGCGTTCTAGGCAGAGGGGAAAATGAGCAAAGACCTGGAGTGGTCCTCATACACTATTCAAGTAATATACAAAAACATAAACTAGAAAGTGAAAATATCAGACATTTCACGCCTCAAAGATAATCACCTATCTTTTAGACATCAGTTTGGACACAAACATATATACACCTACACAAACACACGTATTTTTACATAACTAATCAAAAGCACACAGGCTATTCTGTAACATACTCCTTTCACTCAGCAGCCTGTCAGATGTATATTTTTTATGACCACTAACACTTTCAAATGTTTTTCTCCCCTTGCGGATGCTGAGGCACATTATGCTTTAGGTGCTGCCACCTTATCTCTTTAGAATAAATTCCTAAAAGTGGAATTGCTAGGCCAAAGAGTATCTATATTTAGGATTTTGATAAAAATTGCCAACCAACATCCCAAAAGCCGATACTGTTTTAATTTTCATTCCCATGAACAGTGATGGGGAGGGCTGCTTCTCTGCCTCCTCTTTAAAGCTGGGCCTTACTGGTTTTATGAACAATGAAGACCAGGTCCTTTCGATTCCCCCTGAGAAATATCTTCCTACATATTCATTAGCCATTTCTATTTTCAATCCCTATTCACAGCATGTCTTTTGCTCTTTAGAGAAATTATGGTTTGTCTTTTTCTTATTGTTTTCCAAAGCCTTTTTTTAATTAATATTCTTTTTCATCCCACATGTTGCAACTAATTTTCTGTTTGTCTTTTGCCTTCTAACCTTGCTTAAGATTAAAAAGTACAAACCTTGTTTAAGGGTTATTCATTTGTTTTTGCCATATTTAGATGATTAAATATATTCAACTTTACGGATCCTGGGTTTGGCATCTTAATATGTGCCCATAATTATAAAAACACTGCTAGGCTGTTGTTCCAACATCAGTTATTACATCTTCCCCTCAGTATTTAATATCCAGAGCAGAGTTTATATATTTTAACAAAAGACTCTTCTCAAAAATATTAGAAAAAGTATCTGCAGTACAAATTGGGCAAACCAGTGTAGATCGAGGTGACCTTTATTATAAAAGTTGGTTTGGGGTTTAAAACAATGTATTTTAAAAAGTGTCAAAGCAGACTTGGAATTTCTCCTTCATAGAAAGTCACCTTTAGTTTTACCCCCTCGTGACCTTTTATTAGGTATTTACTGTTGGTCAGGTCCTCTGCCAAACACTTCATTAGTATAATCACTTAATCCTCTCACAGTTCTCAAGTTAGAAGGTAAACGCAACATCCTGAATTTGGAAATTTCTTATTAATTCTGTATGAGTAGAAATAACATTCAAAGTCATGGTCAATATTTGCTTTCCAGTTTCCTTGCTAACTATATAAAATCATTTTGGTGTGTTGTCTTTTATTAAATACAAACTAGCTGCATCTGATATAGCCTCTATTCTGGCAGATATTAATGCTTATCAACATTTTCCTTTACATATCTCTTAAAATATTAAGAGATTTATCTACCCTCCCTTATGTTGCAATCCCACCAGTCACTTCTAGTCTTTGAAAAATTTAGAACCTCGCCCACTGTTTCCATCTCTTCTCCTCTCTCTCTTTCTTTCCTTCCTTCCTTCTCCCTCTTCCCTCTCTATAATTCAGATATAAATTTTAATTGATTTCAATGTTCAGGCAAATGGTCCACACAGCCTCTGAGCCTCTCACTCAGTTCTTTGCCTTGCTCATGTCCAGTCATCTTTCCTCAAACTCATCTCAGCCACTCACTCCAGGGCGATACCCTAGACCCTGGAACTGCCATGACCAATAACTTCACCTTCTCAAAATCAGAATTTCAGGCTTACTGTTCTCCAACCCACACATCCTCATGTACAGTCCACTCTCACTGGAACCCTGTCTCTGAAAATTTTTGATGCCACCAGGGCGTCCAAGCTACTGATCTCAGCTCCACCTTCGTTTTCACTGTTTATCAAGCCCACACCTAGGTTAGTTTCCATGAGTTCTTCATTGTAATTACTCCTGGCAGATGAACTCAATTCCCTTTCCTCTCTCTCCATATACTTGCCTGAAAAAGCCTTGATGAAGTTCAATGTTCTGCTTATACCTGTACATTTGAACCAATCTCTTCTAAAACTCATGGCCATTTTCTTCAAGCGGGGCCCCTAGTAAGTCTCGGAAGGGATTCTTTCACTTCTTTCTCCTCACACCTCACTCTCCTTATCTCCTAACTCTCAGCGAATGTCCTTTCCCATCATTTCATTGAGAAAATAGACGTGGTCAGAAAATGAACACACCCTCAATACCAAATCTACCAACCTACCTGAATCTCTACCTAGATAGCCTGGCTACCTTTAGGCTAACCTCTCTCCTAGCCTATCCCCTCAGGCTCACTCAAGGATCTCATTCCTGCCAGGGTCCTTTCTCTCCTGCGTAACTGATTTTACTCTCCCTACTGGATCATTCCCATCTTCCCTGTCTGCTATCTTAAAAAACAAAAACATAAAGAATTGTCTATATTCTCTCTTTATTCCTTTCTCTTTTTAACTTGAATATAAAATATTTAATATGTATAAAAGCATATGTGACTAAGACACATTTCAAAGCAAGCACATTTTACCAAAAATTTACCCCACATGACGAGTTAATGATCAGTATAAAAAAGACTAAATGTATAAGAAAATGTCTCCCTTTCAATTCATAACTGATTTTTATATCAAATAGAATAAGAAGTTTATTCAGTATAAAAATGTTCTCAATTTTAAACCACCTGCTACACAGGTGAGTTAGACTGGTCCCATCAATATAAGTGCCATTACTGAGCTATACTCATATATGTTCTCTAATTTTTGTTTTTGTTGTTTTTCTTATTTTTTTTGCTTCCTATGTACCTCTTATAAGCAATCCTCAGAATTTGTGTTTCAGACCATGTAAAACAAAACATTTCCATTATGACTACATGTAGTTTATTTAGTTGGCAGGTTTAACTTTTGCTCTCAATGCTTTGAATTACAGTTCTCAGAATTCTAACTCATGTTTCCTTTGTTATTCTATTAATATTGTTTGTAGCTTGTTGATCTGTCATATCTGACACTTCTGTGCTTGGCTATCTTCCAATACTCTGTCTCCTCACTGAGGAATTAGTTTCAGTCCAATAGTCTATTTGTCCCCTCTGCTAATGTTGTAATAGCAATTATTTTAAGGTTTCTCAGAGTTCTCACCTCACATCTGCTTTTCCCCCACTTCTTAATGCTCTTAACCTTTGATTAAGTAAATAAATGCTCCAGAACTCATATGACTGTTATACACCTTCATATGAGTGCTGAGGTAGTTAATTGCTGCCGCCAGATCATTTACTTTCCCACCTTTAAAATGTTCATTAGCTCCTTCGTGTGCTCACTTCCCTCCTAACTGTTTAAACACCATGGTCTTTGCACACAAGTCAACTGTCATCAGTTAGTGTCAAAATATATAAATTAACACATACAGCTTTCATGTAACCATGGGAACAGTCTGCAAACCATGCTTAGCTAAACCTGAGACCCTGTAAGTAAATATTTTACATGTACAGGTGAGGCTGGGAAAGACTTTGGGAGGTCATCTGACCCAGGCCTTTTCTCTGTGCATGTCTTTGCTGTTGCTGAAAAGACTGTCTTGCTCCACTGTGTTGCCTCCATGTCTTTTCACGCCCAGAAGAAACAAGCCAGTTTATGAGAGCGACAATTAGAAGAAGGAAGCTGAAACCTGAGAAAAGCACTGAGCTTATCTGAGGGAACCTGCGTGAATGAATCAGTGTGCAAATAAACGTCTAGGGCCAGAGCTTGACTGATAACTGTTCTGTTACAAAACTTAATCTTAATTCAAGGCTTTTCTATAAACAAACCTTCATCCACCTGAAAGCAGGGCTAAACTCAGCGGTTACAACGTCTTTAATAGCAGCATTGTGAGACGTTTTGCAAAGAAGGCAAAAGTTTTCCCCAACATTCGGTGTTGAAACATTTAGTGGGAAAACAGGTTCTAGTTATTTATTATCCAAACAGGACAATTAGGAGAGACTACGTTTTTGGCAGTAAGTCAAAATAAACAAAAATCATATCAATCTAATCTAACGGTGGAAAAGGGTTTTACGGGTAAGGAAAGGGCCAAAAGCTGATTGGGAAATAAAACAAAACAAACAAAAAGGAGGAATTTACATATTTTTTTTCTTTCTTTTAATTATTATTTTTTAATTTCTAAAATTCACATAACACAAAAGTACCAAAAGTTTCAAGGAGATGATAGCATCTTATAGCTGCCCAATTTCCTTCTCCAGAGGCAAATGCCACTACCAGCTTCTTTTCACCCTTCCAAGGGTATTCTATTTATAAGTATATATGTTTGAATGCACATTTGCACACAAATCAACTGTCATCGGTTGGTGTCAAAATATAGAAATTAATACATACAGTTTTCATGTAACCATGGGAACAATCTGCAACTGCTATATATATAATTTATATATATAATATTACAGGTATTTATTTTGGATTTCTTCATGTTTGATCTGTGTATTATCCTTGAAATCTTGTGTTTTCTGATAAAAAGGGCAAAAATAATCTATGACTTTGTACTGACAAGAGCTCAATAGGAATTTTTTGTTAAAATTTAGATGCACAATAGGGCCACAATTTTGTAAAAAAAAAAAATTTATTAGAAAGATACACCCCAAAAAATTAACACTAGCTGCACGACTTAGAAATAAACACTGTAAATATTCTGGTTTGCTGTCTAGGCATATACACACATACCCAAATATTTTGTGAAATTGGAATCATACCAAACATACCATTATGAAACCTCTTTCCTCTGAAGAATATATTTATGTTTTATTTTTAACCATAAATTATAAATATTAATTTAAGTGGAAACATGTTTTCTTTTATTTATCGAGAGACCCTAAATTTGAGAACAGTTTAATGCTCTCTCTGAATGCAAAGCCCCGAGACGGAAAATGGTGCCCGCCAGTGGTGCCATGCAAGTCTAGGTTAGCAGTGGGGTGTTGCAGTGTCATGAGGGCAGGAATGATGTCTAGCGATTGTTCTGAGTGACACATGTGACAAATAGCACACTGTATTGACATCCTACCAACCTTCTTTCTCAGGGTCCAGGCTGTGGGAAGGAAGCTTAGGTACAGGGGAACACGAAAGAGGAAATTAGGGGGAACAAATCCCTTTCTCAAAGGGGCAAGGGAGAGCAGGGGACCACAGGGCCCAGGGCACTGAGCTTCCTGCTCCTGCCCCGACTCCAGTGGAGGGGCTGTAGCTTAAACTATTATATCAACCTGAATAGAGAAGCTTGAGGAGGGCTCAGCAGTTCCAGAGCACAGTGAGGATGGTTCACCGAACCCTGACAGCACAGTGTAGATCAAACTGCCTTGAAAGGAGACAGAGAGGAGGGGAATGTAACTCTCTTTTAACAATGAAACCAGTGTTCAAATACTGTAATACCATGAAAGTCTGCATATAACACAAAGATGGTTATGGCCCACTTACATGTGAATTTTTTTTCCATAAACATATAGTCAGCCCTCCATAGTCTTGGGCCTTATATCTGCAAATTCAACCAACCATAGATCAAAAACAGTATTTTCTTTTTAAATTAAATTTATTGGAGTGATACTGATTAATAAAGTTATGTAGGTTTCAAATGTACAATTCTATGACACCTCATCTGTGTATGGCATTGTGTGCCCACCACCCAAAGTCAAATCCTCTTCAGTCCCCATATATTTGACCCCTTTTACCTTACTACTCCCTCACCCTGCTTTCCTCTGGAAGCCACCATCCTGTTGTTTGTGTCGATGGGTTTCTGTTTGCTTGTTTTTCTTGTTTGTTTATTTGCTGTTTCAGTTTTATGTACCGCATATGAGTGAGATCATATGGTTCTTGGCTTTTTCTGACTTATTTCGCTTAGCACAATAGTCTCAGGATCCATCCACATTGTCACAAATGGCAGGTAGTATTTCACCTTGTCTTATGGCTGAGTAGTATCCCAGTGAATAATTTTTATATCCCTTTGGAGTTTTCTGTGTTTCAAATGGCACCCTCCTCACCAGAGGGAGCCCATTGCTGTTCTATATAAAGGGACCATAGCTTCAGTACACATTTGGGGAATCTCTCATCTTTCATTTCCTGCTCTCCCTTACAAGGCTTCTGCTTGGGAGTTTCCTGATCTGTACTGAACCTCAAAGCTGGGCTTTATGTCAGTGTCCCTCCCCTAGCTGCCCTGCTGGGTGGCTCACAGCAGCTAGTGCCCAGCGGCTGTGCAACAGCTCCTCTGGACTGCCGGCTTGGCTCCTTGGATGCGCTCTCTGAATTACTCTCAGTTCTGTCTGCATCTCCCCTCCCAGCCCACCTTTCAGACTCCCACTTCTCCATACAAAGAAATTCAGACAATGAAATGTAATGAAAATTTTCTATTCTCCCTGAACAAAGGACAGAATTACAGTTATGAATGTTCACTGAAATACAAGATAAAAGAACCAAGACAGAAACATTACATCTAGTAATTATTAAAATACACCCAGCTTTCATTTATAGATAGATACATAGATAGATTGATGGTAAATCTGGCTTCTCAAAGCTATTTACTAAAACTTTGCCTGTATAACAAATAGGAAAAAGCATGGGTGATCAAATATCTCTGTCACGAATTTTTAAGTGTCACAGAAAGACTCTTGTCAAAATTGTCTTCTCTAACTGCCACCTTCACTAAAAGACTTTTACTGTTGTCAGAAATAATAGTCATTCATTTTTGCTTAATAGACAACTATGCAATTTTCTCTCTCGGGGTTTTTTGGGTTTTTTTTCCTATCACCCAGTTACTCCTTTAAGACTTTCTTTTTTTAAAGTACTTTTAGGTTCACAGTAAAGTTGAGAGGCAAAATACAGAGATTTCCTTTATACGCCCTGGCCTCACACATGCACAACCTCCCCCATACCAACACCCCCAGTGTTAAATTTGTTACAACGGATGAGCCTCCATTGACACATCATTATCACCCAGAGTCCATAGATTCACTCTTGGTGTGTTGTTCTTTTTATGGGTTTTGACAGATGTGTCATAACATGGATCCATTGTTATGGTAGTTTCACACCCTAAAAATCCTTTGTGCTGCCCCTGTTCATCCCTCCCTCCCCACTAACCCTGGTCTTTTTACTGTCACCATAGTTTGCCTTTTCTAAATTGTCATATAGTTGGAATCGTAGCCTTCTCAGACTGGCTTCTTTCACTTAGTAATATGCATATAAGATAGTCCGTGTTTTTTCACGGCTTGATAGCTCATTTCCTTCTGGTGACTAAAGATAGCCCATTGCTTGGATGGACCACAATTTATTTATCCATTGACCTACTGAAGGGCATCATGGTTGCTTCAGAGTTTTGGAAATTATGAAAAAAAGCTGCTATAAACATCTACTTGCAGGATTTTGTGGACATAAGTGTTCAGTTCATTTAGTTGAAAAACTAAATGTATATTGGTATTTTATTGTTGTTTTAATTTGCATTTCTATGATAGCATTTTATGTACAAGGATAAAAAAATTTTCCTTTTTTTACCTTGTTTACTCTTCCAAACTTTCTAATGAATTCTCTTCTCATTGTGATTTCGGAGAGGTACACACTACATTTTTAGTGTAAAGATACCCAATGGGTTGTTTAGAAGAAACTTTGTAGTGTATAATAATCTCCTGTGTATTTTAACTCTTTCTCGTGTTATTCATAGAATACCAAAAATCTTCTAGATTGTAAAGCAAACCAAGGGAAAGCCAACTATGTCCCTGTCTCCACTTCCACCTTCCTCTTAGTCTAGTCTCTTCCCCTGTAGAGTCCAGCAGTTCCTGAGGTCAAACTCCTCAGTCTCAGGACTGCAGAGAATTCATGAGTGCAGAGATCAAAGCCAGGCTGAAAACATGAAAACAAAAGCTACAATTACTACCATAGCATTAGCTAACACCTCTATCCAAGTGTGTTTCTTCTGAGTCATTTGTTGTTCCCTGTATCTCAGTTATAGTTGGCAAGAATTGCTTTGATTCCTCAGATTTTTATTTAATATAGTGGCCAGAATTCCTGTTTGTGCTCTGTTTTCTGACTTCCTGGGAAGCTTTAGCTAGAAGTCTGATTTAAACATTGACGTATATATTCTTCAATCCTTTAAAACTATTAATTTTTATGGTTAGTAAGATTACATCACAATGAAGAATTCCATGGTTATATGGCCAGGTTAGAACTCTGTGCTTTTTTAAATAAAAGACTAATTTCACCTTCTATGTGGAATTCTAGAACATATTGCATGATCTCGGCCATTGTTCCTCCATGATAAGGTCAGATACTTGAGGTCACATTGGAAGAGTCAGGAAAAAAATCTCAACGAAGTTTTCTTTACTTTTTAAAATGTTTATTAATAAGGGCAGTTCTTATGTGTTGGAGATTATAGTTGTAAAATGTTAAATTTAAAAATAAAAATCACACAAGTAATGGTGCTGCCAATCACAATATATCATCTTTAACTAACCTCTTTATTAAGTGCTGACACCAAGTCATTGCTCTTTAGTTACTTTCCCATTTCCCCTGAGAGGACATTTCTGTTTTGTCATCTTGGAAAACATGAAGTTTGCTGTCAAATTGGATTCACGTTTAGTTGGGTGTGGAAGTGATACATCAATATTCTAGCATGTGAAACTTCTATTTGCAGGTAGGAATCTCATACCTTTGCTTGTTTAGAAAGCTTCAGCTCAACAACTGAAGGATCTCTTTTTTAACCCTTGTATTGCTGGAAACTCTCCTCCATGATATTCCATTTATAAGGGCTTCATATGCTTTGTTTTGGGACAACTTCATTTTTCTCTAATTTTTATAAGCTATAGTCCAGATCAAAACCTGCTGGGCCAAAAGAGGAGATAAATGAATGCATTTTTCAGCTTAGTGCAGGGGTTGGAATGGCCAGAATTGAAAAAGAGCAATGTCATATACAAATCTATTTTAATATCTGAGAAAGGCATGCCTGTAGCCTGAGTCACATGACCTTGTCTCATCACTTCCTTCTCGGAACTGAGATACATAAACCACTATTTTAATTTACTTTTGTTTGTGAAAATCAACAACAAATTTCAGTGGCTGTGGTTATTTTAATGATGTTGTAAACCTCTGTAATGGAATGGCAGCTTTCCTTAGCTGTAGAGCAACATGGTTGTCATATCACTGCAGGGCCAGAAATCTGACTCCAAAGAATAAATTCTGGGTCAAAAAGAAAGTACATATTGGGGAAACAAGTATTTATTTATTTATTATTTATTTATTTATTAAATATATCTTTATTGATTTCAGAGAGAGGAAAGGAGAGGGAGAGAGAGAGATTGAAACATTAATGATGAGAGAGTCATCAATCAGCTGCCTCCTGCACGCCCCGACTGGGGATGGAGCCCGCAACCCAGGCATGTGCCCTGACTGGGAATCGAACCCCGATCACCTGGATCCTAGGTCGACGCTCAACAGCTGAGTCACACCTGGCCGGGCACAAGTATTTATTAATAAGCACTTATTTAAGGCACTTTAGATACAGACAAGGTCTAAGATTACATGAGTTCATTAATTCATTGTAAGCTATTTAGAGTGTATAAAAACACATGAAACTCACATCTTGCCATCAAAAGATTATGAATTCCTAGTTAGAGGTGATGAGACTCACAGCTAGGAAAAGATAACTTGTAATGCAAAGCAATAATTGCTAAGTGCAGAAGATAAGTTCTAAAACTAGAGTTCACAGAAGGGACAGATCACTTCCAGACAGATTAACTAGGCAATATTTCATGAAGAATGTGATATTTCAGTGGAATATGCAAATTAAAAGATTAAATGTTTGTCAAGCGTCTATTACGTGCAATGCCCTCTGCTGAGTTCTGTGTGGGAATCAAGGAAATTTATGTCATAGTCCTCCCCGAGAAGAGTTTATAATCTGGTCAAGAAAATGACACATGAACACATAAAAAGCCAAATAACAATCAAAGATGTATTTCAAGGAGATGCCAGAAATGATGGTGACAGAAGGCAGTTCATGATTAGCTATGCTAATTAGTTATGCAGCAAACAATTGCTTCAGGCATTAGCAGAAAGAGGCTCTCACTTTGCTGACCTGTTAACAGCATTTGAAAGAACAACTTCCTTCCCTGCCATCCAGGACTCCGTATACCTGGCTTCTCTCCGACCGCTCCAACTGCTCCTTCTCTGTCTCCTTTGCTGGTTGATTTTATCTCTAAACACTCAAGCAGATCAGGGCTCGCTCAGTCTGTGGCCCTCTTCTCTCCTTTGTCTACATTCACTCTGTTGAGAATCTGATCTGCTTTCATGCCAGAGTGATTCTTTTTAAAATATGTCAGGTCATGTCCCTCTTCTACTCAATACCTTCCAATGGCTTCTCATGTTACTCTGATGAAAACCTAACATTCTCATGATGATCTACGAGCTCCAGCATGAGCTGGTCCCTCGCTCTCTCCGACCTCGCCTTCTGGCCTTCTCAGTGTTCTGTGGACAAGCCACGAGCACTAGTTTCAAGGCCTTCGCTCTGCTGTTTTCTTTGCCTTGACTGCTCCTCCCCAAGACACCTTCTCAGCTTGTTCCTTCACCCCCTTCAAGCCTTTACTGAGCTAAACATTCCTTGACTGCCTCATCCTATCTTATACTGGGTTGTAAGCAGATCCAGATAAAAACGTTTTAGAGCAAGTCATTTATTTGGGCGATGATCCCCTGGAACAAGAGTAAAGAAATGGGGAAATGAGACAGAGAAGGAAAGGAAGACACTATAGGGTACATTCATGAGCACATTACTCCTCCAGCTGAAGCTGATATCCCACTGAGAGCCCTAGGACACTATAAAGAAGGCACCTTCGAGCAGTCCCACGTGAGGGGTATTCATCCACCAGTGCTTGTTAGACACTGGGTGAGGGTTTCTCCCAGCAGTGTTCATTCCTGACACTCTCGGCTGCCCTGTGGTCAGAGAACGCCTTTGAATAGAAAATCAAATCTGCTTAGCAGGAGGCCTTTGGCGCGCACAAGAACATTTAGTACCAAGGGGATGTGGGTGAACACCCCCAGTGCTGCAGCTTCCTCCAAATTCCCTACCCCCTTCCCTACTGAATTTTATCCCTACCACTTGTCACCATATATTTACATATTATAGATTTTACTTATTTATCTCATTTATTTGTCTCCGTTATGAAACACAGATTTTTGTCTCGTTTTTTTTCACTGCAATATCCCCAGTCCCCAGCACCTACTACAGTGTCTGGGACATGAGCAGAAATAATTTTTGCTTGTTTATGAATGACACAAGTGGGTAAGTGGTCTGGGAGGCCTGGGAGAAAGGAGAGACTTTGCCCCGGTGAACACTGGTTTGGCAAAGGCAGGGTCAGGACAGCAGTGCCAGAGCCCAAGCAGAGAACCGCAAGAGCCAAGGTGGTGAGCGAGCTGGCGTGTGGCAAGTCTGAGAACGAGCCATTCCTTTTGGTTGGAGCAGGTGGTTCTTGTAAAAATAAGATGGCTCAATAAAAATAATTGGAGAAAGACAGGGTCTTGGCCAGACAAAACCGCCAGTGTGAGGAGTTTGAGGCCTTCTCTGGAAGGAACTGGATGTTTAAAAGGGGAGAGGTGGTCATTGTGTTGCAAACCCCATAGAACACATTTTTAGAAAACTGAAAGTATTAGGTAAGTTAACTTGGGGAATAGAGAGTAAAGATGAATTTTAAAGTTTTTTCAGAGGCACAAAGTGCAAATAGCTTTTCAGGGGGTAACAAAGAAGGTTCTCTGAATGTTGGAGATTGTGTGGTTAAGCAAGCGGTAGCTGAGGTCAGGGTGACAGAGGAGTGACCTTGGGTGACCCTGAGATTTGGAGTCTAGAATTTGCTGGCACAGTTCATACATGGAATGCCCAATGACCTGCCCCCCTCTCCAAGGCGCATACTTGTTTCCATCATTCTGGGTGAACCCTGTGAAATCCAAACTCTACTGAATGTTAAAGTCTCTTCTGGAGCTCAGGTGGCCTAAGGACACTGGGCTGGGCACCTTGGGTTCCTAACAAAGGGGTGGTTTCTCAAAAGGGAGGGAAGTGAGAAATTACAAGCAATTTAAAAATTTGGGGACTGGCTCTGATTTTTTAAATCAACACTCACTCTCGCTTCCTTCCTCTTTCTGTGTGGTCTCAGGATTCGGAGTGCGGCGTAATGCCATGAGGAGCATAAATAAACTTCATGGTGGGGAAATACTGTCCAGCCTCCGGATGAAAACTCTCGCAGGCCCATGACTTTCTTCTCTTACATAATAGACCTTAAGACAGACACAGTCTCATTGCAGAAATTAGAGTATCAGTCCCAGATATTAATCTGTACTCTGACCTGGGCATCCACTCTCCTCCAGCCAGGCCTTCCTCACCGGGAAACCTGCAGGGGGAGAAGGGAATGTGGGTGGCTTCTTCCTCTTTCTCCTGCTGCTGCTGCTCATCCCCAAGCACCAGGTCACCGGCCAGCTTCTGACCCCTGGGACAATGGGCAGGAGGCAAGTTGAGGCAGAGGGTAGGTCCCCTTGGACTGGTGCCATCATAGACTGTCTTTACATCCTGTGGGCCTTGCAAATGTAATACTGTAACCCCCTTATGGGTGCTTCCCTACGGGGTGTGTGTGTGCGTGTGTGTGTAAATTCCACGACAGTGCTGATGGGGGTAGGAGGATGGGGTCGGGAGGAACATTCTCTCCTGATCGTTACTCTATCCACACTGCACCTCTGTTCCAGGTGGTGGCTTGCGACTCTTTCCTGAGCGCCTAGGCATCAGGGTTTAACTCCACATTCTGCCCTTCAGCTCGCACCAGCTCCCTCCCCGCTAGGGTCCACATCTGGTCCATGGGAAACATTCACACATCGTTTGTCCCAAAAGCCTGAGGGGGTGCAAGCTCATCCCAAGTTGGCCACCGCTTTGCTACGGCCAGTGTTTCCCCACCATGAAGTTTATTTACGCTCCTCATAGCATTTTGCCGCAATGCTCTGGTTTCTCAGGCAGGAGGTCCACATAGGCGATTTTGAAGCAGTTCACTGAGATTTGCTTTTTTCAGTTCTGCACACGGCAAACCATCTCCTGTCACTATGGAATGTGATATCTTAAGAAATCAACACTCCAAGTGAAATTGAGGCAGGAAGTGTTTGATTTTAACCTTCTGTTGTACTTTTGCTCTCATTACTGGGTTCCAAGGAGATAGCCTGAGGAAGCAAACCTGATATGCAGTAGCAGGTATGTTCCTGGAGCACCAAGGCGCTGGAGATAAGGCAAGATACGTGTGCGAGGCAAGGCCAGGAGACCCCTTGCCAGAAGTTCCAGCTTTATGAGTTTGGGATGGAAAACGGGTGAAAATGTCGAGCAGTGTCATGATTAATGCAGATATGGTGGTCAGAGTGAGGTTTCCTGGGGCAGATGGTATGGGAATGCCAGCAGTGGGATGACTACACCCTGAGAACCTCTGGAATTTAGGGCACAGATAAACTTCCTGGGGCTCTGCTCCCTGTCATACAGTCCTGTCCCTAGTTCCTGCTTTATACCAGCCACCATTACATGCCTGCCCGGCCCATCTTCTTTTTCACACTTTTGTCTCACTCCTCTTTTCATCCTGAATTTATAATTTCAAACAAATGTTGTTTTTTTCTTTCAAAAGTCTCTCCTACCTTTTCAAAATTATTTTTAGAGAGTCCAGGACTTTCTTAGTCTTTGGTTGTATTATTAAAAATTAGAATTTTGTAAATTGTGTTACAAAATGGAAAAATTATTGGTAAATGTTGAGCAAGCAATTTCTAATATCAGTTGATTCTTTCAGATATTGATCTAAAGGAAATAGATGCTCTGTTGAAAAGGTGAAGAGTTTCATTTATTTAGATGGTTGGCTTTTGGCTGGTTTTTATACCTAATAAGATCTGAGTTTGAGTATGCAGAAAAAAGAATAAACTCACACATGTACACACATACATACACTCACACGGACATTAAGTGTTCAAGTGATCAAAGCACAAAAATGCTTATCTTATTAATTGTGCTCAGCCTAGAGCCCTCAAATATAATTTTTTGGTTGACTTGGATGCACTAAAAATTTACCTATTTTTTCTCATAATCTCACTGGTTGTTCCAGTTTCCAGATTACTTTCTCCTGTGTTTTGGCAATATAACATGTTTATTTTCTATTTCTATTTTTTTAGAATTTCTAAAGGATCACAAAATGTGCTGGATCTTCAGCTCAGAAGTCTATTCCTAACAGTACTAATTGTCCTCTGAGCATTTTCTATAAAATTTTAAGGAGGAAAGGGTAGCAAAACTGTATACCATCTCCAACCCCCACCAAGTAACTTCTTTTCTGCCTCTCCCCGTGTCAAGGCAGGTAAGAGAAACAAAGGCAAGGACCCTTGGTCAGCTATCTGCCTTTCATCCAAGGATATCAATAGAAGGGCTTTACTTTTGTATTATTAGTCAAATAAACTTTAGGATGGATTTCTCAATCCTCCTTCTCAGAGACCTTGGGAATTTCTCAAATCTGACCACAGCGTCTGGTCTGGCCTGGCCTTGATTCACATCTGCTGGCTATGCTCTGCCTCTTACACATACTGAGGCGTCTGTCCCAGAGTCCCCGCTTTACTTTCTGTCAGGAGATTGACATTTCTGCAGTGATATAAGTCTGTCCTCATTAGTGTCTCCCTGGCCTGGAACTTTTCCGGGCAGTTATCAGGTAACTTGGACATTTAGCCGCAAGATTAATTAAAGGACTTGCTGTCTAGCAGTGATATTGATTCAACTTGTAGTTTGACTTAATTAGCCAGTTAAGAATCTAGTTTCAGAGCAGGAATTTTTACACATACAAATCAGTAGTTCTGTGAAACCTGATGAAATAATGGCTAGTTTACCCTGAAAAGCTTCGCAATCTAGAAGCCAACTGAGTAAATGCCATAGTAACTGGATAATTATTCTAGCCCTGCAGTTGCCAGGGCCTTCTGCCAACATCTTTTCCCACTTGCTGCGATTCCCCTTCTCAGTCGCCTCCCTAAAAAATTAAACAAGACCTGGTTCCTCCCTCTCAGAATATGCCCAATGGGTCTACGCTTCTTGCAGTGTTTTTAAAATGCCTTTTCAACTTTCTGCCACTCTTGCCTTACTTGGTATAGTTACAGTCTTCATATCACTGGACGTACACAGCTTCAACATCAATAATGGAGCACACTAACAGGGAATGCAGCCAGGCCTCATATGCTGTGCAATATACCCCTCCTAGAAGGCAATTCCACTAGGGACTGTGTATTCCATTCCACCATAATGGAACTGCCTTCTGGAAGGTGTAGTTCTGCTAGACTGAGTCAGATGGTATCCAAGGTGGATTTCCCTTACATCAATTCTAATATGGGTCCAGAATTGGACCCTATGCTAAACCTAGATTTACTGCCAAGCCACACCAAATAAAAACACTGAAGTCTTTTTTAGAAACAATTTCCAGAGAAGCATTTTGTTGGTGGCAATCACCATGGCACTCAGAAGTGATGCGATTTATTTTCTACTGTTTTCTATAGTCATATACATGTCCTGTATATATATATCTGGAATTTTAAAGTTGTATGATTTTGATTGTCAAATCAGAAGCCTAAAAATATATTTCCAAATTGAGGTCAGAGCAGTAATATCCAACTGAGGGTTTTTAATTCATTGTTTTCTAGAAGAAAGACAGTGTTTCTAATTGCTACTATAATTCGCCAGACTTGTTAAAAGCCTTGAGAAATACTAATGATTTTAACTAGTAATTACACTTATGAAATTTATCATGAGGAAATAATCATGGGTGTGAACATAGTTTTAACCGGGAGAGCTGCTTATAATAGTGAAAATGACTACCTAGATTTCAAAGATTTGGTTAAGTAGACTACAGTATTTCTACATAATGTGGACATTAAAAATGGTGCAATTGAGGAAAGTTAATGACAAGAAAATATGTCTATACTATGCTGTTAAAAAACACACCCCAATTTTTTTTTTTTTTAATTTATCTTTATTGTTGAGAGTATTACAGGTATCCCATTTTCCCCCACAACTGACCCCCGCCACTTAGCTCCCACCCCCTCCCCAGGCCTTCACCCTGTTATTGACTGTCCATGGGTTATGCATATATGCATAACTTCTTTGGTTAATCTCTTCCCACCCTCCACCCCCTTTCCCTCTTTCCTCTGAAATATGATCGTCTGTTGCATGTCTCAGTGTCTCTGGATCTATTTAGTTCATCAGGTTCTTTTGTTCATTAGCTTCTTCTTAAAGAAGACCCTTCAACTTTTCCTGTAGTGCTGGTCTGGTGGTGATGAACTCCTTTAGCTTTTACTTATCTGTGAAGCTCTTTATTTGACCTTCAATTCTAAACGATAGCTTTGCTGGGTAGAGCAATCTTGGTTGTAGTTCCATGTTTTTCATCACTTTGAATATTTCTTGCCACTCCCTTCTGGCCTGCAAGGTTTCTGTTGAGAAATCAGCTGACAGTCCTATGGGTGGTCCCTTGTAGGTAACTAATTGCTTTTCTCTTGCTGCTTTTAAGATTCTCTCTTTGTCTTTAACCTTTGGCATTTTAATTATGATGTGTCTTGCTGTGGGCCTCTTTGGGTTCCTCTTGTTTGGGACCCTCTGTGCTTCCTGGACTTGAAAGTCTATTTCTTTCCCCAGGTAGGGGAAGTTTTCTGTCATTATTTTTTCAAATAGGTTTTCAATTCCTTGGTCTCTTTCTGCCTCTTCTGGCACCCCAATAATACGAATGTTGGGCCTCTTGAAGTTGTCCCAGAGGCTCCTTATACTATTTTCATATTTCTGGATTCTTTTTTCTTTTTGTTCTTCTGGTTGGGTGTTTTTTGTTTACTCATGTTCCAAATTGTTCATTTGATTCTCAGCGTCCTCTACTCTACTGTTGATCCCCTGTAAATTATTCTTCATTTCAGCTCCTGTAGCCTTCATTTCAAATTGATAATTTATTATGTTATCGATTTTCTCACTTATTTCCCTAACCATCTGCTTAAACACCCTTATAACCACAACTCTGAACTCTCTATCTGTTAGCTTGCTTGGATCTATTTCATTTAGTTCCTCTTCTAGAGATTTCTTCTGTTCTTTCCTTTGTGACATGTTTCTTTGCCTCCACATTTTGGCTGTTTCCAGGTGTTTGTTTCTATGTATTAGGTAGAGTTGCTATGTCTCCTGGAATTTGT
This sequence comes from Miniopterus natalensis, assembly GCF_054644295.1. Taxonomy (NCBI): domain Eukaryota; kingdom Metazoa; phylum Chordata; class Mammalia; order Chiroptera; family Miniopteridae; genus Miniopterus; species Miniopterus natalensis. The sequence continues at coordinate 140,049,215 of NC_142081.1, read as the reverse complement.
AGAGTGGCTTTGTGTAGTAGGTGTCCTGTAGGGTCCAGTGGCTCAGCCTCCCCAGTCACCTGAGCTGGGCCTTCTAGGTGCTCCCCTGTGTGGGCTGTGTGCACTGTCCTGTTGTAGTTGAGCCTTGATTGCTGTTGGTGTCACTGGGAGGAATTGACCCCCAGGCCAATTAGCTGTGAGGACCAGCTGCAACTACAGCCAAAGAGCTGCTGTGCTGGAGACACCCCTGTGGAGCAGGATTTACTTCAGTGGAGCTTTGGTTCCCCAAGTGCGCCCCTTGAGTGTCACTCGTGGATGTGGCAGGGTTGTAACCCAGCGTGGTCGAGTCTGACCACCAGGTGCACTGTCTCTGGGGCCTCCCGGGAGGTGCAAAGTCAGCCTGTGCCAGTGCCTTGCCCAGGGCCACCCAGCATGAGCTACACAGCAAACCGTAGTTGGCTGCTACTTGTGCTGGGCTTGGCGGTGTCCAGGAGAGGCCAAACTATGAGCCAATGCAGCTGCCGCTAGTGCCAGGCCTGGGGCCGCTTATCAAGCCGTATGGGGCCCGCTGCTGCTTGTTTGAGAGATTTTAGGAAAGTCCTAAGCATGAGGCTCGAGAGGCCGCTTGCACAGAAAAGCCCCTGGAAATGGCCTGGATGAGCTGCAGGTGGGGAGGGGCGGGGCCTCCAGGAATCACAGGGCGGGGCCAAGGGTACAAGTCAGGTGCTGGCGATTCAAATATGGCGCCTGCCTGCCGGCTGTGTGCGGGGAGGACTCGCCAAAGGAGCCATGGTCTCTGCCAGCCCTTCTGCCTGGGAGGAAGCTGCCCCTCCAGCTCTCGCCCGGATCTCAGGCAGGTTAGTTCCTCCCCCCCCGAGTGTCCCAGGTCCTTTCAGGCTGCTGCCCAGCGCTGGGCTCAGAGGGAGCGTCCGAGAGAGTCCGTGCCGGGCCCTTTAGAGGAGCTGCTGGGGCTCCCGCAGCCTCCGCGACCCTCAGGGACAGTCCCCGCTGGTTTCACAGCCCGGAGTTGTAGGGGCGTCTCTTCCCGGCCTGGAGCCCTGGGCTGGGGGCCTGCTGTGGGGCTGGGACCCCTCGCTCCTCCGGGAAACCCCCGCCGCCGAGATGTCCCTCCAGATTTAAACCGCGGCACCGGGTGTGGGCCCGCGGCGAGTCTCCGATTCAGCCCCGATCCGCCAGCGTCTCCCCGCTCCTCCCGGTCTCGGTGCTTCTTCAGCTCCCTGGCTGTGGGGCTTCTGTGCAGCCAGATTTCAGGAGCTTCTGAGTGACGGTGGTTCTGTATTTTAGTTGTAATTTTGATGTGGTTGCGGGAGGCGGCGGGTGCAGCTGCTACCTACGCCGCCATCTTGTTTCTCCTCCCAAATTTTATTTTTAATTTTTTAAAATATGTCTCTATTGCTGTGTGGTAGCATTATAAGTGATTGTATTTCTTTTCATTTACCTATCCTATCCATCTTTAATTTTCTACAATAAACATAAATGACTTTTTGATAATTGTTTATTGAAAACACTGTTCCCAGACTTCTTTTCAGTGTTTACTTTTAAAGGTGTGTTTGGTTGGAGGTCTACATAACACACTTACTAAGAACGTTTGCTTATTTCCTCCCTGCGACTCAGTGAAGCCGAGTGCCCCAGGGCTCACTCAACAGAAAACAATAAACAGGGATTTCGCAAGTATAAACTGGAGGGGAAGTATGGCCCCGGCAAATTTTCTAGGTATACTAATGGCCAAACTGAGCACAACAGTTTGTCTTTGTAGATAAAATTAAGTAGAAAATTATAAAACATTCACTTAATGTGATATTTTGAACAATCGAATTAGGTGATTTTGATTTCTTTCTTTAAACCACTTTTGAGCTCTGCATACTTGTTATTCAGGGCCCAGTAGAGTGATTACAGAGACTGTTTTATTGATGGCTCCCGCAGAGTAAATAGCTCATATGAAGTATAGTGATTCAATTCAATTCAAATTGTCAGACTTTTATTGAGTAGGTGTGGGCCCAGCACTGTATTCAAATAATGCACAAAGACAAATGTCTGGGAGGATCTCACAGTCTTAACACAGAGACAGGTTAATTAATAATATCTCTGATTTATACAATGGGCTTCAGTATAAGCACCAAGTACTAGGAAGCAAGTCTCACGGAAGGTCAGAAGAGGGAGATGTTAATTCTAATCAAGGGAGCAGGAAAGGTTTCTTAAAGGAAGTGAGATTTTGGCCAAAAATAAAGAAAGTGTACCAGTCCTTTATTGGTTATAGGTAACAAATAAAATTTAAACAAGGTGAAATAAGAAGGTGTTTTATCAGCCTCTGTAGTGAGGATGTCTTGCTTTAAGTGAGATAGATCCAGGAACTAAGATGATGTTGTCAGGCTTAGCTTCCTTCTCTTTGTTGACTTTGTCTCACTCAAGCTCTGCACAAAGATGACTGCTGAAGACAGAAACTTACATAATTAGGGCTTACAATCCAGGCCTTTCTATTTCCCAAAGACCATTTATTAAAAATCAGTGAAGAGTCTCATTGGCTCTGCTTGGAAACCTGCCTGTTCTAAGCCAATCTCTGTCGCAGATCCACCACTGTAGGGAGTGAGGTAGGGGGCAGGGTATCATGACTGACAGTTTCACCAGATCAGAGAGAGTTGGGGGGCTGTGGCTTTCCCCTAAAATGCAACCAATAAGGCAGAGACATGTGAGAAACTAATAGACAAACTATCATCATATTCCTTTTCAGATGGGCAGAACGTTGTAAACTAATATGAAGGCAAAGCATTTGTGAGAAAAGGGAAGGGCTTGGGCTAGGATGTAAATGCAGGTAAATGCAAGGAATGTTTTTGAAAACAGGAGTGTATGGTGCTTTTCAGGTGCAAAGTGATTCTATACCAATGATTACAGTCTCTGAGTTGACAAAGTTTTACAGATGTTTTCCTTTATGTAGACATTTTTACCTGGGAGGTTTTGCATACATGCAATAGTAAGGTCAGCAATTATTTAAATATAATGGGAAATTGCTATTTGAAATAGATCCTATGATAAATATATGTGTAAAGCAAAGATTAAATTCTCACCAGAACCGCTGACCTTTAATTTTCTGTTTTGTACATTTAAATTATTATATACTGACTTTGCTTAGAATAATGTATGCCTAGATTAAATCTTCTTTCAAAAAAAAAAATGAATCTTTAATCCATTTAAAATTGAACACAATTTAAGCTCTTAGAGAATTTTTTCTTATTAGTAAATGTTTAATAAATGTACCTAAATGATTCCTTGAATTTATATCAATAATTATAAAATCATCTACCAGTTTTAAAAGCTTATTTGGACCAGGCCTTTGTTTGTCCTTTGGCATAGCAGTGATTGAATGTGAATTCATTTTATGATTCACAGAATCCCATGGGCCTGTGGTGACATGGGCAGTTGAAACCAGGCCAACCGATGTTTTAATCTTTTCTGTCTTTCAGATAGAAATGAAATTAAAACCTATGTTTTTTAGTATTTGCTGTATTGAGCTAAGATTATAGAGATAGATAGAATTAAATCCTTGCTAAATGAATTTAAAATCTAAATTAGACAAATATGCAAGATTCTGACCTTGGGAAATGCAGAAGTGACAACTTAGTGAAAAACTCAGGAACAAACCAAAAAAATCCAAGTAAAGATGGCAAAGTATTCTATTAATAATATTTGCTGGTAATGGACTAGGGGATAGCACTGAAAGGTCAATTTCCAGTTCTAGCTGCTTTTTGAACTTCATAATTTTAAGCATAACACCTTTCTTTACTCTGCATGACTTTATCTTCAAACTGTATGCATTTTACAGAGAAGTTGTAATGATATATGAAATAATAAATATGAAGCATTTTTAGTTCCTCAGAATAAAGTTTCCACAACAAAATGAAATAATAATTGGGTACACTGTATGAATTACATCTAGTCTTTTGTCTTATAAAGCAAGTGAATTAGGGATGAAATTTCACATTTTAGAAGGATTCATTTCAAAATACGATTTTAAGAAATATTTTGCTAGTACATCTAAAATAACTCAACCTACAAAATTTGACTCATACACAACTTTTGGAAAACATTTTGCTCTGGGCAAAGGTACACTTTTATGACTTAATTAATAACCAATGCATAAGGCAATTCCTTAGAATAAATAATTAGTTCAATTTGTGATCTCAACTATGTGACATTTGAGCCATTTAAAATTAATATTAACAAAAGAGCCATATAACCATTATCTGCTTTTCAGATTTTTGTATAATATTAGATGTCATAGATTTCAAGCAGAAGAGAGCCACATATACCTTATCTTTGTTAAAGTGAATGCTTAACGAAGGAACATTTTAAGAGATACTGGGTTAAAGACCCTAAGATATAATAATGATTGCAGTTTAATGTAGTACAGAGATAAAGATAATTTCAGAAGACATAAAAATAGGAAAAAAGTTGTATAGTACTATATTGAAATATTACATACAAGCACATGGAATTTGATTACAAATGAGACTGGATGTGTTTTTTTTAGGTCAAGATTGATGACAGAAAGGTGAGGAATTTCCCAAGATAGTTGAAAGAAATGTGTACAGCCAGACCATACTGCATAAGAAATAACTGACACAGTCTCCAAATTTTAAACAAGGTGCAATGGGAACTAACGCTTGTGTGCTCAATAACAGAATATCCTTTTCAAATAAGTGTCTGTGTCCAGTACGGGGAACGATGGATGGGCCAGTGTCAGAAAGGACAGGATAAATGGATAAATGGATGAGTGCCTGCCTCCTTCCTCCCCACAAAACAGACCTAGCACACCCAATGAAACTGATGCTGAGAGCATGCCAAAGAACCTGCAATTGTTGGACCTCATTTTCAGAATTCCTCCAAGTCTGTCTCTTATTCTGTATTTGGTATTGCCAATTTCCCTTAATTTCTCAGCCTCTTTTTTTCTGATCCTTAGCTCAACTTTCTGTCTCTCTCTGACCTCTAATTTTTGCTGACCTGGGTTTTTTACCAGCAGCTCTACTTTTCCCCTTTGAAGTACCTCCATTACTTGATTATTGATGACTTGGTTTTTCACCTACGACCTCATGCACAATAAACCATGGGTAAGAGGCATCTACTCCTATCCCCTGTGGTAGCCCAGTGGGGTTGTACCAATCTTTTCATAACCCAAGTAGACACTGTTTGATTAAGAAAGATCTGACTTAAACTGAAGAGAAAGATTTGAGTAAGATCTAGCAAAATCAGAAAACGCTCCACTTAGATTGTTTAAGATAGTTGGGCATCCTCCCACTGATCATCCAATGCCTCTCACAGTGTGTGGCTTCTGTTACAATTCTTGCTACATAGGAGATCCTCAGGAAATATTTAATGAAAAGGTGGATGAATGAATAGGTAAATTATTACAAATACCAGCTATAAGATGTAGGGATGATAACACTGGTTTTTGAGAGTGCACATGAAGAAACAAAGTATGATGAATCTTCAATTAGCAGAACATGTTTGTTAAAGATTTCTATTAACATTTCTCTTTTAAAAAATCAGGAAGCAACTCAGCACATCTACTTGTCATCAGCTTGAAAACATCTGTGGTTTTAAAACAGCTTTGGAAATAGTTACTTGCCTAGAGTAAGGCCTGACTTCTGCTGTGTAAGCAGTAAATATTCTAAATTCATATGCACAGGTACATACCCTCCTAGAGGGCAGTTCACAAAATACCAGTTAGCTGGCCCACATCTTCTTCACACTCTAGTTCTTATAGGAATATGTAGATGTACACTCCACTCACAAAACTTTGGTTAAAATAAAAAGACAGAGGTAACAGATGCACCCACCCCAATTTCTTGCATGAAAAACTGCACATTTCCCCTAGGAATCCTACGGAAGGGTGTTTACAGAAATGGTCGATGAAAGCACCCTGGGCTGGGGTATGAAACGCTTAGTGTTTAGGGAGAGATAACATCCTAAATACGGTGCGTCTCTCTCCATCAGCTGCTGCTCAGTGTTTGTGTTTCTCCAGATTGATCAGCTGGACGTGGATAGCTTGTTTAGCAATATTGAATCCGTGCATCAGATATCAGCCAAGCTGCTGTCATTGTTGGAAGAAGCCACAGCAGACGTGGAACCGGCCATGCAAGTAATCGGTATATTTATTCTCTTCTCCGTTCTACAATACAACAGGAAATAATATTTCAGTACCCTCCCTTTGCTTTGGTTTCATGTTTCTGACTCACCCAACTTCCCAGGAGTTGTACAAATGTTAAACCCATATTCAGGCTCATTGTAATTACACAAACTCAGTATTTATTTTGAAATGGGTTGATAGCCATTTGCTGAGGTCTCTCAGCAGCGCTCAACACACCATTTGCTTTTTAATTTCCCATCTTTCCACCTCTTTGCCTTCCAGATGTTCTCATTTTGTTTTATGGTTAACACTTCCTTGATCCTTAAAAGAATTAAATATTTAAATACTTTAATAGCTTTACTGATTTTAGTCACAATGTTTTTCAGATCTATGCCTATGAATCCATTAATTTTTTTATGGTAAATTCTTTTTGTGTGAAGAGTTTATATGATTTGTAAGACACACAAGTTCCACTTTTTCTATGCTTTTCTTTTTTTTCTGTATAGTTACTTTTCAAATGTTTTTACTCTCAAACAGCCATAGATTATTTTCTTACTTGGCTAAGATTTTTTGGGGAAAAAATAGAGATATCATTGGAAATACATTGATACAAGTTTTTATTCTTTTCATTTCTTGAGAATTTCAAGGGAAATGCTATGTAGGAACTCTTTGAAGGCAGCTGCCACATCAAGATCTTATACACATAGTGCCATGTAGGTCAAGAATTCTTTAAAACTTTTTTAAATCATTTTTCTGTTTCACATATTATACATAAAATATTCTCATTACAAAAATATTAAAACCATTTAGGAGCACATAGGGTGATATACTCCTATAATGCCACTGTCTTCCCCATAAAAAGCCACTGTTATAAGTTTGATTTGGATCTTTTAGTTTGAGACAGACACAGAGACACAAATGCTAATTCACGCCTTATGTCTTTATCCATTATACCTTTATTTGTTAGTGGAAATCAGAGTTATAAAAATGACATGATATTGAATTTAGTGTTCATGGATGACCCAAAGATTAATAAGCAAGGTTGATCTTATACAAAAGGTGGATCAACCTATTTATAGTTTTTTACAGAGCAAAATGCCAGTTCACTGAAAAGATCCTCCCACACAGAGGTTGGAATTCAGTCATTTCTTGTGATTAAATGTCCTCATTATGTACTGAACTTTTGTGTTCCCCCAAAATTTATTTGTTGAAGTCCTAGCCCCCTAATGTGATGGTATTTAAAGGTAGGACCTTTGAGATGTAATTTAGGTTTAGATGAAGTCATAAGAGGCATCTCCTCATGATGGGATTAGTGTCCTTATAATTAGTGGCCTTATAATTAGTGTCCTTGTAATGAGGGGCCAGAGTTCCCTCTCTGTGTCCCTCTACAATGTGAGGACACAAGAACATGGCCCTCTGCAAGCCAGGAAGGAGGTCCTCACCAGGAATTGAATCATCTGGCACCTTGAGCTTGGACTTCACAGCCTCCAGAACTGTGAGAAATAAAGTCTGTTGTGTAGGCCACCCTGTCTTCGTGATTTTGATATGGCAGCCTGGGTTGATTAATATACTTTCCAGTAAATTGTAAAAAATATTTTTTAGAGGGAAGACTCCACTCATTATCTCTTTAGTTTGGATCTATTAGCCATTCATTTATTAATTCACTCCATTAATAGTTATTAAGCAGCAGCATGTTCACAGACTAAGGTGCTGTATGGCATTGCCGTGTATCAAAAGATGAAAGAGTTGAACCTACACCATCAGAGTAGGTTCTACACCACTGCAGACCTTCAGAAGAGAAAGAGAATATTCCTAGGTGGAGAATCAGAGGTTTCTTGAAAATATTACTTGGGCTTAAAGACATAGGTCAGATCTCACAAGTGAGGTCCAGGTTGGGAAGACTATGTGGAAGTACAGCATGAACAAAAGCATGGACAGAAAACGCCAAATGCCACGTGTGTTTAGGAAATGGGGAGGGATCAAGTCAAGCTCAAGTGGAGAATCCGTGCAAGGGAGGAATGACAATGAATCTGTAAGTATAGAATAGGAACAGACCATACTCGGAATCAAAGTTTGGAATTTTCTCTGCAGGTAATAAGAAGCCATTAAACATTTTTTCAGCAGTCCAGCTGGGCTTGGCTCAGCGGTTGAGCATTGACCTAGGATCCAGGTGATCAGGGTTCGATTCCCGGTCAGAGCACATGCCTGGGTTGTGGGCTTGATCTCCAGTCAGGAGCGTGCACGAGGCAGCCAATCAATGACTCTCTCATCATTGATGTTTCTGTTTCTCTTTCTCCCTCTCCTATCCTCTCTCTGAAATCAATAAAGATATATTTAAAAAACAACATTTTTTCAGCAAGGGTGTGATGAGACACAAAAGTTTCTGGAGAAGAAAACCATGGTAGGTATGAAGAGAATGGATAGAAGGAGGAAATGAGCCGTAGACCAATACATAGATAGTTATAAATAATACAGCCATGTTGTAACAAGTATCCAGGCTAACGTGGATACAGTAAAAGTTAAAAATAGGGGCCAGGTTCAAGAGAAATCGGAAGAAAGCATAAAGATCCAGGGGTTGGCTGTACATGCTGGAATCAAAGACAATTCGAGGTTAAGGAGACATGCATCTTGATTTGCCTAGAGCATCCTGGTTTTAGCCTATTGTTCAAGCATTCAGTCTAGTTTAGCATTTGTCCTGGAATTTCTCCTTTTTAAAGGAGGATCATTATTAATAGTTGTAATTCAAGAGATTTGGTAAGACCTCTGCATTGCACTTCAATTTCTCACACGGTGTCTCCTAGTAGAGGGTATGAGGCAGGTGCGTTTGACAGAGTTCTCACTGCAACACATGGTAAACGCTGAGAGACAGCCCATCTCTCCTTTCCCAACCTTATCTAGTCTCAAGGAAACTTGCATCTCCCTTTGAAGTATAGCATGCAGGGCACTGACTGATAAAATGATGACATTTGAACATGAGCAGCGAGCAACAGATAACTGCTACCTGTTCCGCTGGGGGTAGGAGATGTATTTAATGCTACAGAGCCTGCCTTCCACTTGGTATAGCAGCTAGTTGTGTCACAGCCCTTGCTGGGTGGCCCATGTCATGACCTGTGAGAGGCATGAAGCCACCAGGATAACAGTCAGTGGACAGGCTTAGTGGGACATGTAGGGAATTAAAGATTAATTCCTATAAGTGTGATATGTGTGGGAGGTAGGGGCTGAGCCGTCCGGCTACAGAGCATCTGGATGCTGCTGCTACAGTAGGTTAGTCGTTCATCTCATGCTATAAATCTATAACTTTATATTGCCTATAAAATCTATAACTATTTTGCTTTGCGAAAACCAATTCAGGAGTAAGGGTTTAATGTACACATGTTTAATAAAAATTAAGTATCAGTTTTCTGTTTCTCAAAGTTGATGATAAAGACAGAACACACAAAATACCATCCACCATGGGGTCCTTAATCCATCACTGGCCATAAGACCATCAGAAGACAGAAATCTGCTGCAGAAGCAGCAACATCAAAAGCTAGTCATTATTTTTAAGACTGTGCCCATTATTTTAAAACATTCGACCCCCCTTTGTTGAAATCTGACCTATACCTTTAAGCCCAAGAGCATGTGATGTAATGCATGCGGCTGCCGATGATGTGTTTACATATCACTCCAGGCAGCTTGACTTCATTTAGGTCAAAAGACAGTTATCTTAAATTAATTTCTCTCATTTTTAATTCCAAGTTTCCTGGGGCCTGTGAGCAATATAAAGCAATGGCTATTGATGAATTGACCTTGTAAGCAGAAGAGTTTGCACACAGTTCAGTTATGACAGTTTTACAAAGATAGAAAATTAATTCCAATAACGATTTAAAAGTGTTTAATTCAATTCACAGAATCAAAGAAAAACCTTGGAAGTTTGTTTATTTATTTATTTATTCATTTTTCAAATATGTCTTTACTGATTTCTCAGAGAGAGGAAGGGAGAGGGAGAGAGAGATAGAAACATCAGTGATGAGAGAGTCATTGATCGGCTGCCTCCTGCACGCCCCCTGCTGGGGATCGAGCCCGAAACCCGGGCCTGTGCCCTGACAGGGAATCCAATGGAGATCTCAACCACTGGATCCTAGGTCGATGCTCAACCACTGAGCCACCCTGGCTTGGCTGGAAGTTTATTGTGTCAAAGATGAATTTTCTGACCTTATTGTAAATGCTACTGTAATTTTAAAAATTAAGCTTGTGAATGCAAATGTTAGTATGAATACATATTTTGATGAAGCTCAGCATCACAGTAAAGTAATGCTTTTACTATAAAAAGAAATCTATAGAGCGGAAATGTACCAGGGTTGATGATGGTACATATGTAATAAAGCTGTGCTATGCTATTAACTGAAATGGTAACTAGTCAAAATTCACCCATAGTTTTATATATACAAAATTAAAGTGAACTATGTACAATATTTAGAAGATAAAGTTGATGTTAATTTAAAAAATAATCTTATGCATGGCAGTACACATTTTGTTTGTTGCTGGTCACTGACCAGCTTTTAGAAGTTGCATTTTGTTCCAAATCATTTGAAAGTTTTTATGTTAAAATATTCAACACACAAAGGAAAAGAGTAATTTCAGCTTTTTAATCTTGACAATTGCAATTATTGAAAACAAAATTTCAAACTGGAAGACATGGAAATTTAACCCTACAAAAACAGGGAATTAACTTAAAAAATTATACAATGGGAGTTTATATTGTGTAAAATATTTAATTTTGAAATTCTGTGATTAAATTTTGGAAACTTTACTTATGGAAAGAAGCTTTTGATGGAGCTCCTATTTGACAGTGCAAAGTTATATCCTGTACCAGGTTTTGCAATATCTGTATTTGGAAAAATATGTTTAAAAAACATAAATAAAAACAGCTTATTTGGTGAGTTTAATTTTTCAAAAACAAATGGAGGCAAAGACAGTATCTGTGAAAACATTTGAACCTCAATATTTACACATTTTGATATAGAAAGATTTATAATCACAATTTTAATATCTTCTATTTAGCAGAATTTTCTCTGAGCTTATTTGGTACCTTTGTGCTCACAGGGAAGTATTTCCCAATTAAAAATATTATGGTTTACATATTTGAGCCGCAAAGTAAATAATGCTAGTATTAGATTTTAACCTCTAAGATAAAATAAATATTGAGTCCATACTGATATAAATAAATGAGAAGAAAGGAAAGTTCTTCCTGACAGTAGATTTCAGTGAATAAGTGTAAAAGGAAAGAGGAAAATAGAAAGTTGCCATTAGGCAAACACTGTAATGATAATTGTTGCAGACAAAAATCCACTGATCAATGCTAGATTTAGTAGGTGAAAGTTTGAGGAGAAATATACTTTTCATAGTTTCCAAGTATCTCCTATGTAATGGTTAATCTCAAAGGGAAAGGTAGGAAGTAACTTTACAGTGAGAAACCAGACAGAGAACATCTTAACCAAATGACCAAGGTCAACAATACCAGGAAATAACACATATTCACATCATGAAACTTGTGATCCAATGCACCAAGGGGGAAACAGCATCACATTTGTGGTACTTTTGTCCAAAATATGTGCAATCATGAGAAAACATTAGACATCAGTAAACTCACATAAGGGACACTCGACAAAATAACTGATCAGTACTCCTCTAAAATGTCCAAATCACTAAAGATAAGATAAAACTTAGAAACTGTAGTATTTTAAAGGCTGCAGGAGACTAAAGAGGAGTAACAATAAATGCACGTGGGAGCCTGGATAGATTCTAGAACAGTAAAGGAACACTAGTGTTGAAATTGAAATGAGGTGTTTACTTTAGTTCATAGTATTGAAGCAATCCTCATTTCCTTTTTCTGACAATTGTACTATGGCTACCTAAGATGTTAACATTGGGAAGCTGAGTGAGGAATATTTGGAACCTATTGGTATTATTTTTGCAACTTTTCTATAAATATAAAATTAGTTCAAAATAGAGAGTTAAAAAGATTATAGTTTACAGAGAAAACAATTAAAATGTTCACAATTTCAAATTTACTAATCATAATTTACAAATTTTATGTAGATTATAAAAAAATAGGAAGATTAGTTAAAAAATTAAAGCAATAAGCCATATTTGAAAAATAAAGAGTTGGAGCCATATTTTCTCTCTCTCTCTCTCTCTCTCTCTCTCTCTCTCACACACACACACACACACACACAGACACACACACCAGCCACCTTCTATCTCTGAGCTAGACTTGTGGCTTGCTTTGGCCAATAAAATGTGGCAAAAATAATGTTCTATAACAGCATTGTGACACCCACTCTCTGCACAGAGAGAGAGAAAAAACTCACCCAGTCATTCCAATCAAGGCCTTGGACCTGCGAGTAAAGCCCCCCTCAGCCAGCTGGCCCCAGCCACACGCTGCAGGCATAGCAGTAAACCTGCCGACACACATGGAGACACACCTTCCAGGTGAGCATGTCTCAAATTGTCAGCCCAGAGAATTGTGAGCAAACGGTGTTGTTTTAAGCCTTTCAGTTTGGGGGTGATTTTGGTGGGCTCTGCAGCAAGAGCTAACTAATACAGATCTGCTGAGAAGAGACTAATTAATTCAACTCAGTTGGTGAGGAAAACTTGATTTGGAAGGTGGGTTTTGAGCTGTGACTTGAAGGGTTTAGGAAGGTGGAATTTGGAACAAATGACTTTCTGAAAGACAAATGGCATAAAGACCTCAAGGCAGGAGAGTACTGGAAGCTCCATAAAGGACAGCAATCCAAAGTGGCTGGAGCACAGTGCCGAGGAGCCTCCATGACCTATCTGTGTCGCCACATCGATGCAGAGTCCACTGGCAATTTCTATCACTGACTGTCTTTCACTAAACACCTTTCACAAAAGCTCTTGCATTTCACAATGTAAACTGATTCTTGGTGAGGTATTCCGAAATCACATTACCACAAAATGAAAAACACAGGTGTCCCATTTCTATGTCCTTAGATGACACCAATGAGAGTTTGTGATTCACAGCTCTAGTGACAAAGGGAAACTTTTCTGATACCTAGATAAACCAGGAGGAAGGTTGTAGTCAATAATAACCTTGGGGTTTGGGTGAGGTTCAGGTTTAAGCACAGAGGCATATGTCTGTAGATGAGAACTCTGGGGAACTGTTTGGACTCTCATGCTAAGGTAGAAACTAGGTTTAAAATCTCTCCTGAAGCAGGCTGTCTAAATAAGAAATGGGTTCTAAATCTTTAGAGATGAGTATAAGAGATGTGGCCTTCAATATCAGGTTGACTTAGGTTTACATCCTGGCTCATCCAGTTACTAGATGTACAATTTTAGGCAAGTTACAAAATCTCGTTGAACTTCAGTTTCTTAACTGGAAATCTGAAGCAATACTACTTACCCCACAGAGTGTTTGTAGAAGTTAAATAAGATCGTGTATAAGCGATGATAGCCCAATTCCTCTCCTTAATAAACATTTAATACATGATGTTATTATCCTGACAATATTAAGCTTGTGTCTATTTGCAAAACTTGATTTCTTATGTATATAACAATGGAATAAAAGGTGAATTTTCCCCCCCAGAGATACTGATCATATTTTTCAAACAAATCAGGTTCACTGGATATTTGTGGTTTCTAAATGCTCCCAATATCTATGCATTTGGATGATTCACATATCTAATAAGGCAACACATGTTTTTCTATGAAGGGCTATTTAACATATCAAATATAATTTCCACACTTGGTAGAGTGTATAACAATTGCACTCGCCGTTTCCCTCCGTGGGCCAAGCCTTCTGGTAGTCACGCTGCTATGTGGTCTAGTCCCATATTGACTCTGGATGGCCCTGAGACTGACTCACTGTGCCAGCAAATGGGCCTGAGCCTTAAGAAAGGTTGGCAATTTCTACTTTTGTGATTTGGGTAGCCTGCTATCTAAGAAGTCCAGCTACCCTGCTGGAATGTTACACAGAGAGGTCACATGGAGATAGATCAGACCTGAGACTATGTAGAGTGAGAACGTGGCCCAGCTGTCTGAGCATCCCAGCTGAGTTCAGCCTTCCAGCTGTGTCTGGAGAGGGACCAGACTTGTAAATGAGCCATCTTGGACTTTGTAGCCAGTTAAGCTCTCGAATGACTGTAGCACCAGCAGACATCAAGGGGAACAGAAGAACCACACAACTTATCCTGGCCAACCCACAGAACCCTGTGAGAAAATCAAAATAGCTATTGTTTTAAGGCACTAAGTTTTAGGTGATTTGTTATATAGTAAGAAATCAGCAAAATGAGGCTTGTGCCTTCCTATATGCATTTGTAACAATATTGTCATGTTCCAAAGTATTAAATAAAAGCCTGAGTTAGGAATATGTTAAAGTCTACTTTATGTGCCTACCTCATGCACACTGGGCCAAGAACCAGAGCTGAAAGAGGTTTGTGGGAAAGGAATTGCAATTTCTCATAGGTCCTTCCTGAGGGTGAGATTATCCTTGGGGAGAAAGACAATGTAGAGTTTTCTGTTCTTTGAAGGTGTAGTGGTGATGTACTGTTGTTCTATGGCAGCCCTCTTTTCACCTGAGGCAGTGTCTCTTGTATGTCCCTGAGACAGGAATCTGTGCCTTTAGCAGATTTTGCCAGAAGAGCATTGTTACTGATAATTCATGTTGTGATGCCATGTGGGAGATGCTACAAATGAACTCACCTGAGTAATTTTTCCACTGTTATTATTGTTCGTGTGTGTGTGTGTGCGCGTGTGTGTTACTCAGAATGCAGACAGGCTTGACTCAGTTAACTGTGCCCAGCTAGGACAGGTTCTGAGAGTCCTGGGCACTGAGGTTTTTGAGGCTGGCAGGGGGACACCCAGGTGCAGCAGCTGAAAGGTCAGGGCATTTTACTCCAAGCGTTGGCAGTAACAGGAAAACTGTCAGCTCCAAAGAATGTGACAAAAAAAAGGGGGGGAAGGCTTTAGGGTCAAGTATACACCCATCCACGCAGGAAAGGGAAAGTCAGCAGAAGGCAGGCTCCAGGACCCGATGTGGGGGCTGGACCTCTGGTCTCCTGAGTGAGGTGAGAATGGGTCCCAGGACTATTAGGACTTATGTGTTGTGATAAAAATAAAACTACGGTGGCTTAGTGATAAGTTCATAGTTCCTTAACTGAGGAGAGTGTTAAGTTCTAGGATGTTCTGCTGGTGGAGCTGGCTGGCGGAGGTCAGTGGGTCACTGTGCAGTCCCATTGGAATGGAGCTGTGAAAAGTCAAATGCTTCACCCAAAACACATGGAAATAAAGTCCTGAATTCTATGAGTGTGAGAGTTCTCCCAGTCCTGAACACTTTCCCAGCAGCCAGGAAGCGAAAGTGAGAAGCACGTTGGCAGAGGCACAGACCTCGAAGGTGCACAAAGCCTGGAAAGAACATGGCCTTTGGAGGGAGGAGGTCTGTCTGTAATTCTGGCACTGTCACCCCTAGCTCTGTGGCCGGGTCAGTGAGGACTGCACTTTCCTGCTTGGAACAGAAACCTCACCAAAAGGACTTGACCAAAAAGGGACTTTTCCCCCCTCAAATAACAAGAAATCTATAATTCAATAGTTCACGGCTGAGTTGGCTGCCTGCTGGCTCCTTACAGCTTTTTCCTTCATAGTATTTAAAATTTGGCGTTTGGCCTCATGGCCTCAAGATGGTTCCTCTACTGCCAAGCTTGCTTCCTGCCAGAAATAGCAAATCCACCTCCTCCCAAGGCGTTTTCATTGGGGAATGGGGAACAGAAGCTCTTCCCAGTGACTTCTACCCGTGTCTCATGATTTCATTTCACGCACATTATTTCATTTCATATACGTTCATACAAAAGCACACACTTGTGCATATACTTGGCAACTCCTAGCTACCAGAGATTGGGGAAGGGTCAGTATTTTTAACTGGGTGCAGTGCTGGTCCAAACTCTGTTAGTCTGGAAAAAATAGAAGAATGGATAAGCAATTGATGACAGATGCCACATTCATGTGTTCACATTTCAAAAGGGGCTAGCCAGTCCTCCGTGGAAGAAAGATACGAGACACAGGGCGCACCCCCTCAAGAACGGAAGCTCCATGAGGGGAGCGTTCCCGTCTGTTTTGTTACTCTTGCATCATCAACACCTAAAACAGTGTCCTCAATAAACACTTACTGGATGAATGAAATGAATGGTCTATGAAAATAAGTGTCCAGTACACTGGCCAGCACACAGAGGGAGCTCAGCAGCTGTCGCTGTTGCTACCAGGCTCCCTGTGGTTTTCCCCATGCCGTTTTCAGAGGCGGTGGGTAGCATGGAGCAACTGGCTGTAGCAGAGCCAAGCAATCTCAAGAGGTATTTACTAAGCTGTGATAAATGGAGGCTCATGGATTGGTCTAAGGACAGAGACCTCACTGTTACCAACCTTGAGAAGGGGAAAGTTACTGTATTTTTTCTAATCCAGCCAGGAGAAAGCTTTACAGAGAGCCAGTGTTATGATTTATTGAGATATAATTGATACAGATCATTATATTAGTTTTAGATGTATAATATAATGATTCTTTACCTGTATACATTGCAAAATGATCACCATAAAAAGCCTAGTCAACATCCAAGAGCCAATGTTTTCTTATTGTGCCTGTTGTTATAAAAATCCCCACCGGGAGTTCAAATATCCAGGGAGTCAGAAAGGTTCAGGAAGAGACCATGAGTTGCTACTCAAACAAACAGCTATATTCTTGAACTTAGCACTAAACTTAAAGAGCAGCCAGTCCAACCTCTTCATTATTTAGACAAAAATAGTGAGAACCTGATTTGTCCCAAAAGGCATCCCTAGTTACGGACACAGTCAGAAGGGAACGTCCCCTCACTCTTCCTAACACAGGTTATATTACATATGATACACCATCCATCGTCACCACCCACTAATGCCCCCGGTGTGCCCTGCCACCTGCCAGGCCACCTCCCACTGCCAGATGGGCAGGTTGGGTGTTTCCTCAGCATCGAATAGCCTCTCCTTTGAGAGACTCCAGATCAGTTATGACACAGTGGTGATCATGGGACAGGACCCCACACTCCACTCTGGCTCCCTTCCTTTCTCTTTTCTTCTCTGTATGGTCCAGCCACCCTCACTGGTCCCATTCCTCACCTCTCATTCCTCCTGAAACCACTCCTCTGAAACTGCTCATGCCACATCACCAGAGACCTCAGAATTGTCAAATGCGATGAACAGGCTTTTCTATAGTGCTTCTGAACATTTTTTACTGAAATATTCCTGTTGTCAGAAAAGAAATATCATGAGCCCCCGGGAAACGTGGGGTTATGAAGCCACAGCCGCAGGCATGAAATAACTGTGTAGTTTCAATTTATCTTAAGAATCCGTGTACATTTTTGATTCAGCTCTTCTGCATAAAAAGAATAGTTTTTTTCAATATCTTAATAAAATTGATCCTCAAGGGATTTTCGGGTTTTAATCCCATATGTGCATGGACCACCCCCTAGCACCTGCATCTGGTGTGAATTTCATAACTCTGACCAGGGTCCCCTGAGTATGTTTCGTGGTACATTTTGTCCCCAGGGCAAGTAGGAGCTAAATGAGACTGAAGGCAAAGGATGGTGGCTTCTGCAAGCAGCACTTATACTTTCATCTGTTTCTTTCTCACCTCCCCTCCTGACCGGTTGCTCCACTGGAGTCGAGAAGGAGGCCGAGACGGAAGGGAGAACTCACAGAAATGGCCTGGCGCTCTGGCAGCCAGCCTGCTGTCTGTCTCGGCCCCGAAGCTGGCTGCCGTCCACGCAGGAGAAGCAGGCTGCGGGGAGCTCTCCTTGGAAGTCCTGGGGGAGAGCTGCCAGTGAGGCCCTTTCGCGTGGGACGGCACATTGACTCGCTGTGTGTGTCCCAGGGCAGTGGCAGCCAGGGGCCGTGTGGGCTCACCTGATCTCAGACCCTCTTTCCAGGGACTGGACCATATCCACCTTCTGTCTTTGGAGCCATCCCCTCCCCTTCCCTGTACTCTAAATACTCTGTCTTGACAACTTTTATTAGAACCACAGAATTTTCTCTTGGGATATAGTTTAGACTTTATGCTTAAGATGTTAACTAAAATTCTCTTTTGACATCGTGGTAGTTGGTTTTCAGAGTTAAACTTATTATATATATTTTTTCTTTAATACAAGTAGCTTCCTACTTTAAATCCTGTCTTAGCAGCTCAGGCTGCCGTAACAAATTAGCATAGACTAGGTGGCTTAAACAGTAGACATTGATTTCTCACAGCTCTGGAGGCTGGAAGACCAAGGTCAAGGGGCCTGGTTCTTGGTGAGAGTCCTCTGCCTGGTCTGCAGAGAGCTGCCTTCTCACTGAATCCTCACATGGTGGGGTGAGAAAGCTCTGGTCTCTTCGTTTTCTTAGTAGGGAACTAATCCCATGTTGGGGGCTTCACCCTCATGACCTCATCTAAGCCTAATTATTTCTCAAAGGCCCCATTTTGGAATACCATTGCATTGGGGGTTAGGGCTTCAATATATGGATTTCTTGGGGAGAAACAAATATTGAGTCCATAGCACTCTCCCTAAGTAACAATTCATGTGATATTTTCATATAATTTTTGAATTAAATGTCATGGCTAGTAACGAGGGAACTTTCAACTAGTCATGAATTTCTCTCCAAATATTTTCCAACGAGAGAAGAAAAAAACATAGTGTGTTGGTTGGAATTAAGTTGAGCTGGGAGAAACAGAAAACAAAACAAAACATTGCTAGCTTAAATAAGATAGATGTTCATTTCTCGATTGTGTAAAAGTCTAAAGGCATTTTAAATCTAAACCTGCATGGCAGCTCTGCTCCACAAAGTCCTCTGGGATGCAAGCTTCTTCCAGCCCCCCAGATCTCCGTGGGCAAGGTGGCATCCAAGTGCCAGCCTGCAGATCAGGGTATGGAAAAGGAAGGGTAAAGGGTGAGCTAGCTGCCCTTTAAAGCAAGTTCCTGGATATCATCACAGGACACTTTTACTTATATCCCATTGCCAGGCTTTAATTACATGGCCACACCTATTGCAACACAGGCCTGTAAATGTAGTTTTTATTTGGGGCAGCGAAAATTCTATTGCTAGAGAGAAAGGGGAGTGCTGACATTGGGGTACAACAGCAGGCTCTTTTACCAGCTAGCTTGTTCCGTCTCTTTGCCGTCTTTCCCACCGTTTTTTCTTTGGCTCTGCTGACACCAATCCTAATTTTCTTCTCTACTCTCTGGCTGTGCTTTCTCAAGCTTTACTGCAGACTCTTTCTCCTCTAGGCTGCCTTCAGGGTTAGCACTCCCCAGCATTCTCTTCTCACCCTGTGAACCTTCTTGGTGTGACCATATCAAATTCATGGCTTCTACTACCCAAGACTTACATCTTTTCCCCAGGTCCTTTTTCCTGGCTACCATACTCACGTATACAATTCCACAAGGACTTCTCCACTAGAATATACTATGGGTGACTCAAACTTAGTACGTCTAAAATTAAACTCATTGTCTTTCCCCCTAAACTCTCTCCTTATCTTGTCCTCATTATCTATCCACATGGTCACTGAAGCCAGCATCCTGCGATACACCTGGAATTACCCTCTTCATCTCTCACATAAGCTTAAGGTCCCTTTTCTTTCCCCCTTCGCCATCCTTCCTGCTTTTGCTTTAGTGGTTACAGCTCACATCTATTGAGCATTGGCACATGCCAGCTGTTGATACAAATACATTCCCTATTTTTACTCATTTAACCTTCAAACAACCCTACTATTGTTATTATTCCAACTTACAGATGAGGAAACTGAGAATCAGGGGAGTCAAGTCAGTTTCCCAAATGTCACAAGAGCAAACGGTAAAAGCAGGATTTGAAAGCTGGCAGCTGGTATCAGAACACTCTCTAACTGCTGGGACTCCCTGTCTTAGCCCTCATGAGTAACTCCTTGTATTATTACAGAAGCCTTTTAACGGGTTTCTCTTTTCCAATCTCACTCACTCCTTCCTCAAATTCCATCTTCCATATGTCTGAGCCCCAGAGTAATCTTTCTGAAACACAGTCCAATCGTGTTAGTCTGCTGCCTGAAATCCACCAGTGTTTCTCCATCACCTTCAAGCTGAGGTTCACCTCCTTCCTGATACACAAGGTCCTTCAGGGTCTGGCCACTGCTGACCAACGCAGCCTCTTCTCAAACTCGCCACAGACATGGCATCAGCAGCCTTAGGGGCCCACTTGCAGTCTCTGAACAGATCTTGCTCCTTCAATGTGTCTCTGTGCTTTTGCCCTCACTATAGCTCCTATTTCAAGGACAGACTGTTATGGAAATAGCTCCAGGTCCTCAAGAGCAGAATAGGTGGCCCTCTGCGCTTCATAGCTCTATTGACATGTATGTCCACACAGACTTGGCTCTTTTCTCTCCCTTCATAGGCCCTTGAGGGAAATGCCTGATCCACGGTAGCTACCAAAGCACTTGGCCCATAATAGTCATTCATTAAGTTGTTGCCAAATAAGGGTGAAGTAAAGACTGTAACTACTTTATTCCCTTGGATGCCAGTTTCCTAAACTAAGCCTAGGAAAGGAGATCGCTTGAACATCTCGCTTGGTTCACCCTGGTTTACTCACCTGCAGGGGAAGTTCATCTTGGAGGGGGGGTCAGGATAATTCAGAGGCCTCATGGTTTGGTCTGGCACAGCCTGGGCATGGACTTAGGGGTCTGGGGGTAAAGAGAAGGCGGGTCAACAAAAGGAGCAAGAATATATTTATGTTAGTGAAGGGAGCAACCTGCAATACAGGAGCAACGACACAGGACCTGGGACTTGTTTTTAAAGGAGATAACTAAGGAAATTTAAAAGGGTGCCTTCTTTTTTTTTCTCCCATTGCATGTCAGCTAGTGCAAAAAGTCTGGTTGTAGAATTTTTAAAAAGAAGCACACGACAGTTATATTTATTTCATAGGATCCTGGTGCCTTTGTACAGGCAGCCAGAAGTGAAATTACCTTCACTGGTCTTGGCTCAGTCCCTTCGCCACTTCTAACCATCTCTTCAAACCCACATACATGAGATAGAGCCGCTGTCCTTCACCGCCAAGGAAACGCAGCCGAGAGTTATGTTACCGTGGAAACAGAATCAGTTTTTGCTGCAAGACACATCGCTTCATCTGCGCTGTTATGAAGCAGCATACATTGGTAGGGCCGGCAGGAAAATCACATATTCTGCCCGCCAGTGTTGTGCTTGGCCTTTGGGTGAATAAATGACTTTCAATTAGAGTACTTAAATACCTTTTAACTTTAATAATTATTATTAGAGCCCCAGCAGAATTTTGCTTGGAAAAGAGTAAAAATTTTGACTCCACTGTTAAGGGGAGATATAAATTCTTTCAAACTAGACCATTTCTGTTAAAGAAAATACAAAGGAGTTTACAATTAATGGTTTCATTGTGTGTAAAATAAATGCCTTTGTCCTTTGTTTTTTTACTTTCTGACTTGATCCTATTGTGGATTTATGAGAGTGTCCTTGCCGCTTTCTTTCTTTGTCTCTAAGCTGCTTTGTCGTGAACATACATATTTACAACTTCATCTTGTGTTGGGCTGTGTGAATGCAGACACTTTCTCCTTTACTTGCTCCTCAGTTTCCTCCGAGCCCGGCGCTCACTCCCACTTCTTAATTCCCTCGCCCAGCCAAAGTCCTCACTCCCATTTGCCACCTGGCTCTGTCACTGGGAGGCTGTCCTCATCTTATGATCAACCCTAAATTTTGCCACTATCTTATTTTATTTTCTCTTCTTATAACTATTTCTTACTGTTTGGGTTGCTGCTTGAAGAGCAAATCTACAAGACCCACACTGCTAGGAGAATCAACTCAGCACAGTCCCAGGAACAAAACAAGGATTCCTCATTCCTTCAGTTCCAAAGATTCTCACAGTTGCTGAGTTTCTGAACAAGTCCAAGTAAGCATTGATACAACACACACACACACACACAGTCTATAATCACAGGGAAATCTCATATAATGAAAAGGAAAAAAAAGCCTTTGATTGGCTGGATATAAATGAGAAAAGTGCTGGTGTTTTAATTCTAGAGATAGTATAGTAACATTAAGAGACAAGTGACATTAATTGAGCAACTCGTCAGTGCCAGGCACTTTTTACACCTATATCCCATTTAATTCTTAAATTCATCTCCAGAGTTACTATTACTTATTTCCATTTTACAAATGATAGAATTGAGGCTCAAAGAATTTTTTAAAGTCATTCCCAAAGTCACCATGCAAATGCTACATGATGGTGATTTTAGATTCCTCCCAACTACATCTCTCTGTACAGTGTCAGGCAAAGCTCTGCTGTGTGGAGGGCTAAAGCCTAAGGGGGCAAAAATGAGAAGAATATGGTTTCTAATCCTGGCTTTTCCAGCAACAAACAACATGAAGAGCAAGTGACAATTTGAGAACACAAAATGAATAACTCGCCTGCCACCTATAATCATACCTACACTAATTCTTCCATTAACACCCATCACAGCAGTACTGAACTGGGAATTTAGGTTCCTGTTGCTAGGATGTTGGGGAAATAATTTACTTCTTTTAGACTCAGGTTTGTCTATTCTTAATTAAAAAGGATTAATAACCTCTTATCTCCTCATATATACAGGGAGCTGAGCAGGGAGTTCAGCAGTTAATATGTGCAAAACATGTTGAAAATACAAAGGGCACTTCTATTTCTGAAGGAAGAATAGCTTGTGGTTGTTACTATAATAGGCCCAGATTAGTAGGTTCCTATGGCTCCTAATCAGCTCAGCCCAAATCATTATCAGGTCCAAGTCCGCAATGATTTTGAGAGCAGACCCAATCACATATTGTATGTGCGTGTGTGTGTGTGTGTGTGTGTGTGTATGTGTGTGTGTATCCCAAATCACCTTAACACAATGCAGGGTTGGGTAGTAGATGCTCACTGCACTTTTTTTTCTTTCTAAATATATCTTTATTGATTTCAGAGAGAGGAAAGGAGAGGGAGAGAGAGAGAAACATCAATGATGAGAGAGTCATTGATCGAGCCCACAACCCGAGTATGTGCCCTGACTGGGAATCGAACCCCAATTGCCTGGATCCTAGGTCAACGTTCAACTGCTGAGCCATGCCCGGCCGCGTTTACTACACATTTTTAAGTGAAGGAGTGGGTGTTTAAATCACACCATCGTTCAATACCTATCTGAGCCATCAGTTATAGACCCAGTTTTATCATCAAAATAAGTTCTTAAATGCTGGACACAATTAGCCCAAGTCGCTTTATGAAAAAGATAGTCATAACCCTTGTCCATAGTATTATCAAATTAACATTTTTTATTATGTCCATTATCTTAACAGAAATAATGGCTGATTCTTTTTATTATCACATATAAGGAAATACTTTATTTCTTTAAACTCCATTGCTTGCCTTTCACAGAACCTCAGGAAATGTTAGTGGAATAAATATGAACATATAATTTACCTAGCGCCTAAAATTTCACCTCCCATACTTTTAATAAATTAACAATAACTGCTCCGTTTTGAGCATTTGCTATGTACATATTGTACCCTGAACTTCACATACACTGCGTCTTTAATTTTAATAATGACCCTATGAAGTTGGAACTATTATTGTTTCCATTTTATAGATGAGGAAATAGGTTCAGAGGGTAAAAACAAACTGTCCAAGTCATAACCTGGCCAAGTCTGTAGCACAGCCTGATCCAGATCCACGCAGACCGACGTTAAAGTGCTGCCCTTAGCCAGGCTCCTGCCCAGCCAGGTGCACAGTCACCGCCGAGAAAACCAGCTGCCACTGGCCGCCCACCCCTGTTAAGCTCTTTCTCTTCTGTTCTATAAAAGAAAGGAATGGAGGAAGGAAAAAAGCAGGGAGAGAACAAAGAGGGAGGAAAGAAGGGAAAGAAAAGGGGAGAAAGGTCACGCTTTCCGGGTGCCCCCGGGGGCCAAGTGGCACCCCCCCAACACCCGTCGATATTGCCGAATAATAAATATGTGATGTCCCAGCGGGTCTGACGTGGTATCATTTTGCCTCTGTTTTACATTTACCAGGAGAAGTGTTCCTGCAGATTAAGGAGCCCCTGGAGGACATTTATAAAACCTACTGCTATCACCACGACAGTGCGCACAGTGTGCTGGAGGCCTGCGAGAGGGAGGAGGAGCTGAAGCAGCACCTGAGCCTGTGCGTCCAGTCCCTGCAGTAAGGCCTTTTCCCACGGGATTTCCGCGCTCGGTGCCTGGCAGGGAGCATGGTCACGGGGCGCAGATGACAGTTCCCAGTAAAGCCTGGGTTTCACGGGCCTGGAGGAAAGCTCTACTTTGCATTCTCTTTATGAAAAGCTGGCATGCCAGGAACCCCGACTGGCTTTTTTTCCCACCTGTGAGGATGACTAAAAATAATATGGGGGGAAATTTGGGGCTCTGTAGAAATAGAAAAATGCAATCGCAAACGGTGGACTGTGGAAGGAAAGCCCCTCCTGAGAGCTGTTGTTGGTTGCCTGCCCCACGTAGATCAGGGAATGTGTGAGGCATCATGTGGCACCGTGAGCCCTGGAGAACATGGGGAATCAGGTCGGTGGGATGTCCCTGTCTCTCTGGATGGCCCTCACCTCCTGCCAGGGGGGAGGTTGATGAAGACGAGTCAGGCCCTGATAGTTTCAGGAAAATGAGTCATGCCTTTCTCCTCATTTCTAAATTGTTGGTGGGAGGTGCTACATAATATACTTTTTTTTTTTAATCTAGAAGAAATATCGATGCTGCGCAAAAATCTGACAAATATAAGAAAACATGAATAAGATAAAAACCCTTGCTATTCCATGTATTAATTCCTCACTAAGCCATGCATTAGTAACCAGTTTGCATTTTCTTCTGATCTTATCTATATGCATAAATATGGAAATGTGTTTGGGGTGATTCTTTTCAATGGAATTGGTATCTTATTGTATATATTTTATTTTCTACCACATGAAGCTTAAACCCAAAATTTCTGCCTTAGTCCACAACTTACCCAGTGGTTCTCTTGTGGTCTTTTATTTCTCAGGATTATTTATTGTCAAGTGGTTTTGATTACACCATGAGTTAACCAAACAGAGAGAGCTATGCTGTATAAATCAATGTACACCAACCATTCTGACCCTCTGGTATATCCATTCCCTTTATATATGCTATTGTAGGGACTAAAATGGGGTCCCTGATTGAGCACAAGAGGCTGATAGCTGAATTAAAGTGAAGTCAGAAGACTAGGTGAGACTACTCTAGAGAAAGTCTTTGCAGGGAAGAACTAGGACTGAAAGTGGGTTTAAATGGGGTGGTAAGAATTTTTAAAAACTAACTTTATTGCCCTCTGCTGGTCATTAAGTTATTACAGTTCTTTAACCATTTTTTGTGCCCATGTTGTGGAAAATACATTTAAGTCACTAAGTCCCAAGAATTTATTTAGTGCATGTGCTATATACCAAGCATGGTTCTGGGTGCTGAAAATATAAAAATAAATAGGTCTTAGCCCATGCCCATAAGGAGCTCAATACGATCAGCTAACTCTTAAAGATAATATGTGATGAGTAGCTCTAGTTCATTATTTCTCTACTATTTGAAGTTTAGTTCAGTGTTAGAAAATCAATTTGGAGGAAACTTAACATTTGAAGTTGTAATAAATTAATATATCAAGAGCAAACTCTTCTAAATATAAAAATACTATTTTTTCCTAGGGAGAAATAATGGTGTTATCCTGGGTGTGAATAAACACCTTTTCTATTTGATCCAATAAATGTCTATATTGAGCCATTTTTCTTCCTCAGTTTCTAGAATGAAAGAGAGAAATCCTATAGTAAGGGAACACTAACACCTTGGGTCATCAGTCCAACTCCAACCCCAGGAATGGCGCTCCATTACTTTGGCAGGTGCTCTTAACAGCTGGCCAGAAGTGGATCTGCTCAGAGGGAATGAACATTAGTTTATTATTCATTAAGCTTTTGACTCCTAAGAGAAAGAGATTGACCCTGCCGGAATATTCCACTAGGCAGCAGAACTCCATATCATACCCTTTATAAAGCAGCTGAAGGCAGAGGTAATTTTCAAACTCCATGAAGTCCGAATTACTGAAAATGACTTTCAGATCTAGTGGTTTATTTGATCTTCTGAAAGCCTCTAGTTATTGCCCTAGTGATGCCCCAAATCTTGTGCATTCAGCACTAGCCTGGTTTTAGGGAATGATTTCAGGCCCTGGAAGGGGCTAAGGTTTAGAAAGCACAAAATCCAAAGAAAGGAATATTGGCAGAACTATTTTTTAAGGGAAAGAAAATAAAAATAAAATAGCTTAAGTTAGAGCTCTTTTCCCAAAAGTTGCCTTTCCATGAACATAAAGTTAATGATGAATTGTACTGGTCTGCTTGAAAGCTGAGAGCAGTAGAATTATTGACATTGTTATAATACTGACCTCAATTGAGCTAAGCTCTAAATTCTGAGAAACAGGTTTTCAAACAGGTTTATAGGCCAAAGAGAGTCTGGAACACCCAAGGGCTTGGTTTCCCTTGCCAAGTAATCAGTCAAAGCTATTACCGTGGCTCTGCCTTTTCCTTGTGGCTAAATAACAGAGCCCAAGTGCACAGTTGCCAATTTCTAATGAATATTAGGTGTGGCCTCCATTTTCTACCGTGCAAGGGATATTAGAATAAGCAATATCCCTGAGAGAAGTGGCTTCATGCTTCAGAGGTTAAAGTGAATTTTAAAGCAACTTAGGTTGCATTTTAACCAAAATTAAAATGTTTATTGAGGGCTTAATAAATATTTATGAAGAGTGCTAGATAATGTTGGAAACATTTAAAAAATATATGTATAAGCATAGTTCTTGCCTCCTAGAAACACACCTTCTACTTGGGTAGATAAACAAAACCATCTGGGAAGTTAAATAACTATACCAGAGTTCATTTAAATAACACACTGGAAGATGTCACAGTGAGGTTCAAGACTAATTTCCAAGAAGATGGTAGAGAGATTGTTTGGTTCTATAACAGACGTGAGCTCATAACCATTGGCTATTCTTTGAAGCCCAGTATCTTTCAAAAGAGAAAATAATATACAGGAAATGATTTTGAATTACTTGGAAATGTTGGAAACACACAACATTTCTTGCTGTGTGTGTGCCCATGCATCAGATTAACCGGGGATGTGTATTAAAAGTGCAGATTCCTAAACTCTGCTCCAGACCAAAAAAAAAAAAAAAAGAAAGGCTGGCTGGCTGAGGGTCTGATGCAGGAATTGGCACATTAACCAGCACCCTCAGCTGATGAGCACACACTTCAGAGCTACTTAGGAGGAGACATGCCCGCAGTTCTCTCTTCCTGCTTTCCCTAAAGCACATGGGCTTTTTCCATGACCATAGATACCATCTAAGCAGTAATTTCAGGGTTTGGAGACCTTAAGAAAGAAAAGACTAAAACTATGCACAGTACCACATCTGCATCTGCAGCGTGCGAAGTGGAAATCTACAAGTTTTCCTTATTCAACAAGGAGTGTTTACACAGTCGCATTGGTGACCCCTACGATTAACGCAGTCTCCAAACTGATGGAAGTTATTTGCTAAAGATCTAGTTACTCAACCTCTATGGGGTTATTTAAGGTTTCTCATCTGCATAAGAAAAGGGAAACCTAGTACAGCTATAAATGCCAGTGTAGCTATAATTAGCACAGCCTGTCTGCTGCCTCCCTTTTCTGTTTTTCTAGTTATAAATACCGCCAAATCCCTGCTGCCTCTCCTAGGCCCCAGGGATCTGTTTATTTTGTAATAGAGAAAAGAACGAAGGGGCTTTTCCAAATTTGTTCGTAGTAGAAGACACATTTCTAGCTTCTCGTCTGTTTGTTACAAATGTATCTACATTTCTCTTCCTAACTAAGTCCATCATCCATAGAAGGAAAGCTTCTAACTTTACAGCAAACTTCTAACTTTGCTGGATGCTTTGGCTGCTCATATTCCAGCAAAAACTTCTCCATTCCCAGAGGAAGCGAAAAGTTCACACGAGGCTAACTCTAAAGGAACAGATTTCAATTTGTTGGCCACATTTTGCATTTCTTAATATTATTCTAACGGAATGTTCCACATAAAAATTAAAACCACTGCTGGAAATTCTCTCATTGCTTTGTTAGGTGGCATGATGTTTGAACAAAGACTAATCCTTAATGAACAGCCACGTAAAAACTTCTGTTAATTGTGAGTCAAATTATAACGAGCCTGTGAGAGGAGGAGATATAATGGACATATTGAGTTAGTTTGTCCCAGAAAGGGGTAAATGAGCATGATTTACCTTCCCCCTAAATTGTCCTTGGCTAGGGTTAACTTCTGGAAAACTTGTATCCTAAAAGAGATATATTTTTTTAAATGAGCAGGTAAAAAGGAGATGTTATCAACACAGTGCCACTATTTCACTACGCCAACAGGAAAAACCTGTTGAAGATCTCTCAGGTCCCTCTTCATAACATATTGTGCTTACATTAAACACAGCCTTTAACTTTTGTTATACTCTTCAGGTTTTATTTCATTTGAAATGGAAGAAAAATTTCCCATGTCTTCTCTAGGAAAGAAAAGGACAATCTTTTCTTTCAACTTCAAAGTATGTGTTTCGGATCCAAAAGGATCGCCTTGTTCACTTGTTTATTTCCACAGAAAATTGCATTTTTATTTTTGGTCAACTTCTCTCCCAGATTCTCTGATGTACGATCCAGAGCGCATAAAGGAAGTGAACGGAAGGAAGCAGGGGGCCGGGCGGAGTGTGGGTACAGTGTCTCTCGGAGTAAAAGGGTTCTTCAGGCTTGTTAAGGGCATGAAAATTCAGCAGAGGGGTTTATCACTGACTGTTTCTCAACCACTGCATTTGACAAGGCCATCTCCTGTATTGCCGGATGACGTTAAGCTTTTTTCCTATATTGAAAACAGTTACTGTTTCCCAAAAGACTGGAAAGCAGAGATCAAGGTGATCACGTTATTAACACCGGTTATTACTTCACTTCTCTGTAGCCACGTGAGGCTTTGAGAGAAAAACTTCATCACCCTTGATCCCCTGAAGTTTAACTTGAATGAGTCCCACTTTTTTATTGTTAATTAATTAATATGACAAATATGTGTTTGCCCTCCTGCTACGTCGCAGCCACTTTTTCCGGCCCGGGGCCTGCAGCAGAAAACAAGGCATCAATCTGGCCGCGTACAGTCTTGTAAAGGTCGGGCAGGGAAGCCGCCCCGGGAGGAAACACTTGTGCAAAGAGAGATGAGGAGTGAGCTGTATCCAGGGGAAGAGCGACCAGGCAGGACAGCACCTCGAAGGCCCGCAGGCAGGAGCCAGGCTCCAGGCCTTAGAAAGGGCCCTGAGCCCTGTGGGGCCGCCACACATGGGGGGGGGGGCAGGAGAGGGGGTGGAGAGGAGGTGGGAGGAGAGGCAGAGCACACTGCTTCGGAAGGACTTCAGCTTTACTTGAGCAAAGGGAGGCCACCAGAGCTGGCAATGCTGGTGAAAGTTTTTGAATAAGTGAATTGTTTATAACCTGCATCACACTATATGCAAAGATATTACAGAGCATAGTTTTCTGCACATCAGTCACTTTCCCTTGTAATCTGGTGGTGTCAGTTTTTCCTATCATGTTTAATAGGTTCTTTTTTTCTATCATGTAAACAAAAGTTGGCGGTTAAATCCATTTTCAGATGATGAAAATTTGCTAACTGTAATCTCAGTCAACAGTTTTTAAACTTACACTCTAAAGAGTAAAACAAAAATGGTGCAAGCATACTAAAATACATTTTTAGGGACATGATTATAAAATGATGAGGCCAATTCTATAAAACATTCATGGAAATGATATTACTTTATGTAATAAAATTTTAAAAATTTTGTATAATGTTTGTATATTAGCTCAAATATGTGGATTTACATGAATTCACTTTTTTTTCTTCTCTTACAGGAACATATATATGCAAGAGTAAGTACTTTTATCTTAATAAAAAAATGTAAAAATCATGAGGAAAAGCTGTTGAATATTTCTTTACAAGTTATACCTTTTAGTTTTTACAATTACGTTATTGCTTTTAATAAGTAAATCAAGATTTGAAGGCATTTGCTGTAGGCATTACTTGTGCACTTATTTCCAGTTTGTCTGAGATGATCTTCTATATTAAATTTTTATTACATGTACTTTACTAAACTTTTAGAAGAATCCTGGGATATAATTTACTTAAGTCATAAGTTTGCTGGTGCCAGGGACTCTTTAGGAACTGCTCATCACACATATGTTTAGGAATCTTAATGTGTCCAAACATTTTTTCCTAAGAACATTAGTCTTAAAAAAAAATCTCAGATTAATACCATAAGGTTTTCAAAGTTTCCACAGATTAATGTACAAAAGAAAAGACTCCTTATGCATTATAGTAAAATATTGGGTTTCTTCTCAATTGGATTCTTGTATGATTTACAATGAAAAAATTATACCCACATATACAGAATGAAAATAAAATATTTAGATGAAATAGTTGGTCACTAAGACAGTATAGAAATTACCTTTGAAGATGCCCATTTTTATATAAGAAAAGAATATTTAGCCCAACTAATACTGAAAGGGTGATATTAACTTACATACAAACTCAAAATAGGACTTGAAAAAGCACATGCTTTGCTTAGTGTGGTCAGTAACTATCTAAGGTCCTGAGTTCCTAGTCTTTGTGTGTGAGTGTGTGTGTGTGTGTGTGTGTGTGTGTGTGTGTCCTACTCCAGAAACTTTACATCAAGAAATACAAAATTTACAAAGGAAAAGTTATATTAATTTAACCTGTCAATAGCTGCCATTGATGCTTTTGTGCAGAACAACCATGAGGAAAGACAGAATTCCAGAGTGAGTGGGAGAGTCAGGCATCATCCAGGAGGCCTGCAGGCTAAGGCTTTATACCTCAGCCAGGCTGAGAAGTTAGTTTTTGACACACCAAACAAGCACCCAGTTCTCTCACTTTATAAGTCTTTCCTTTCACACAAAAAAGTTAAAAAAAATCCCTACAGTATAAATAGATATGAGTAGGTTTATTCAATGAGTTCCCAAATGCGGGATCACTTGCATTTGTAGATGTGGGTTATAGGAAAAGAGGGCCTTTGGGTCCTTCCACACCTGGGCCTTCCTGGCTCCTCTCCAGTGATAGCTGAGGGGCTGGGGGGCAGGGGTAGGGACGGCTGACTCATTCTAAAGCCTGTGCCCCTGGCTTCACCATGCCCAGGACTGGAGACGCACAGAGCTGGATGCCTAGAGAAGAACTTCACAGACTACAAAGTTGGTTTAGGTCTTAGAGAGGGAGAGAGAGAGAGAGAGAGAGCGCGAGAGAGCAGGAACCGAGGGACAGAAAGAGGGAGGGAGGGAGGGCTTCAGAGGAGGAGAGGGAGAGATTGAATTATTGTACAGTTAGCACACACAGGCTGCTCCATACAGAATACCTACAACGAACAGTACATTGGATTGAAATACTTGCTTAAAAAATTGCACTAGCTTTTGCGCGATCCTGCGGTGTGGGAGTTAGCAGGCTGTGCGTGTCCCCCGCAGCCCACTCTATACATCAAGGACCGAAACAGAGGAAGCGTATTCGGAGCGTGCGGCTGGATGAACATCAAAGGCGCTTCTGCAGGGAGCTTTCTTTCTTCGCTCGGGTCAGGGGGCGCACAAGCTGCAACACACAAGGGTAAAAGGGGACCTCAAGTGCTGTGTAATCGCTAGGCTCCTTGGCAGCGGAGGCCAGGGATGTAGCGGCCCAGAGCGTATTTAGGAGGGCTGGGTTTTTCATGGCTTAAAAAACAATCCCTTACTTATGGAAACTGAACATTTTCTGGGTTGTTTTTTGTTTTAATCTACATTTTTAAAAGTACAGAGAAAGGCAAAGATATTTATAATTTCTAAAAGGATTACTTTGAATTACAATTTTAGGCAAACATCAAAGACAGTATTAAAGTGACAAGAATCAAAGAATCTGCCACCAAAAAGTCACCCCCCCCAAAAAAAAAAAATCTGACACAATCCCATGTTCTAAAGCAAGATCAACATGCCTGTTCTAAATTTAACTGTCTCCGGAAATGCAGTGTTGGATTTTCATGTTTTTATACTGCTCTGTATGTGTTCTCTGTCTGATCAGCTATTCCAGCTTTTGCATCTCAGAGTTTCTATTTATCTAAAAATATATATATATATTTAAAAATATATATATGTATTATAAAAAATATATAAATATAAATATATAAATATAAATATAAATATAAATATAAATATATATATATATATATATATATATATATATATATATATATATATATATATATATGAAACACTGCAAAACAGAAAATTAAAATGAGGACAGTAAAGACAATGGGTGGTCACATTCCAGAGTTAATTAGGATAACATTGCCTTATAGATACTTGAACTGTGTCTATCTATCTGTAAAGATTGATGCTGCATGTTCATTCTTATACATGATCTCTGTTCAATAATTCGATCATTTTTTTAGGATGAATTTCTAAAAGTGGGATAACTAAAGCAAAGGGCATTTGGTACTTATTACCAGAAAATTTCAGAAAAGTTGAGCTAATTTATATTCCCACTACCCACATATGAGTTGTCCATTTATCTGCTTCTTGCCAGCACTAGATACAATTAATATTTGTATCTTTGCAACATTTGGCAAGGTAATAGGCCAAAAATAGTAATGTATTGTTTTAATTTTCATTAATGATGATCTTGAGCATTTTTCATGTATGCTTGAGCATTTGCATTTCACTTCTAATAAATTATTTTTTTATTGATTGCTCACTTTCATTGAGATGTTCATCTTTTTCTAACAGATTGATAATGGTTCTCTAATTAGCAAATGTATTAAACTTTTTTGTTTTTGTCTTATGTGTTATAGATAATTTTTTCAGCTTTTCATTTTATTTTTAACATACTTTATGGGGTTTTTTCCTGTTTTTGTTTTTCTCTGTACAATTTTATAGAGTAAAATTTTTAATAGATTTATCATTTTTTTCTAGTGTGGCTTTTGGATTTTGTGTCTTGCTTAGAAACTCCAAGAATGTTTTTAAAGCATAATCTTATGATTTCTTCAAGTTATTGTATAGTTTCATTTTTAACATTTAAATCTTTGATCTAGCAAGAAATTATTTTGGTGTAAAGAATTTATTTTTATTATTCTTTCTATGTGAGTAGCTAATTATCACAACACCCGATACTGAATAATTTTTTTCCACTGAGTATGAATGTCATACTTACCATGTAATTAATTTCCATACATACCTGCATATATTTCTTGGTTTTCTACTTTGTGCTAATCATCTGTCCATACCGAACTGCTTTCATTTTTGCAGCTTTGTATTTTAATACCAGGCCTAACTAATCTCAGCTCAGCATTCTTCCTTTCAGAATGTCTTGGATATTCTTGCATGTTTCCTTCTTTAAAAACTTTCTCTTTTTTAAAAATTATGTGTACCATGGCTTAAAAAACCAGATAGTTCTACAGGATTTAAGAAAAATAGTAGTCCCCTTCCCTCCTACCTGCTGCTAAATGCTCCTCACAAGAACACAAGCAATTTCACACCTTTTAGTTGACTCTTTTGGAATTTATCTTCCTGACTCTAAAAACATCTTTGGCTTTGCCTTTTTGGGTATTATGTAGGAGACAATTATTTACCTTTCTTTCCTACCCCGTCTCCACCACACACACACACACACACACACTCGCACATTCTTTCCACCTTTCCACTCTTCTCCTCACCTAGTTACATTATAATTTGGAGTAGAGCAATAATCAGTGTTTGGATTATTATATGTGAGTAAATTTCTTTTCAGAGCTAAACCTTGAGATAAATGATTACTTGTTTTTCCGGGAGTTAATTATTGTCTTTTTTTTTTTTTCATTTTCTTAGTTTTCTTTCTGCTAGTCATTAATGCCAAACTCACAGCCAGTCATATTTCAGGCCTGCCAGGTGCATTATGTACACTATCACCTTCTTCTCCTTAAAAAAGCTTCCCCCAGAGCCTCTTGAGCTTGTCCTGGTGACACTGGGCACAGCTGTCTTTCAGAAATTCTCCTCCCGTCATTCTAGGGATTCTCTTGGCCTCTTTCCTGTTTTTGGTAGAGTGCCCTTCCACAGTTTCTTCTAGTCATCAAGTAATGCACGGGAAGTAAAACTTTAAGAAATTTTATATCTAAAATATCTTTATTTCACCCTCATATTTAATTTATAGTTTGAATTCTGAACTATTGAATTCCAAACAGTAGAGAATTCCAAACTGAAAATCATTCATCTTCACATTTCAACGGTAATTCTCATTGTTTTCTGGTTTTCAGTGTTGCTACAAGAAATCTTAATTCTTGTCTGGTTCCTAATCGTTTGTACCTGTTTGTTTATGTGTTTCTCTGGAAGACTACGGGATCTTCTCTTGGTCCCCAATAGTCTGAAGTTTCATGAATGCCAAGGTCTGAATCTATTTCATCCATTGTTCTGGATCCCCAGCCTGCGAACTTATGTTTTCGTCTCGAATTATTTCACTCATGATTTCCTCCCCACATGTTCTCTGTTCTCTCTTTCTGGGAGTCTCATTATTTTGATATTGGCTCTCCTAGAACAGTCCTCTAATTTTCTGCATTTTTTATTTTTATTTTCAATCCCTTTGTATTTTTGCTCTTCTCTCTGGAAAGTTCCTGAACATTTTTTCCAGCACTGTGAGTTTTTACTTCTGCTGTTATCCTTTCACTTCCAAGAGGTCTTTCTCAGTCCACCAGAGGATCTCCTTTGTTGGTATTGTTCCCTAAGAATTGGGCTGTTTCTTAAACAGGTTTTCAACTAGTCCCTTCTTATTCTAGTCTCTTCTCTCTCTCTCTTCCCCCACTACCATAGGTTCTCAAGAAGTCTAATTAATGAACTTTTGGAAGAATGATTAAATTATTACCTCTCCATATTTCTGGTTCTCTCTGGTCTGCTATATCAATTATTCATTCATCTCCTTTACATCTTCTAAAATTATTGATAGTTCTATATCTATTTTCATAGCTATTTTTAACTTATGGCAACTGTTATGTGCTTATTATTTGTAGGAATATACAGTTTCCTCTAAAATTGACTTAATGTGTTTTAAAAGGGGAATACTGTACATTGAAAAAAATCAATACTGGTATAGTTGGTTTGTGGGTACTGTAAATGAAATATTAAATTTAGGATACTTATGGTCATAAAATAGAGGAAATTCAAAGTAATATGATCAATAGTTACATGATTATTTTTCTTTTCTCTCATTTTCTCCCTCTAATTAAGAAATACAGATGTGCCTCAGTATTGAATATCTGATTTTTTTGTTTTCCCCCATACTTTTTACATTGTTTAAATGTCATTTTTGTTTTCATTGTGGAACTGTTTTCTTGTATTGA
The DNA here is from genome assembly GCF_054644295.1 of Miniopterus natalensis. Lineage (NCBI taxonomy): Eukaryota > Metazoa > Chordata > Mammalia > Chiroptera > Miniopteridae > Miniopterus > Miniopterus natalensis. The sequence continues at coordinate 140,013,666 of NC_142081.1, read as the reverse complement.
TGTGTAGCTCTTTATAGCCAAACTGGATGCTGCTAAAACAAAGCCAGCTGTGTTTACTTGACTTTGTAAAGTCCCAATAATAATTTCTAATGAGATTAGTGTAGCTACTTATGGTGCTAAATACTTGCCAAAGAACTCATGATAAGAGGGAGGAAGATGAAACAGAATTTCAAATTAATAACCACCTTAGTTTTTAGCCCAGTATGTATGGGGAATTGTTACACATTCAGTTACTTTCTGCGGGGGAGGTACCTGGTAATTGGTTGCTTGGCTGAGCTGGGTTTTATCACACATAGGATGCATCTGCCTCGAAGTTATCAGAACTTAATTTAATTGGGAGGGATTAGATGGGTGAGCTTTGTGGCACTCAATGCCTGGAGGGTCATTATCTCATAGCACACCCTCTATTTTCTTGACCACACTGCTTGTCTATGTGATGCAGATATCAGAACATCAGTGTTCATCACTTGGGCAACTGTCCAAAGTGCATGTCTGAAGACAAATGAGACTTCTTGATTTTGAGAGAGCCTTTTTAATATTTGCATTTGTGATGCTTTTAAGAGAAACAGTAATCATTCATTATTGTTATCATTGTCATTTGAAATATAAAAGGGAGAGAATAGAACTTTGATGCCAAAGAGTGATGGAAAAAAAAGTAGTGATGAGATCTGGGCACAACTAAAAGGGCCTAGTTTGGTTTTTGACAGGTCTTAATTAAGAAGAAAGGGGGGCAGCTCCAAGATACAAGGATATCCTTTAATATATCTGGGGATCTTTAAAAATAAAGTAAGTGGACCACACTGATAAACTATCTTGTCAAAACTGAGTTGTCTTGGAATCATTTGATTATATTTATATTTTGATGGTATGTCCAGTGTTCGTTAGAAGATTAAATAAACTAATACTTGGTGATAGTCAAAGGAAAAACTCAGAAATTCTGATCATATTCATATAGGTAATATGGTTTTTTATAGTTAATATCTTCTATATTCCTGGCTTGTTCTTATATAAGGGAATTGTTCCTACTTAAGTCTCTAAACTGTTGTATTGTTAAAGAATCTCTGCTTAAGACACCTAAGAAAATGAGTTCTTCGTATTCGAAGGTTCAGCTATTGACACACCATCAGTTAGGAAATACGTTTTTATTTTTATTTTTTTAGTATTCATAATATTTACATTTTTCTCCATCTGTGTCACCCAGTTATCTTGGAAACCAATAACATCTCTCTCTCTCCCTCTCCCCTCATTGCTTTTTTGCCACCTTGTCTCCTTACCTCCCTTCCTTAATAGATTTGGTGCAAATGGGTAGAAAGTACAAGATACATCGTAAAAGCAACCCTTTACTCCCTTGAAAACCTTTTTTATTTTGGTTTTCCTGAAAGAAAAAAAAAGCTACCTTTTGGTCTACTTCAATTTTTGTTTCTATTATGATATATATCATCTTTTGCTCAGCATGTGAACAAAATTCCTCAGTCATTAGAACCATTGGAAATTTGGGAGGGGGGGGCAGGGAATAAGTTCAGTATAAAATAAAAGCACATTACAAAAAATCTGAGAAATCTCTCACTTCGGTCTACAAATATTCATTGAGAGAACAGTATATATCATGCTGGAGTTGTAGTGGTGGCAGGGAAACTGAGCATAAACGGGAGAACAGAGAAACAAGACGATTTCAGATAATGATAAGTGCTATGAAAAAGTGAAATAGTAAGAAGGTGTGATAGTGACTGGTGTGTGTGTGTGCACATGTATGCATGTACACATGACAATCAAAGTTCCCTCATTTCTCATTTTTCAAATGAAGGGTTCAATTAGATGATCTCTAAGGTGCCTTCAGATCTTTTCTAATGATGCAATTTTCTAATTTTGTTCAGTGTTACTTAGATTCATTTCATTATTCCAATTATGTGATCTGTTGTCTATCCATATTAGTGCTTGAAAATAATAATTGAATGAAAAATCCACCTATCAGGATTTGAAAACAGTGACTGTTTTCTCTATCTGCTAAATAAAAACATAAAACAAATAAATATATCCCTCCAGCAGAAGGGACTCAAAGTATGATTTTCATCCATGTTTCAGTTACAATGTCTCTTTACCTGCCCCTTTGCGTGAAGAGGTTTTTAGAAACGACTGCGTCCTGGCTGGAAAATGAGCGAGAGTGGGTTGGACAGAGACCCGATCGAGCTTATAGTCGGGCAGGAGGGTTCCCTTTCATGCAGCCGTTTGAAGATCTGCTGGCGGAGAGCAATCCACACGGAAAGCCACTGCAGGACAGCAACAGTTAGTGATAGCGATGGCATTAACAATATGCACAGAACTATTGCATTCATCACAAATCTCCTTTGGGGACTGAAAAGACCTCTGGAACAATATAAACGCAACTTCTCAATTTGGTAAAAGAGAGAAGACAATGCTTTCTTTTGACAATACTTGTCATCTGTTTAGAGTTTTAAATGATGAGTTTATTTTCCTCACCAATAATCACAAAAAATACCACTGGTAAAAAGCTTTTTTCTTGGTTGTCATGGAAAAAATGCATTCCGGCATTGCTTGTTTCCCTCTATTATTTTAAAGCCTGTTATTAACGAAAACCTGTAAATGGGACATGGATGGAAACGATGCTTTGAATCTTTTTGGTGGACAGCTATACTCGTGGTTTGTTTTTTTGTTTGTTTGTTTTCGTTTTTTGTTTAGTAGGATCTTTCAGCCTTGCTTCTCTCTGTCACCCACGGCTCTTGCTTTCCTTTGGAAATCGTGCGTAGCCAAATGGATGGGGTGGGGAAGAAGAACAGTTTCAGGATTAATCTTTTCAAAAAATCACAAAACTTAAAAGGAGTTAATAAAACAACTGTTCACAAAACTGACATCATTTATCTCTATTGTAGAGGCAAGCCGAACCTAACAAACATGAGCTCCCTGATGATCAAGCCGATTCAGCGTGTGACGAAATACCCCCTATTGCTGTGCGAGCTTCGCAATTCCACCCCCGCCTCTCACCCGGACTTCGAGGCCGTGGAGGAGGCCTTCGCCGCAGTGAAGGACATCAATGTCAACATCAACGAGCTTAAAAGACGGAAGGATTTGGGTAAGAAGAGATACGAGGAATGAATTGGGTGCTTTCCGTGACTGGCGTGCTCTGTTCGTGTTTCTGAGAAGTTACAGCAGTGGTGGCGATCATGCTCATTTGATTTCTAGAGTTAGGAGCTCAGGAAGAGAGTGTGGCTTTGCCTTGCCAGCTGGGTTCAGGAGAAGATCATGAGGCACAAACATGACCATTAAAAAAAAATCAGTCCTATAGTCAACCTCTTGTGGCCACTGCAGGGCTGATGACATACTGTGGGCCGAAGGTACCCATAACGTAGAGTCTTGCCATCCCTGGCAGTATGTGTGGTGAGAAGGAGACACGGTGAGGCTGGATAGCTGGAGCCCTGGGAAGCTAGAGCCAAAAATTAGTGGGGAAAGGGGAAGATCCAGGTGAGGGGGCCCAGCTAACACATCAGCTCACTTGGTTCTGGCACACAAAGGATGCAGATTTGGGGGGTGCAACAATTGTTCCACTGAAAGGGGCAAGTATATTTTTTCTCAAGTCAACAAATTATTGTTAACTCTTTGTTAACTCAGTTGTAAAATTGGTGTCCAAAGTAGATTGTAGATTTCAAGTCAGGAGGCATAATTATACTGATCCTCTCATCTGGATGTAGTGGTGCATTGGGTTGGCTCATGGGTCCTTTCTCAGTGAGAGTTTTTAATTGGCTTTGTACTTCTAACATTAGCTCTCAATTCAACATTAAAGCAATGGCAGGACTTTGGGGCTAACTGTCAAACCACTTCACTTATTTTTATTATTTTATTTTCTAATTTTTAAATTCAAAAGTGGTATGTATTTGTATTAATAAATTCAGATTATAAAGGGCATAGAGTAAAAAGTGAAAGTGGTAGAGAAAAAGGCACCACAAACAAAATGAAAAGACAGCCCATAGACACAAGATTACTATCTAGAATATATAATTACTGGTATTAAATCAATAATAAAAACATTCGAATACAAAAAACCCATTAAAAATAAAAATAAGCAGTTTACAGAAAGACCAGTATGTTTTCAAATGCTAAACTTCACTAATAATCAGGGAAATGCAAATTACAATGACAATGACATATCATTCTCAGCCTATCACTGGCAGAAAGATTTTTAATGGACAGCGTTAAGTGCTGAAGTTCAGTCTGGAAGTGAGAATGCAAATTGGAATCACCACTTTTAAGGACAGTTGACAATATCTAGTGAAGTTAAAGATTCACACACCCAAGACCCAGAAAATCAATTTCTAGATATTTGAGAAACTCTTGCCCATAGTTAATAGAGAGGTATACTGGTAACTACTGGTAATAGTTTTGTTCATAATAGCAAAGAAAACCAAAGAAAGAAAAGAAATGGCTTACATATTTATTCAGATAATGGGTAAACTGTGTATTATACCCTGTGATATCATGAGACTATAAACATTATAAAAATTAATTAAAGTATATTTAATTAAAGTATATCAATTGGATAAATCAAAATAATGTGGAGATTTTAAAAAATATATAAAGTATCAAGTGACAGAAGAATATATGCAATTTGGTACCATTTTCATAAAGATTGACATCATTCAAAATAATACTGCCCAGCCGGGCGTGGTTCAGCGGTTAAGCATCGACCTAGGATCCAGGTGATCAGGGTTCGATTCCCGGTCAGGGCACGTGCCCGGGTTGTGGGCTGCAGCCGATCAGTGACTCCCTCATCATTGATGTTTCTGTCTCTCTCTCTCTCTCCCTCTCCTTTCCTCTCTCTGAAATCAATAAAGATATACAAATAAATAAATAAATAAAATAATAATACTATGGCCCAGCCTTGGTGGCTTAGTTGTTAGCATTGACCTATGGACCAAGAAGCCACCTATTCGATTCCCCATCAGGGCACATGCCCGGGTTGCAGGCTTGATCCCCAGTAGGGGGCGTGCAGGAGGCGGCCAATCGATGTTTCCCTCTCATCAATGTTTCTATCTCTCTCTCCCTCTCCCTTCCCCTCTCTCTAAAATCAATAAAAAATATTTTAAAAATTAATTAATAAAAAATACCATGTATTGTATTACTGCATACATATACAATAGAGGTATAAAAATAGGTACAGATATAATAAACTCATTATTTAGGATCACAATTCCTGTAGGAATTAAAGATGGGGTTCAGAGGAGCTTCACCTGTTATGTGGTTTTTTAATTAAAAGATTGGAAACAAGGCAAAGTTAAAGAATTGACAAAGGTTGGAGACAGATAATAGCCATAATATTATTTTTTTACTTTTGTGTTTGCTTAAACTATGTCAAAGTTTTAAAGATAAAACCTTTCCCTCTCCCATGATTCTAGTTTGCATAGCTAAGATTTTATCGTTTTCTTCAGATTTGGGGTTTTTTCCCCTACTTTCTCACTCTTTTTTCTTCTTTCCTTCCTTTCTGCAACATGTATGACATGCTACAGTTTGCTGACTTTTGAAAAACTCAGTCATATAGCATGAACATTCTTCTTTTTAATGGTTCCACAGTATTCCACTTACGAGCCTGTCATAATTTATTAAACGATTCCTCTAGGACATACTTTTAGATGGTCTCCAACATTTTGCTATTAGAAAAAATGCTGCAGCAAACACAACTTCGTAGGCTTCTGGAAAGCAGATTTCTGTGCGTGGACCTCCTGGTCATAGACTATGAATATTTTAATTTTTATAAGGTTCTGCCAAGTTGTTCTGTACCAAAACTGTGCTAGTTTAATCCTCACCAACAGTATGTGAGGTTGCCCATTTCTCCACGCCCTTACCAAGCAGGAGTGTTGGGGATATTTAACATTTGAACGCTATGAGAGGCGAAAGTGATTTTGAAGATAAAAAAGAACAGCCCAGTCCCCGCCTGGTGGCTCAGCTGGTTCGAGGCTGCAGATCCGATTCCGGTTGGGGGCACATGCAGGAGATAACCGGTTGAAGGTTCTCGCTCACATCCATGTTTCTCTCTCTCTCCTTCTCTCTCTTCTCTCCTCTCTCTCTACCCCCTTCCTCTCTCTCTAAAAAATAAAAATAAAGTGAGTAAAGCTCAGAGAGGCGACTCAGTTTACCCCAAGTCTCTCTGTTAGTAGAAAGTCAGGCTAGGATCTGAGGCCTCCTTCGGCTGGTCCCGATGCTTCACTCGAGAGCCCAGAGAGTAATCTGTTACCCGAGCGGAGAGGGAGAGCCCTGCTTCAGTGCCTGGGGTTCCTTTAATGCGGACCTGGGGCTCTGAGGGGCTCGCACCCGGGGACAGCAGAGTCTCCGAAGGACAGTGGGCGGGCCGCTGGAGTTAGGGTTGGGCCGTGGGGCTGGCGCACACGGCACCTGCTACAGGGAGCCCAAATCATGGATTTGTGTTTTAAATACAAACGTCGGTCTTGAATACTTTGGGTGAAAGGCACTGTCTGTGCTGCACGTGGCCAGATGTGACCTTGCATTCTTCCCTTTCAGTGCTGAAATACAAGAGGGCCGAGGAGGACGGGTCCCTGAAAGATAAATTGTCGAAACTGAACATTCACTCAATTAGCAAGAAATCCAAGAGAGTGACCAATTATCTCAGGATGCTCACCAGAGGAGAATCACAGGTAACTTTTCTTCTCCGACCACACACATTTTCCTAGGGGACATGAGCGCTGATATTTTTGGGAGGTTTTGTCTTGTTGGTACACAGCTGTTCCCAGAACACTGAGACTCAAGGTAATTGCCCAGTGCTGTTTCTCTCCCCCTCTCCCCGCCTTTTCTCTCTCCCTTCCCCCCTCTCTCCCTTCCTCAACCCCTCTCCCTCTCTCCCCCCGCAACCCCTCCCCCTCTCTCCCGTTTTCTCTCCCCTCTCCCTCCCCCCTCCCCTCCCTCCTCCCCCCTCTCCCCTCCCCTCCCTCCTCCTCCTCTTTCTCCCCCCTCTCTCCCCCCTCCCTCTCTCACACCCCCTTTTCTTTTGGGGGAATGGGATGGGGGTACTTCCACTCAGGAAGCAGGCAAAGCGAGGCGAGGCCATAAGGACTCAGCAAGGGCTGCCCGGCCCGACCCTCAGCATCCGCCAGCACACACTCTCACCCACGCAGGGCTCTCCTTCCATCCCTGTCCTATTTCAGCTTTCAGGACTCTCACTTTCCTTTGGGGCTCCTTGGTGTTCACCTTATCTTTATTACCTAGAGTAAAAGTGCTCGGGCGTGCACATGAGTGCCATTTCCTTCCCCCCGTTTACCCTTCCTCTGTCCCTCCCCACCCAGACACACATTGTGTTACTGGGTGGCTGTTTCTGTCAGCTGTTTCGCCTGACTTGAACCACTCCCACCTCAACCCCTAGTACATAATAGATGGGTTAGCAAAGCTTCTCAAATTTTAGTGGGCACAGAACTAGCTGGGGAGCTTGCCAGAAGATCCCAGGGTTGCAGCTGGTAAAGGGTACAACCTAGGAGTCCGCATGTCTACGAAGACTCCAAGCCTTCTGCAGCCGAATAACCCTGAAGGAAACGATCACTTTAAGAATCACACACAGGAAGGCCGTGGCCCGCAGGTGGCAATACGGTGGGCGTCTAACCAAATGTGGGCAGGCAGCTTCTTCAGATACTGTAGAGTACGTTTAATTTTCCTGCTCGCGCGCCTGGTTTCATCCCCTATGATGTTACCTGTCTAAGGGTGTTCATTTGAACTAGAGGCAGTGGTGTGGTGGCTCAGCATTGCTTTGTCACCTCGCTCTCTAGCTGCTGTGTCCCTCTTTCTCCCTCTTCCATTGTCTTTGCGGCTCTCTGACCACTAAGCTACACGTGGCCTGTTCCTCCTCTGAATGCCCAGCAAACTTCCAGAGTGCGTCCCAGCTGTGGCACTGTTAACAGTCGCAGGAGGTAGCACAGGGCAGAAATCAGGAACAAAATCTTTGAAATCGTCCAGATTTGGGACTGAACTTCACCGTGTCACTTACTAAATATTGGTCTTTGGGCACATAACTTAAATTCAATGTAATCATCTATAAATTGGGGAATCGTACTAGAACCTAACACATGGGGTGGCTGTGAGGATTAAATGAAGTGATGCCTGTAAAGAAACGACCTAACGCAGTGGGGAAGCACTCAGTACACATTGGCATCATCATCATTATTTTATATCATTACCTTGTACTGTTACTTACCTTTTAATGTGCAGACTTCTTACTTCTCACGTGGATGTAAACTCCTTTATGCTTGGTGTGTTAATCAGGTCTTTTACTTTCTATATTTTATAATGTTTTGACACTTTTAAAAAGCTGGCTGGCTGAGGGGAGAACCCAGCCCTGGGCCACACCTTTCTTAGAGATGGCCAAGGGCTCCGTTGGGATCACTTCTTTCATATGCAAACCAACCAATCCAGAATCTACAGCCGCAATCACCTCTTTACCTAATTCACACACCAATATTCCTCTGCCCTAGATACCAGGGCCTGGAACCAAGTAATTAGAGACCACCCGAATAGCCCCAGGCCCAGGGCAATTATTCAAACTGGTTAATGCTAAACTGTTTACTCTGCCCAGCTGTGTCTGTGGGGTCTCCCACAAAAACTCCAATGAGGACTTTCTCCATGCCTCCTCCTGCCACCTGACCAAGCCCACTGACCCCTGTGGCCCAGCACGGCATGCGGTGACCCCCTCTAGAGTACTTGTGGGCAAATACACTTCATCTGGGCCTTGTTCTTGTCTCCTTCTCTGGCTGCGATGACTTTCCCACACCGTATCCAATATAGACTTTCTGGGAACACAGGGCTCGTTTTATTTTTCTGCTCACTTCTTTATATTCTTCTAGGGGCTCACTGGGTCCACTGCACATAGGAGGTAACTCCAGGCGCCTCCTCTCAATGTGGACCTATCATGTGGGACCTTTGGGACATTTATGGTGTGTGGTCATAAATCAGAGAAAGGAAAATCAAGACATTTTAACTAAAGACAACAGCAATAAAATTGATTTGGGAATTCCTGTGAGAAGAGACAGTAGCCTCCATAGACATGTGGAAATATGTGCAAACAACTCTCTTCTATCCTTTGGAATGTTGCTTCTGGTTTAAGACAATCCCACTGAGAAACAGTAGGCTGGTCTCCATTCCGGGCAGGCTTTTGTAGAAGTTGTTATATTCTTTAACATATTTATCATCAGCGTCTGATATTTTTCAATTGTGAACTAAAAGTGCATTGTAGGTAAAGTGGCTTGGAGGGATATTAATTAGATTTCCCTCTTAATCTTTTGAGAGGATGTCCTGTCAGCAATGAAGCATTTCACTGTTAATCAGAAAATCAGCTGCATGGGCTGGACTGGAGAAGAGATAAATCTCAAATCAGTCAATTCTGCACTTGTCAGCAGCTCAAGGGAAATATTTGGTGGAGTTAGGATATAGAACTATTACCCAGGAGGAAGATTCTATTCAATTCATCACACATGTATTGAACTCTTAGGTGCCAGACACTGTATTAGAGCCTGGGAATGCAAAGAGGTTCTGATTTCAGACAAGTTGTCTTTGAATCCTGGTTTTACCGGTTAACACAGGCAAGTTTCTTTAACTTCCTATTTAGTTAAGCTAAAGGCCAAGCTTCTGTCACAAAGCAATTCCATAACATAAGCTTGAGTCAGCTTGTCATTTATTTCTCTGTCTTATAACAGTCCTGAAGTGTGGGTCCAGACGGGCTCTTCTGCATGAGATGCTGCAGGAACCCAGTTCTCCCCAGTTTTGTGCTTTGCTGTTTCCTAAACAGACTGTCTTCATCTTCCTGGTGGAAGCTGGGTCACTGCCAGGTCTTCATTTAAGTCCCAAGGTCAGTGTTATAAGGCCAAGGTTCAGAAATGAAACACATCACTTTTGCTCATGTCCTATTTACTCAAACCCAGTTCCAAGGAGGGAGCCAGCTGCAAGGGACTCTGGGAGGGGTAGGCCCTGGCAGGGAAGCTCTGTGTCTACCTTAAGCTGGAGGTGCTGATTCTATCAGGATATGTTAAATCTCTGCCATGCCTCCTGAAACCTGTTTCTTGATCTTCAAAATGGGACCAATCGTGGCACCTACCCCATAGGGTTGTGTGAGAATTAAAATGAGAAAACAGAAGACAGGTTTTAAGCACAGTGTCTGGAACATAGTGTTTAATAAATGTTAAAAGCTATTATTATTATTAAGGCAAAAATACTTCATCTCAAATGCTTGCAATGCGTCAGTGGAGAGAATAGCGAGAATAATTGACTAGTTTTGGGAGAGCACACAGGAGTAATTCATTTTCTACAGTGGAAAGAATAAAAATGATAGGGAGGATTCATAGAAGGGGTGACAGCTGAACAAGTCCTTAAAAAATAAACAGAATTTTTCAAGCAGAAAAGGGACAGCAGCAAATGCCAGCAAAATAAAGCAGCCTGGCTTGACTACAGAGAAGAAGAAATGGGCAATATTTCTCCTAGTATGATCCTTGAACCTCTTATTTTAGAAACCATCTGGGTCCCAGCCAAGGTATACTAAACAAAATAGCTGGTAATAAGGTTTTAAAAACTGCATTAAAAAAAAAAATCTAGCACAGCCTATTGTGATATACATCAAACTGGCTTAGAACATAGAAATCCTAAGGCAAAGAGTGTTAAATTTTGTGTGGATTACAAAGAACTATGCCACCCATTTAAACAAAAATCTTTCTAGATGAGCATTATTAAGGGGTTTAAAAATAAAAATGTCAGCCCACCCAGCGTGGCTCAGGGGTTGAGCGTCGACCTGTGAACCAGGAGGTCACAGTTTCATTCCCGGTCAGGGCACATGCACAGGTTTCAGGCTCGATCCCCAGTAGGGGGCGTGCTAAAGGCCACTGATCAATGACTCTCATCATTGATGTTTCTATCTCTTCCTCCCTCTCCCTTCCTCTCTCTGAAATTGAAAAAAAAAAAAGAGGTCACTATTTTCTATGTATTTAGGTCTAAGGTCAGCCATATTAAATTAACAAGTATATGAACCGGAGGCAGCCACAGTTGTTATCCAGCACCAAGCTGAAGAGTGCACAACGCAGGCAGCGAAACATTTGCATGTTCACACAGAGTCTGCAGCATGAGGCTGGTTCTGACCTTTGTAGCCATTTCGATGGCCAAGAAACAGTTCTCCCCATTAAGAGCAACAATAAGTGCACACTCCTGGAAACTGCCACAAGCACGTAAAAAGCATATTTTTCTGAACGCTTAACATATAAGATAACAAAAAATAACTGAATACACGTGACCACTAACTTAACTGCTGAGTTTTCTTAACAGAGGGCTAGTTCTGCTGAGATTACATATCATCTTTCAAATTTGAGTTGGTAAGGAACTATCGCATTTCTTTAGCCTAGAACCTAAGAATATTTTCTAAATAACTACAGTGAAATAAATTGGAATAGGTCTTTTCAGCAAAACGAGAAATTCCAGTCAATAGATTGTTTTGTTTTTCTGATTTCCACTTTATTTTATGGATTATTTTATAAGCTGAAAAATGTATTATCATCTAAGGGTACATCCATAATACATGTCATTAAAAGCAGCAGAGAAACATTTTACATCCTACTGCTGCTGTGACACAGGGGAAGCTTTACAGCGTGAAAGCTGAACAGCAGTTAAGCTGCGCCGGTGGTTTAGCTGCACATCAGCGGTGCCGTGGGCCGGTCCACCGAGAGTGCGGTGTTAAAGGCAGTCGGCAGGCTATGAAAGGTTTGCATCTCAACCGGGAGTTTTTGGTGATGTGCTGCCCAACACAGTCCAAGATACTTTTCTTTAAATACCAGATTCATTTGAGTTATAAAAATAAATAATTTCATCTCTATTTTAGGTGAAAGACAACACCTTTAATAGAGAAGAAAAGCTATTTAGATCTTTAGAAAAGACTGTGAGGCTCTGTCTGAAGAACATTTCATTCTGTCTTCAACATATACAGGTAAGGGAGACACGGCTGTTTTCAATGTTTCTGCCGGCAGGTACCGCAGTCCATGGTTATTATGAAGAGGGAATGTGACTGCTGGTGAAGGAAGCCATTATAAAGGCTTGGGTTTTGTTTTTTGTTCCCTTACCTGTTCAACCTTTCCCCCATCCAAATCGCCAGATTGTGGGACGACTGCTCATTTGGCTGACACATGGTACGGGTCATCAGCATGCTTTCTTTACACTAGACGTGAGTGCACCAATGCAAAACTGCAGACAAGGCAGAAATTTTATGTGTTTATTTTGTTTGACTAAATAAACTCCTAACTGGTCTTTCTACTGAATATAATTATAACGCACTCCAGTTGGTTTAAGTCTGATTTTCAACTAGGGCATGAGAGCCTCGTAGGGAACTGGAAACACGTATTTGCAAATTTGAGAGTAGAACTGAAAGAAAAAAGAAAATCAAAGAGGAACACAAAAAGAAATTAGAAGAAGTTATAAAGTAAAAAGTCCATAACATAAAGGCCATTTAAAAAACCCCATAAAACTCACATGTAGGTCTCAAATTTAGCTATATGCTACCTAGCAGCCAACCCCGCAAAGGCATGCGATCACACAATTCTAAGACAAACTGAGCACCTCTATGTATTTTACAACTAGTGTTTCACAATGCCCCCTTTATGGCTCTGAATGAAATTTATATATAAATCAACCTTTAGGTAGGTAGGCGTACATAAAAGAAAATCAATATAATGGAAAATAAATTCTAACAAAATAATACAAATTAAAATATGCAAATGCTCTTACACAACCATAGTTAAAGACAAAAGTACCCCACAAATTTCCAGTTCCCTGTGAGGTTTTTGTGCCCTTGTTGAGAATCAGACTGAAACAAGCCCAGTGGAGGGCAGTGTAATTATATTCAGAATGGATCCCATAAAGAAGACAAAGCGTCCTTAACAACATCCTGACAAGGGTCATGACTACGAAACAGAGTTACTAGAATTACATGCAAGTCAGTTAAATGGTGCCCTTCCCATTTTCCAGTTTTTCTCTTTGATATCTGTTTTTGGAAGCAAATGTTTGCACATTTAGATAAATTACCACAGCAGAGGATTGACAGGCACAATGATTTGGTGACAAGGTTCCATGCTGTGTAAATGCCTCTTGGGAACATCTACAGGGAAGTCTTCTATTGCCACTAGTTGATTCAACAAAAATGTGATCATCATCTCTTAAAGAGAGCATTAAATTCGCTAAGGAAAACGGAAGACATAAATCAAAGAGGAGTGGTATTTAAAATAAGGGATCTGTAAGCATTGAACGCTGAAGAACAGCCAATGAGAGAATTTAAGATGGACTCTTGATAAAGAGGGTGTCCTCCTCCAGAGCACGAGGAGAAAGTGACATAGGGGGAAAGTGAGGAGACAGATTGTTATGTGTAACCGGATTGTACAGAGTATTCATGAATTCTTTTCCTTCCTTTTTTTTCTTCCTGCCTCTCAGTGGGAATGGAGGGTTATGCTGATGAAGTACCCGTCTGGGATACGTGTCATCGTACTGACTTCGGAACTTTGCTCTTTGAGTAATTTTGTTCTTGGGTTTCAGGATGCCATGGGCTTAGCTCTGCAGAGTGTGCTGGAACTCCAGGTGATTTCATGCACCAAAGAGGAGGAAGAAGGGGACCATGCAGAAGCCCCCAGTAATGCCCCAAATCCCTGTGATGACTTCGTAAGTTATTTATCTTCATAGGTAAATGCAAATTCAATAGTAGGGTTAAAAGAAAAGCTGCCTTTCATTTTTATTTTATTTTTCTGGTTAGAAATAAAACATGCACTAAAGCAAATATTCATGTCAAAATGAGTAGATTTAAAACAGGAGATTTTTTTAATCATTAAATATTTTAAAGTGGATTGGTGAAGATTTCACTATAATCAGAATTTAAGAGGGTCCTAGGCTATGTTTCTAGGGGTAGTGAGTGGGCAACTAAAATCAACATTTAGTTTAAGTCTGCATGTAATATAGCAAAGATTTATGAAGTTAGAAAGCTGTGATCTTCTTAGAGTCCTTATAGGAGGCATGAAGACACTCTCTGAAGATGTGAGTTTTATCAACCTACTGTAGGCTCGAAAGTAAAGCCTTCCTATTGAGAAAGGGCTTTTACATAAGAGTCATATATTATGTCTCCCATTCTGCAATAAATATTTGTTTTCTAAGAGTTCTGTAAAATATACAGAATCATAAAACAAAGTTTTCGGAATCATAAAAACATACTTAAGCCAAGGAAATACTTGGGTGGTAAACTAGTCTGAGGAATACTAATTTTAATTTAGCCTCTTGTGCTCCATAGGTACTGTTATTACATAATAGTATTTCAAGTATTACATATAAAATATAATAGTCTCCTTCACCATCTTGCAGGTCCATGAAAGTGGTATTTTTGTGTTGGCATTATTGGCATTTTGGGTCAGGCAAATCTTCTTTGAGTGGCCCTTGTGTTGAAGGGTGTTTAGCATTCCTGGTACACCAGGCTCTAAATCTCAGTAATGTCCTTCCATCTCAAGTTGTGACATCCAATGAATAGCTCTCATATTTCTGAGTCCTAGGAAGTGATACAGCCTCTGAAACAGTAGAAAAACACTGAGAAGCACCTTGCATTCCTGGCACAGGAACATAGAAAGTCGAGATTACCTCTGAACTAAGATGATTGATTAGATCAATGAGAGAGGGAGGAGGGGAGAGATTTTATGACATATGTTAAATGGAAAGAGTGTGGCTAGTTCTTATACATTTTCTGGGCTTAACTACAGAATGCATATTTTAGAAAAGTCCTTAAGGGTTTGCTCTTTAATTTAATTCCAATTCATTAACTAAGTCAATAAATATTTATTAAGTGCCATGTAAAAACATAGTATATAGCTTCTCCCTCATTAAGAATGCTCCAGAATTTATAAAATGATGGGACAAGGTGTCCTTCTCTACCTTGCATAAAACCACAAGATGATAAATTAGGATAAATTAAAATATCAGAAAATTGAACATAAAAGTAACTTTTTATAGGTAACATATTTTAACTCTGTTTAAAAATCAAACATCTATCTGAAGGTACACAGAGTTTATATCTAACCATGAAAGATACTTATCTATACATTTTGCATAGGATACAATATTAAAACGAAATCTGATTCTTATTTGTTCTGACTACAATTCCCATGCACAGGTAAATTGGTTCACATCTATGTCACACAGCATATATATTGTAATTATAGTGCAGTACTGTAACTGGACTACCTGTTGAGTCCAGTCACATCACAAACACAGCAATTTATCCCAGAACAATAAACAGATTCTTTGCTTAGTCAAAGGATTCATTTAACAGTCTGCAGGTGCATGTGGATTACTTTATAAATTAGACATCAAGTTTTATCTGGGTTGGCTATTGCTAGTACCAATAAAAAATTGGTTTCTCCTCTCTTCTAGATTTCCCTTGAGTTCAAAGTTACCCGAGGCCATTTAAGTTAATTAATAGCAGCTGCTGCTCAGATCTGATTCCCTAGGACATCTTTCGGGGTACAAAAGGAAATCTTCCAAATTGCCATAACATAATCACATAACCCAAGCATGTATGATAAAGGGTAACAGTGGGTGGTCAGCAAACATAGGATACTTGTGCCCTTCGGGATAGAAGGGGAGGAAAGAGAGATAAAAGAAATTTAATACAGGGTGCTCAGGGTCGGGCATGGGGCGGGGCATTAATATGAATTTCATTGTTCAATGACTCAGGCCTGAAAATGTGACAATTTAAGACACAGAATCAGCATCAGCTTAATCCTTCAATGTATTTAAAGAGGAAGCAATAATTTGGTGGCCGGTTGTATCACGGAATAAAAATGCCGATAACAAGGGGGGTACCATCTGCATAGGGCATATAATTCCACTCCCCAAATTAGCTACCAGGGTAGCCAGGAAATTGGGGCAGATGTGGGAGCGACAGGACACAGTCTCTTCTTCAAAGGCCGACTCTCTTCCTTCTATCGCCAGCAAAAGTGGACGGTGAACCGGTGAATCGTTCACACGGCCTCGCCCGTCACAGGCCTGAGACGCCCCTCCCCCCACGTGCTGGGCCGGGACTGGAAGGGAAAGTGTGGGAGGAGACGACCCCGTGACGAAACCGGCAGCTGCAGAGAGCGCGTGGGGCATATCTGGGGTGTGCAGGCTTCAGCTTTCCTCTTCCCCTCACTCTCCAGGTTCAGTGTCAGAGCCTAGGGCGGCTGCGGGAAGTCCCTGACCAGGTTTAGGCAGCCGGGAAAATGACCACCTCCTCCGGTGGCTTGGCCAGATGTTCTGCCGCCGCCCCTCGCGCTCCGCGGGCAGGAGGGAGACCCCTGGTAACGGCGCCGGGTGCCCCGTGACCGGCTTGCTTCCTCCTTTTGGCAGGGAGCTCACTTGCAGAAGCTCGTCCTGACGCCCCTGTCCGCCCTGCTGGCCCTGTTCCCGGGGCCTCAGAAGCTGATCCAGAAACGCTACGACAAACTGCTGGACTACAGCAGCTCCCTGAAGCGGGCGGCGGGACACGAGGCAGACCTGGCCCAGAAGGAGTTCGAGGCCCTCAACGCCCAGCTCGTGGAAGAGCTGCAGGTGTTCAACCAGGCGGCGCGGAAGATCCTGCTGAACTGTCTGTGCAGTTTCAGCTCCCTCCTCAGGGACCAGGCGCTGGTGCTGCAGCAGCTTCACTCCACCGCGGGGCCGGTAAGCACGGCCTCGGCCTGCGGGGTCTGTGAGACGCCAGGCCCGCGCGGAGCAGCCTGGCCCTAGCGTGCGCGAGAGTGGTGCGTGCGCGCGCGAGAGTGGTGCGTACGCGAGAGCGTTGCGTGCGCATGCGTGCACGTGCGGTTTTTACTTAACGCGGAGCCAGTCGGATAGCCTGCGGCCCTCTCCGTGCTCCACAGGAAGCTTGAAGAGGGTTTCGCAGGTCAGGTTCGCTACGACTTCCACGCTCGCAGTTCGCGTTGGAGATTTCCTTTCCAAACGCCAACCCGCTTTCAGCTTTCCACTTCTCGCTCCTGACACCAGTGTCGCTCCGCCTGCCTGATGCTACGTTGCAGCCTCTCAGTATTTTGCATTCTCTTCTCATTCAGTAGGTTTTCAGTGTTAGCCATGACTCAGATGTGGACCCAGAAGGGAGGCCGTCTCAGGGTAATGACAGACGTGGGGTAATTGCCAAACTGGTCTTCGTTTGTTTTGTTTTCCTCCGAAGAAGAGAAGCCTGGGGGGGGGGGGGGCGGGGGGTGTGTGTGTCTGTGTGTCTGTGTGTGTCTGTGTGTGTGTGTGTGTGTCTTGGCACACTTCAGCTAATTACTAAAATTTTGTGACACACCAAAAATATATTTTTGGCTGATCTGACCAAAAAAAAGGGGGGAGGTGGTCCATAATTTTGACTCATTCACACCTTATTGTTGTGTTGGCTGTTGTCATTTTTTTTATTTGACATTCTGAGGGAAAAGAGGTCAGTGGCCCTGACTAAATAGTCAGGTATTGCATTTTTAAAAAATTTCTATGGCACAAAGGTTGAAAATCGTTACGTAAGGATATAATTTGATTTTTTTTCTGAAGGAGGAGAAAGATATTTACAACCTAATGTCAACTTTAAAAAAATCAGCTTGGTGTCTTCGCTCTTCATCTCAAGTCTATTATTTCTCATTCAGCTGGTTAGATATTTAACGGACATTTGGTGGAAAATTAATTGCCCCTACTTTATTTTTTGTGTATCTAATTTTTAACTTATCCATTGAATTAAATTATATTGAAAATCAGGTGTTACATTTACATGGTTCAAAAGGCAGAACTATGTAAAACTATATAGGCAGTTGCACACCCGCTCCTCTCTCCTAACCATCCCATCTCCTGCTCCTACCCCCATGATTATTAGTTTATTTTTATTCACTTAGGGCTACTTTTAGCCATTAAATTACATTTGAATATATATTGTTATTCCCCATGCAAAACTAGCATATCATAGCCGCCTTCTGCAACTTACTTTTTAATATCCTGGGGAGACGTCCATGTCCCTACACAGAGGGATGCCTCATTCCTTTTACAGCTTTATAATCGTCTACTGCACAGCTGTACATGAGTGTATGGCCAGCCCCTTATTTTGTGGGTAAAAACAAACTTTATTGAGATAATTCACATTCCATAAATTCCACCTATTTAAAATATACAATTCAAATTTTGTGTGTGTGTATTCACAGGAGTTGTGCAACCATCACGATGGTCAATTTTAGAACATTGTCATGGCTCCCAAAAGAAACTCTGAACCATTAGTGGTGACTCCACCTTTCCCCCTAAACTCCCCAGCCCTAGGCAACCACCAGTCTCCGTTCTGTATCTACAGATCTGCCTATTCTGAACATTCGATATAAATTGAATTATTCCATATGTGGTTTTTTGGTGGCTGGTTTTCATGCTCAGCATAGTATTTTCAAGGTCCATCCATGTTTTAGTGTGTTTCTGTACTTAATTCTTTTTATTGCCAAAAATGTTCCATTGTATGGATAAGCCACATTATATTTAACCATTTATCAGTTTGACATTTGGGTTATTTTTGGGCTATTATAAGTAATGCTGCTATAAATATTCAAGTTCCCTCTATCACTTTTCTGTGTGTGAACTCACATGTCCTTATCTCATGCTGATTTCTTTCTTGCTTTATGCTTTTGTGTGGGGAAACTTATTTTTGAGTAACTTCTTGAGAAAGAAAAACTGGGAGGTTAATATTTTGACACCTTGAACACGAGAAAATGTCTTTATATTACCACTACATTTAATTGATAGTTTGGATGGGTGTAAAATTCTAAGTTGTTCCATTGTCTTCTAGCTTCCACTGTTCCTCCTGAGAACTCAGAGGTCCATTTTGATTATTTGTATGTACTAGCCCTATTCTATCCCATTCTAAAGGCTTACAGCATTTTACTGTTGTCTTCGTCAGTCTGAAATTTAAGGATGATGTACCTTGGTGTGTTGGATACTTGGTGGGATCCTTTCAACCTGAAAATTAATGTTGTCCAGTTCTAGAAACTTTCTTTGAATGTTTCATTGATGATTTTTCTTTCTTCCTCTTCTCTCTCTGAACCTCCTGTTTTTTCCCTCTCATATTGTTATCGTTTCTTATTTTCTAACTCTTTATTACTTTGCTCTACTTCCTAAGACATTATCCTAACTTAATCTTCAAAACTATGTTTTGCTTTATTTTTGTTCTCATAATTTGAATTTTCAAAAGTTCTTTTTTGTTACATTAAAATTAAGACAGGTTGCTTTGCTTTTCATCATACTCTTTCATGTTAGAGGAATGCATTAGATGTGTGACATACTTGATCACTCATGGTTGACAGAGTAGGGGACTAATTGGCAGCACTGAGCACATAGGAGTTGAAAACTCTCAGCTTCACTCTTGTGTAGAGTAATCTGATTGTAATTTCATTTGGGAACACTTGATGATAACATCTCTAAGTCTTTTCTTCTTGGGCTGCTCAGAATCTCCAGAGGTGACTCTCAAGTCTTTAGCCTAGAGGGGTAATGATTGATTGCTAGGACTGCTTGACAGGGTCTCTGGGTCCAAAGTATGTCCACTCACTTAATTACCCTCTTTCTAATATGTGCCTAGTGTCTCCAATCTCGAGACTCTGTTTTACCATATGCAGAGAAGAAAACTTTATCATCTGCCAAGCTTCACTGAAATGTGAAAGAATCTGGGGATCCAACTGCTTCATAACAGTTCCAGTTGTCTATAACTACAAAACAAATTACACCAAATGTGGTGGTATGAAACAGCCAAAAGTCATTTATTATCATTGTCATGGTTCTGGGGGTTTATTGGGCTCCGGTCATCATTCTCATTGTCTTTCATGAGGCTGCAGTCAGATCAACAGCTGGGGGGGTCGAGTCTTCTCAAAGACTTCCTCAGGCCCCTTTGAGGTTGATGATGGGATGATGATGGAAGAGTCAAACTGCTGGGGACTGGAATAGCTGGGGCTCCATGGACCTTCCTCCTCCTTCTCTCTGATATTTCAACATGGTCTTTCGATATAGTGGCATAGTGCAGCTGGACTTCTTCCACGGTGACAAAAGTCTCCCAAGAGTGAGTGTCCCAAGAGAAACCAGCAGACACCGTGTGGTCCTTTTTAGCTTAATCTTGAAAGTCAGCATCATTTCCATTGTTCTATTCATTTCAACATTTGACTCATTGAAGTGTTCATAAAGGCCCACCCAGTTTTGAGGAGAAGGGATATGGATTCCATCTCTTGGTGGGAAACATGTCAAAACATTTGCGGATTTGTTTTAAAATCACTTAGCCTCTTTCCACTTCCCACTATCCCACCCTGTCACATTGGAGGTGACTACTGCCATAAAATCCTGAGCCTTTTCCATAAAATTTTATTACTATTTTTTCTTTTGTTGTCCTTTTATTAGGCTTGAATCTTTTTTAAAAAATTCCTGTCATTTTGATGTGATTTCTGGAGAAAGAAAATTAGGCCAGCCCGGCCGGGTGTGGCTCAGTGGTTGAGCATCGACCTAGGATTCAGACAATCGGGGTTCGATTTCCGGTCAGGGCACATGCCTGGGTTGCGGGCTCAATCAATGACTCTCTCCTCATTGATGTTTCTATCCCTCTCTCCCTCTCCTTTCCTCTCTCTGAAATTAATAAAGATATCTTTTAAAAAGAAAGAAAGAAAGAAAAAAAAAAAAAGAAAGAAAATTAGGCCATTTTTATCTAGGAGTTCTCATGTTGACCTAATTTTTCACTGCGGAGCTATCTTGTACTTTCTCAACTGTCCTTCACAGCTCTACTAAATTCAGTACTAACATGGTTAAGTAGTTTTCTGGGAACAATGCCATATTATTTCTACCTATAGGTACCACTGTTGGTTTCAAACATCTCTGAAGTGCAGAATAGAGTACTGGAAGAGATTCAAAATCTGAATTTTGTAAAGGATAACAGTGCCACATTTATTGAGAGGAAACTTAGTTTTGAAAAGAAGAAGCCTGTGCAGATTCTGGTGAGTTTGTAACGTTCACGACGATGACTCACTTCTTTGCTTTATTTAAGTCATAATATATTATTTTCCATGTCACTTATCTCATTTTAATATCCAATAATTTACACACTTATATTACGCAGATCAGATTTTTTGTCTATTTTTACCCTCTATACTATGAATTCTATAAGCTTATAGATTTTTATCTGTTTTGTACGTGGTGTATTTATTCCAAGCAACTAAAATGGTGTCTGATATAAAGTAGACACTCCATAAGTACCTGTTGAATAAAGAATATCATTTTATAGAGTACAGTTGCATAGTTCAAAACTTTTACTTTTTCTAGATAAGGAACTCCAGGCTGCAGAGATGAAGTCGCTCTCCCAAAGTCACTTGATGGTAGACCTGGCATGAGGCCAGACCTCTTGACCCCTGCCTAGTTTACTGACATTATTTCCCAGAAAAAAAGAGACATGCACATGTACAATTTACTTAATTAAATATTATTTACCAAGTGCTTAATATGCAAGGAAATGTCTACAGTATGACAAAGAACTAAAAATTTGTTCAACATACTAGAGGGATTAGAACCTCTGCCTTCTTATTTTCATTGAATTTTCTTTCTTCTCTACAACACTGCCCTCCTGTGCTAACTAGAGATATTTTCACTGTGTAACTCAGCTGGATACTTCACAATAATAACCCAATCTATGCCTCAGCACTGAAGTAATCCCAAATCCATGTATGGCTTCAACATTTTAAAAATTTCCAGAGGATGAATATTTATTAACCCAGTGAGGATTTCATAATACGTCTATCTAAACCAAAATTTCTCCTTACCTCTCCCAGCCAGAAGTGCCACGTCAAACTGACACTCACCGCTCCAAACTTCTATCCACCTACAGTGCAGAGGAATTGTATCAAGCCAAGCGCAAGTGCAATGCTACACAAGAATATGACATAAATCTTCTGGAAGGGGAGTTGGTGGCTGTGATGGAGCAGAAAGATCCATTGGGGAGTACGAGCAGGTGGCTTGTTGACACGGGAAGTAAGTGTTTTGCTTAAGGTGCACAGAACTACCTCCTCCTCTGGTTGAGATTTTCCCAGGGACCTCTGTGGGCTTCTCTAAACACACATGTTTAGAAAGTGTATACAAATGACCTTGTTTCTTCTTCTTTTTTTAATTCCTATCCAGTTGTAAAAGGATATGTATATTCTTCCTTCCTAAAACCCTACAATCCAGCAAAAGTACAGAAGATGTATGCTGAGAACAGGTCCTGCGATGATGATTTTGATAACATCAGCCTCTTTGTGTCTCCGCGGCCAGCTAGGGACAGTGTCACAAGCACCCCGGATGGTAGCATAAGTGACAGCAGCTCATCTCTTAGTGGCACATGTGGAAAGTTTGAAACAAATGGCACTGATGTTGACAGTTTCCAAGAGGTAGATGAACAGGTAAGAATTCCAACCTTGAAGTCAAAATGCTTGGCTGCTCAAATCATGAGAGATGTTCTCGCTAATGGCACTCTTTCTTACTGTAAGACTTGTTGGAAGAGTGTCAGCTTTGGTGTCAAGGAGACCTAACTCTATTAGCACTTACTCTCTATGCAAGTTTTTGCAAGGAATTCATTCTCTGAGACTGTTTCCTCCGATGCAAGAAAGAGGACATTAATTCCTATGTTGCAGAGTTGCTGTGAGGATTAGAGATAATGTGTATATGTAAAGTACCCAGCAGCAGAGTAGACAATAAATAGTAGTGTTACCATTACTCCCCTGCTGTGATGTGTACTTAGAGTGAAGGTGGTCTTTCTACACTCCCCCATCAGAGGAAAACAGCTCATACTGAACAGATTGCCACCATTAATAGCATGTGGAAAAATTTTCCTAATTCTTCTGAGAGCACTGTCTTCACTGCTATCTATGAATTGGCCATTTTTAATCTTGTAAAATGACATGTAATCTATAATGAAAATTTTAAGAGCTACTTTTCCCTCACTGCATCAATGCAAAAGCTACTGGGATGATCCTTTTGCAAAATGGTAAGTTACCTATAATATAGGGTTCCTTTTTTCTACCTTAGAAAGTTTCATTATATTTAACCGTTAATCCCCAAATGGTGACCAACTACCCAGTTACCTGGTTCTTTTCTTAACTTGCTTTTTAGTTTAGTGGCTTTTTATTAATTATTTGTTTTTTATAAGGGTAATACATGTTATTAGTGAAAGTTTAAAAAGTAGAAAGATTATATATATAATATATATTAAAAGTGAAGGCCTTTATTCCCTCCCCAGTTATCCTCTGATTCAGAGACAATATTCAGGTATATATTTTCAGACATCATGCATATACATGTTTATATATTTATACTAGTGGGAACATGCACATGTTAATCTTTTTTCAGTTAATAATGTATGTTATACAACAGTACCTAAATATCTGCCTCTTTTTTAAAGAAAAATTCTGCATAGTATTTCATTTTGTGGATATAATTTATATAACTATCACCTTAATAAGAAACATTTAGAATATTTTGGGATGCTTAAAATTTCAAACAACATTTTAGGCAAGATCCTTGTTTATCTATGTTTGTGCACATATATATCTGTAGGGCAAATCCCTAAGAATATCAGTGTCAGAGGATATGTATTATTTAAAATCTCGATAGACACTGCCGTACTGCTCTTCAAGAATATTTTCTATTCAGTTTCTTTCATCAACAATACATTGATTGCTGTCCAATTCATGACTAATATTTTTTTAAAAAGCTTTATTAAGCGTTTATTAAGCTTCTTCTACATATCATGAAGTTTATCCATTTTAAGTATACAATTCAATGACTTTCAGTGTATTAACAGAGTTGTGCAACTGTTGCCTGAATCCAATTTTAGAACATTTCCTTCATACTAAAGATCCTTTGCACCCATTTGCAGTTACTCTTCTTTCCCCCTTCCAGTCCAGGGAAATCAGTAGTCTACTTTTTTTCTCCAGAGATTTGCCTTTTTTGTCTATTTTGTATTAATGGAATCATACAATATGTGGTGTTTTGCAGCTGGCTTCTTTCACTTACCATAATTTTTTTGAGATTCATCCATATTATAGTATCTATATGTACTCTGTTGCCTTTTATTGCCTAATAGTATTTTATTCTATAGAGATAGTATATATTGTTTATCCATTTACAAGTTGATGAACATTTTGGGTAATTTCTATTATGAATAATGGTGCTATCAACATTTGTGTGCAAGTCCTTATGTGGATTTAATTTCTCTTGAGTAGATACCTCAGAGTGGAATTTCTTGTTGGTATAGTAAATTTATGCTTAACTTTTTAAAGAAATTGCCAAATTGTTATTCAAAGTGGCTCATTATGCTATATACCCAACAGCTATGCATGAGGATTGTGGGTTTCAGTTTTTTCATATAGTTGCCCTACTTTCTGTCTTTTTTATTATAGCCATCTTAATGTGAATCAAACAGTATTTAAGTTGCTTTTCCCTAATGACTCATGCTGTTGAGTATCTTTCATGTACTTATTGGCCATTCCTGTCCTTTCTCTGGCAAGATGTCTTTTTTTTTTTTAATATATCTTTATTGATTTCAGGGAGGAAAGGAGAGGGAGAGAGAGATAGAAACATCAATGATGGGAGAGTCATTGATCGGCTGCCTCCTGCATGCCCCCAGTTAGGGATCAGGCCCGCAACATGGGCATGTGCCCTGACCGGGAATCGAACCACGATCGCCTGGACATAATTTTTTATTTCTTCCAAGTTAGTTGTTTTTGCTGCTAATCCTAAGTTCATTGTCTGGTCCTTCATCTTTACATTTTCAACTACTTATATAATAATAATGCTATATGGCTAGCATCTTATTGTTTAGAATGTGCTTCTAACGTCAGCAAGCTGGAGCATAATGAATGTAACTAGTCATTAAAATGATGCTTTAGAGAGTTTTAATGGCATGAAAAGATTTTTGAATATATTTTCAAGTGAAAATGCAGGTTGCTAAAATGTGTACTCTAATTGCATGTTTATTACCACTTCAGGTAGGTAAGTAGAAAAAAAAGACAAAAAACAAAGAAAGGAAGGCCAGAAGCAAGTTGAATGGTTTCTTTCTATTTTTCTTGCTTTGCTTACCTTTATTTAAAATTGTTCTTTAAAAAATTACTTGTGTAATAACGATACATAATTGGTAACTAAAGAACATGAAAGCTTGCTCCTGAGGGTAAGAGAGAAAGATGAGCATTTTAAAAATATAACTATTTTGGCTTCCTGAGCTCCATATAATACTGCAAATGCTGGTTTGCAGCTTTTTTAGTTTTGGAAAGGAATATTGAAATATATTATGATTTTTGTTGTTGCTAATTGGAAAACTGGGATGAAATCAATAAAATGAGATTCAGTGAAGACAGGTAAGGTGGCTCACTCAGGAATAATTAAATGCACAAATATAGAGTAAGGAAATGCTGAACTGGGAAAGCTCTAGTGGTTATAAACAGTGGGTAACAAGATGGGTGTGAGTCAATAATACAATAATGCAAAGTACTATAAAAAAAGTAATGCTGTGGAGAACTGGATTGCATTCATAGAATATTGTACATAAAATGAGCCAGAGCTTTAAAAAGCAACCAATAAAATATATTTTAAGAAATGCCAAGGAAAAAAGAATCAGATGATTATGAGTTAGTAAAATTTTAGTGTGTCTGGACCAAAATATATTAACATTGAAAGTTAGAAAGATACATCCTAGAATAATTAAAATATTTAAAAAATAAGAAACCCTTTAGCTCTTAAATCCATAACAACTTTGAATGGGTAGTCTAATGTTACAAACTGTTGTCTTTTTAAAAGTAAACTTATTTCCATTTTGAGTATCTATCTTATGTTAAATGGAGGCATAAACACATTATATAAAAACTGAAAACTGCTCATCCTGAATTAATTTTGGACCACAATCACCTAACATATTGAAAATATATGCCATAATTTTGTACTTTAAATTTATAATTTCATGAAAATCTATATTTAGTGTTTAAAATATAAGCTCTGTTATAATTTCAGACAAAGCAGACGTAGGTGGAACATTTTATATATTCCCCTTAAGAGAATATGTGTCAAAATGAAAGATGACCACAAATACAATTGACTCTTGAACAACAGTGGTTTAAAATGTACACTCCAATAAACCAGTCAGAGAAAGACAAGTATCACATGATCTCACTTATATGTGGAATCTAATGAACAAAATAGGCTGATGAACAAAACAGATCCAGAGACACTGAAACATGCAACAGACTGAGGTATTTCAGAGGGAACGGGGGGAGGGCAGGAAGAGATTAATCAAGTAACTTATATGCATATATGCATAGCCCGTGGACAGATGATAGTGTGGGGAAGGCTTGGGGAGGGCATGGGAGCAGGGTGGAGGGACCAGCGGGGAATAACAGGGGACATCTGTAATACTTTCAACAATAAGGATTAAACCTATTACAAAATTTAAAAATAAATAAATACATAAAATGTGCAGTCCACTTATATGCAGACCTTTTCAATAAATACAGAAAATCTATTTTCTCTTTTTTATTATTTTCTTAACATTTTCTTTTCTCCAGCTTTTTTATAAGAATACAGTATATAATACATATAACATACAAAATATTTGTTAATCAACTGTTTATTTTAAGGCTTTCCATCAACAATAGGCTATTAGTAATTAAAGTTTTTTTGGTGGGGGTTGTTATATGTGGATTTTCAACTGTGGGGGTGGTGGTGGTGTTCAGTGCTGTAATCCCTTCCCCCTACATTATTAGTAGGTGATTCAACCTGCTAAAAAATCTATAGCTGCATTAGTAAAGCATATATATTATGTATAAAAATGACAAAAAATAGGTATCAACTGCTAATGTGGGCTCTTACAGATTATTTCAGAAGTTGTATTATGGTACATCATATTCCTGAACGCTTTTGCAAACCAAATCCTCCATAAAGGACAAAAACAGAGCAGTTTCTTATTAGAGTCCAGTCCCTTTCTGCAAAAATACACTCAGCACATCTTTGCTAGAATAAAAGTTTTGCTCCTAAAGTAGTATGAGAACTGAACCAAGTACAGGGGTTAGAAGATACGGTCCTAGCAGCACCCACTAGCCCTGTGATTAAGATCATGTTGCTACTTCTCCAAGTCACAATTAACAGGGCTGTTGGGGATAAAGCACATTTGACATGTAAATTGTCACATGCGCTATAAGAGGTAGTTATTATTGCTGCTACTCCATTGCTCAAAAATTTATGGCAGCTACTTTCTTTAGTTTAAAAAAAATTTTTTTTTTTAAAATCCTTACCCGAGGATATGTTTTCCATTGCTTTTCAGAGAGAGTGGAAGGGAGAGAGAGAGAGAGAGAAATATTGATTTGAGAGAGACACATAGGTTGGTTGCCCCCTGCACATGCTCAGACCAGTGCTAGGGATCAAGCCTGCAACCAAGGTATGTGCCCTTGACCGAGAATTGAACGTGGGACCCTTCAGTCCACAGGCCAGTGCTCTAACCATTGAGCAAAACCGGCTATGGCTGTTTACTTTTTAAATTACAAAATATTCCATATCCAACAATCTGCCTTGTATGATACAAGATGATCTCTTATATGTTCTTGTATGATATCCAAGCCTTTCTGCCTTTCAAGTCAAATCAACATATATTTGAATTAGTACTGTGTCAATGGAGGAAAGTTGAAACATGGTTCCTGTCCTTGAGGTGGAGCTCATGCTGCAGTTGTTGAGATGGTATACAAACAGTGTTACCAGAATCCCACCAAAAGTTAAATTAACAGCTCAAGATTTAAAGAACAACCTAAACTGTAACTATAGTCCCCTCCCCACATTGCCCAATCTCTTCCTGTTCAACAAATCACCTTATTTCTCATAATTTCCTGTTTTACATTGATCCTCAATATTTTTTTTAGAGAGTGGGGAAGGGAGAGAGAGAGAAACATCGAATGGTTACCGCCCCGACCAGGGATGGAACACGCAGCCTTTTGGTGTACAGGACAACACTCCAACTGAGCCATGTGGCTGGGGCAAACATTGATCCTCAATTTTGAGAAAATTAATCTGCTTGCCTGTCCCATATACTGTTTTCATATATTCATCTCTATAACTTTGAATATGCTATCAACTTCTTTCAACTTTGTCACTTATAAAAGATTACTTATTCCAAAAACCAGCTCACAATCAGCTGATGTATCACCTGAGTGCACAGGCTGTTTATTTGTTTAGTTTTGTTCTTGTGTGTGCCTTTCTTAACATATTTTTCCCTAGGTCAGGTACAAGTTCTCTGATACCATAATATCTGGCGCTTAATAGGCACTTAATAAGTTATGATTAAATGAATGAACGAATAAATGTTATTAGTTGATTGTTTGCCATAGTTAATTTTATGCCATAACTAACATTTTTATTAACAGTCGTAGGATATTAGTGGAAGATGGACTAAACACTTATTCTTATACATCTGATAATTATGAAGTATTCTTTTGAGGTTGGAGAAAAATCCTTTTGACTAAAATGTGTTTTACTAGTTTCTTCTAGCTCACTTAAAATATCTGAAATATTACAAATTTAATACATTGTCATTATATAGGTTTGGAAAATAAGGAAACAAGTAAAAATGAAGATCACCTCTTATTCTACCAAAGAAACTAACAGTATTAGGCTTCTATTGTACTTTGTCGTTTTTGCTCAGTTTTTATCATGATCATTCTCCCATGTTATTAGTCATTGTAATGACTACAGATTTCCTTTGTGTAAGGTCTAGAACTTACCCTCTTGCTGAACCTCCCGTGTTTTCACTTCTCTCCCACTTTTCACCTTATAAATGGGTATTGCAGTAACATTATTGTGCAGAATATCTGTCAACATTTCTATTTTTTGTAGCAAAGTCTTAGAGCTATAATTTAATAAAAAAATAATATTTAAAAAATCTTCTAGTAGAAACAGCCAATATGCCCTCAAGCACAGTCTAGACTCCTCCCAACAGAGCAATAAGAATGCCTATTTCACTCTATTCTAATCTGGACCATACTTTAGTAGCAAAGTACACCTGGCAGAAGGAGTTGGGGAAATGTCACTTTGGGAAAACAAGAAAACTAGCATTCCTTCTAAAAGCTTGGAAATCTTTACTAACGTTTGTCAACATTTTTAGGTTCTGCTTCTAATTGTGTCATTTGCTTCTTTGCCCAGATTTTCTATGCAGTTCATGCCTTTGAAGCACGGAGTAGCCAGGAACTCAGCCTTCAGGTATACCAAAGGGTCCATATACTTAGATTTTGTGACCTAAGTGGCAATAAAGAGTGGTGGTTAGCTGAAGCTCATGGGCAAAAAGGATACGTACCAGCCAACTACCTTGGGAAGATGACTTATGCTTAAGAAAATCAGCCTTTTGACTTATTTTCTGTCAGGTTGTTGATGGACTACCTCGTAATACTGACATCACAATGTTGACCTAGAAATCAAGAAACCTCCAAACTAATGAACTGATACTGAATCAGGTTTTAAGGAAGGTTGTGCTTCCTAACAAGATTATTTCAAAATGTATTATGAAGAATATATGTTGAAGGAAACACTAAACAGAGACAGCAAACAAACAGCCCAAGCTCCAACTATCAACTACCTAAAATGGAGATACTTTGAAAGAGTGTGTTCTTTACCATCATGAAAGGTTGAATCTAAGGGCAAGGTTTTTTTCAATTTACTGTATTTCATTTTTTTATTATGCATTTTGCCTCAAAAATGTTTTCTTGTTCACGTCTGTTATGCATGCATGCACATACATACATTTACACATACTATGTTCATTATATGGTTTATACATCTATATGTGTACTACATGGTATAGATTATATGCATATGTGCATGAACCAGGGAGTGTACTAAATATGTAAGAATAGGAATTGATAATTAACAGCCAACTAGAAGCCTGATGTGGGGCCTCTCTTTAATATGTTTCGAATGAAGAAAAAACTGAACAAAATAACATTTACCAAATGCATACCAAACACCATTGTTCTAAATGCTTTATATGTGGTAACTTATTCGACACAACGTTGTGAGGAAACTGTGGTCGGAAGAGGTGAATTTAGCCTAAGCCACATTGCCAGTAAGTGGTAGGGCGGGGCCTCAAACCTAGGCCTGGTTCTGGAGTCCCCACTCCTAAGCACTACGCTGTACTAACCCTCTAGGAGTGTATACATTTGCCGTTACAAAGCTCAGTGATGCAAATAATGGACATTGATGAAGCCCATTTTCCTCTCAGGTCCATATTTAAGTATTGAGAAGGTTTTCAGAAACAAGGGCTACAAGAAATTCCATGATTCTAGCCTAGAGAAAATGAAATACTTAGGTTTATTTTTATTGTTTTGCTTAAACCATTTTGAGAGTACAGTTATTTAAAAACTATCCTACATGATTGCTTATGATATTTTAATGAGGAAATATTTTTGGATCACTCAGTTATTTGGATGATGAATGGGGAATGTGTGTTCCATATTTTGAGCCAACATGCAAATATTTTTAGTTGCTGATTTGTACTTAGACAAGGCAGGCACCAAGGTTAACATCTGCTGTAACACAATGTCCTGGAACACTGAACTTTAATTTGGGAATAGCTCAGAATGGTCCCCTAACATCTCAGGCATATTTTGTCAAGACATTTTATTGAACTAAAGATGCTTCTATGGAACAGAAAAAAACATTGAATTAAATTTGACTTAGTGGTTTCCTTTAAGAACCAAAATAAGGTGGACTTTCATTGTCTGTATAAAATGTGCTAATATGACATCAATCTTTTTAAAGTTAAAATTACTTTAAAAGATTTGATCTGTATAATATATACTGTTACATATGTCCCTAAGGAATACAAATAATAAAATGAAGCGTGCTGCTTTTCAGAGGATTGCTGACTTTTACATACATATATGACATGTACAACCACAGATATTCATAAGGCATTTACACAACAGAAAAGTTCACATTTTGTGATAGTCATCCCCTGTTATCCACAAGGAATATGCTACAGGACCCCAGTGGATGCCTGAAACCTTAGGTAGTACCAAACCCTATATATACTATGTTTTCCCTTATACGTACATATCTATAATAAAGATTGATAAACATAGTAAGAGATTAAAACAGTAACTAATAAAATACAACTATAACAAAATACTGTAATAAGTTATGTGAATGTGGTCTCTTGCAAAATATGTTACTGTACTGTACTCACCCTGCTTGTGATGATGTGAGATTATACAGTGTCTGCGTGCTGAGATGAAGTGCTGTGAATGAATGACGTCCTCGGTATTGTGATGTAGCATTAGGCTACTGTAAGCACTGGGAAGCTTCAACAGTCCATCTGATAACCTAGAAGGCTACTGAGTGACTAACAGGCAGGTAGAATATACAGTGTGAATGTGCTGGACAAAGGGATGATTCACGTCCCTTGTGGGACAGAGCTGGATGATATTTCATCATGCTACTCAGAATGGAGCATGATTTAAAACTTGTGCGATATTTCTGGAATTTTCCATTCAATATGTTTGGACTGTGGTTGACTGGGGCAGGATGCAAATGAAACTGTGGATAAGAGGGAGTCTTGTATTGTTTCTAAAATTCTTAATCTAAATATGGCTTTTTAAGGTTCTACTGGTAACTCATTTTTGCATGAAATATTTTCTTTTGAGTTAAAAAACCTTTTTTTAAAAAAAATATATACAGAAAGATTTTATGTCTTATAAATGGTCCTTTGTACCCAATAATAAAATATAAGTAAATTCCAGTTTGCCTAGGGTAATGCAAAAGAAAATCTAAACTTGCTAATTATGGAAACTGAATGTTCCCAACAACCAAGACGGTAGGGAAATCTTACCCATATATTTATATATATGAAATTTAAATTGTGACCTTAATACTCTCCCTGCCCCCAGACACAGAATTATATAAGTAGAGTAGCACATATTTGCTTTTCTGGCTGAAATAGTGACTAGATGTATATGAGAAGCTTTGTCTACTTGTGTGGTCCTAGGATTGATGCTTCCTGTCTGACCTATGAAGGAACCACACCATTGAAATCATAGCTGCA
This sequence comes from Miniopterus natalensis, assembly GCF_054644295.1. NCBI lineage: Eukaryota > Metazoa > Chordata > Mammalia > Chiroptera > Miniopteridae > Miniopterus > Miniopterus natalensis. Next base: position 139,981,559 of record NC_142081.1, on the reverse strand, counting down.
GTGAGCTGCTGAACGAGTTGTAATGAAGCCACCTACTGCAGTCCCCCCTACTGTGCTGAACATGTACTACTGTAAAACTATGTTATTTTAAAAACACAACCTACATTTCATTTGGCATTTAGGCTCTTTTTTTTTTTACATTATACAATATCATTATCTTAGTACGATGTTTAAAATCAAGTAATTGTAATTTTGAGGCCAGGCATCATTTTGTTGGGCCTAAGGGAAATAAAATCCCAAGATAGTTAAAATGTGTGTAAGTTTTCAAAAATAGAACTGTCATGAGAAAAGCTAATTAATTATTTTTTTATATTTTTGAAATTAAATGTTATTGTACAGTATTGTCTGAAATAGGTTTTTGGCTTTTATTTTTTAACAAGAACAAAGGGAAACATTTTGTGGCTATTTTCCTTTGTAAAACAAATAAGTGTATATTATATATATACACAATTTATCTAATATTTATTTTTAAATAGATGATTTAAATTAGTAATATATATAACAAAGTTTAGAAATTATAAAAAAAACAGTAATACAAAATTACCATGGGTGTGTAAGTCATGGAAAAATCACAAAGCCACTACTTGAACATTCCACATTGTTTCAGAACAGTATCTCGTTTTAGTACTCATTAGTATAAAACAATTCTATGAAGGTTCAGTTGTGCAGAGAGACAGAGTGCACATGGTTAATCATACAAATGCAGCATTGTATATAATACTTTAAGTGCTGGTATTGTCCATATTTTGTCTAAAATATAATTTGGACATTTAGAGCCGGCTATTAAGTGCCTGTGATGAATAGTTCAGAGGATTTACAAAAATTAGAGTTTTTACTGAAATACAGAATTAAAATTTTTTCATTTTTCCCATAAGCTTCCTTTGGTCTATTGCAAAAATCTCTTAAATCCCTGTGAATAAAGAGCGGAAATCTTTATATTCTAAGATGACAAAAAAAAAACACTTTGTTTAAATCCTGTTCATTATGAGGTACTCAGTGCACTGCTCAACACTAACTACATCTACACCTCACAAATTCAAGTTAAATTAGACATATACGTTTACATTGTAGCTGATGAGGAAGTAATTAAATTTCAATGGGACATTAGATTTTAATCTTTAGGGATATCCTATTATTTATAGAATGCTAGCATTTTTAAAGTCTAATTTTTTTTTTTTTTTAATGCTCACCCAAGGATATTTTTTCCATTGCTTTTTTGGAGAGTGGAAGGGAGAGAGACAGAAACATCGATGTGAGAGGGACACATCAATTGGTTGCTCCCCGCACTTGCCCCGATTAGGCCGGGGATGGAGCCTGCAACTGAGGCACATGCCCTTGGCCAAAATCGAACCCAGGACCCTTCAGTCCACGGGTGAACGCTCTAACCTCTGAGCCAAACCAGCTAGAGCTAAAGTCAGTTTTTCAATTACCTCCCTCCTCTGATACATACTGCATAATATATAAAAACTCAGTCATTAAATTTTCTGTGATCTACAAAATTATTCCAATATAACGAATCTGTACTCCAAGGTTACTAGAATTCAAGCTGTATCTCTGAGGCCAGTTACCGCTTTCACGATTATTACACTCCAGGCAAGACACGCTTTAGCATTTACTTGAAAGAGATGTTATTGTTAAAAAAAAAATCTAGAGGATGGATTCTTAGTAAATTAAATAAACTTATCTTACTTAAAAAGAACTGTAAGTGCATTTATGGTTTCTTCTAATTATAATTTTTATAATTATTGAATAAAAATTTGTGTAAAATGTATTTCCATAACCTATGGTTATCACAATTTATAATATCAGTTACCAATAAACAGCACTACCACATCCTTGTCAGAATCACCTAATCTTTGCATATTCGGTGCCTTCAGTTTTACTCTTAATTATCACCTATGTTTTATAGAGGAGAAAACAAAGGCTCACTCAGCTAACATGTGGAGGGACAGGGATTCAAAACCAGGTCTCCTGACTTTAAGCCAATATTCTTCCAATGTTTTCCTTATTTTTTTTTAAGCCACTAAAATTTATGATTAAATAATCTTACAGCAAGCCCAATACACAACACAGAAAAGTGATATTGAACAGAATTCTGTTAAAGTGGGATTTGAATCTACAATCCTAAAAGCTTACTTGCTGGCTCACCTAATTATCTATTCGTCCATTGAGCCAATAAATATTTGAGAGCTGCAGTGGGGATACCATGGTGTGCAAGACCAACAAGGTCCCTGCCCTCACACAACTTAAATTCTAGCGAGAAAAGCAAATTATAACAAAATTAATTAAATGATAAATACTATTACTACAGAGCTGGACATTTCATAACATGCTCAGTTAAAAAGCCTTGCAGCTCATTTAATGATATGGAAAAATCAAGGTATAAGAGCTACTTGAAGACAATTAAACTCACACCAAATATACATGTATAAAAATTCCCAACTGAGTTTTACCTTACTAGATGTATGTATACTTATACGCATATGAGGATTCTAAATACATATTTATATGCACAAAGAGCTATGCTCAACAAAAGATAAATGACTTCTTGAATAAGTCTTGCCAAGTCCTCTCTGAAGTACTGTAGAAATTAAAATAATTGCTTCTCAAGTCTATCCAGCACACATGGGATACAACTTTCCATTCCGAGTGCCAATGTGTGAACTGTGCACGTCTGCTTTCATGTTTCGTACACGCTGAGGTTACATTAGCTGTTACAGTTGTTGAGCTGAGCTTGTGTCAGGTGATTTTGTCCAGTTTAGTCCAAACTGACCCTGAACTAAAATCAAATAATCATGGGTGTATATATCTTTTTTGGTCTTTTGACCCTAATGGAAATTTGAAGTTGATGCCAAACTGATGTTTAATCAACAGCAATCTGTTTCTCAAAACAAAAACATCTGCAGGCAAATTTTAAACATGTAAATAGACATTTACTCCACTTTGTAAGTAATGGGATTATCTCAATCTTGAATTCTAATTTACCATGAATAATTTAGTCCCATTATTGAACAGGTAATTTTAAAGTAATCTTTCCTTAGAAAAAGACCAAGCTTAATTTGAAAAGCTTTATCTTCACAGAAATCATTTATCAACATATTTTAGGATAACCTATAAAAATGTAGGGATTAAAGGAAAGGGCTTGAGCTTTGAGGCTATAGAGTGAAGATTTAGTGGCACACATCAAAGTTGAAGAAATGTGGGGATCTGCTGGACTTTTAGTTTACAGTCTAGTGAATGTGGGACTTTATTAAGACCCAGTGTGGGAAGAAATGAGGTATTCAGGAAGTAGAAAATGGCTGCTGCATTTTGCTGTAATAAACCGTTTCCATTACCCAAAAAGCCGCATGTCTTCTTTCAGAAAATATACATAAAAGAATGGCAGGCTAATGTGTTAGCTTGCAAATAAGACAGCAACTAAGAACCTTCACTCTTTTTGACCTAACAATGTACATATATATATACTTCAAAACAATCACAATAATTATACAGGAGCTACCTTTATACAAAGTTAATTTAAATGACATAAAATGTTGTAACATTCTGGGGCAGTAAAAATAAAACAGCCTTATTTTTCATGGTATAGGAAGAAGCTATCAGTATATACACAAGTAGACATGATCCACTACAGACTCTTGGAATGGGTATTTTTCTCAATAATTCTCAGAAATTATGTAACCAGGATAGATCAAAATTCAAAATTTATTAAATATATACTATGTGCATATGTTACACTGGCAATGTAAGGAAATGTGGACAATGTGAGAGAAATACTGCATTTAAAGGGCATGGTAGATCACAATCTATTGAAAGAGACAAATAATTGATTTGAGGTGATAAAAAGGTAATATAGAGGTATCAGAAATCAATTGTGAAAAGCTAATTTTGAAAAAGGAGAGATGAAATATTTGGGGAGAATAGGGAGAATCAGGCTGGGGCTTGACACTGATCATGAAGAATATTGGGGGGAATGTAAGAAACTATAGTGAGGCACCTTGTGAGGCACCGTATTCAACAGGATCATTTCTTGGAGCTTTGATAGAAGATGAACAAACCACTGCTTTTTTTGATTTAATTCACATATGGTACCAGTCTTCTGGGATTCTGGAAGTTCTCACCAAGAATTAGTCATTCTATTAATTGTTTTCACATACTATGGAAATTGTTAAAATAAAACTTAAACAGATTTAAAACAACAAAGAGTTCCAAGTTTTTCTATATTTAGCATTTTAAGGTAAGGAATAACAGAAATTTCACTATGAAGTTTTTTATTAAATTATAGTATAGTACAATTTATGTCCTAATAACAAGATTTTAATCTTTAGGGTAATATGATATTAAAACCTACTTGGCCACATTACTTTTTGAGTTTCTTTTGGGCAGCTTTCTTCTTGACCATCTGCAATCGCTTCATGGCATTGAGCTGTGATTCTTGTGAAGTTGGACCTTTAAGGGATGTCGACGGAGTGCTGCTTGATTCTGAAGTGGTTTTGCTCGTGGTACTTCCACTAGGCCCTGATGTCCCACTATTTCCATTTCCACTTAGTTGGCTGCTGCTTCCTGGAACTAAACTACTCGGACTAGGAAGACCTACTTTGCTAACATTGTCACAACTAACTGAGCGACTAAGGCCAGTTTTGCCCAAAGTTAGAGGTGGAGGTGGTTTCAATGGTACAGTGGGTGAAGTGTTGCTACTGGCACCAATTTTGGAACCTATTCCACCTTTGGATGATGTTGCCAAACCAGTCAAACCCACAGGCTTCTGGTTAGCTGCTGAGGTGGCAGGTTTCCCACTATTGTTTTGGGTTGTTGAACTCAATTTTGCTGTTGATGGACCAGCAGAAGTAGTTTTGGCTGCAAAGGCTGCCCATCCAGTTAAGCCACTAGTTGCTGAAGAGGAAACACTGGTACTAGAAGAATTTCCTGAAATAGCCCCGGATGTCTAAAAGAATAGAAAAGTAAAATATTACTTAAAGCCAAGTATAATTAATACCTAATATAATTTTCTGAAATATATAACAAGTTTAATTGTTGGACTTTTTATACAGAAGTAATGATGTGGGAAATTTAAATTGCACCACTAAAATTAAGTTCTTATAAAATGAATCTGTAAAAAACACAACAAAACTTATCCATAGCTAATGGGTGCTACCATTTCCAAAGAGAAATTTTGGGATGCCATATTGTTCTACTAATTCCAGAAATGAAATATATGGAATTCCTTTTTGAGAACTGCTTTTCAGTTATAAGTCATATCAGAAAATCAGGTTTAATGCTTTAACTTATTTTCACCCAAAAAGGTATTATCCAGCTCAGTAAAACGTGATTCTTTAGATTTTGCTCCAAATAACTTGTAGATAATTTCAAAAATAGATACACTCTTTTCTTTTAATTGAATTTATTGGAATGACGTTGGTTAATTATATAGGTTTTAGGTATACAATTCTACAGTACATCATCTGCATGTTGTACTGTTGTTTACCACCCAAGTTAAGTCTCTTTCCATCAGCATTTGTACCCCCCTTTCCTTCTTTTACCTCCCCCCACCCCGTTTCCCTCTGGCAATCACCATACGGTTATGTCCATGAGTTTTTCTTTTTTTTATTTTGCTTAATTCCTTCACCCTTCTCACACAGCCCTCAACCACTTCCCCTCTTGCAGTTATCAGTCTGTTCTCTGTGTCAATGGATAAAAATTTTCACACCCAGGATATCAGATGTCTGAGGTAAAGAGATTCACTCAATAATTACTTGTTGAGTAAATGTATGAGATTCTGAGCCCACTTTTTTTAAAAGTTCCCCTCAAATTTTGAGCAAATAATTACTGTACTGTAAAATATATACAGATATACAATGTTAACTACTTGGAACTATACAACTCTAGTGATATATTAAAAAAGGTCTAATGATTTTATTTTCATTTCCACTGAAATTATCACAAGAGATCCTTACTTCTGTTAAGAATATTATCAACTGCCTCACAGGCTGTACAGAGCCATTTTGGGCAGGTCTGCGTCACTCCTTGACGTATTTCATAAATTTCTCTGACTTCCTTGGCCAGTCAAGAGCTAACAGTGACAACAGTGTCACTATGTAAATAAATAGTGCTCTTATTCACACAAGCTCAAATATTCTTCACCTTCACATTTGGGTTGTTCAAATTAACTATGAGTTGAACTTCTCATTGGCATTCTTTCTACCTTCATGTTCCTTTTTTTTAAAAATCCTCACCTGAGGATGTTTTTTTGTTTGGTTGGTTGGCGGTTTTTTTGTTTCTTAGAGAAAGGGAGAGCGCAAAACATCAACGTGAGAGACACTGACTGCCCCGACTGGAAATCAAACCTGCAGCCTAGGTATGTTCCCTGACCAGGAGTCAAACTCACAGCCTTTTGGAGTACAGGTGACACTCCCACCAACTGAGCCGCCCAGCCAGGGCTACCTTCATATTCTTCGGATTGACAAAAGTGTTAAATTCACACATGGGTGAAAGATAAAGCATTACAAATAGCATCTCACTTAAAAATATGGTAGTTATGTCTAAAATATATATCTAGCTGTCTTTTAGAACTGAAGTCCAAAAGAACTGATAAGATGATTTTTCTCAAATGATAAAATGATTTTAGTTTCTAAAAGTAGCCTTCAAAAAAAAATAAAAGTAGCCTTCAATACTGTTTGCATGTAAACATTTTTAACCAATGCGAAAAATAATGAAAACAGAATGCTCTGAAATCTTTACTTTTTAAGTGGAGGAGTCCAGATTTTTGTTCACATATTCTGAAAATGATAGGAATTTTTCCAATAACAGCACACAATAACTGTCTCATAAGTTCACCCAGAGAAGATGAACTACATAAATTATAAATTCCTAGAGAAATGCATACAGGTAATAAGAAAAAGTTCCTCAAGGAAGCAAAAAGACACAGGTGTAGTCAACTTTTTAGTTCTGAAAGATCTAATTTTTTTCCTTTTTCTGTTAAACATAAAACTGTCTGCCATATGGCTAAATGATCTTTCAACCAGACTTCACAAAAGAAAACCCATCTGAAGTAATTAAAAAGACCAACAATTATGAAGTACAAACAAGAAAGCAAGTTCTGTGTGTACGGCATCTTATTTTAATGGCTCGCTGTTCCTGGGACTGCTGTTCAACCGAGTGACAGACGGCCTACAATACCATGAGGGTGCGCTCAAGTGTAAACACACACAATGGGTAGCAAGTAATTCCTTACTACTTCAGTGTATAAATTTCTCAACTGTTTTTAACTATAAATATTTTCTTTCCATTATCCTAGTTAGAAAGCCATTTGCTCTTTATATAAGAATGAGAACAATTTTTTTCATAGTAAAAATTTCCCCACTTTTATCATAAACACACCAAAATCTCTCAAGCAGAGCAAACACGACAGCCAAGGCCTTAATTGACTTGCCATAAAATGATTTCATGTTGGGTTTCCTAAAAATAAACTTTAGTATTAATAGGTTAGTATAAAAATCTACCTAAAAGTGACTTAAATATAGAATATAGCAACTCTAATTACTTTCAATAAATTATTATTACTTCTATTCCAATTCATTAAGTTCCTATGTGACAAATCAATGGTAGATATCCCTTGGATATCAACTTTTCCCCAGTAAATTAAATTTAAAAAATGATCTACAAATAAAATTATTAGTATCTTTCTCAGAGTACCTTATATTTATATTCTTTATCATCATCCCAAGGTTCTGGGTCTTTGTTACTTAACGGTACTCACTTGGAATTATATAGTCAACTTTAGAATTTTCTGGGGTCCACCTTTGAAAATTTGGGGTTGTTTTTTCCTTCTGTGTTTTGTACTCTGCTTAAAATTGGGTGTAACTCAGTAAAAGCATCCATTTTGTTATAAAATTAGATTAGCAAAGTATTTTATTCCATGATACCAAAATGCCAGGATATTAATAATAATGTAGTGTGAATTCAAGGATGCAAAGCTGGGAACGAGAAAGGTGATACTCTCACTAAATAACCTGGCCCCTTAGAATAGAGGTAGGTATCATGAAAGTTCGTGATAATTAAAGGAAACAAACAAAAAGACAAAGCAAGAAAACTTTAATAGCCGATAGGTAGGGAGAAAAAAGCTATGGGGTCAATAAAGCACAAGTAATATGAGGAGCAAAATTGTTGCTACTGAGGGCAGAGGTATTTTGAATTTAAAGCAAATTCCTGATGGAGGTAAGTGTCTGACTACATAGAAATGGTAAAGAATGTCAACTTGGGATGCAAATGCACAGTTCCTAATTTCGATAAAAAGAGAAATCAGCATTGTTAGAGATTAAATAATTATATAAATGTTCCCTTTCTACTTAATGTTAAAAGTGATGCAGTCTTAATTTCTAACATACGGCCATTTAGTATATAAAAGTTCCTCATTAATTTTTTTTGCAACTAATAATTGTTTAGTCAACTAAATTAAAAATAAAATCTTAGATAATCTTAGATAAAAATGAAATGTACTATACCTTGACTTCTGTTCTCTTAAATGCTAGAAAAGTTGTCTCTTGTTTGAGTTTAGTTTCTGGTTTCTTAACCAATGGATCTTTGACAGCGGGAGCTACAGAAACAACTGTGGGGGCTGGTTTCTGTGGCGGTTTCTGAGTTTTTAAAGCCTGTAAAAATCAATGTTAAGATTAAATTAGCTACAAAATCTTAGATAAATGCACAAAAAAGACAATGAAAAATCTATCACAGTACTCATTGAGTTGAAATATAGTTGAACATTTAAAAAATATTGTGATCATACTAAAAGTATAGACTCAGACAAATTATCATCATATTAATGCTTTTATACTCTGTATTAGTTTCTAAACAGTAAAGATAATAAATGCTATAAAAATCATGCAGATTAAGGTTAATTAAATGCCATTTTAACAAGAAAATCAAATTGCTGCTTTCAAAAGGAAAATCACAAACTATTTGTAATTGTGATGAAGTACATTTACTTCTTATTGTGGCAGGGCAAAGACTTAGGAGTTTTCTTCTTGGGGTTCGGGCACAGGTCACTGAGTAACTGAGAGTGAGTTAAAAGGTAGATCAGATCAATTATATGGTTTTAAATACAGACTGGGAAGAAAAACCTATTAGTGGTAAATGATGAAGCTTTTTGAAGTTTTTCCACACTGTAGAACTAGGCACACTGTATTTTTAGAGAAAGCTCACAAATACAAATTTGATAACACATTTTTATGTTATCAAACAGGAATTTGCACCCATTGATCCTTTACAAGTATACTGTTTTATTTTGACGAATAATATTTTCTTATTTTGTAACTGGTGGTGTGCCATCTGTTTCAAATGTGGGTTATGGGGATGAATTATGATTATGTAAGAGTTTAGCACAGTGTCTGGAATATGTTGAGTGCTGACAATATTAATTCCTATTTATCCATCATAATTATTTACAAAGGATAAGGCCTCTGGAAGAAACCATCCATACTGAATGGTGAAAAATGCCCCCAGCCGTTCCACTGTCTTTGACAATCCTAATAAGGTCATACAGGATTATACTGGGGAATTTATTAATAATTTCTTCCCATTTCTAGAAGTTTGAATACAGACTGTTTTATCCTTGTTTGGATCTTCTTGTGCTATGGTTTGCTGTATTATATATAATTTTGGTCCTTAAGTCTCAAATCATTCCATATTTTATATTACATACTTTCCACATGGAAGTGCACCTACTATGAAACATCATTTATAAAGTAGCATTTGGATCACGAATATTATTAAGAATGCTGGAAGACTACCTGCGGTAAAGCATCTCCTACCTGCCGGAAAGGAGGGCCACCTCACTCTACTGCAAAATCACGTTATGGGAATGCAGCTCTCAGAGTAAATCAGAAATACATGGCTCTGTAACCACGGCTTTCCATCTTACGCGTCCCTCCACCCACACCTACTATTCCAGAAGTTAGATTCTGAAGACTAACCTAACGTGTGTGGTTTAGTAGATGAAGATTCATTACAACGAAGCTCAGAAAGGACCTCTGTCTAGGAACCATGTTTAGATCTGCTTCCTCTGTTTCACCTGGCCATCTTAGAAGTGGAGTAAGAAATACCCAGAAGCTTTTGTCCTTTGTTAGTAATACTAGTTTAGGGAACTAGGATATTATCACTGACTCAGTGTTGCTCAAAAAAAAGAACTATAATTTTTCACTGGGTGGCTGCCTCCCACACTGCAGAATGTATGTAATTCTCTACTCAGGGCAGTAACTGCCAGTAAAGCAGCAATGACAAACACCGCATATTTCTAAGTGCTGCTGAGCAGGTGTGTGTTACTACCTTAGGTTGAGAACCACTGCAACAAGTCAAAATGAGTCTCTTAGCTAGTGCTGAGGCAAAACCCATTTTCTGGTAGAGAGAAAATTTTAGAACTAAACAATGACCTCTGACCCTGCCACACATCACCACATTCTTATGTAGGTCATCCTTTAATACAGAGGCTGCCCTAGTTGGAAAAATTAGTGCAAGGAGGAAGGGGCTGTAAGATGCTAGTTATAGTATCTTGTGATACTCTGGAGCAGTAACCAAAGCACATAGGAGGACCTCACTGAAAGCAATTATAGTTAGAATGACTGGATTTAGCACCCCCACTGTTTCCAAATTTCTTTTTCATAAACCTCGTGTTCACTGGATCCAGAAATTCAAGTTCACTTCAGATCATGCCTTTTGGGTTTCCCTAAGTCCACTGTTTGTGTATTCCAATCATGTTCTAACATTAGTCATGGCCTCCCATTCAGTACTTTGACTCATGGACACACAGATTAAACTTACTGACTACTGATTTCTGGTACTAATCCGCATCTCCTACATTGTGCATATCTTAAAATGAGAACCATAGAATGTAAGACATGTCTAGTCCTGAGCTCTGCTCTGGTGCTATGCCAAGGAATAAGACATGATCTTACTGATAAATGAACCAGACATTTAATTTGCAAAGATGATAAAGAATAAAAGGTACCCCAGATGAGGAGAATCTGAGAAGTAAAACATAGGAACATGGAAGTTTACCACATATTTAGGGAATGATATACTTATTCTGCCCCGGCCAGAATGTATGGGATATATGGTGACGTGGTGGGGGAGGGTACAAAACGAGACTTGGGTCCAAGAGAGAAGGGCCACATATCCATTCTAATGAGTATAATCTCATTCTGTCAGTAATCAAAAGCCACTGGATATATTTAAACAGAAAGAATTAGATAAATATTTTAGAAGCACAATTCTAATTGTTCCAATGGTACTGAGTAAAGTGGATTGAAGGGAAGCAAGAAGACCTCTTAAGAGGTTAAAGCAAATGACAAGAAATGAGAGATTTATAGAATAGGGTAGTAAGAGGAAGGTGAATAGGTATGTGAAAGATAGAAGAAATAGACAATAATATATGGAATTAAAAGAGGTATAATGGATAATGTTTTCTAGTTGAGCCAACTGGAGGGAAATTGAGTGGAGAAGAGAACAATTTTGATTTTAAAGATATTAAAGAAACTGAAAGATATCTGATCAGCTGCCAAAATTCAATCCAGAAAGAGGGTTAGAACTATAAATATAGATTTGGTGTAAAAAAATGGGGAGAAAAAACCTAGGAGAGAACAGTGCTTACTTTATTAAGACTTACAGTGAAATAAAAATAATAATAAAACTCTAAAGATATACTAGAGAGAGACATATTACTATCACAAATTAGCTATTTTGACTATCACCAATTCTTAGCGATTACATCTGTAATTGTCCTGGAATGCACTATACTGAACACCCATAAACATTTTGCTTGAGGTCCTAAAGGGTTATTTTAAATAATAAACTAAATAAAAATCAGACTGAACAGAAAAAAATTGTACCTTGTCATAGAAATTTCCTATTGAAAAGAGAAAGTATACCTACTACTGAATATTTACTACTTTTCATAGGAATAAGTAAAAACTATTTCTGATTTAACTGATTAAAAAGTAAAACAGATTATCTTGCTATTTTACTCTTAACTAAGTATTTCTGACTTTAAAAAGATATGCTTGGTCAAAAAACTTTATGTAGAAATTCATTTGATTAAGAGACATGAAAACTCTTGTAGTAAGAGTCCCTAATCTAAGGCAGGGAGAAGGGATAGGGGAATGAAATAAGTCACCAAGGTAAACAGCAACTTGATTTCTTTAAAAGGAAAATGACGACATTCACTTATCAACTTTTTTTTCATTCATTCATTCACGCATTTATTCAGGCAAATATCTATTGCATCTTATTGTATCTAAGCATTAGTGATTCAGTGCTAAGCAAAAATTAGACATGATCCTTGCTTTCATGGAGCTTTGAGTAGAGAGAAATATATTAATAAATATTTAATGAAAAAAAGATTCACTATAGTGGAAAATACAAAGAGGAATAAGCATATGGGGGCAATGAAAGTATATTCTGGAGGTGGGGGTGTTATACTTGATCTGAACGTTGATAATGAAAAAGGATTATCTAGGGAGAAAGGGGAATGAAGAGCCTTCCAGGCTCAGGAAAAAGTCTGTTCAAAGGTCCTGAATAAAAGTTAGAAAACTATCCAATGTAACAAATGAAATCATGTTTCAGTATGATATTAAAGGCAGTTATGTTAGCAGCATACAGAGCAAGTACAATGGGAAAACAGGGTAAACGGTCATTCAAAGATGGTAAGACAAGACTAAGTGATAGAGAAACGCAGATGCAAAGAGAGATGCAAATACAGACATAGCCTTTGTACACAAGTGTGGTGGTTTAAGCTCACTCAGGAACAGATATTTTCAATATTTCCCTACCAAACTCACCAAAGACTGGGGCTTTGTATCCCACCATTTCCTACAGTGCATTATAGTATTTTTTAAATGTTTAGAAGTACATTGAAATACTAGTGAGAGATATTCATATTTTATGGGTCTCCAATCCTGTTTGTTTTTTCTATATTAGAATAAACTAAAAACTGAATAGAGAAAAGTACATATTACATGATTTGGTCTTTAAGCATAGATACATAAATCAAACATACATACTATATAAACAAACATTTAAATAATCAGGTCATGATTTATTTTTTCAATATCGTAATAATTCAATATTTATTTTGAAAAGCTGTATCAACAAGAATATTGACAGAGACTGTTTAAAATACAGAAAAATTATTCCTACCATTTTTTTCATTTGTCTGGTACATCGGGCACAATACCACACAAGCCGAGGGTCATTCACCTCCTTGTCTGTCACTTGGGGCTTATGGCAATCTTGGTGGTAGAGATTATGGCACTCTTGACATTCCACTAATTGATTACCAGATGCCACTGTCATTTGCCTAAGAAAATATAACATTAAGCACTGCCTTATTTGAATGCATGCAACAATTTAAAGCCATTTTAGGATTGTTCTGTGAAAGTTTGATATATTAAAGACTATTTAAACCCCCAGAAAACTACAGAGGAAAATAACAACCCCGACATGTAGCCTATACAAACACTTCATTTCTTTTAAAGCTTATGCTCAACCATTAATAAATATATAAGGTGCCTTAGTAACTAAATTTGGCTATATTCTCCTTGTCTTTCTCTTGTAATATTTTTATTTCTCCTAGATGGTAGTAGACTTTGGCTAGTCCTCCAACAGTCGCATAGCATCTTCTTTGTACCTCTATTAAATTCCTTTTTATTTGTTACCTATTTGTTGTTCTATCATCTTCACTAATATGAGTTGTATAAAGGTGGAAAATGGGCCTAACATACAGTGCCTAGGACATTACTGTGCATAACAAAGGTGTTCAATAAATAGATGTCTTATCAACTGAATAGAATGTAGCAATATGTGTACCAAAAAGTGTAAATTCCAATAGCACAAAAGCAATCATCACATAATAAGTCTCCACATGGAAGGTTATAGTTACTAATTCTCTCCCCCTTATTACTTTATGATTTATCTCTTTATTTAAAAATAATAACCTTCATGGTAGATAAAGGTTGAAATAAATGTATGTGAAAACAATGAAACTCTAACAAATGATCCCATTCAAAAGTACATATAACATGGTCAGGTATAAAGTTTACAAAAGTTTATAATTATTTACTCATTCCTAGTACACCCGAATTTAACATTTTCATGAAGAAAAAAGCAAAAAAAAAAGGCATTCTTTTCTGTTGCGCTAGTCAGGGAAAGACATTAGTAATTAAAAATATAGACTGTGGCATAAAAAAGTTTAAAATCTAAGTTGTTCCGGTTTTTAAAATATTTTAATTAAGTTTATTGGGGTAATGTTGCTTAATAACGTAAGTTTCAGGTGCACAACTCAGAAATCTTTCTTCTGAGTACCTACCTGAAAAATCTGAATACACTTACCCATAAAGATATATGTACTACTATAGGCAAACATAATGATCTATGTTTTTATACCTATGTATTCATGTTTTACAACAACACTCAGAATAATCTATATGACCCATTTATTTCATTTCATTCTCCTTACAAAAAGATTTAAAGGTGTTTTAAGAAATGATATATGACAGTTTACTCTATACATACTATTAAGCAAAGCATTCGGGGGAAAGAAAAAGCAACACAGACTTCTTAAAAAGAATGATGGAAATAATTGAGTCTGCTGAACAGACTCTTCCTCATTAAAGAATAAAGAATGATTGCTTTCTCTCTAGAACCCAAGAATGCAGAAAGTATTACTACAACATAACAGAATAATGCCACAGTCAGGAAAATAAAATATTGGACAATTTTCAAGATGTTAAATTGCTATATAAGCAGTTCATACGGAATAATCTACTTACCTCCTATCCACCTCTAAACAATAAAAACAAAATAAAAAGCACGCAATAACTGGAATGACTTTTTTTTTGTTTAGTCATTTGCTCTTTAGAAAGAAACAAGAATCTGTGGCAAGGTACAACTTACCTACAAACAACACAAACCAATCCCATCTCCATGGCAAAATCATCAGCATTGGTCTCCTCAAAACTGGAAAGGTCAGCCATAGCTAAATCCCTGCTTGTTTGCACCGTAATGGGAGAGGACCGTGTCTCTGGTTTCTCCAATCTAGGTTTCTTTGGAATATCAACTCCTTCAGGGGTGTCTGATTTCATCTATAAAAGCACGCAATCAGAAAGTAACATGTTACAATAAACTTTAAATCACTGAGAGGCAGATAAGATGGACAATGTGCAATGTCCAAGTCCACTTGACAGATATTTTCACGTAGTTAGCAACAGATGTACACACTAAAGATCTGTAGGAGACTTATAACAAATTCGTAATCAGTACATTAAAAGAAATCAGTAAGGTAGAAATAAATAAATCAGAAAAGTTTAGTATATATCTGTATTTTTCTTTATACTCCTGTATCCATTAAAGAATTCTGGAAGTTCAATGAATTTACCTATATTGACCTTTTTTTTCCCCTCCCGTCATATGCTTTGAAATGAGAAGCCTTAGAATTAATAAGGCTATTTTTTACTTTAAATATTTTAAATTATGAACTACTAAACATAAACAAAGTGAAGGATAAAAATCATTTGGTTATATAATAGATGCACAGAAATCATTTGACAAAGTGCAGTACCCATTTATAATAAAAAGTCTCAGACAAAATGGAATAGAGGGAACATATCTCAACATAATGCAGGCCATATATGACAAACCCACAGCTAGCATCATACTCAATGGGGAAAATTAAAAGCATTTTCTTTAAGATCGGGAACAAGACAGGAATGTCTACTTTCACCACTCTTATTCAACATAGTACTGAAAATCCTAGACACACAAATAAGAAAAAGAAAGAAAAGACATCCAAATTGTAAAGAAAAAAGTAAAACTGCCATTATTTGCAGATGACATGATACTGTATATAAAGAACCCTAAAGAGTCCACCAAAAAACTACTAGAACTGATACATTCACAGTGAAGCAGAAGGATACAAAATAAATATCCATAAATCAGTTGCATTCTTATACACCAATAATGAACTATCAGAAAGGGAGACTAAGAAAACAATCCCATTTACAATTGCATCAAAAAATACCTAGGAATCTAACCAAGGATGTAAAAGACCTGTACTCAAAAAATTATAAGACACTGAAGAAAGGAACTGAAAAAGATACAAATAAGTAGAAGCATATACCATGTTCATGGATAGGAAGAATTTACGCTGTTAAAATGCCCATATTATCCAAAACCATCTGTAGATTCAATGCAATTCCTATCAAAATATCAATGGTGTATTTCACACAACTAGAACAAATAATCCAAAAATTTATATGGAACCACAAAAAAACCTCAATTATTTGTAGCCCTGTTAAGGTACATGCCATATTGTAACAAATTTCACATTTAGTCATTTATATCTTTATTTATTTATTCCTTTACTCTTCATTCTTTTCTAACTTTTCTTGTCAAATGTTCCATCTAGAATATTTGAGTCATGAATTAAAGTTTATACTTGAAATCAGTACATCCCCTGGGGCTCAAATATTTATTGACAATGACTTCAGTAAATGGTTAAAAATATTTCCAAATTTTATTCATGTTTTTCGAAAAAAATCAACATCTATGATTATCAAAATATTCTTACTGAATGATTATTATGTACTTTTTAAACACTATTACTAAAAGACGTAAGCACAAAACATTGTTTCTGACTGATTTGCTTTGTTTTTTTATTACATTAAAATAAAATCTTACTTTTTCAGCAGGTCTCTTTTCAGCTTCCTTCTTTACCTTTTCAGTTGTGAGAACTTTGCCATTATTATTGCCAGAAGGAAGACTGGATGATGTTTTGGGCTCCTGCTTAATGGAAATGGTTTTTGTGTTTGCAATTTTGGGTGGCTCCACATCCTAAAAGGTGAAATAAAATGATACCCACAATTAAATATTCAGACTATCTAACACATCATAAAGAAATAGATCATAAATCTTAATAATTTTCAGTTAAAAATTAAGTCATCATATTGTGATTTTTTTGCCCCTAAAACATTAGAAGATAATTACAAGTAAGGTACAGTTTCATTCAGCAGCTTTGAAAAACAAAGATTCTGATCATAAAGAATTTGAAATTAAAATGTATCATAAACAAGAGGGTTTCTACACACATAAAGTAGTAGAACAGAATATCCCTACACCCAGCTAACTTTTCTATGTAGTCTAATAGTTCTCTAAAAGCTTGAAGGAAGAAAACAAAAGTAAAGACTATAATTCTTTCATGCCGCAGGAAAGATTATTTTGGCAGAGAGAACTGTTTTAAGATGGTCTAAATGTACCACACTGTACTACTACAGGACTTACAAAACTCCCTCTAAGCTTTTTATTCACATAGGTACCTTTTGTGATGGACGGTAACTTGAATCAATGCCCCGAGCCAAAGATTCATCAAGTAATGCTTTTAGCTTTTCAGCAGAATCCTTACTCTTTGAATGTAAGAAGCCTAGTGCTTTCAAAAAAATGGGATCAAGTTCCAAGTTCACAGTAGCAGCCATTGCAAACGCCTGAAAGAAAAAAAAGAGGGGGGTAATTTAGAGACGATGAGTAAAGTTTATCTATAATTTCTTTTGTTTATAACAAGTAATGCTGTGCACATGATAGAGAGTTTAAAATATCCAAAAGGTTACTACAGAAAGAAGTAAATCTCCTTCTGAACACTGACGGGCACATCTAGCTCTTTTCCCCTAAAGCAAGAGTGTTACCAGTTTTCTGTATATCCATATTCAAGTTTTAAATCCAGATAAGCTCCTCCCTGCCACAAAGATCCCTCCTCACTCCATTTTAAAATATATACTTACATATACTTACATTTTAAAATCTATACGTACATGTATTTTTTCTGGGGAGAAAGAACATAGCTCTCATTTTTCAAAAGGTCAATGACCACCCCCCACAACCCAAATTTTCTTCACTGGTTAGTGAAGAAAAGGGTATCTAAATCTGTGAAAACAGACACTAAGAAAAATGTTGAGGTATGATTTTCATTCATTTTTTTAATGATATTCTTAGTCATAAGAGCCATTTTGTTAAAACACAATGTTGCTGAGGAGCTTTGTAAAAAAAGTTAAACCACTATTGTTTAAATCCTTTTCTGATGTTATTAAAATTTCTTACTGGGACTAAGTAACTAGCCTTTCTTTAGCATAAAAATGTTACCTTTCTGAAAACCCAGGGACATTTTCCCAACTTGTGTTTGCCATTCTCAAGTTGATTTCATAAACTAGAGATGACTTTTTTCTATAATTTGGTATTGTTAATAAGACACAAAATTCTTTTTTGCATTCTAGATACTAGTAAAACATCTTATATAAAAAAATAAAATATACACTTACAGTTCAGTACACATAAACTTGATGTGCTTAGATAAAGTTTACTTTATGTCAAAATGTCTCCTCAAACCTTATTTACATGACAGGGAAAAAAAGATGTAGCTGGGAGTGGGGCATCACAGGAGGGCAGTGGTTAGGGGATGCACTGCTGCAGCTTTTGCTTCAGCTATCTGTGTCTCCCTGGCTCTCATTCCCCATCTTGAATGCCTCAAAAAAACATACTAATGATAATCTTAATGGATCACATTTAGATTGTGGTATCTCATGCTTAACCTGTTTTTAAAAAGCATATCTGTATCTCATAGTGCCTATGATAGTGCTCTGTGTCCTAAGGAGCTTAAAAATAGTGAAGATATACATCAAAGGCTTATGAAATTCCAAAACATTAAAAAGTTTTGTTTTCCACTAATACCAACGCTATCACATGATTCTACTTCTGGCTGTCACTTTTTCAAATATTTCTCCAGGCAAGGAACTGTTAAAATAAAAATGTATTCTTTGAGTTCAATCCTTTGATCAATATTCTACGGCTTGAAATCTTCCACCCTCCAGGTTACTATTATAATAATGCCACACACTCGCACCGCTAGAATTAAGGATCTGTCAGCAATTCCACAGTAATCTCTCATTTTCAGGGGTTTAAAAAGCCATTAAAACTTGCTGTAGGTTGAATCTTGGCATAGGAAAGCTCTGCCTGAAAATAGATTTTATCTGTTTCTGCCTCATCTACTTCCCCCTTAAGCCCTCTCCAACTTTAACAGGAAACACACACACACACACACACGTAGGCTTTTAAAAAAAGTTTTCAAGAGGGTATTAGATATCTGTTTAATACCTCAAAATTATTGTCAAATTCTGTGCTCTACTAAAATATCTGCATCACCCACGAGAAGCAATCCAAAGGTAAATACCACAAAGAAAATAACCTACCTCAGTCATATTAATAAGAATTTAACAAAAATTGAGAAGCAACCTCTGTCATTTTTTAAGATTGTATTAATACATACATCATCTATATATAATAATAGGTACAGAAAGGTTATTTTTAAATTTACTCATGGGGCCGGTCACCACACATATTCTGAGGAGAAAACAGCTCCTGATTAAAATGTCCAGGATGAAAAGGGTAAAAGTGTTGCCCTTCCTGAGTACACAAGGGAACAGGCTAGTCTTTCTACTGACCTAACGTCTTATAGCTAAAGAGCAAGCATGGCAGTTTACTTATCCAGAACAACGTTTGATGAGATACTGACCAAAGGGTTGATATTTAGAAGAATCCTTTTAATATACTAGAAAAACCATTACTTGAAATTCTTTGCTAAAAAGCAGAAGCACAGTATTTACTGTCATGCATTTCCATGATCAGAGATTAAAGGTTTACATTACAGACCAGTGGCAAGAGCCAGCAACTACATTAAGAGACTATAGAAGTCATGTCGTCAACACCGACATCCAACTGGAACCTTGGAGTCAGTTCTTTATGATTCTGCGATCATAAAACCAAACAGGCTCTGTACTCCTGCCCTAAATTACCAACATGTCCCTCCAGCCCAGTGGTCTCCACTGTGAAATATAAGGAGAAAAATATTATTTATTTTTCTTCTTTTTTTAATCCTCACTGAGGATATTTTATCCATTGCTTTTTAGAGAGAGTGGAAGGGACAGAGAGACAGAGAGAGAGAAAACCATTGATGTGAGAGAGCCACACTGACCGGCTGCCTCCCCCACGCGCTCCGCCCAGGGCCGGGGATGAGTCTGCAACTGAGGTCAGTGCCCTTCACCAGAACCAAACCCAGGACCCTTCAGTCTGCAGGCCGATGCTCTAACCACTGAGACAAACTGGCTAGGGCTATTTTTCTTTTAAACTTTTATTAAAAACAAACCATTACCATACAGCTATAGTAGTATATGCATATAACTGATACACATATGAAAGTGTGTTCAACTGGTGTTTTTTTTTTAACTCAATGATGAGAAAAGTTTGGAGATGACTGTTTTAGCCTGCCTAGCAAATTCTGGTGTCCCTTTCCCTATTATATACACATCATGGCTGCTTTAAGGTATAAACTACCTGCCCCTTGCAAGTTCCTCCAGTACTCTCATTCCACTCAGCCCTTCTCCCTCTCATTAACTTCATTGCTAGATGGCCATCATCTACTGGACCCCACTTATTACCAACATATATTTTTCACTTTTTTCTCAAGCACTCCTTCTACCTGTTCACCTTTAGCTACACACGTCCCCATCTCTCTTACAACCTTCCCCCAAATAGTGTTCCTTTGACTTGTTTCTGCTCAAAAAGCAAAGGGCTACGGAGACCTTACTCTATACTGCTGCTGTGGGAAAGATATTCCATGACCACCATTTTTCTACATTCTCTTTTGAAATCCACATCTGCATCTTCAATGTTGCTAAAGTACAAAATATTTGCACAGGCTCATCTTCCTCCCTGCCATCCCCACCCCCCACCCCGCCATCATCTTCAGCAATTTTAGTAACTATGTTGATATCTTCTCCAACTTCCTTCGCTCAGTTTAGATCTTCAACCCCAAGGAGCTTCATTTTCAGGCAATAAAATATGAAATGTGCCACAACTATTCTCCTCCTCTTTGGCTATAATCAATTCTCGTTTTGGACTACAACCTTCCATCACTCCTCTCCAATGCTTTGACCCAGGACACTTTTCAGGGTGCTGAGCCAATCTTTCTTTTTCTTCTTCTTCTTTTTCTTTTAAAATATATCTTTATTGATTTCAGATAGAGGAAAGGAGGGAGAGAGAGAGAGATAGAAACATCAATGACGAGAGTCATTGATCAGCTGCAGCCCGCAACCCGGGCATGTGCCCTGACCGGGAATCGAACCCCGATCGCCTGGATCCTAGGTCGACGCTCAACCGCTGAGCCATGCCCGGCCGGGCTCTTTTTCTTTTTTCTATTTCTTTGCTCCCACTCCACCTGTACTTTGAGTTTATAGCGCCTCCAGTTCCTTGTTCCCCCTGCTTTCTCCTTAGTGGCACCTTCCTGCCCCAACTTTTCCCCCTCTCACCAGAAAACAGAAAACAGTAGTTGGGGCTAAAACAAAACACTCATGGTTATGTGTTTTATCCTTTATAATTTAATTTTTTATCTTACTTTTCTGCCCCATTTTCTATTGCCTTCTCTGGTTTCTACTACTTCTCCTTTGTTATTGGCAACTGTACATGTAGTGAAAGAAATTCATTTTCCTTTTACTGAAGTCCTGAAGAGGTCAGCAACTGTGCTGCAACTCTTGTCAATTATCTCCATTATTTCCAAAAATATTTTCATTTTCCTGGAGTTATACCAAACCATGTGACTTCTGTACAATTTCTTTCCTGTATATTCCAAAACCTATAATGCAAATGGACTGTAAAAGAAACACATCATTCTCACTGTAGATTACAATTCCAGAAGACAAAGTCCTGGGCAGGAAGGGGGGTGGTATGTATAGACAGACAGATAGACAAATGAAAGAAACTTAATGCTTTATATGTAGGTTTAATTCAAAATCTAGGTATTGCTTTAAAAAAAGAATGTCAGAAAGTTAATAGTTACTACTTTAAAAAAAATGTCAATGACCTAGCAGCGTGGTAGTGGTGGAATTGGTGGGAGTGAATTCTTAGTTTATACCAGGAATTGTCTATGGCAAATGCACATAAGTAACACAGACATTCCCACTAGTAAACAATGATCTTTTTTCTCCATCTTTTTACCAGCTTGATTTACTTGTAGCACGTCATTTTCCTTCCTAACCAGCTTACATTCCATGGTTCAGCCTTTCACAGACGTTTCCAGTGCTCGAAGCACCCTTGTCCCATAGCCTTATACTCTCATCTACTTTACAGCCTATCTGCCTTCTCCCTGCCTGAACTCACTCACTCTGTAGCTCCTGAGTTACCAATCTCATCCAGGTACTCGATACAATTTAGCAATCCTATCATGCCTCTCTGTTCAACTCCCCCGCTTTCTGCAAAGACCAGTTATAGTTCTTCCTTTTCCTTGAAACTGCTTGTCTCTCAGTAGATGGCCTCACCAACCTTGCAGAGAAAACAGAAGCTGTCGGAGAGGAATGAAATTAACTTCCTGCCACCACATCTACAAATTTACCTGTAATCATCCTTTCCTAGTTCCCAAATGATAAATGAGGAGGTGGCTCTTCATGTAATGCCACATGTACCTGCATCTATCTCTTCCTTCCCCCTCTGGAATATTAAACTATGGATTATTTACTGTCTTCTCCACCCCTCACAGTCTCTTTCTTTCTACTGGCATCTTTTCGTTGACATTTAAGTATATTCAGGCCTCTTCTATCCTATCTTCTTCACTTTATAGCAAAACATCCTCAGAAAGGCTACATTTTATACTCTCTGTTTCTTCTACTTATGCTGCATTTCGTGCAATTTGGCCTTTGCCCCATCATTCCATGAAAATGCTCTCATCAAAGTATTCGAAGCTAAGTCAGGTAAATATAACATAATACCATTTTTTCCTCCTACTTCTTTTTCAGTCTCCTTTGTAGGTTCCTCTTATTCCATTTAAATAAAAATGAGTTCTTCAAGGCTGGGTTCTGGGTCTCTTCTTGTCTCACTCTACACCTTCTCAAAATGTATCCTCTGGATTTGTAGCATAAGCAATACCTAGGAACCTGTTAGAAACGCAAACTCTTGGTCTCCAGCACTGGACCCACTGAAGAAAAAATTCTGGGAATGGGGCCCACATCTGCATTAAACCTCTCTGGTGTTCTGATCCACTCTAAAGTTTGAGAATTACGCCTTAGACAATTTGATCTAAACCCTTTTGCCAGTGATTATAAATTTATCTCTCCAGCCCACGTGTCTCTTCCAAGATTTAATTGCTAGCTTGACTTAGATATGTCACTGGTACCTCCTACTCAACATAACAGAGCCACTAACTCAAAAACTCTTGTCTTATCTTCCAACTAGCTCTTCCTCTAATATTTCCTTTCTCAAATGATACTTACCAGGCTCCAGCCAGAAACCTGAGAATCAGCTTTAACTCCTCCCACTTCCTCAACCCCCGAACCCCATTTAATCACCAAACTTCTTAAATACATCTCAGATTCATCAACCCTTATTACCACTACCCTAGACCAAGTTACCATCTTCTATCTACTATCAGGCCCACAGCAATAGCTAAGTCAGTCTCCCCACAACCATTCTTGTCGCCCTCCAAATCTTTTCATCTCCCTCACTTGCTTAAAATGCTCCTTAAACTTCTCAATGTCCAAAGATTACAGAACGAGATTCTTAACAAGGTCTCTAATGTGCTACATGATTTTGTAGTACGTGTAAAGTAAAGCAGTTACGACAGTACCTGGCACAGAGTACATGCTCATTAAATGTTACCTAGTATCAAGCTACTCCCACTCTGTTGTATCCACACGACTTATTTCAAATCTTTCAACGTATCTTTTTTACCTTAGCACTTTAGTAGAGTGTCCCATCCCCTATCTTACCCTTCAAGTCTCATTTTCTGCACTATTCTTACTGGTCCCAAAACATCCTGTACTTATTTGTAATAGTTACTACACTGTTAATTATGTAAACAGTGTTTGCCATTCTCATGGGAATGCCAATTCCATGAGGGTCAGCACTAGACTGGTCTTACCTACTGCTGCAACCATGTGTCTAGTGTGGTGCCTGAGAGAGAGCAGGTACTCGGTGAATGCTGGCCAAGTGAATATATTATCTACTCCCCCTTTCAAAAAATTTTCTCCTCCTTGAGTTCTATTATATTTAGCTTTTCTGGTATTTCTCTTCTGTCTGTGACTACTCATTCTCTGGTTTATCTTCTCATCCCTGTTGTTCTTGGTATTGCCCAAGTATCTGTCCTTGTCTATCTTCATTAGTTCTGGTACCAATTTCTTCCTTGGTAATCGTACGTACAGGGGTGGGCAAAAGTAGGTTTATAGTTGTTCATGTGGAAAAAGACATGCTGGTTACGATTATTACAACAGCTATATTAACTCTGTGTTTTGAGTAGTCACAACTGTACACCTACTTTTGCTCACCCCTATATATTATGTTTTCAAATATCATCTCTAGGCAGATGATTTCATGTTTATCTCCACTTCAATCTTTCTTAAGCTCGAATTTCACATTTCCAATTGCTTCACAGAAATGTCTGCCTGATTATCCTAATAGTATGTCAAGTTCAGTTATGACTAAAATTTAGATTATGACTTATCTTCCCCAAAAGTTTCTTGTCCTGCAATTTCTTTCAATAAATGACACAACTCTCCATTAATCAGGTCTGAGGCCTAAGTCTTTCCCTCACTGAGTCCTCTCCCTCCTCCTTATATACAAACAATCAGCAGGCTCTTCCTGTGGATTCTAATTCCGTAACACTTCTCACATTTTCTCTGTTGTTCTTCTCACTTCTGCTACTACTCAAATTCACATTTTTTGTTAGCCTTTTTTGGTACTGTAGCAATAACGTAGTTATTCTCCTCGACTTCAATGCTGTTGCCATATTAATGTTCCTGAAGAACATTTTTTTCTTTTTTAAAAATGTTCTCCCTCAAAAATTAAGGCTTCCCACTGCCTTCAAAATGAAGCCCAATTTCTTGGCCTACCATTTAAAAAGATTCATTAACTGGCACAAAAACATTAATTCTTCATCCTGATCTTCCATGCAGCTGAGCCACTAGCGGGCCTTGTCACTTCTCATATTTCTGTCTGGGAAGCTTTTTAACCATTTTTAGATCTCCAAATTCTATCAAAGCCCAGTTCAAACACTACTTCTAATGAGGACTCTAAATGACAGCTGGTGTGTCCATCTCTACCCCAAAAGCTACCAATAATCTCCCTCCTAGGGTGTCTTTTAGTGTTTTCTCATGGTACTGGAAATTTCTACCTTGAACCACACTTTTTTTCTGCACAAGTGTTATATTCTCTATAAAACTCCGAGTACCTTAAGGGGAGAGTTTATATTTATTTCGCTACTTTGCCAAGGACTATAATATTATGGCTACAGAATTATCAAGCGATCAAAAAGTATAAAGGCCTTTTCTCTCCTACACAATTCTAATCCTTTCCAAAGGCCCTTCACAAAAGAGCAACAAAAAAGAAACTCAAACCTATCCCTCCCCTCCCTCCCCTCCCCCCACAAAAAACCTCTAAACATCAATAAAGCAAAAGTGAAACAAAAACACCTATTCCATGCCTGGGGACTTGTCCAATGTTCCTACCTGGAATACTCTCTTCCCAATCCTTCATCTGGCTTAAATTCATTAATCCCACTGGACTGTAAACTAAATGACACCAGGGATTTTTTTTTTTTTTAATTTTTATTTTTTAAATTCACGGTTATAGACCTAGTGCTCGGAACCTGACAGGTGCTCCAATATATTTATTGAATGGACTACTAGGTCTTTGTTGAAATAACACCTTCGAGGGCGTCTGTGATCTCTCCCACCTGAATGGGGTCCGCAGAGATAGATGCATTTCCCTGGGTTTCCTTTCCCGCCCTCCATGCCAGTCCTCTGAAAGCGGCCCGAGGCCGACCCCGCGCAGGGACACGGAGGAGACCGAGCCCGCCCAGGCGCAGCGCAGCCGCCCCGGGAAGCTCGGCCCCGTCCGCCTCCGCGCGGCGCGAGCCTTTCCAGCCAGCATCCCCGTAAAGGCGCTGCCCTTCCCGTCCCCCCACTGAGCTCCTGGCCCTGGGCTCTGCCGGGCCCTCGGGGGCATGTCCGCGGAGGCCGGGGCACCGCGACTCCAAAACCAGCAGCCGCACAGGCCCTGCGCAGAGACAGCGGGCGCTCCGCCGGACGGTCAGCCCCGCTCACAGCCCCGCCCGAGGCCTCGCGGAGGGGGGTGGGGGTGGCCCGGAAGGAGAGCCCGCAGGAGAGGGGAACAGGGAGCCGCGCGGAGAAGTCGCCGAAACCTGCGGAGGAAGGTCCCGGGGACCGGGGCCGCCGCCCGCGCGCCTCCGCCCGCCACCCCCGCGGAGGAAGCCGAGCCCTCGCTGCGCGGGGCGAGCGGCCGCAAACTAGGTTTCCCCACCCGAAGCGGGGACGCTACGACCCCCCGAGGGAGCTACTCTCCCGCCGCCTCCCTCGCGGAGGTCTCGAGCCTCCCCCAGGCGGCCGGGAGGGGGGTCGCTCCTCACAACTCACCGCTCCGCCCCCGCGACTCAGTCCAGGGCCGGCCGCCGCGTCTCCGAGAGCGGGAACAAAGGTTCCCGCGGCGCAGTCGCGGAGGGAACGTTTTCGCTGCGCCACGGCAGGAAGTGACGTAGGTGTTCCTTTTCCGGTCCCCCGGGTTACGAATGACGGCTGGCCCGGCGGTTTTTCCAGACACGCTGTGTGGTGTTTGTCCCACCCGTTTGGTCCTCTGGCGGAGACTCCAGAAGCGGCCTCGGAATCCCGGCTCGGGCGGGGCGGGACGGCGCAGGCGCCGGTGTCGCCGACACGTTCACGCACCCTCCCTGCCTGGCCGCGCCTCTGCGACCAGGTAAAGAGGGCGCTCGGGCCGCCGGCTCCGCAGTCCCGCCAACCCCCCAAAGCTCCTCTCTGCATCCGGGGCGACGGGGCTGACGATGCGGGGGAAAGGCCAAGGCTCGGGATGAGTGTTCCCTTCTCTCCCTGGCCCCTCGCTGCCCGCAGCTTCTGCGGGTGCGGGCTGCGGGCTGCGGGCTTCCTCCGCGGGTGGGGGGAGTGGAGCCGCTTCCAGCCGTTGGAGTCAGGGAGGCCGTTTGCTGCTGCTCAGTGTCGTTTTAAAACCTCTTGCATCACGCTTTAACTTTTTTGTCTCCTTTGGCACTTACTTTTCCATCCTAGCGCTTCCCGACTGGAGAGAGCAGTTCCTTCCAGGGGCATACTGCTTAACAGTTGCTCCAAAGGGCTTGTTTCATGTTGGGCCGTTTGCTTCTGCACAGCACCCCCGTGGTTCACTTCGGTTTTAAACTTCTGTAGAAAGTTTGAGTTTAACTTGCATGAAAGTTGCTTTGGCTCCAAAAACGTTTACTAATACACGCACTTCCCATCCCAGCTCTGTACCTGGTTTGGGAATTAGGTGACTTGTGGTTTTTTTCCCTCCCCCCTTTTATTCTTAAGGCCAGTATCCCTTAATGCCACCGTCCCATTCCTGCCGCGAGTTCTTGAATGTCAAGGAAATGCCAGCATTTAATAATGTATCTTGTGCTAAATTATTGATAATGAAGGTAGAATACTTCTACTTTTCCTAAGCCTATCTATAGAAGGTGTTTCAAGGAGAAAAATGCAAAAGCTGGCAAGAACTAATGATGTGACAGTTGTAAACATGACCATTTAAATATTGTAAAAATAAATTCTGTGTTATAAATACAACCGAGTGATTTGCTGTCATATTTAATAAAACATTAAGCTATGTGAGTTGTTTTTTTTTTTAACTGCCTGGTGGGGAATATACACTACGCAGGATTGCCTTAAGCATGCTCATTATTTGAAATTGTGTTTGAGTTATACCTGAAGGCATCGTTTTAATAGGTCTCACTTCAAAAACAAGTCAAACAAATCAGTGAATTTGAGAATCATTTCATCAGTTCTTTATTTATTTATTTATACACTTTTAATTGTTTGCCTGCTTTAAACAAACCTCAAACTTCTGCAGGAGTGGGCTCATCAAGTTTTGTTGTTTTTTAACCTGTATTTAACTTTGTAGCTTCTCTAGGACCTGTGATTTGAAATAAAAATAAGTACTGAGTATCCAGTTGGCTTTTCTAACAGGAAGAATTTAGCAAAACTTAAAACTTCACAAATTCTGAGGCCAGTCAACTAAAACACCTGTGGTATACAGAGTTCTCTAGTATATGTTGTTTTTATCTTCACGTATTCAAAGTAGTCTCCTGACTTCTCTTATGATTAGTACTTAAAATGCAAAGATTGAAACCATTTAGATCATAACAAGCACAGCTATTGTTTGCTGTAGGGATACAGTAATTTTATTTCAGGCTTGCTGATGTTTCTAACACATTAGCATTTCATGCTGTGAATCCCTATTACTTACGAGGTCAGGCTTAGCTAGAGGCATTAAGATTCTCGGGCAACAGATGATTCGCTGATTCTCCAGAGAAAAGATGACACACTTCCCTTATGGCTAAGGTTTTTACTTTTAAACATCTTTTTTTCCACTTCTTGTCCAGATAAGGAAACAGCTAATTTCAATGATAGGGTTTTGTTTTTTTCCTAGGACTTAACTATATGCATAACCACATTACAAAATGTAATGAGCACTGAAATAGCTCAGTTTTTTTTCTTTCTTTTGTTAACCTTTAATATTTAAGGTAATTAGCTGATACCTAACTCTGTAGGGGCCAGTTGTTTTGTGTTTTAAAATCTACATTACTGTAAGAAAATGGGGTGAGATTTGCAGCCAAATAGTGTTATTTTGTGAAATGTATAAAACACAAGTTAAGTTCTAATATCCATAATGTTGAGTATTTGATGTAGGGAATTTAAATAGGTTTAAATTTAAGTTTTAATCTCTAAAAAAAATAAGAGTTTGCAGTTTTTCATACTTATAAACTGTGTTGAGCTATTTATTTTGTACAATATAAACAGTTAATATACATATGAGCTTAGGGTATCACATTCATATTCTACCATTTTGTGACTTCCTGACTTTTAGCCTCATTAACAAATAGATTAAAAAAAATTTTTTTTTCCATTGGTTTTTCAGAGAGAGTGGAAGGGAGGGAGGGGGAGAGAGAGAGAGAAACATCAGTGTGAAAGGGAAACTTCAATTGGTTGTCTCCCAGAGGCACCCCAACCAGGGATCGAACTCGCAACCTGGGTATGTGCTCTAATCTGGAATCCAAGTCTCAACCCTTCGGGGCAGGGGACAACACTCCAACCAACTGGAGCCACACTGGCCAGGGCTATGCTTTCCTTATATGTTTGGATGGATTCTAGTTATTATTTTTTCTAGTTCAGCTCACAGAGGTGATCTTATTTCTTCATTTTAATTTATACATAGATGGCTCTTAAAAACAGATATATTCAGTTGGAAGAGAAAGAATGGTGTCAGGAAGAATGGGGTTCCTGTTGTACCAAGACTAAAGTTCTCAGCAGTACTCTCATTACAGCGATTACTGATACTGATTTATGTACATTCATTCATTCTTGGAACAAAATTTCGAGTGCTGGTAATTTAAGCATCGGAGATGTAATGTCTAGTAATAGGTGCTATAAAGTAAACGAAAACAGGATAAGGGGCTAGTGAGTGATGAGAGTGCTTTTACAATTCAGGTTGTCAGGAGAGGCTGCTCTGAGTTAATATTCAGAGACCTCAGTGAAATGAAGGAGCAAACCATGTGTATCTTGAAGAAGAGCGTTCTAGGTAGAGGGAACAGCAGGTACAAAAATTCTCAAGTGTGAGTGTTCCTGGCATCTTCCAAGAACAGCAAGGAGAACTCGCTGGAGAGGAGCGAGCAGAGGGCAGAAGGGTAGGAGACGAGGTCAGGAAAGAGGGTAGCTGGGGTCACATTAGGCCCTATATAGACCATGTTAGGAAATTCAGGTTTTATTCTAAGTACTGAAGGCCATTGGACGGTTGTGAGCGGGGGACATGATCTGATTTGTGTTTTTTGAAGGATCGCCCTGACTATTGGAGCATTGACTACTGTGTGGAGAGTGGAGGAAACAGTTAATAGGCTTTTGCAGTGGTCTTTGTAAGAGCCGATGATGACTTAGATTGAGGCGATAGTGGTAGAGGTGCTAAGAAGTTGAGTTTAGCATATATTTCAAAGGTAGAAATAGTAGGTCATGGGGGGAAGTAAAAGGAGTTGAGTTACTGGCTCAAGCATCTGGGTGAATGGTGTTGCCATTTTTACCAAGAATGGGACTAGACTAAGGAAAGAGAAACAGGTTTAGAAAAATGTCCTGAGTTGAGATGTCACATAGGATACAGGAGCCTGAAGTCCAGGGGAAAGGATATTGATGAGAAATAAAGGAGTCATAGATGATATTTAAACCTCTGGCACTGGAGACCACCTAGAACAGGGCTGTTATATTGTGAGTTGATGGCCCATTAATGGGTCTTGAAATCAGTGGATACGAACCAGCAACGAAAAGACAGCAAGCAGAAGCAGCACAGAGTAAAAAATAAGTATCTCCCGCGTAGGATATTCATAATTCTTTTGTTTCAGTTTTATTCTGTGTATAATGAGTTGTATTATAAAGTGTATTTCTTATTGTCTGGCATGGTTAAAAGTTTGAAAGCCAGTGCTCCAAGGCGTGGATGTAGGTTGAGAACAGAGCAAAGCATTGAGCCAAGTGTCCCTAAGAGGCCCAAGAAGGATCCAATAGAGAATCAGGAAGAAACTATCAAAGCACTTACTCCAGTGCTAAAAGTGGTCAAATAAAACTGCCTTTAGAACAGGGTTTTTTCCAAGTATTGCTCAGAATAACATAATTTCTTATGATCTTTACTTCGGTAAAATTGTTACATGCTGTTGAGTCGGCTCTGACTCCCGGGACTGAATGAGCCACATCCACGACGTCCTGTCCTCAACAGCCCTGCTCAGTTGCAGACTCATGCCTATGGTTTCTTTTACGGAATCAATCTGTCTCATATCTGGTCTTCCTCTTTTCCTGCTGCCTTCTATTTTTCCCACCATTAGCATCTTTTCTAAAGAATCCTGCCTTATGACGTGCCCAAAGCAGGATGGCTTCAGTATTGCCATTTTTGCCTCCAGTGGTGTTTCAGGCTTAATTTGCTCTAGGACCCACCTGTTCATCTTCCTGGTGGTCCAGGGTACCCATAGAGCTCTCCTCCAACACCGTATTTCAATTTCCCCCCCTATCGGCTTTCTTCACCATCAGCTTTTGCATCTGTACATAGTAGCTGGGAATACGTGGGCACAGATGATCTTAGCCTTGGTCTCTAATGGTCACCTTGCTCTTGGTGACCTTTCCTAATTCTTCTAATTTCTGGTTTCCAAGTCTCAGCCTTCTCTTGCTTTCTCGGCTGCAGTCTTTTGGATTCCTGATTGAATCAAGGTAAGCAAAATCTTTAACAATTCCAGTCTTCATTTTCTTTGCTCAAGTTGTGTGTTCTGTTGTCATGATTTTTGTCTTCTTAACGTTCAAATGCAGTCCTGCTTTGGCGCTTCTTTCATGTTCATAAGAAGTCAGTTCGTAGCACCGCTGCTCTCTGCCAGTAAGATAGTGTCATCTGCGTATCCTAAGTTATTGGTATTTCTCCCACCAACGTTCACTCCTCCTTCCTTGGAGTCTAGCCCAGGTTTTCATATGATATGTTCTGCATACAAATTAAACAGGGAGATAAAATTCACCCGTGTCGGACTCTGTCGCCTGTAGGAAACTGAAACTGTTGCTGCGATAAAATTTTAATGTGCTTTCATTTATGAAATTCTGAGTTTATAAAATAGTGCTATTTATATTAAAAAAATACAGATTCCTGAATGTTCTCAAATAAGGTCCCTTTATAAATTCAGTTAATTCTTTTGGATTGATGTATGATTCTCATTCAATTAATGGAAGTACAATGTACTTTTAAGGATTGTGAAGATTAGAATGAATGTCGATAAGGTCTCTGTGTTTGGCACACAGTGGGTGGAAAACAAAATGAACATAATGTTATTTAGAATTCTATTCTTTGTGTATTTAACATATTAAGCTCCTATCAAATTCCAGGCACAGTGATATTTTCTTCCTTGAAAACAAATTAACTGGTCAACATTTTGTTGTAGTGATGTCCTTTTTGTTCTTTATTATATAATATATAACTTATCTATTATGTACTATTTAGCTGCTATAGATCCAGACTTGAATTTTGAGCACAAAACTTTGAAACATTTTTTTCAGCTTCTGGAGAAATATGCCTATTTTCAATATGTTTATCCGCTCCCCCCCCCCCCCCGCCCCATGTGTGTATGTGGATTAGATAAGAAAACACCTATACAACTCATTTCCCTTTTCATACGTGAAATGTTTTAACTTATCAACACTAAGATGTATTAATTAGAAGGAGAATGCAAGAAAAGTCTAAATGCCTAAAATATTAAAAATATGACTACATTGGTTGTTTAAACTATCTTTGAAGATTCCCAAGTAATGAAACCAAGGCTTAAACATTTTCTTTTTACCTATTTATTCCCTCTGCAACATTCCCTGGCATGTGCAGGAGGAGAAGGAGATGCACATTCCATTGCTCTGTTCAGCCCCTAAAGTTTGGGGTTTCGTGTGCTGCTTTCTCACTTCCTTTCAGGAATGTAATACAGAGTAACAAGGGCTGTGTCCCTGAAGCTCTGGAAACCCAAGGGATGATTCTACAGGACCTACCTCTGTAAGCTCATGACAACATTAATGAACAAAGGAATTCTTTAGGTAGAAATGGAGAAGAAAAAGAGGGATTTCTTTGCCTATGGTATTTGCAAACTTTAAGCAAAAACTGTGTCCTACCCTGTTGGAAAAAGTAAAGACACAGTACAGGCCAAAAACATATAAAATTTGTACAAGTTTGCTAATGCTTAATATTTATTTTAGGAATTACATTAGTACTTTATGAGGAGAAATTGCCCAGGGAGAGTAATTTTTTTTAACTCCAAGATCATTAAGTAACATCTTTAATCTCCTAGGAAGAAAACATCAACATCTATATTGGAAAAAATAAATTTTGTTAAGAACCAACAGTACTTTGCATTTTCTCTCAGGCATCTCATTAATTTTTAGATATCTCCATGGGCAGGTTATTGCTATTCTATCTCATTGACATTTAGCATTTATAAGTGCTTATGGAGAGAATAGTTTGTATATAAAAGCCTACTCTCAAGGTTCTTATGTGCTTTAGAATGTAGCAAATATGCACAAACCTTAATTAAAAAAAAAATTCTACATTTCCTAAATAAAAAGCTGTATCATAGCATGACATTGTTTTCAGGTTTTTGTTTTAAGTGTTAGGACCAGTCTCATAATTGCTGTTTTCTAGACGGCTGGGCAAATGAAATTGATCATGTTTTATTTCAAATCTGATTCTTGAAGCACTTAGGGATCTTCTTTATAGTATCCCACTGTCAGAACGAGTTAAGAGAATTGGTAAATTAGTAGGCAATAGATTTGCAGGGGCAAACTCCTCAAAGAGACTATCAGTTTCCTAGAAAGTGTTGGTTTTTTGCCTGTTGGCTTTAATATTCTCTCTCTCTCTCTCTCTCTCTCTCTCTCTCTCTCTCTCTCTCTCTCTCTATATATATATATATATATATATATATACACACACACATATATATGTGCATATATATGTGTGTGTGTGTATATATATGTTTTTAAAACTATAGCTCTAGGTTTAAAAAAAAAAAAGGTAAGCTCAGGGAAAAATGGTTTCCATGGGTTAAAAAGTTGTTGCTTTTAAAGTTACATGAACTAATTTTCCTCTAGATAATCTTTTAAAGAGGTAACAAACTAGGGAGTACATCTGTTGTGTTTTAAAAGAAATATAAAACAGTAGTGATTATTTGCATTATCAAGAGGTTTTCTAAGATAGCATCTTGATAACTATATACCTTTGTTATGATGGGTTATTATATCTTTAATAAAAATGTTGAGAACCAAAAAGCTTAAAGAGTATTTGACTATTTTGCTTTTGATTTAAAAAAATAATCTAAGGAATTTAGAACATTAAAGGAAATTTAGTATGTTGAAGATTTCTTAAAATTTAGGCTACTAACATTTCAAATACACTTAAAAGAAAGAGTTGCATGTGTAATTTTTATGGGCTTTTAAAATAAATTTTCTCCTAATAATACCGTTTTCCTATTGCTACGTGCTTCCATGGTGAATGCTTTTAGAGAGTGCCATCTAGTGTCAATTTTTGAGTTGTAATTTATGGATAAGAACGTGGGGAATTTTAGACCCAGGAATTGTATAAATCAAACAAAAAGTTATAACTGACGAGTCTTCAGGACTGTGACTTGAAAATACCATCAATAATTAGACCTCAAAATTGTGTATGCTTGCATCTTTAAAATAATCAGTGTTTATATTCATCCATGCATTCATTCAACAAATACTTTTTGATTTCATATATATAGCAGGCCCTGTTTTAGGAACAGGAGTGAACAAAGCAAAATCTCTAGTCATGGAACATTTTAGTTGGACAGACAAATATATAGAATGTTGCAACAGTGATAAGGGTTATAAAGAAAAGTTTTTTGTTTGTTTTTCCAGGGTTCAAGATTTAAATATAGTAGGCAGGGAATATCTCAGAAGTTTATACCTGAGTAAGTGCCTGAAGGATATGAGGGAGTGTTCCAGGCACTGGAAACATCAAGTGCAAAGGCCCTGGTGTGGGAATGTACCTAATATCTTAGAGGAATGACAAGGCATTTTGGCTGGAGTAGTGGGTAGTAAGGTAAGTTGAAATGAACTCAGAGACATAGAAAGGATTAGAGCAAAGAGATCTTTGTAGGCCATTGTAGAAATTTTGCCTTTTCTCTGAGTAGGATGGGAAGATATTGGAGGGTTTGAGCAGAGTAGTGACATAAGCTGACTTCATTTTTGACAGGATTACTTTAGCCGCTATTTTGACAATAGACTAGAGGGGGAGGTAGGATGGGAAGCAATGTTAGGAGGCAAACGCTGTAATTCAGAAGAAGAGAGGTGATGGTGTTTTGGGTTACAGTGGAGGGAGTGGAGATAGTTTGAAATGGTCAGATTCTAGATCTATATTATAGGTAGAGCCAAAATATCATTTTAATGAACTGGTTATGGAGGTGTGAAAGAAAATTAACAATGACTCCTAAGTGTTTGGCCTGAGCAGCTAGAAGAATGGTGTTCTATTACCTAAGACGGGAAAGGTAGACGAGGGGCAGATTTCAGGGCTGGGGGAGAATAAAGAACTTGATTTGGGATCTGTTAACTTTGAGCTATCTCAGATATCAACATCTAAGTTATGAGGAAATTCAGTTATTTTTCTCTTGTGACTCAGCATGCAATAGCTCATCACACACCAAAACCCACTTACTTTAGGAGAATCCATTTCTCATGAGGAAGTAAATATACCCCTCTGATTATTATGTTGCAGGGTCATAAATCAGAAAGAGTGTGGAAGGACCAGCACTGTCAAAGCTTCTCAAGGCTACTCTCCCCAGACAACTCTCAGTATTCTTGGTGATTTCTTATTTTTCATTCTATTCATTTCTTGTTCTCACCTATACTGAAACCCCAAAGTACTTGATGGGGAGGGCTATATTGCAAAGCACCCGAGTTTGCTCATTTTAAAAGAGCTGGGTATAAAATTACCCCTAAGACTAGTTAGTTGCACAGGGTGGATATCTTTCTTTCTGGGAGCCATTTATTCAGTCCAGGAACAAATTCATGTAGAATCTGATCAATCACAAATCCTTGCTGATTTTTAGAGCACGCTTTTATAATATTCATCTTTTAGCTTCTAAATTATTATATTCTAAGGCTTATAACCACTTCCATTTATGCTTCAGGTGATCCAATGAAAGAAGAAAATGAAAGGCGTAAAGAAAAGTCTTACAGAAGAATATCTGTACCTGGACTTTTCTCACCAAATAGAAGGGTGCATTTTTCCACTTCATACATCTGCAGCTTTATTTTTGTTATCATACTGTGACTGCAAAATCTTTAAAGTTCGTTTAGTCCTTACCAGAGAAAGTACAGACGTTTCACTACTTAAAAATGTACTGTCACAGGATGTCGAAGTACAGATAATTTCGAGACAAGAACTTCCACCGATAGTCCAGAATTGCCATTTACCTGCAGTAGTAGAAAGACCAGACACTTTCTGTAGAGCAGGACTAGCGGTTGTACTGAGACACATCATCCAGAAATCATATGAAGCAGACCCTTCAAAGACGGACATTTTGGAACTTCTGGGTTTTAAAAAGACTTGCTTGAAAGCCTGTGCTGAGGTAAGTATAATGTCTCTTTTCTGTTATTTAAAGCCATGTAGTGATAACATATTCACTTAAACATTGATATTAACTTTCTACTAGAAACTAGAATTTCATTCCCTTAAAACAACCTACAGTAACCAATGAAATAAAGTAGCCTGTCACAGATTCCAATTTCAGTGCCATATTGAAATATACAAATTTAAGATTTAATTTCTGAGGTTTGGAGATATTAGAGAATGACTTCTTTTTTTATCTCTTAATTGCATTGAGGATTTTTACAGGGAACTTTTACATATGAACAGGAGCTTAAATAGTAATGCTTTGGAAACCTACTTTTTTGGGGAGTGTACTTTATTATTATTTATTTATTTTAAAATATATATGTATGTGTTTTATTGATTTCAGAGAGCGGAAAGGAGAGAGGGAGAGAGAGAGAGACATCAATGATGAGAGAGAGTCATTGATCGGCTGCCTCCTGCACACCTCCCACTGGGGATGGAGCCGCAACCTGGGCATGTGCCCCGACTGGGAATCAAACCCTGACCTGGTTCATGAGTCCATGCTCAGCCACTGAGCCACTCCAGCCAGGCTGGGGGTGTTGTACTTTAAAGGCTTTGGGAAGTAAGGATTTATTCAGTAAGAGGATACAGATGGATAGCATGTATTCCAGATACATGAATGCTAAGCCTCCATTGTTTTATGTTATCACTTCTGAAACACTGTAAATATGTCTTGATATAGCACAATAGCCTAGCTCAGGGATGGTTTAGCTCAAGAGACATTTTCTAAGCCAGTCTTATTTCCCAATAGAAAGCTATTTTTCTTCAAGCCATGTTGAAAGTAAAGAATTATTTTACTTCTTGTTTTATTTTGTAGGTTAGTCAGTGGACCAGGCTATGTGAACTCACTATCCCTTTAGCTGTTGAGAATTTTCTCCAAGAATCTTCTGACCAGCACCCAAGCATCCCTACAGAAATCCTGCAGCTCGAGAAAAAGCTCAGTGAGCCTGTGAGAGTGCACAACGATGACAAGCTCCGTCGGCAGAAGCTGAAGCAGCAGAAGGCTGCCAGAGTGGGGCCTGCCCTTGCCAAGGGGGAAACGAAGAGCAAGGTCCATAGCCAGAAAACGCCTGAAGAGCTGGACCCTTCATCACAGAGCCTGGAACTGAACGTGGCATTCTCAAAGCTCACCGTGCAGGAAGAACCAGCCGCTACCAACAGGGAACCGTCTCACATCAGAAAAGCGAAGGCCTCTGACCTGCCCCCTCTGGAGCATGTGTTTGCAGAAGGACTGTACTTCACTCTGACAGACATCGTGCTCTTGCCCTGCATCCATCAGTTTTTGGTAAGGTTTATTCGGAGTGGATGCATTATTATAAGTTTCAGTATATAAAATTGCTTAGGTTTGAATCACAGTTCCACTTCTTGCTATTGTTATCATCTGTCTCCATTTTCTCGGGGATAACAATAGTACCCATCTCATAGGACCAGTGTGAGGAATAAATGATAATGTGTAAATTGTGGACAACAGTGTTGGCCACCTAGTAGGCTCTCAATAAATGTTAGTAATTATTATGACTTTTAACTTGGAGTTGCTAAAACGTTATCAATTGATATGATAATTAATTTCAAATTGCTATTGTGATTCTCTTCTCAGATTAGAGGGTCCACTGTTACAGCACCAAAAGTTCTTGTCAGCTATCGTTTATGATTAGGTAGTCACTTAAAATACTAATTTAATTATGTTAGCTGTTCTCAAGTCAGAAATCTTGTATCCTCACCTGTATGTCTCCCTGTCATCCATAAGATTACCTGGAAAGTTCTCTTTCCCAGCAAGGGGATGGAGATATATCTATTTCCCCACCTCCCACCCCCTCCCTGTCTGGAGGGAAGAAAGGAGTTATTTTGTGAAAGTAACATCGAAGTGAGCATGCGAAGCTGAAGCTCTCTAGCTCTCTGCAGCTTTCCAGGTGGTTTTCAAGAGCTGCATTTTTCCTGCTTTGAAGTATTTTACCTTTTCCCCTGCTAAGGAATCAGGCACCAGATTTCGTTCTCATTATATATTACCAAAATTACAGGTCTCTCTACTGACAGATGAGAAGAGACCTCTAAGGAAAATCCATATATTTGGAGGCCAGAGCGTCACTAAGTTAGGTGGTATGAATAGATTGGCATTTTCATAAAGAACATTTCTCTTCAAAATGAAGATAAAGCAAGATTGGGAACCAAAATAACTTCAGAATTGAAGGATGTTAAAAGATTCAGGAATTGTTTAGATGTTGATTAGTATTTTAAATGTCATAGGTAGTCATATTGTCCATCGAGCTGGGTGGGGGGAAGATATCTTTTTTTATTCCTTGGCAATCTAAATTCTCAATCTAAAGTTCCTAAATTGTCAATCTAAAGCCTTGACTGGCTTCTCCCCTCTATTACCAACTTCAGCCATTAGAGCAGTCATTTGATATGTTATGAAATACTGTTGATGGTCTCCTTGAAGAACTATACTTGTTTCTAATATCGTAGAAATTGAACCAAAGTGGCACATCTATGAATTCATTAATTGGAGAAATTTATTGAAGGCCTGCTGTATATGCTAGGCACTGCTGTAGGCGCTAGGAATCCACTGATGACCAAGACAGATAAGGTCCAGCCCTCATGGAGTTGATATTCTCTCTAGTAGGATGAGATAGAAATGAACAAGTAAACAAATAAATAATATATATTTAAATAATGTAATTGCTACAAAGAAAATAAGGCAAGGTGATAGAGAAATGAGTATTTGCTTTCAAACTCAACAGAACATAAAAAATTAGATTCACCTGCGTGAAGGTAATTTTCACTCATTATCCAGACATCCATCTTCAGCTAGTTTGCATTTGATTTTAGCTTAATTTAAATACTATTTACCTGATTAGGGTCAATTGAGGTTGAAGCGTTCCTAATTGAGCGGGGGTTTTCCTCCTCTTTAATCAGGCAGTGCACCTACTGACTACTACTGAGTAAACCTGCCTGATACTGCAAAGAGAAGCTTGTTTTCATCTCAATTTTAAATAGGGGAAAACTTGTACACTCAGCCTTTTGTGTTCCATGTGTTCTGTGATTAAATTCTTCTCTTGACATTCATATGTAAACTAATTCTCAAAATATTTTCCTTTGTTTGTTTTTATTTTACCTGGATCTGTACCTCTTTCAGGAATTACTCTTCGCCAAAGCCTTGATGTTATTTCTGTTATATTTATTTTCCTCCTTTCAGTCATCTTGGGTTACGAAGCAGTAATTTTAGTTCACACAGTGGCTGCAATGCCGAGCCCGTGTGCTTGCGCTAGCACACATGGCAGTGATGGAGTAGCAGGCCTAGTGATCAGGGTCAGTTCATGATCAGGAATCAAGGTCAGCTTACCAGGGCTGGATCAGAAACTCGGAGCTGAACCGTAAGCCAGGGTGTGTAGTCACAGGAATAAGGCCAATGACCTAGAGGAGCAGTCAGTTTTTGATCCTGCTCATTACAGGGCTCACCTAAACATTTGTCAGTTATGACATGTTTTGGAAGAGTAGACATAACTAAGAAAACGACATGAAATAAGTACAAGATGTTTTGTATAGTAAGTAATCGGAAAGTAATACAAAGGAGGAGATATTTTGGATAGACGTAACATCTTGCTTCTCTTTTTATTCAAACGAGTTTTTCTGCCTCTATTACAAAGCCACTAGGGGTTCATTGTACACCCTTGGTAGTATAATTTTTACTGTTGTTTGAAGAATAAATTCTCTTGTTTTCTTGTCCTTAAGTAACTCTGTGATGTTTATAATGGTTTTGATTTTATCAGCCAGGTAAATTTTTAAAAATATCTTTTTTTAGGGACAAATTTAATTTCCATTTCACACATTTTTCACTAGGCACTTCCTTAAGTGTATCTTGCTGAGTGTAATGAATGTGGTTTGGTACCCACTGAGCTGTCCGGATGTTGTAGAGCCGCCTGGCATACTGATGAATTGGGAAGGATGGTCTGCCTAGCAGAGTAGAACTCCTCCGTTCCTTTTAAACGTGAATTATTATTACATATTCACAACTTATTTTCAAAAAGAAGGAAAGACACCATATACATCTAACAGATAAGAATAAATCACTGCCAAGGAGAGTAAAAGAAAAGTGAGAAAATGAAAACATTTCTTATTTGATTAATTTATCACGGCTTAAGCTCAGTTCCCTTAGCACGTAATTTATTTCCACGCAATTAAGAATTTTGGTGAGAATTATAAACCAAATTACAAACCAATTATTTTGACTTCTGGAGCACAATTTAAACAGTGTTTTCCAAACTTTACTTCCATAGTAAATAATGTGTTTTCCAGGGTGCGTAAGCATATAAATACAAGTATGCATTTTTATGTTATATATTAAAACGTAAGTATATTTATAAAATAATCCATGTTAGTACATGCTGTGTATTTTAACATTTTCTATGTTATTTTACCTTTTTTTATTCCTGTCTCCCTACCTCCTTCCCTTTGGCAGTCATCAGATTGTTCTCTATATCTATGGATATGTTTCTCTTCTGTTCATTCATCTATTAGGTTTTTTTAGACTCCATATATAAGTGAGATAATATCGTATTTGTCTTTGTCAGACTAAATTCACTTAACATAATACCTCTAGGTCCATCCATGTTTTTGCAAATGGCAAGATTTCAATTTTTTATTACCTGCATAATAGTCCATTGTACCACCTTCTTTGTCCATTCATCTATTCCTCTAACAGTGGACACCTAGGTTGCTTCCATACCTTGACTATTACTAGTAATGCTACAGTGAACATAGGGGTGCATATATCTTTTCAAGTTAATGTATTTTCTTCAAATAATACCCACAAGTGGAATTGCTGGGTCTTATGGAAACTCTGTTTTTAATTTTTTGAGGAATCTCTATACAGTTTTCCATAGTGGCTGCACTAACTTACAATTCCACCAACAGTGCACGAGTGTTCCCTTTTCTCCACATCCTCACCAGCACTTGTTATTTGTTGATTTATTGATGATAGCCATTCTGACAAGTAGAAAATGATATCTCATTGTAGGTTTTATTTACATTTCCCTGCTGATTAGTGATGCTGAGCATCTTTTCTTGTGTCTGCTGGCCCTCTGTATGTCTTCTTGAAGAAATGTCTAGCCCGGCTGGGCATGGCTCAGTGGGTGAGCATGGACCTAGGATCCAGGAGATCAGAGTTCAATTCCTGGTCAGGGCACATGCCCGTGTAGGGGGGTGTAGGAGGCAGCCGATCAATGACTCTCATCATTGATGTTTCAATTCTCTCTCTCCCTCTCCCTTCCTTTCTTTGATATCAATAAAGATATTTTTTTTTTTAAAAAAGAAATAAATATCTATTCAGGTGCTGTGCCTATTTTTTGATTGGATTGTCTGCTTTGCTTTTTTTTGGTATTGTATGAGTAATTTATATTTTGGATATTAGCCCTGTACCAGTGTATCATTTGTGAATACTTTCTCCCATTCAGTAGGTTATCTTGTTTTCTTGATGGTTTCTTCACTGTGCAAATATTTTTTTAGTTTTATATAGTCCCATTTGTTTATTTTTTTCTTTTATTTCCATGCCTTGAGGAGATATACCCAAAAAGATGTTGGTAAAAGCCATGTCAAAGAGTTTACTGCCTGTGTTTCCTTCTGAAAGTTTTATGGTTTCAGGTCTTTAACCCATTTTGAGTTTATTTTTTATCTGGTGTAAGGGAGCGGTCCAATTTCTTTTCTTTTTCCATGTATCTGTCCAGTTTTGCCAACACCACCTATTAAAGAGACTACCTTTATCCCACTGTATATCCTTGCCTTCACTGACCACATAAGTGAGGGTTTATTTTGGGGCTCTCTCTTCTATTCCACTGATCTATATGCCTGTTTTTATACCAGTACCATACTGTTTTGCTTATTGTGCCTTTGTAGTATAATTTGATACCCGGGAGCACAATACCTCCTACTTTGTTCTTTCTCGGGATTTGTTTGGCTATTCGGGGTCTTTTGTGATTCCATATAAATGTTAGGATTAGTTGTTCTAATTTTGAGAAGATTTTCATTGCTATTTCAATAGAGGTTGCATTGAATCTGTATATTACTTTAGGTAGTAATGACATTTTAACAATATTAATTTTTCCAGTACACAAGCAAGGCATACCCTTCCATTTATTTGCATGTTGTTGAGTATCTTTCTTTAACGTCTTATAGTTTTTAGAATACAGGTCTTTCACCTCTTTGGTTAAGTTTATCCCTATTTTATACTTCTTGATGTGATTGTAAATGGAATTAATTTCTTAATTTCTTCTTCCAATCATTTGTTATTGGTGTATAAAAACGCAACAGATCTCTGCATATTGACTCTGTGTCCTGCAACTTTACTGAAGCCATTTATTAGTTGTATAATAGTTTTTTGGTAGAGTTTTTAGGGTTTTCTACATATACTATCATGTCATCTGCAAATAATGAGAATTTTACTTCTTTCCAATTTGGATGCCTTTTATTTCTTCATCTTTTCTGGTTGATGTGGGTAGGACTTCCAGTAATATATTGAATAGAAGTAGTGAAAGTGGGCATCCTTGTCTTGTTCCTGATAATGTTATTTTGTTCTTTAAAAATCTACATTGATTTCATGATCTCCTAATCGGTCATAAAAAGCAGTTTGAAAAATTGGTGATTATTCTTTGAAGGTAATAAATGGTTTCTTGGTCATTCTTTATTCGCTAAATAGCTTGTATTTTTTTTTAAATCCTCACCTGAGGATTTTTTTCCATTGCTTTTTTAGAGTGTCGAAGAGAAAGAGAGAGGGAGAGAGAAAGAGAAACATTGATGTGAGAGAGACACATCGACTGGTTGCCCCCCTACCCCCCCGCAACCGAGGTATGTGCCCTTGAACAGAAATCAAACCCACGACCCTTTGGTGCACAGGCTGACACTCTAACCACTGAACCACACCGGCCAGGACAAGAGCTTATATTTTTTGCAAGGCAGTATTTTAAGTGTTGCAGTGTATAGAGTTGAACATAAACTCTGCCCTTATAACAAATTATGTGTGCTTATTTAACCTTAAAGTCCAGTTAAAATAAAGTAAATATGCAGGCTGTCCCCCCAAAAATGTATGCACACTTTAATAGCTGATAACTCAATTTTGAAAATGAAATGTATTTTAATAAACACTACGTTTATAATTATTCAAAGTGTGTGTATACATTTTTAGGGGGCACCCTATATATACACCTGTGAATTTTTTTATTAACTTTCTGTGCTTTCTGGCTCTTGCTTTGGTACTGACTATTGCTAGATATACTTGTAGAAATTTTCTGTAACTCAACCTTTTTACTTATTTATCTGTTCATAATCATAAATCATGATCTATTTGTGACATTATAACTTTCTATGGAAACAGCATTCAGTGCCTTGCAAAGAAGCAAGAACAGACTATTTTTAAAGAAATTGAAGTTTGGTGGTGGTGCTAGGGAGACAGCATCCAAGCACTTTGAATAATAAAAGCCTTTAGTGCTGTATCATAATTAAAAGAAACAAATGCAACTACCTGGATGAATCTCAGAAACATAATGCTAAGTGAAAACAAACAAGCACAGACACATTTTGTGATTTCATTGATATGAAATTCCAGAAAAGGCAAAATTATACACATAGAAAGTAGAACAGTGGTTACCTGCAACTGACCGAGAGAACAGAGATTGACTGTAAATGGTCACAAGGGAACTTCTTGGTGTAACTTAAGTGTTCTTGTATAGATTATAGTGTTAGTTGCATAAGTGTATACATTTAGTAAAACTCATTTTTTGAACTCTACACTTAATATGTGTAA
Source organism: Miniopterus natalensis (assembly GCF_054644295.1). Lineage (NCBI taxonomy): Eukaryota > Metazoa > Chordata > Mammalia > Chiroptera > Miniopteridae > Miniopterus > Miniopterus natalensis. The sequence goes on along the minus strand of NC_142081.1, from coordinate 139,937,464 downwards.
GTGTTATGGTATGAAAATTACTTCAATATAGCTGTCATCAACAAAAAATATATAATAATAATGTGTTTTGTTCTTTTTCTGCCTAGTTAATTATCTGCAAAAAACTTTCTGAAAAGCTGGTAGAATTCCCACTGTTGGCCGCTTGGTACCAGAGGATTCAGGAAGTGCCAAAAGTAAAAACAGCAGCTTCTCAGTGTGGGATCCACTTGTTCCATTTACCAGAGTCGCTGGCTACGTCAAATGAACAGCATCCAGACTTAAATGAGGCCCCAGCTGTAGAGGAACAAAATGATCCTTCATTTATAGGAGGACCAAGACCCACTATGACCAAGTTAATGGTATTTAAGTTGTTTTCATTAAAATTTTCTTTGAAAAATTTCTTGTGATAGTGTTACCCTAACTTGTAATCATTTGTTGATATTATTTGTTATAAATTTTATTTGTAACTGTCTTATATCACTCTTGATCAATTAATATTTCTATTAGCATTTTGCATTTAAGTGAGATATAGTAAGTTGAAGGATTTTAACATTATGTGTCTTTGGAGCCAAATAAGTCAGAATATGTATTTGTAAACAGTATTTTTCTCAAAACTTTTTTTTTAAAATATTTAAGACACCAAGGTCATATTACACCTGGTCAAATTTATTGTTTTACCTGATAAATTTTTTGTTGCAAGGATTTGATTTTAAGTTTTTTAAAATTTTGAGATGATGATTTAAATTAAGGAAATATGAAGATGAGTATCTCAGTTTACTCTCTGAGATTCTTCTAAATTTTTAAGATTTTTTAATTCTCTGAACTTTGTTTTTACCTTACTCTTTGATTGCAGTACTCTTTTATATAGTAACACATGATTTAGTTTTCTCTCTTCACAGCATAATTTGTTTCTGATAGTGCTAATTGTGTAAGTTTTCACCAATAGTGTTTCTTTTTGCCACCACTCAAGATAGTCTACAAAAATGTTTTGCTTTTAACAGGCTATTTGAAGGTTTATTTGAATAGAGAATTTCTGAAGTAATTTGAGCTGTGCATCTGAGTTGTATTGGAAAAATATTCATTATATTTTTCTACTTGGGTTAGGAATCATTTGAGTTCTATAGTTAACAGGACATTTGTGGATTTAGAAAAGCATAAGATTTTAGTAATGACACCAGTCCCTTATTTCTTCAGCTAAGCTTTGTTAGCCTAGTGATGAAACAATGAAACAGGATTATATAGTTGATTTTAGAAGCTGTCAATGCATGTGCAAAATTTGATGTGCCTTGATCAGATGGTTACACTGTTCATCTCCTGAATATTCTTAAATCAATAATCATAAGGAGAGTAATCTGCTTTGTATTAAAATACTAAATTAAAAAAAATTTAAATTTAACAAACCAAAAATTTGTGCTTTTAATTCATACTTGTGCAGAGTCTTGAAAGAAAGATCAGCAATTCAGATTTTTCTATCTGCTTTTCCAGCAATAGAATGACATTAGGAAAGATACTTGCATTTTACAAATTTAAAAATATTTTTAAAAAGGGAGATAAATAACTAAAATTTAAATTCAGAAAAAGTTAATAAACAATTATAAAAATAAGCCCTATTGTAATGATATAAAAATACAAAGAAATACTGAGTTTTTAATTTATAGGGGGGGGTTGTTAGTTTAGGTCCTCCAAGAAGGGTTCAACTCCAAGATAGGGTTAGATAAGCAAGAGGCCTACTGAGGAAACATCAGTGAGAGAAAGGGGGGAGGGAGCCCAAGGAGACTGGCAGAGCCTTCAGTCATGATGCAGATTTGACCCCTGTGCATCAGACAGGAAAGGAAGGAAGGTCGGGTCTGAAAATTCTTACACTAAGTGCAGTTCTAAGAAAGTTTTGGCAAGTCATTGGGGAATCCTTGAGCTTGAACCATCTACCAGAGAGTTCCATATTTCTCAGGAATGGGTCTGCCTTAGTGTCCCTGCCACTGTCAGTCATTGATTTGGGAGCAGTCCATTTGAAGACTAAACTAGGGTCAGGTGACCTGGATTCTAGTCTCAGCTTTGTAGCCGCACTGACATTGTGACCTTCAGTAAGTCATCTAGCTAAAAGATCAATTCCTGAATTTATAAATTAGGAGAGTATAGTAGACATTCTGTATGATTGATTTTTTTATTTTAACTCTTATGGTTGTATAAAAATTGACTGAGACATTACATTTATAATTTTAAAAAAGGAATGCTCAAATCTGAAAAGTAGTTAAAATTTTTATTTTTATTTAATTCAAATTTGATTGTCGATACAATAAAATTACTTTTTTTTTTTTCAATAGGGCATTGTTTTTGCTACTTACTAGTGGATTTCTCTATTGACATATTTTTGGAAGGCAGTAAATATATCAAATTAATATATTATGAGAATATATTGATTTTAATTAGACAGTAACTTTCCATTTCTGTAGAGTCATAGTATTTTGTGCCAATTACAAGGGGATGTGTGAAATTGGTGCTAATAGAAGTATAAAATAGTTAACTATTTCTTAGGGACACTCACATCTCACTTTTTTTTCCCCCTTCTGTATTCTTTGGCACAATCTTATCTCCACAATTTCCCTTATTTTCCAGAAGTTTTAAATTTATTTATTTAGTCAGACCAAAAAATGTACATGTCTACTAAACACCAGGCACTGGTCTGAATATTGGATATATGAAGAACCAATTGGACTGTTCTCATGGTGCATACATTCTGGTGGGGGAAGTAAATAAAGAAAAAACACATTAGGTAATGATAAGTGCTGTAAAAAATGATGTATGATAAGAGTGGAGGTGATTGGGGTAGGAATCCATTTAGGTAGGATGGTCAAGAAGGCTTATCAGATTAGGTGAAGACATTGAACAAATAACCTGAATAAATTGAAGATTTGGAGAAAGTGTTCTAGGCAGAGGATGACACTGGTAAAAAGACCTGGAGAAAATCTGTAGAGGCAAAGTAGATCAGTGGTTGCCTAGGGCCAGGATCTGAGGGGAGAGCAGTGAGAGTCTCTGCTAATGGGTTGGGACTTCTTTGTGAAGTGATGAAAATGTTCTCAAAATAGATAGAGATGATGGTTGCCCAAATGTGAACATTCTAAAAACCATTGAATTGTGTGCTTTAAAGGGGTAAATTTTATGACATAAATTATATGTCAATATAATTGTATTCTTTAAAGACGCTAGAATAGGAATGAGTTTGGTGAAATGAAGAATAGCAAAAAGTTCAATATGGGTGGCTAGAATAAGGAATAGGATAGAGAGGTAAATGATGTCAGAAAGACTAATGTGTTTATCTTCCTGGAGGCAAGCGAGTGCTCTAGGGCTCTAGACCTATCTATCTAGCTATATCTCTACCCCAACCAAAGAATCTTTATACTATTTCCTTTGGGACAGGGATTTTGCTAATTTTAATAATGGAAAGCAATCTCATGAACTAACTGATATAAACAAGTTAATGATAGATTCTCAAGGGTTTTTCTTTTGAATTAGATACTACTGCAGATAAAAAAAAAAATTACATGAACCATGGATGTTTATTCTGTGGGCTGTGGACCCAGAACTTGATTGGGAGGAGTCTGGGAATTCATGGGTATGCCATGCCACTTTCTGTTGATCAAATAAATAAATGTACAAGTTTTAATATGATAAAGAAGTCTGAGAATTTTTGATATATTGAAAAGTGGTCCTCATTCTTGAAAATGTTGTTAACTGTTTGGTTAAACCAGAGGAATTATTTTCTAAAGACATTGCTGGAACTTGTAAAAGACTGGTATAGATGATATTTTTTGAGCATATGTTGAAGTGGGGCTTTTTGGTCTTGTGAATATAGCTCCTAAGTTGTGACAATTTTCATATATGTAAATACAGATATTGATGGACATATGCAGAGTCAGTTTTTGATCACCTCTGTGTGGATTGTTTTTGATAAAATTTTAACCTCAGGTGACTTTTCTCTTTGATACCCAATATATTTCTAGGTAGGTCATTACTTTTATGTATTTTCAGGTAATAATTTTTAAATATCATTATTTTTATTATCTCAGTATAAAAATAATAGGAAAGTAGCTGCTGTCAAAACACTCAATATATTATATTTCTTATGTAACCAAATATTTTGAGGAAAATCTGATGATTGTTGATAATTACGTTCTTCCTTGCTAGTATAGAAAACATAAATTTGACCTTGTAGTACATAAGATTTTGTTAATTCATTAATCTGGAAAGGGCCTATTTCCTTCTTTAGGAAAAAGGCATTGAAGTGATGTTTTCTCCCCACCCTTGCCCTACTTGGACCCTTGATTGGAACAGTCTTCCTGCAGCAGTGAGCCCAAAGGAAGGTAAGTTTTTTTATCTCCTTTTAATTTTACTCATAATGTGGATAGCCACTTCAGATCCACCTTCTAATTCTTTAATTTTCTTTTTGGCTATATCAAAAATTCTGATTATTCTATCCGTTGAGTTTCATTTTATTTTTATAATCAAATTTTCATATGAATGCATCATTCAGAGTTAATATTTCCCACATTTTTCTAACGTTTGCTTCATTTATTCCTTTTTTCCCCCTGTAGTATTTTGAAGCAAATCCCAGATAATATATCATACTACATACAGTACACACAGTGAAAAATATTGACATCTTAAATAATGTCATTATGACATAATAAAATTTAACAAAAATTCTGTGATCATCTAATAACTAGTCCATAGTTATTTCCCCCAATTGTTTAAAATATTGTTTGAAATATATATATTTTATAGTTAGGTTTTTAGTTAAATATATTTTTCATTGCTAGAAATTATATTTGGTTTGTTTTTATAACATTTTCCTTGCTCATGTTTCAATTTCCTTTTTGTAATTTTTTAAACATAGCTATTTTGTAGTATGTATTTGTTATTTCTAATAGCTGATGTCAATAGAGATCTAATTCTGCTATTTGTTATTTCTGTTGACTTATTCTTGGATTTTTATTTTATTGTTAGTTTTGTAATTTTAGATAATGAATTCATTTTTAACTTACCTAAATATGTTGGAATATTGTGGGACTTTGTGGTGTTAAGAGTAAATTCTCATAGAAAGTTACCTATCATTTTCCTTTGCTGTTGAGTAGACTTTTTTTTTTTTTTAAATGCATCTTTTCATAAAGAATATAGGTGGTCAAAATTTGTGTTTTCATGTAGTGATATTAAGTTCCAACTTTTCGCCATGCTGGGTAGAGACTGGGGACTAGCCTCTCTTTGTCTTTCTGTGAAAGCCTAGATTCCTATTATTAGCAAATACCCTCCAGGCAGCTGTGGTGCCAGTTTAAGATTATTGCACAGCTTTTCAGTTCCTTAACCCCTGTTAAAGGCCTTATGGATTTTTCTTACTCTCAGAAATCCAGTTAGACATGTAAAGTATGACTGTTGAATTTTAAATATCATTTTAGATATTTTTATGTGGGGAACTTTTTTATAGTTCAGTGTTCTATTTCATTAATTGTTCACATGTTCTTTAGTTTTATACTAAGTCAAATATAACTTGATTTTCAAATGCTCTTTAAAATCATGCGCCTATCTATCTTTTTCATATTCTTTTCTGTGATGCTTTTTTTTTTTTTTAAAATATATCTATTGATTTCAGAGAGAGGAAAGGAGAGGGAGAGAGAAATAGAAACATCAATGATGAGAGAGTCATTGATCGGCTGCCTCCTGCACGCCCCCGACTGGAGATTGAGCCCGCAACCCGGGCATGTGCCCTTACCAGGAATTGAACCCTGATTGCCTGGATCCTAGGACGATGCTCAGCCACTAAGCCACGCCCGGCCGGGCTGTGATGCTTCTTAATATTGCCTGTATCTTACTGATCAATTCTGTTCTGTCAATCAAGGAAATATTTTAGGATTCTTCCAGAATGGAAAAAGATTATGTTGGGCAGTTAAAAACTCTGCATCAAAGATGTAAAAAATAAAGTTCATTTTTGGTCTTTTATTAAATATATAAAAATAGTAACTAATGACTCTTAATGTTTTAATTATAAATGTTTTTGACATTTTGAAAAATTTAGATGTTTGAATTTAAACATTTTGAAAAGTTTCACTGTTTTGCCCTGGCCAGTGTTGCTCAGTGGTTAGAGCATCAGCCTGTGCACTGAAGGTTCACAGGTTCGATTTCCGGTCAAGGGCATGTACCTGGGTTGCAGGTTTGATCCCTGGCTAGTCGGGATGCATGTGGAAGGCAAGCAATCGATATGTCTTTCTCATATCGATGTTTCTCTCTCTCCCCTCCCACTCTCTCCCTCCCTTCCACTCTCTCTAAAAACAATGGAAAAAATACTCTCAGGTGAGGGTTAACAGAAAAAGAAAAGTTTAACTGTTTTTATTCTACTTGTAAATGGATTTTGTATATTCTTTGATTATATAGATTTTGAACAGATTAAACCTATAGTTTACTAAATAAAAATCAGATTTTTATCCAAATCTATCAAGAAATAAAAACAGAGTTTTGCCTGGCTGGTGTTGCTCAGGGGTTGAGCATTGACCAATGAACCTGGAGGTCATGGTTCGATTCCCTGTCAGGGCACATGCCTGGGTTTTGGGCTCAATCCCCAATAGGGGATGTGCAGGAGGCAGCTGATTGATGATTCTCTCTTGTCATTGATGTTTGTCTCTCTTTCTCCCCCTTCTTCTCTCTGAAACCAATTAAAAAACATATTTAAAATAAAATAAAAATAAAAAAAGAAATGAAATGAAAACAGAGTTTAAAAGTACCACATGTTTTATTTATCTATAATTAGTTTACTATGCAGCCAAAATAACATTTTTACTTATTTATATGAGCAACCAATTACCAACTCAGAAGTCTGACATTAGGCATTCATGTCTGGTTGTTCTACTGGTTAAAGTGCATATGTAATGAAGTTTATGGAATCAATCACTCATTATATCCTTATAAATATTATGACAAAGATGGAGTTATCACAGAAGGGATACATGGTATATTCACATTTCATTTACTGTTTCTTAAAAAGTTTATAGTCTTGTTAAACTAAGCCAGAATTGTGACATTTTGATTTTCTCTTTTCAGTTCTGGCAATTTCAATATTACATGGTGATAGGATTTTTGTGAAATGAAATTATTATTCTTAGGGGTATGGAGGTCACTATAAAAGTGTGAAAGTCATGCTTTCTGTTCTGGTACTTTTTTTTTTTTAAGAGAGTGAATTGTAATAATTCATTTTTAGCACTTGGTTCATTTGGATGTTGCAAAGACTATACTGAATTCATGAGTCACATCAAGATTGTGAAACATATAAAAAACATTCTCTTTATTAACAAAGTCTGTATTAGTATTTATCATGGAGTCTAATATATTTTTTTAGCTTGTCTAATTTTCTATATCTGCTCTCACCCATTTCTTTCTCCACATCTTACATACCATTCTCTAAATTTTCCATATATGACCTATATTTACTATCTCTATACCTTTGCTTGTTTTTTTTCCAGCCTTGAATATTCCTCCTTATACTTCCCATCCTTTTGAAATTATGCTCATCTTTTAGGGATCACTCAAATGCTGCTTTTTTCGTTAATCTTCTACGTGGGCTATAAAGTCAGCCTGCCTGAGTTTAAAACTTGGACTACTAGCTAACCACATAACCTATATCCAGATTCTGAAATTCTCTATGCCTCAGTTGCTTCATCTGTAGAATGGGGGTAATACTGCCTATCTTATGGGATTGTTGGTATAGTCAATGAATTAATACAGTGTGGGGCAAAAATAGGTTTACAGTTGTGAGTATGCAAAACACAGAGTTTGTTCTTGTATTATTATTTATTATTGTACTATTTTCCATATGAACAACTGTAAACCTACTTTTGCTGCACCCTGTAAGTAAAGCACTTACTACAGGGCCTAGTAAATAGTAAATGTTAAATAATACTAATATAGTAGTTAGAATTAATCACTTCCTCTTAACATTCCTTTGGTACTCTCTTATCCTTCATTTTCAGTACGTATAGTATGTTTCTGTTACACTATAATTACTTATGCATGTTTTCCTCCTCTAACAGACTGAGGTCTTTGGGTATAGGATCCCTATGTATAAGGACTCGAAACTTTTTTATTAAGTTGAATTGAAACTATAGGTCTTCTTTTAAATCTCCCCAAATTTCTGTTTAAAACAAGCAACTTTTAAAATTCTTTGTTTCACAAGTTCTTTGTTTTATATTTAAAAGGCTAAAATAATTGAAATTATTTAGTTTGAAGAAAAAAGAATTGAGGTTTTAATTTATATTGTTATTATTATATTATTTTTATGGACTGTTTGGGAATAAGTTGCAGACATCACACTTCTAGTTCTAAATACTTAACTACTTCCTTTGAGAAAAAGGATATTCTCTTACATGGCCATATTACAATGATCAAAACAGCACATTTAATTTAGTACTTGCTGTTATCTAATCTACAGTCCAGTAGACTGTGATACATTTATTTGTCATATCTCTTGAGCCTTCTTTAATTGTTTCCTCATGGTTGGATTGAAGTGAGGCATTTTTGGCAGGAACACCACAAAGCTGTGTCCATCCCTGTGCAGCGTATCAGGAATCGCACTGTCATTTTGGGCCCAGTGATGTTAATGTTCACTGTTTGATCAAGGTGATGTCTGCAAGCTGTCTTGACTGTAATGTTACTGTTTTTTTTCCCTCTATCAAATTAATAATAGTTTGTGGGGAGATATTTGAGACTACATGATATCTTTCCCCCCCCCAAAATATTACATTCATTTAATGCTTTTGCTTGGATCTTTTCAGTGCAGTAGGAGACTGTTGGTTGAAGATTTTCTATCAGTGGACATAATTAATATTAACTTAAACCTTTCATGCCTCACTTTTTGTAATTTATCTTATAGAGCACCATCTGATCACAACTATCTGCATAAGAACTATGACTATAAACCCTTAATTCAAAGTTGAAAATCATGGCAAACAATCTGGTGTTCAACTTAGTAGGTATATTTTTACACCTTAGTAGGTAAATACTGATATTGAATTCAAAACACTAAGAAGAATCTTGTGGTGTTGGATTGGAATTACAGCTATAAGTATAAACTCATGCTGTTCAATATATGTACATAACAGACATAGATATGTAGGTACAGCAATAGATATGTGTGCAATAGATCAGCAGTAGATACTGATACTTGCAAAATTATAATTTTTCAACTTTCATCTTTCTATGTTTGTTAGTGCTCACTCTACTGTAAGAAAGTTTTTCTTATTTATTGATTTAATTATCAGTATCAAGTTATGAATTTTAATTTTACTAAATGAGTTACAGTTCATCACTGTCAGCACTTATTTCAGTGTTCAAGTTGTCCTGGGTTGTGAGTCCCTGCAAGCTGGCTCCTGAGCCTCTGAAAATGCCCCAATTATTCTATGACCACTTCCTTAATTTCTAGCATAACAAAGTATTACCCACTCATTTTGTCATTTCCCTGCCCCAGCTCTAGATTCAGCTGTTTCTCTGAGAAACCCTGATTCCTTTTAGTGGAGAATGGTATTTAGAAACTAAGATTGGACACTAGATGTGCTCATTGCTAATGGAGTGTTATTGCTTCTAGGTCCTCTCAGCATAGAGTAGTATGTATAGATAGGTCTATTAGGAAATAGATGTATGTGTACATATATACATGCATACACACATGTAATTGCACACATCATATCTATTACTGTACCTCTATATCTATGCCTGTTATCCAAATATTGAACAGCATGAGTTTATTATTCCTGTAATTCCATTCCAACACCACAAGATTCTTCCTAGTTTTTTTTTTTTAATTCAGTATCTGTATTTACCTTTTCCAGCAGTAAAAATCATAGCTCCCAATATCACCTATGTATTTGCTCATTTGTTGAGTTCTACAGTATATGAAAAATAATGTCCGAATTGCTATAGTCTAAGTTGCTGTATTTTCTCTATGAAAATATACACCTACTAAGTTGAACATCAGGTTGTTTACTGTGAGTTTCATCTTTGAATTAAGGGTATATAATCACAGTTCTGATGTAGATAGTTGTGATCACATGGCTCTGATTAAGATAAATTATAAAATGTGAGGCATAAAAGTTTAAGCTAATACTGATTATGTCCACTGATAGAAAATCTTCAACCAACAGTCTCTTACTGCACTGAGAAGATCCAGGCAATTGTTTACTCTCTATTACTATTTATCCTCAAATAACAGTGATTTCCTACTCTAATGAACTAGAATAAATAGTGTGTGAGCCTGAGGACTCCCTTTTGTTAAGTTCAGGGGCACCTCTGTTTTTGCCCTGTGACATTTTGCCCTCAGAGTACGAAGGTGGGAATGGATATAGTCTTTTGCCTAAAGACCTAGAAGAGCCACTTACTTTATGCAGTATTTTCCCATGGCCCTCTCTGTTCACCAATAGTTTTTAGGTGGCTGGTTTCTTTATTAGGAGTTGCTCCTAGCCCAGAATAACCATTAACCATGTCAGCCATATAGGAGGAAGGAGAGTCAGAAGATGACCTTATAGAAAATAAAGGAGACAAGAAGATAGTTGCTTAGGTGCTGCTCCAGTTATAATCTAATCTCCTTTATTCTTATATTCAAAGTTCCGCTGTTTTAGAAATATGGCCCAATTAGATATGCCCGAGGCCTTGTTTTTGCTATTGAGCTGTATGAGAGCACCATCTCCTAGGGAGACTGATGTGGTTTTTAGTGCATAAAAACCTTAAACATCACTATCCACTTACCCTCACCCTCTGCCACCCAGTTTAGAGTATAAACGTATTAGTTGAGATAAAAAGAAATATATTGAATGGCAGTTCTGTTAGAAGGAGAATGTTAGGTCTCTCCTTTCTAGAGGGCTTTGAACCCAGTAGATTTTATTTGCTTGTGACAGACATGTCTGAATAATTAGAATTACAAAATCATATGTTCTAACACCTTTTATATAAGCCACTGACTGAATTTAAGATTCTAGGGGAATGTATAATTTTTTAATCTTAGTAGCAGATTATACTCTTAGTAGCAAGGTATTTTCTTTTTACCAACTTTTATATTTAACAATTATAGATGACTAAGATTTTAAACATAGAAGTTTATCCTGATAAAAATCATTTATATAAATATCCATTTTCTCTCTCTTTGTTTTCTGTATAATATTTGGGGTTGAAAATAATGATCTTGGACATTAGGTAAAAATAGGAAACAAAATAGTGATGTATGATATCTCTGGTAAAAATTGGCCTCAATGCAAAGTCTGTGCTTTCACCTCCACCCTTTTGTTGCATGCTTCTGTAAACCAACAGGATCCCCCTTTGTTTCCTCTTCCAGCAGAAGTGATTTGGGTAAGCAAGGGAAGACATTGGTCAAGGTCTTTGGAGAGGGTTGGATCTAAGGTGGACAATGGAAGGACTAACCTGAGCCTTCCCTCCATCAGTGATTTCTTAACAATCTTCTTACCAGCCCTTGGAGACATGGTAAATAGCATTATTTATTGCTGTTTGTTCCATAAGGCCAAGGATGCTAAAAGTTCACCATAACAAGAATTGTCTCACCCCCACTATAAGTAATGCTGTCCTTTGGGGCATCTAAAACATAAAAGTTTGTTTTAGGGCCTAAGCAGGGTGTAAGGATGGTTCATTGTCCTAACCATTGCTTTTCAAACTAGGACATCCACCAGAATCATTTGGAAGACTTGTTAAAACAGATAGCTGGGCCCGGCCCCAGAGTTTCTCAAATAGGTCTGAGATGGGGCCCTAGAACTTGCATTTCTAAGAAGTCTCCAGCTAATGCTGCTTCTGCTGCTTTGGAGACCACGCAATGTGAAGTATTATCCTAGGTAACTGATACAGTGCATAATTGGGCTGCTTTTTTTTTTTTTAATATATATCTTTATTGATTTCAGAGAGAGGAAAGGAGAGGAAGAGAGAGAGATAGAAACATCAATGATGAGAGAGTCCTCATTGATTGGCCGCCTCCTGCAGGCCCCCAACTGGGGATCGAGCCCACAACCCGGGCATGTGCCCTGACTGGGAATCGAACCGCAATCTTCTGAATCCTAGATTGATGCTCAACTGCTTAGCCACACCGGCCAGGCTAATAGGGCTGCTTTGATTTCAAACTTTTGCCACCAAAATAAGATGAACAATAAGATTAAAATTTTCTAAAATTTTTCCTTACAACCTAAAAAATTATTTTATCTTTTTTGCTTTTAGCATGGAGTACATCAAATACAAGAGCTCATGCATACCCTTGAACCATTTGGTAACAATGAAAGCTTCTACTTTGAGCTAATTATACTAGCAACTATGAATGGAAGTAGAAGTATCTTGATAGTATAAATAAAAATAACTCTCAAGACACTTTTTTTCTGAAATATAAGTCTTAGATTCTTATTTTTTCCAGTTTACCATACTAGACAAGACTCAAAAATAACATATTTGTTTTCATACTTTTAAAAAATGGTTCTCTGGTGAGAAATATAAGAATATAATTTCCCCAACATTTTTTTGTTTATATTGAATAACTTTAGATTATAAGATGTTGTATTTTGAACATTTTGGCATTTAAAATACTGAAAGCACACAAAGAGAATGAGATCAAACTTGGTGTGGGTTTTTTTTTTCTACTTTTCTGGGGGAAAAATTCCAAACATAAATGTTTTTCATTTATCTAAGTTATACTTAGCTGTGAAATTCAAAACCTGACCATATTTGACTCAAAACTCTGCAAATTTATAACTATTTTCCCTGTTTATAAAGGTGAAGTTCTCAACAACCATTTGGTGCTTTACCAAAAAGTAATATAATCTTTTATTTAAAGTGCATTTTAACCTGAAGCTAAAAGCCTTTAAGAGATAGTATATGTAGACAGAATTTATATTAAATGGTTTGAAATATAAGAATAATACAAAAAACAAGTTTGTTATAGGAACTCTTGATTCAGTGCCAAAACATAGATAGGTGTTGATAGATAGATAGATAGATGATGATAGATGATAGATAGATAGATAGATAGATAGATAGATAGATAGATAGATAGATAGATAGATAGATGATAGATAGATAGGTAGATAGATAGATAGATGATAGATAGATAGAGATAGATGATAGATAAATGATAAATAACATATGTATTATATGATTGTATTATGTATATGAGTGATATAGATCAGACCATGCTTTAAATTCATCTCCTTTTCTAGTAGAAAGTTAGAGAAGTCAGTGAGACTAATAGTAGAAGGAATTGAAACTGGCAGAGACTTGGGTAAAATTTTACTAGGCAAATTCTTCTAATTTCTATAGCATTAGATATTCCTTATGTAAAAATGTTGGTCTTTTATTAAATACTAATTAATTATACTTGAAAATCGAAAGATATAGTACTGGTGGTAAGAATATCTTTATATAGGTTTTAGTAAGTAACCATTGGATGAATTTTTTAATTAAAGAAAGTAATGTACTGTGTTGTGATTTTTATTTTAGAGGAAGGTAACATAAAGAGGTAGAAAACTAGTAGAAAAGTATTTTTCTTTCCCTTTTTATTTATCTATCAAGTTTACAGGGGTGATGTTAGTAGCACTATGTAAGTTTCAGGTGCACAGGTGTGCAGCACATCACCCGTATATTGCACTGTGCCCACCACCCAGAGTGCGGTCTCCCTCCACCACCGTAGATTTCAGCCACTTTACCCTCTTTACCCTCCCCAACGACCCTTCCGCTCTGGTCACCATCCTTCTGCTGTCTGTGTCTGTGAGTTTGTTTATTCCTTTGCTGCTTTCTGTTTTACGTCCCACATGTGAGTGAAATCATATGGCTCTTGTCCTTTTCTGTCTGACTTATTTCACATAGCCTCATCCTCTCAAGATCCAGCCATGTGGCCTGGCCGGGTAGCCACCGCTGAACACATAAACGAAAAGAACAAAATTAATGTTTCTCTCCCCATCTCTGTCTTCCCCACCCGCCCCTCTTCCTCTCTCTCTCAAATCAGTAATTTTAAAAAAATCTATTCATGTTGTCATAAATGGCAATATCTCCTCCTTTCTTATGGCTGAGTAGTGTTCCGTTGTATGTGTTGACCATGTCGTCTTTAATCATGCACCAAAGGACACTTAGGCTGTCTGCATGCCTCGACCATCGTGTATACTGCACAGTGTTCACAGGGGTGCATCTGTCTTTACAAATAAATGTTTTCAAATTTTTTGGTAGATATCCAGAAGAGGGATTGCTGGGTCATATGGCAGTTCTATTCTAAAGTTTTTAAGGACCACCTCCCCGTACTGTTTTCCATAGTGGCTGTACCAATTTCATTCCCACCAGCAGTGTGTGAGAATTCCCTTTTCTCCACACCCTCTCCAACAGTTGTTATTTCTTATCTTATCGATAATAGCCATTCTGACAGGTGTGAGGTGGTATCTCATTGTGGTTTTGATTTGCATTTTCCCTGTAGCTAGTGAAGTTGAGCATCTTTTTATATACCTGTTGGCCATTGTATGTCTTCTTGGGAGAAGTGTCTGTAGATCCTCTGTCTATTTTGTAGTGGAATTATTTTTTGCTGTGTTGTTATTAAGATGCATTGGTTTCTTAATATATTTTGGATATTAGCTCCTTATTTGAGGTATTGTTTGCAAATATCTTCTCCCGTTTGGTAGGTTGCCTTTTAAATTTTCTGGATGCTTTCTTTCGCAGAAGCTTTTTAGTTAGTATTTTTATTTCTCAGTGTTACTTTATTATGTGAAATTTTAAAAGGTTTAAAATTTTCTTCATGCGAAATACTAAATGTTTAAGTAAAAAAGAACCATAAAACGCACAATTTTCTTTCAATTGTATAGAAATAATACATTGATCTTTATTTATTTAAGCCTTTTGAAAATTTAAACCTAAAAAATTTGAAACCATTTAAAATTTCACATAAAGTAGCACTAATTTAATCAAATTCTTCTCAAATTTATCTATAAGTTTAATACAATCTTTATCAAAATTGTAACAAGATATTTTTGTAGATATGGACAAGTTTACTCTAAATATTATATGGAAGATAATTTTAAGAATAAAGTAGAATCACTCTACTCAATGTTAAGACTTACTGTATAGTTACAGTAATTGGAGAGATATACTTAGATTAATAGAACCTACGAAAAGGCATAAGAGCAACTCAACAGAGGAAAGAACCTTTTCAACAAATGTTTCTGGATCAATTGGACCCACAACCAAAGAAAATGAATTGATATAAGGTGTCCTAATTCAAAATGTATCATGGATTTGAATGTAATATTTAAAACTATAAAACTTTAGAAGAAAATATAAAAAAGTAGAAAAGCTTTGAGAGCTGGGGATTAAAAAAGAGTTTTTATACATGACACCAAAACTACAATCCTTAAAAAAACTTTTTTGATAAATTGGGTTTGATAAAAATTAAAAATGTTTGCTTACAAAGATCCTATTAAGAGGATGATAAAACAAGTTAAAGACTAGAAGAAAATATTTTCAAATCATAATTGTATGCAAATCTGACACAGGACTTGCTTGGATATGGAGATATAAAGAACTCTCAAAAATCTATGGTTAAAAACAATCAAAGAATCCAATTTGGAAACTGGCAAAAGACATAAACAGACATTGTACCAAAGAAGATACACATTGGCACTGGCACATATGCACATGAAAATGTTTTCTACTTCTTAACTATCAGAAAAATAGAAATTAAATGACAATGAAATATCACTCCATACCTGTTAGGGTGGCTAAAATAAAAAAGTAATGACACCAAATGTCGATAAGGATGTGGAGAAACTGAATTACTGATACATTGCTGACAGGAATGTAAAATAGTACAAACAGTCTGGAAAATAGTTTGGCACGTTCTTGCAAAACTATACATACAATTACCACAAGACTTAGCAGTTGCACAATTGGGCATTTATCCCAGAGAAGTGAAAACTTACATTCATATAAAAACCTGCACGTGAGTGTTCATAGAAACTTTATTCTTAATAGCCTCAAACTAGAAACGACCCAATGTGAGTGCACGAAACAGAGTTTATTCTTGCATTGTTTTCCATACAAACAACTGTAAACCTACTTTTGCCCACCCTGTGTGTCGTGGTGATGTGGTGGTTGTGTTCATGAGAAGTAGAGAAAATTCCTCCATACTGAAAGCTTAGCAGCGTCCAATTTGAAATATATATTTGCATTTCAAAGCACTGAAAAGTGGGACTGAGTATTTTGTTTTGACTGTCAAAATGGTTGAGTGAATGAGTTTATTTTGAACTTTAAGTCAGCTCAGGTGTGGAAATGACACAGTTGTATAACTGTACTGCTCCCTAAATCGCTGGGAACCTAGTTTGCTGTAGGCAAGATCTGAAAAAGAGTAATGAGATTAAATTCAAATTTAATTTCTTCAAACCCTCAAGACAAAAATAGGTGAAGGGCCTGTATTCACCATCGAGGCAGCAATTCTTTAGCTAGGGGGAGCATTGGTAAAATGGACTCACAGCTTTGGTACCTTAAACTCACATAGCATTAGGCTTACTGAGTTTCTTATCTTTCTATTTTTCTTCTGTTTTAAAGTCATGGAACCAGATTGTCTTCTTAGGAAAATACAATGCCTTTTTTTTTTTTTTTTTAATGTACTTAACTGTGGCATGTGATTAAAGAAAAAAGATAAAAGTCTTTTTTTTCTCTCTCTTGGAGTTAGATTTGCTATAACGCTTCCCAGTATTGTTATGCTTTGTTCTACTCTGTAGGGTTAGACTTCAAGAACCCTATTTATAGAGCATGTTTTAAAGTACTTTGTAAGCAGAGCCCATGATGGCTGATTACCAAGAAGGGTTTTAATGGCTGTTTTATCTAGGGTGGATTACATAGAATCTTCTAAGAGTATTGCTTTTAAAAACAAAAGTATTTGACAGGAGAAGCAGCTATGTGATTATACAAATGTATCTGAAACTTATTTCAATTAGGTCATATGTAGGGTATAATGATTATTTGGAATTTTTTTATCTGTATACAAATGAAAAAATTGAGAATTTATTGAATAATCAAGGAGATTTGATTCCTGACTATGCTTAGTCTTTTATTACGTCACTAGGCAAGTTTGAAAGTTACCATGGTTTAGTTTTAGGAATATTATGAGGTTACTAATAACCACTCCTCAAATTATCCACTCAAGAATGAATATTGTTAAGCATTAGTATGTCTCAGAGGTTGAACTGCTTCGAAAGGTTGAAATAGGATTTATGTACCAAAACACTTAATTCTGAAAACCAGCATCAGGCAAGGGTTCTAGTTTCTTCAGTTTGTGTTGAAATATAGTTGGGGTGGGACCATTCAGCAAGACCTTTCTGGTGAATGGATCTTGAGCATCGTTCTAGTACCTCTCGGTTTCTGATAGCACCCAAGTTCACCTAGGGCTGGAGATGTGTATCCAGCTCAAGATCAGACTTTTCCTAAGAACTTCTTTCTTTTCATTTTTTTCTTTATGAGTTTTTCCAATGATTCCAGTGATCACAGGCAATGGGCACCATAATAACAAGGTTTCATGTTTTAGAACGAGGCAGCTGTGGATGAACATTCACAGATTTTACATTAATTGTTAATGGGTGAATTTTCAGTAAGTACCCATTTTAAGTGGAAGAAAACTTACTGTTTGTGTCATCCAGTAGCAATAAAGAGTGGGAAAGAACCTTTGCTCTAAAGCAAAGATATCTGCAGTAAAGTATTTAGTTCCAGCCTTTAACATCATTTCTAATGAAGACAAATGGACAAACAACCCAAAACATTTGCAGCTATTTGTAGTTATAGAGAAACTATACATAACTGCTCTGAAAGCCCTGAAAGACAGACGTTTAGAATTAATGCAAAACCAGCCCTGTATTAAATCCATTTTGTACATTTGCAAACAGGTGTTTCCTTGTGTAATTTAGCTCCTGGATTGCCTTTCCAGACTGCTTTTGAATAGTTCACACTAAGTAATTTGGTTTTTAAGCTTAAAAGCTTTTGATATTGCTAAACTTTCGGGAATTATTTTTTTTTTAAATTAAAAATGTTTATAGTCACATTTTGGAGACAGAGGGAAAACTAATGATGTGGATCTTTATTTTTCTGCTAATGAAACTAATTACTGTTCTTCATTTCAATTTAAATTGACATTCTCTATACTATTCGAGACAGTTATGATTAAAATAGGCTTGACTGCACAAGGAGCTATTTTATTCAATGCTTTGAACCAGCTTCTCTCAGCACCCAAACCCATTCATTATTTTTATCTAATTAGGCCTAACTCACACTGGAGAGCTACCTGAAGCAAGGAAATTTCCCTAATAGCTATGCAATCGCAATAGCTCACAGGCTCTGCAACAATACAGTTGTTCACAACTGAATCATCTTAGGAATTAAAAATAAATTACCCTTAACGATAGGACAAAAGTGTAGTCATAAACAGAAAACTGTCATTATTCAAATTGCATAAGTATACAATATTAGGAATCAGTAGCATCATGTTTCTACATGTGAATTTTACATACTTATTTGTGGAAAAGTATTTAATTAGTTTTTATGGTGAACCCAGTGATTACATTAAAAAGTTGACTGTATTCTATACACATAATTGCAAACTTATAGGCTTCCTAGGGAAAAAAATACCTAGAAATTTTGCACATGATCACATAGCAAATATTTTATAAAACTAAGGTAAGTTCAATTCCCAGGAGTACTCCTTATTTTAAAAACAAATTTGTTAGATGATGGTTTTACTCTGACTTGGCTATTGCAATGAAAAAACAAAAGTATTTTTGTGTGCACATTTGGTGGGGGTGGATGCCCAGTGGAGGGGAAAAGGGTACATCTGTAATACTTTCAACAATAAAAACAAAAACAAACAAAACAGCTATGGGTTTGGTGGGGGGAGATTAGGTAGGGCCACACATACCCCTTTTTTAAAACTGTATTGACTACATAATTCTATACCCTTGTGGAATTTTTCACACTTAAATTTTTTTTTTTTCAGCAAAAGAAGGAAAGGAAAGAAATGCTGCCAAAGGCAGCATTAAAGAAAACTACTTAGAAAATTGCTTTCCAGCCATGCCTATCTGCTTTCATCTAATCTGAATGGTTTACTCTAAAATCAGGATTAATCTATGATCTAACCAAAAGTATGTTTTAAAATAATCTTTGTTTATAAAATAAGTGCTTTGGATAAGTTTCTTTCAAGTGACCTTGAATGTCATTAATAAGCAATATTCAAATTTACAAACCTATTTTACACTGGATACTAGATTCTGACTTACACCCTGATCAAACTCTTTAAAAAAGTGATTATATGATCAGAGTCCCAGAAAGAAAAGATGGGCATTCAAGTTGGGATCATTCGAGGAGGATTATATGTAGAGAGATTAATTACAAAGTTGTAGTCAGGGTGTCTTGAACCATAAACATAAAGGGCAGGAACGTGGGGTCAGTAGCCACTGGGCTGTTTCCACCTCTAGGCCTGGCTGGAGTGGGAGAGGGAAAAGAAAGGGAAGTCCTGAATAGCCAACCTGCTTTCAGAGGGGTGGCACCCTTCAGGCAAGAGATGGAGGCAGCCTCAGGCAACTGGAGGGGGAAGAATGAGAGGAAAAATACCCTGCCTTCATTTACCATTATCATCTGTCCCTCTGATCTCCTGCTGGGGCTTCTCACAGATGCCAGAGGGCAGAGAAGCCTGTGGGTGTACCCATGCAGGCCAACTCCCAGGGCAGAGAGGCGCAAACCTAAAATATCTGGCAAAGTACTTATGGACGTTAGAGATCATCTACAATATGAAAATTTGAGGCTCGTGGAGCAGTTAGGCAACGTGTTTTGTGTAAAACACAATCAAGACGCGTTGCCTGTCAGTCAGCTGAGTCCAGATCTTTAGCTCTTCTACATTCATTATGTTTTATAGTTTTCCACAGTCACCTTGTGCACCATCTGTGCAGATCCCAGGTGTGAAGTCCCACTGATTTGTATTGCTATTGTCTTAGCAAAGTTAATAAAATTTGTAATGTATTAACCTGGGGTTTTCATGGGTTTTTCCCCTACTAGAGGAAATGTTTTGGAATAGTAGTTTGTCCCACAAAACTTATTTCAGGCCATACTATAACTGCCTGAAAATTAGTTTCAATGGCCATACCTGTTATAGAAAATTGCTGTTGAATGTGATTTTTTTCTGAATTCCTAGAGTTGCCCTCTAATTATTGGAGTTGGCTGAGGAGTCTTAAAAATAGGGAACTCGTATGATTACAATTAAAAGCAGCATATATAACTCATATTGAGGATTTCCATTCTCAAAATGAATTCTACCTGTCATTGTAGCAATATGGTTACTTATAACATTTGCAGCTGTTTTCTTACCTTGTTCTTTTCACTCTGCTGTTAATACCATCTGGTCATATTATACCAATTGTTCACTTGTGGACTGCACTAAAGGTAAGGGTGGGAGGTTATGGAGCCTCTCTTCAAATTCTGCTCACATTCTGGAAACTCTTGATCGCAATGGTTGCTCTGGAATTTAAAATCTTGCTTGTGAGCAGCAAATTTTGTGCATTTCTCATACAAAGGGCCTCCTTGCCTTCTGGGTCTCTTTCTCCTTTCTCATATAGCTTCTGTTGTTAGCAATAATAAGTAGACTCTTAAACCAAAACAGCTGTACTTATGTAGGTTATTGCTAAGGTCATTTATGTTTCTGTATTAGGGAGTAGGAATGATCAGTGTCAACCAGGCTTTTCTGCTGCATCTGTGATTATAATATTTAAATGTAAATGCTGCATTGCACCCATCCTGTCTCACAGAAGCCAGAGGGCAGGGAGGTACATTCCCCTGATTTTAGTGAGAGGCCTTTGTTAATTTGGAATGCCTATAGACTATAAAAGGTTCTAATTTTGAAAGAACTATTTCAACAAAAATGCAGCATTTTTTTTTTTTTAGAAAGCAATCAACTGTAATTTGTAAAAGTAGTCTAGCTTTATAAATAATTTTACTGGATCTTTAAACATTTTCCTTATATACTTTTCTTCTATCAGTATGATAGAACTTGTCATTTAATGCCAAACCATATTAAAGAATTCACCTTCTTCATATATTTATAGTATTTACTTTTGAAAAACTTAATGTAAAAAACTTGAAACAATACAACCATCCCTTGATATAACTGTTTATTTTTAATGATTCCATAATATTTCACCATGGAGATTTAATGTATATTGCTAAACTATCTGAATTTGAATATAAAGTTGCTCTCAGCTATCGCAGTGCAGGTAACACTATAATGCAAATATCCTGCACATAGCTTTTTCTATACTTTGAAGTGTTTTCCTGAAGTGAGATGATAGCGTGAAAGCATGCAAACTTTTTTGTTGCTTATGATATATATTGCTAGATTAATTTCCAAAAGGGTTTTAGCTAGTTTAGTTTACCATCAGCAAATTTTAGGAGCCCCTGCTTCACTCTAACTCTCACTGGCATTAGTGCATGAAATTTTTTTTTTGGTAATTTTTATAGCCTGATAGGGATAACTTGTTTTATTTTGTGTTATTTTATTATAGCAGGGTTGAATACTTGCATTTATTTTGCTTAATATCTGTTTCTTGTCCATTTGAATGAGTTCCATAATAAAATAAATGTATTAATTTTATGTTCATTTGCTAAAGATATTTTTCTTAGAATATTGTTGGCCTTTTTATTGGTTAACAACATGTTTTTTTGTACAGCTGAGAAATTCCACAGGTTTTAAGTTGTAGTTCCATACAGAAAACTGTAGCAGAAGTGGGCAGTTTCTGTAGGTTTCTAAGGGGTGAGGCTCAAACAGGCTGACCAATAATAGCACAGAGCCTATGAGCTCTGGAAGTCAGCTAGCAATGGTAAGATCAGAAACCTGAGATTATTTTAAAGCTGCATGTGGCTTATTTTATTAATTTTCTATTTGTTCTACCTTAACTATTTAGCAAAGTCTTTTTAAAGTGCCAGCCTGTCTCCATTGTGCTAATGGAAGCCCAGGAAAGACTTATTGAGAGAAAGTAACACACCCAGGAAGGCAGCATTGAAGGTGGATGTGGTAATTCAGGTCAACCCCACTTGAAAGACAAAGCTTAAGGGGACAGAGTAGAGACCACTTGGTCCAGTTGTCTCTTACTCCTGGAGGGTTAAATGTTAGTTGTTTTTAGTTTCCTTAAAGAAGGAGATCCCCTTACCAGATACTATCTCTCCTCCCCCACCTCCTTCCCCAACAGACTGAGCTTCTTGAGGCCACAGAACTCTTATGCCCAGCTGAGTGACCAGACGGGGAAGGCATGAATGAATACTTGAATGAAATAATGAATGAGCGTCAGGGTGAAAACAGTATGAGAGGCAATGGGAGTTGAAAATGCAATACTGAAACACCACTGAGCGTCCTAAAGGAAGAAAATAAATTAACAGTAATCAGATCTGATTTTTTAAAAATTTACTGAAAATGTTAAGAATGTCTACAAATGGCTATATGGAGTTAGAACAAAAATGGACTTTTTCATTATTACAGTGAGACTCATTTTTTTATTTAATGGGATGGTCAGTGAAATGCAATACCTTTATTCTTCAAAACCAGTGTTTTGAGATAACAATCTTAAACTTGTGTTCTAGAACAACAGAGCATTATGGATTTTTTCCACCCCCCACTGCAGGCCATCTCATTGGGTCTGTGAAGCAGTGCTGAGACGGAAAACCTGTGTGTTCTCTACCTCACAGTGTGGAGACTGGTCCAGAAACCTATAATGCAACAAAAAAAAAAGGGGGGGGGGGACGGGGAGGAGGGACAGTTGGGGAGGAGGTGAGAAGGTAGGTGCAGAATGCAGTGACTTCTAAGGCAGTAGGGGCTGCTTCAAGAGATTGTAGCCTCCTACCACTAACCTTGGAGATTATGCTTCAGCAGTAGGGTTGCCTATTGGAGGCCCACAGGAGGAGATTATCACTGATAAATCTCTATTGTTTTGGAATAGATGCCTTCTAGAGCATTATTTTTAAGGAAAACAGATTTAAAGGCATTATTATTATTTTTAATCCCTTATATTCTATGAGACTTTGATCTTACCAGCTAGGTTTTGGCAACTATAGTACATTTTAGGAACATAATTTCTGTGGTTTAAGAGAAATTGGAAAGACTGAAGCGGTAGGTGTTGTAAAAAGCCAAAGGAAAGAGATTGATTTTGGGATGGGAAAGATGTCAAGCAAATCCTGAATTTTGTCTTGAAACTGAGTAAACTTTAGATTAAAAGAAAGCAGAATGTGAAGTGTGTTAGTGAGAGGGAACAGCATTAATGAGACCAGAGAGGATGGTATAGAAAGGGAATGTCAAATGGAAGAGAACTGGTTTTATGAAGTAGTGCCAGCTATGGATGGAAGGGTAAGTGGACCAGCTCACTAAGAGCGTTTTACCTCATATTTATGCTTTTTTTTTTTTTTTTCATAACAAAGGCCAATTTTTGTGGCATTTGGGGGGGACTGCGTTGCTGTTTTCTTTTGATTTTAAAACATTTTCAGTGGCTTCAGAAATCTTCATAAGAACAAATAGCAACTAATAATGTCATATATCCTTTTCTACGTCTACATGTTATTTCCCAAAAATGAACTTCCTGAAGTTTTATCAGAACTTCAGTACTGTTAAAAGCTGTTAATTTTCTGGCCCTGTGGACATGAGTGACATTCTAGAGTATGAGCACCAGAGACCAGTGACTTGTCTATTAAAGAAAAAATAAAGAATAGACCCCCTTTCCTTGAGAGAAAGCTATAGCAAATTTACTTATTTATTGACTATAATGCATTGCTTATCTGGCTTCTTGATTCAGCAAGCCTTTATTTGACTCTGCCTATTGTCTTTCACCTAAGGGCCACGGCATTTCTCTGGACTGCTCCTTAACCACTGTTTTGTTGATAAAATAATAAAAACCCGGTATTTATGTGCAATTGACTGCTGGCTGGCTGCTCTACCATTTGTTTTTGGAAGGTAGCTATGTGGGCCTATACCATGGAAAGAAACTTGACCTAAAGCACATGGAAAGAATTCCACCTGTTACTTTTTTAAGGGTTCATTATAATGGCTCTTTGTGAACTTTAAATCTAAGTCACCTATTTGTGTCTGTGTGCTTAATCACCCTCAATTAAACCTGCCTGAATTTGAAAATTCTATTTCTGGAGTTGCTGTCTACTTGCAGTTACTGACAGACCTCATTTAGTCATGTCAGGAGGGACTGGGTGGTGCTGAGTCCCCCCGCCCCACTCTGTCTTCCCAGGGGAAAAAATTCCTCAGAGGGTGGGCGTAAGATGGCAACACATCCTTTTGCTTTCTTGTCAGACTGGAAGTGTCTTCAGTCCCTGCCAGTTTTCAAGTGTTTTCCCAAAGGAATTCTTCGTACGGAAAATAGCCAGTCCTATCCTGAATAATTTTTATCACCTAATAAATGATGCAGATTGGGACTGTCAGCACTGTGGTGGGCACCTGACTAGAGAGGGCATGTGAGTGGCAGATAGTGGCAGTGGGTTATATATTTCAGCTGTCAGCCCTGAAATTCCAGATGAATATTTTCTAACTCACTTAGTTTTTCCCAACCTGCTTTTCTAGGATATTCTGAGCACTTACTTATAAAGCCAAACTAATTAGTTTATTTGGAGTTAGCTGCTTTTTCTGGATCAATTAACACATCTGATTTAAAAGTGATAAACACTGAAGGAGATGGAAAGTTCCGGAGTTGGTGGGTCCAAGTCGATGCAGGTTTATACCTGACCTAGCTAATCTGTTACTTCAGGGAATGTAGTAGCAGGTGTGGGTATTTTCCCAAACAGCAGCCTGACCCTGTTTGGTAGGTTATGCTTAGTGCAGTGTGAAATTGGCATTTCAGGGCTACAGGCTGCCATTTACAGTGACTACCTTCTGTTGATGAGCTCGTTGCTTTTTTTACTTACAGACCAAAGAAGCTTTCAAAAATTCTCAGTTTTAAATTGATTCATGCCTCTATTTCAGATAAGGTTATTTGAATTTGCATGAGTATTTTTTTTCCTGAGTGTAATATCTCTTGAGCAATGTATTCCATTTCACTCTTTCCTGCATGTTTCTCAGTGAAAAGAAATTTTAGATTTTAAAAGGTCAGTTAGGCAATTCAGCTGCTTGCAGTTATGAACAGACTTAATTCATGCCAGACAAGCATAATCTGTCTTATTAAAAATATATATTCCAGGTACAAACTTCCAGTTATAAAATAAATAAGTCATGGGGATTTCATGTACAGCATGGCAACTATAGTTAATAATACCGTATTGCATATTGGAAAGTTTCTCAGGCTAGATATTAAAAGTTCTCATCACAAGAAAAAACCAAACATTTTTATAACTATCATGACAAGTGTTAACTAGACTTATTTGTGATCATCATTTTGGAACATATACAAATATCAAATCATTATGTTATATACCCCAAATCAATATAATGTTATATGTTATTTATACCTCAACAAAGTATCTATCTATACATACATATATATATGTCCTAAAGTTATGAACCAACATCAAAATGTTTCTACAATATCAAACCTATCACAATTTTCCCTTTTATTGTAGAAAGTCCCTCAACTTGGAAATTTTACGTAAGCAGATCAGTATTTAACAGTGCAGAGGATATTAAGATTCCTCCAAAAAATGTGTTGCTTATGAAGCCCTTCATTGTTAGTTCACCATAAAAGACATCTCCATAAGGATGAAGCAAAACAGAAATAAGCAAAAAGGAAAAGGGAATAATTATACTTCAGAATTCAAGAGTTGAGCATATTCCTCGCAGCTAGCATTTATACATGTCTTTTAAAAAAAACATTTAGAAAGTAGTATGTACAAGACACTGTCTTAGTATTGCCTCATATAATCCACATAACCACCCAGTGCTGTATATACTATTATTATCCCCAGTATACAGACGGAGAAGCTAAAGTACGGAGAAATTAGGTTATTTGTACAGGTTATTTCACAGCTAGTGAATGCAGAGCTGGCATTCAGAGCGCTTAGTGATATAAGAGCACGGCCTCTGGAGCCAGACTGTCGTCACCAGTTACACTGTGCTGCTCCTCTGTTCGCAAGTAAGAGATCGCATACGAGTTTTCATCGTTCTGCTGTGTGATGCGTTTTACCATGTATTACCAAAGGAGCAGTTATAAACATAGCACAGTTATTTGGGTATTTTTAGAAGTCCAAAATATACATACAATCTGAGAGGTACCAGAGAACTATACGTCAAATTAAAATTTAGAATCTAAGTTGCACTCTTTTGAGTGTTCTGACCACATTTCTCCCATTTCAAACCCATTCCAAGGCTTTTATAATGCTTTCATTCTCATTGAATTAAAAATATATGTTTAGTAATAATGTGATCTCCCTAGAGTTAGTTGTGACTCCATTACTTGCTGGGGTCACTGATTAAAGTAATCTTGGAGTCATTAGAGGCCAATTAAAAGAAGCCTTCACATATTTCAGTTTCAGAGTCATTGTTTGCATTTCGTTGCCTTCTTTCTTACACATATTCTTTAATATCTTATCACTAAAAAAACCTTCTTCTCTGGGAGTGGTAAAAATTAAAAGGGGTGGGCTATAATAAAAATAAAGCCAGGACTGGAATCACATTAAGAGTTTAACAAAGTGCCTCTAAATTATAAATACGTCAGTCTGTCACCCAATTATTTACTTATTTATGTGAGTATTAATTAACAAGTGAAAAAGTAAAAATGAAAAACTCTGTATCAAAAAATAAAAATGTAAAATTTTAATATCTTTGAAATATTTTGTTACTATTGTACATGTAGCACAGGTATGCTAAATGTAATCGTTTACAACTGTTAATTTATACTATTGTACATCTCTCCAGTTGACACTGCTTATTTTAAACTGTGTAACAATTTGTTCATTCATGAGTGGGTAAAACAGTTCAGAGAAAGATGTGGGATAATTAGTGCATTAGCCTTCTCAGGCTGCCATAACAAAATCCCACAGCCTGGATGGCTTTAAAAACAGAAATTTACCCTCTCAGATTTCTGGAGGCTATTAGTCCAAGCTCAGGTGCCAGCTGGGTTGGTTTCTGGTGAGGCCTTCCTTCCTGGCTTGCAGGCAGCTTTTTCACTGTGTTCTCTTATAGCTTTTCCTCTGTGTCTGCACACCCCCAGTGTCTCTTCTTTTTCTGATATAGACACCAGTCCTCTAGGGTTAGGGCCCCACCTTTATTACCTCATTTAACCTTAATTGCCTCTTTGAAGGCCCTATCTCCAGATGCAGTCACATTTGGTGTTAGGCCTTCAGCGTATGAATTTTGAGAGGACACAATTCAAATATAACATTTAGCATCAGCAATATGGGTGATTCTAATCATAGTTTCTTAATTTTAATGTTAAACAAAAGAACATTGGGCAGCAAATGAAGACATTTTCCTTTAACTTATCCCACTGGGAGAAAACTGTGAGGTGTTTTGTAATCACTTCACATCTCTTAAGTTTAGGCAAGGCGTATGCTAATACGATGAATTTCTAAACTTTTAAAACATGGCCCACATATAGTACTAGCTTGTCTGTCACAAACCGTTCACATGCACCCACAACCACATACTATACACATGTACTGTATAAGTGAAACAAGAGTTTATGTTACAGATCTTACCCGCTTTCAAGCAGTGCACCTCGATGTTTTCTGTTCTTTTCCATTCTTATATTCTGTTCTCCCCTTTATTTTTTTAGTTATAGTCATAACCCACTACACTGAGTCATGGATTGTTACCAACAATTTGAAAAACTATTTGCTTAAGAAGTAAAAACTCGCCTGGCCAGAGTGGCTCAGTTGATTGAGCACTGTCCTGTGCACCAAAAGGTTGCCGATTCGATTCCCGATCAGGGCACGTTTCATCCCCAGTTGGAGTGTGTATGGGAGGCAACCAATCGATGTTTCTCTCTTACATCAATGTTTCTCTCTCTCTCCTCTCTCTCTCAGGGTGAGGATTTAAAAAAAGAAAAAAGTAAGAGCACTTGTTTGACCATTGTTATCTCAAATGGTGTCAATGTTGTGTGTGCATATCTAATAATTTACTTAGACTCTAACTATGTATTGTATTTTTAGTGGAGTTTTGCTATGAAGTGTTGACCACTCTCAATTACTCAAAGACTAGCAGAAAAGTTCCTAGAAAGTATACACCTTCATTTGGAGGGTGCCCTAGTTTCTTCCAAATCTTGAGATAGCTCAAATAAGAAATCCAGGTGATTGGCTGTATTGTTGGGGTTGGCCTCCTTGAAAGCCAGAGTCCTATGAGGATCAGATGCAAACACAGTGATACAAGACGTTTAACAAGTATCTTAATGTATTCATTGTCATCAGCCATTTTTGACCCTTTTACATTACTTGGAGTTACTGTTTTATTCAAGGTCCGTTCAGAAAACAAACTACTCCGTTTTAAACAGAGATAACTTAATACAGGGTATTAGTTAAGTTATAGAGGCCGAACAAGGGGGTGGTGACTTGTCCCAGAGAACAGTAGTAACAGGAAGCTGATGGGAGGAAGCAGTGTTGCTAGAACTCAACCTGGGAGCTGGGGTCACCTGGCAAAAGCTGGAATCATGGAGAGAAGGACTTTTGGGTAAAGCCACAGGGGAGATTCAGCTGCTGCTGGAGACACAACCAGAAACAGAGAGGGGAGAAAAGCAATACTCTGGCTTCTCCTCCCTCCTGCCATCCATTCTCCTGCAGTGCTACTCTGTCAAAATGCTAGAGGTAGAGACCTTGGGAAACAGAAATGCAGTCTCCTGCTATCGAGGGTAAAGCCAATAGGCAGGGAATGGATCTAAGACCAAATTAGCAAATGATTGGCTTAGATGCTAAGACATTGGTTTATTCCTACTTGATTAATTTCATTTTATTCATGACACATGTATAATGAGGCACTGTTGTAAAAAACATCTATCCTATGGATTCATACAATGAGTTTTAGGCTTTTAAAAACCTACCTTTCCCACCCATGTTGTCATTGAGCAGATGTGCCTTGATTTATTTAACCATTTTCTTCTTGTTGGACATTGAGGTTGCATTTGGTATTTTTCTATCATAAATTGAACTCTGCAGTGACTATTGTCATGCATATGCCCTTTCTCCCATATTGTTTTGTTATTTTAAAAGTTATATACCCAGAAAATGGATTACTGTGAACAGCATGAACAGATTTATGGCTCTTGTTATTTATTACCAGATTGCTTTTCTCCAACATTGTTCCAATATACTAGTATCAACATACAACAGAATCTTTTTAGTGACTTTGTTTATATAGGAATAGTGTTATTTAAATTTTTTTTGCCCAATTTAGTTAACTGTTTTTCAGTTGTTGGCTCTCTGGTTATTAGGATGGTGAATATATTTTTTATATAGTTATTGAATAGATGCATTTTTTTCATGAGTAGCTTATTTACATTCTTGAATATTCTTCTAACAAGTTTGCTAAGACTATGGATTGAAGAAGCCAGAAAACAGTTTAATATGGAAAGAAAGCAAAAGCTTCAAGCCTTGTGTCTGTCCTTAGGTTCATGTAGCCAAGGTAGTAGACTAAAATTAAACATTCTGAAGATCCTCTAAAGAATATTTTCTAAGCCACCCAGCCTGACTGGCTCCCTTGGCAATTCACAATAATAGCATCCTTTGTCTTTCTCTCTGTACCCTTAGAACTAAGGGGTAGGATGTCACTCTTTCAAAAACCAAGCAGTTAATTTCTTGAAGTTTGGTCTTATATTTACAAAAACTTGAACATGTGATAAGATTAGAGAAAATGGTTGTTTTTCTTTTTTCATGAGAGACTGCTGTAGATCTTTGTCTTTTAAAATTTTAAACATATTTACAAAAAAATTAAGTATTTTGACAGAAAATAGCATAGTAGTTTGTGTTTTTTAAAAAAATATGTGTTTATTGATTTCAGAGAGAGAGGGGAAGGGAGAGAGAGGTAGAAACATCAATGATGACAGAGTCATCGATCAGCTGCCTCCTGCACGCCCCCTGCTGGGGATCGAGCCCGAAACCCGGGCATGTGCCCTGACCGGGAATCGAATCGCGATCTCCTGGATCGTAGGTCAGTGCTCAACCACTGAGCCATGCCGGCCGGGTGTATAATAGTTTTTTATGCTTAAGTTGTTACATATTTTTATATATAGCATGGGTTATTGCTTTATTGTGGTTTTGAAAATTAGTTCTTAGCATTCTGTAGTTGTGAAAATTTTCTTTTAGACTTAGGAAGCATCTTAGAGATGATCAGTACTCCTGTTTTATTTTTTTACACATTTACTAATGTAAATATCTTAGGAGTTTTAAAAGCAAAATAAAAATATTTTTTATACTAGAAGTTTACACTAATAAAAGACATAATTGATCTCCCTGAAAATGCTTTAATTTCTTTCCTTTGAAAGCGTTAGTCTTAAACTAAATTTAAATAATTGTTTAATTAGCATTCATAAGATATATAAAATGCCTAAGATATGCTGATTTTTATTTAAATGTTCACATGGTTAAGATTTTTTCCTACTATTGGCTGTTATAAAGTATTATTTATGACTTATTTTCCCTTTGAGAAAATTATT
The DNA here is from genome assembly GCF_054644295.1 of Miniopterus natalensis. Taxonomy (NCBI): domain Eukaryota; kingdom Metazoa; phylum Chordata; class Mammalia; order Chiroptera; family Miniopteridae; genus Miniopterus; species Miniopterus natalensis. The sequence goes on along the minus strand of NC_142081.1, from coordinate 139,906,841 downwards.
AAGGATTTATATTATACTCATATAATCTATAAAACAAGTATAGAGCAAAAAAGCACAAAGTATAAAAATACACATATTTTCTAAAATGTTTTCATTTGAGAAAATTATTTTACACTTACTAGAGATATATGGATAGGATTTACACCAACTAATTAAAAATCAGTTTCTTTATTATCAATCTTTTCTATTTAATTAGAGAAATAGGAAGTTATTTTTTAAAATACATTAAATATATCTAATTGTTACTCCCTTCAGGGAGGACAGATAATCGTCCTAAGTTAAGGTCCACAGAGAGGCAGTCTGTGAACTAATGGGCTTGTGACGATGAAGGAAGCTGCCAGGGATGCATGGGCAAAGTAACCGTGCCCTTGGTGACCACCCTTTATGAATCCACAGTTGGAAGATGCAGTTTATTACCTGCGGCAGCCTCCCCTGTCTTCCCTAGATTTGTATTCCAGGTCGCTAGTCCCAGATCCCTGTGCCTTTGCAGCTGCTGTTATGCCCAGAATTGTTATCAATTCATCAATATAAATTTCTAAGAGTGGCTGTCTCTGGCTATTGAATTTTATAGTTGATTCTTTCATTTGTCCCTGTGTTTGTTTAGCTAGTTGGTTTTCAAATTTTCTAACATTGGTATGTATATGTAACTTTTATAATCAGAAAACAGATTTTGTTTGTTTGTTTATACACATCTTTATCTTTATAGGGCATAACAGAGATTGCCAGGGGGGAAAACGCTTGTATGAAAGTCCATTTTGACTTAACCACCGAGTGGCAAATTGAGCTGAATATGAAGCTAAGGCGGGCCTTAAGTTCACACGTGTCCTTTCCCTGTTCTCTTTCTTACATTTTTCTTCTACTGAGTGCTGTTCTACTTTAGCATTTCCCCACATAGTACCTTTCTGAGAATTACTTGACAAAAAATTAACCACGTGCCCCTTATAATCATAAAGATTCTAGTTTTATTTATCTTGCTTGGTGTCTCCATCTCTAGGATATGGAAATTTTGTCGGATGATCTTCACAGGGCCCCATCCATTTCTAATCTGCCACAGTGTGAATTAGGGAGTCATACCACTTTACAGTTGCTCCCCCAACCTCCGTTCTCTACTTCCCTCCAAACCACTCTGAAGTTCTTACCAGATTAATCTTCATTACATATAACTGAGCCAGTCTAACCTCTGTTCTGAAATTGGAAGAGACTAAAACAGTAGCTTTCTTCATGTGTTGGGATTCTTGTGGATTACCATTTACTAGAAGCCTACGAAACACTTGTGAAACAAAAATGTGTTGATCCATTTTTGTGTCTGATATGTTCTTAGAACTAGACACCCTGAACTGATTAGGAACCTGGGCATCTCACACTAGAGGGGAAGTTCAAACCCTTTAACGGTGTATTTAACCTTCTTAGGTAAATGTGCTTATCTTTCTAATGTTAATTTCCTTCTTGCAGAGCTGGAGCTTCCCAGCTTCACCGCTTTCTGTCTCCCACCTTCATTCCCAGAATTCCTAACAGCCTCCCTCCCTTTCTCACATACCTACTCATCCTTTAACGCTCAGCTTAGGTGCCCACCTAGAAGCCTTTTCTCAACCCCTTCCTTCTCTTTTTACGGAACATTACTTTTCCACCTTGTACTGTAATTTGTTTAAAAGCATGTTTTTCGTCTCCATTAGACTGTCACCCTCAAGGGCGGGAAGTACTTTAAAAGCATATGCTCCTGAGTCGGATAGACCAGGCTCTGTCATCCCACCAGTTGTGCCCACTCAGTCACGTTATTTGTTCACCCTAAGCCTTAGTTTCCTCATCTACGGAATGGGAGTGTTAATAATGGCTTCTTTATAGAGCGATGGTAAGGCTTAACTGAGATGTTTGTATAGTACTTAGTACCCTGCTCTTCCCATTCCTTAAGTGTCCAGTAAATTCAAGGTCTTGTTCATGATACTGTTGTTTTATTATATAATTGGATTTATTTTAATAATCCCTTCTGCCATGTGACCTCTCGCAAATAACTCAGTGTTTTGGGTGTAATAAGTGTTTCATACATATTTTTAGAGAAGTTTTAATGAATGTTGTTGTAGAAAGGCTTATAGAAACTCAGAAGAGGTGTGATTAATTCTGATCATGAGATCAGAGGGACACTTGATTATAGTTGAGGGACACTTGATTATAGTTGAGGGACACTTGATTATAGTTGACATTTAAACTTTCAGTTCTGAGCTATGATTTTGATAGGTAGACATAAGCAAAAAAGGGTATTTGAAAGCAAGAGAATAGCATGCAGTTTCAAGAGAGGTGCTATCTTAGCTTAGCGTTCGTAATAGTTCCTACTTCATGAGTTGTTTTGCAGAATAGGTGCATCTAAAGTACTGTAACAGTAGGAACGCAAGATATATTAGCTGTTATTTTAACAACCTATATATAGACTATATGTTGAATAGCAACAAAAAAATCATGTTTGTGTGTGTGTATGTATGTTTGTGTGTGTGTATGTATGTTTGTGTGTATGACACATTTTTCACACTGTCTTGAAGGACCTCTATATGGCAACATTTCTGTAATATTTTTGTTTGCAATTCCTGTTAGAAAGTAACAAGATGCATTTATTTTAAAATATTGTTTATTTCAGCTACATATTATTCTTCCTGTTTGTTTGAATTAATGAGACAATACTTTGCAAACGGCTTTTAAGCTATCAGCTGTTAAGGATTATCATGCCACTGTTCCCCATTGGTTGAGCTAAATTTGAGAGCAGGCTTTTTAAGTGACAGCGTACAACAGCTGCAACTGCTTGATATGTGAAAACAATCGAGGGATAAATATTATGTGAAGTCCAAAGTTACTTTATTTGAATTAAACATATGTTTTGAATTACAGTATATTCTATAGCAAAGTAACTAAGATTTTTGGGTTATATTCTCTTTCAACTTTTTATTTTGATATACTTTCAAGACTTAGAAAAGTTGCAAGAATAGTACTAAGAATTCTTATATCTGCTTTACCCACGTGATGCCCATTATTTACTCCTAATACCTCCAAGTATGCTTCCTAAAAACAAAAAACAAACAAACAAGTGAAAAGACAAGGACACTTCCTTAAGTAACCAAAAAATAATGATCAGAATTAGAACATTAACATTGATACAATACTATAGCCCTTATTAAGATTTTTCCATTTATCCCAATAATGTTCTTGATAGCAACAGAAAAACCCCATGTGTGGTTGCATTTAGTTATCATATCTTTCTATTTCTCCTTTAATCTGGAACATTTCCTCGCTCTTAATTTTTCCCGATCTTGACATTTTTGAAGAACACAAACCAATTACTTTGAAGAATGCCCCTCAATTTGGATTTGTCTGATTTTTTTAATAATTAGATTCAGGTGATGTACTTAGAGCAGGAATATTAGGAATGATATTATTTTCTTCTTGGTGCATTTTGTCAAGAGGACAACAAAATTCATAAAAGGTTAATTTTAGTTTGGAAAAAATACTATTATAATCCTTTAGAATATTTGCAAATTTGTATTTCTAAATTCTGTTATTTGTATGACATGTTTTTCATTTTTTAGCCTATTCAATATGAAATAGCACTTTCCCTGTAGTGTTCTCTGTCAAATTATGGCCCTTTCTCAAGTATATTAATTGCTCAAAGGAGGTAAATACAGAAAAGAGACTCTTTAGTAAGATATTTCGTATCTGTGGCAATAAATGATGACATGGGTTTGAGATGAAACAGAGCTTAAGGCCAACAAACAAAGAGCCTGAACTAAGTCATTGGTCTGAGAGATTTACTTTTGCCAAATTGTTCCACTGAAGTCTGGGGTTACTGACAGGGGAAGCATGGAGGCATCTCCTATTAATGCTCACTTAGCATTGGTTAGCTTTCCAAAGACATTCAAGGGAAGTTTTCTGTTGGGTCAGAGTTAATTTTAAATCAGTGGTGCTCTTTATATAGATAAATACATAATACTCGGAGTCTGAACCTGACCTCTTTTTACTTATTTTCCACTCAAAAGAGAAAAAGTACTCCCTGAATACAAAACCTGCTGCACAGATGTTGTATCTAATTACATGTTCCATATTTTCCCTTGGCCACGAATACATGTTAATAATAACGAATAATCAACCTTGCTTAACAAGAGCAGCACAAAATGTGTTTCTGCCATTTCCCATGATGGACAGACCCAGGGGCGCTTCAGAGACGACATCGGTGGCCTGTGGCTTATTAGCAGCAACCCGTTCTAGATGATGAAGTGTGAAACTGATGGGCCCTGCAGGGAATTTGGTCTGAGCCGCCCAGGCTAGGGAAGAGCTGTCTTGCAACATCCAAGCGCTGTGTTCGTTGGCACACTGGTTTCCCCTAAGGCCTCTCTTCATGAGGCTCCGGAAAATTTTTCCTGGCTAAGTTAACATATGTGCTGCTACTGTATCTGGCTGGCGACCAGATTGCCAGGATAAGGCTTCTAGGAAACTCGACTATGACCCGCTCCCCAGCTGATAGCAAGAAGCCTGAGCCACCTAAGAGCTGATTGGGCAGAGAAAAGGGGGTGAAATATTTGAGTGAACATACCTGTCACTAAAGGAGATACTATAGACATCAAAGGAGAAAAGGTTGTACTGTTATCACCTCCCACCCTTTCAAAAAAACTTTTACAAATTAATTTGTTAGTGGTTTATACAGTTAACGCAAGTCTGAACATTCTTTTTTTCAAGAATTTTTATCTTTCATTTATAATTTTTACTTGACTTATGAAGTTGGTCAGTTAGTCAGATTCCATGTGGATGTAGTCCTGTAGTCTATTTGAAAAGCTAAGATACTACGTTACTTACTGTAGTATTAGTAGAAAAATTTTCAGGGAGGCAGGAGAGAGCCGGGGAAGTGGAAACTTCGTTTTTAAGCAGGCCATTTCCTAGCTGTGTCACCTCAGGCAAACTCCCTAATCTCTCCAAACCTGAGCTATCTCAGCTCAGAGAAGCATAGTATTTATCTCACATCATTAAGTAAAATAATATGTGCAGTATCTTGCACACCGCCTAACATTCCTTTCCCCTCTCAGCCAGTACTTTGATATTTTTTTGAGACAGAGAATGGGAGAGAAATGTTAACATTACTTGGTGCTTCATTTTATCATGAGATTTTGTTTTTCTTTGAACTTCTTAAGTTTAATTTGCTTTCTTTTGAAATAAAAATGGCTTTGTGGGTCTTCTAGCATTCTTAGGGAGGATTCTGCAGCAGAATAGAAGTAGAGCAAACAGGGCAAGGTGCAAATATTTCTGTTGCTAAGGGAAGGAAGAACTAAAACACAGATGTATTTTTGGTAAGATGGTTGAAGATGAAATCTAAATTTTCCATTTTTTCCCCACCACTTGTCACCCTGTCTCATAGTTTCTTAAACTGTTTAACTTTTTCTTTGACAAGGCTAATACAGGTTTGGGGGAAGCAGCTCTAAGAAAATGAGCCTTTCCCACGGCGGTCCGAGATCGCCGGTGGTGTTCTCTAAGGTGTGGGGCAGCTCACCACCCGAGGCCCAGGGCCTCCTCCCTGCGCGATGCGTTTGTCAGTGAGATGCTTTGAAAGACGTTTTGCCTCATTTAAATGCCCTGCCAGGATAAATGTGCCACTTCTTGTGCCTGCCTTGTGCAAGGTCAGTGCTAAGGGATGGTTAGGCGTGGCCTGCACAGGCAGGGGAGTTGAGGGAAAGAAGGAAGGGAATACAAGGAATGGGAAAGAGAAAGGAGAAAAAAAAGAGAGAAAAAGTCATTTAAAGCTTCATGATATTCTAGGAATTATGATTGCTTCAGAATTCTTAATATTCACCTCTGCGATCTTTTAGAAAGTATACAAAGAATTTATTTCAGATTTTTATTTTAAGTTATATGAAAAGGATTATGTTTTAGTGTATGTGCCGTATATAAAAAAAATGACTACCAATTTGGCCCAGCCTCAAGTAATTTATTCCCTAATGTCAAAGGCATCTCACTGTTAATAGCAACTGTGCCAGAACATAAATTCACCTTATTTGTCCAGAGCACTTTTCACATTCCTTCTTTCTGTTTGAGATGGACGATTTGTTCAAATTCTGACCCTTCTTGTTCTCAGAGGCACACGTTTGGACTGATTTATTTGGATAAGATTGGATGTTGCACCTGGTGTGGATAATAACTAGATTACATCTTCGGGAAATGGAACTTTTTCTCTTTACCCTTTAGAACAAACAGCTTCCTGAAATGGCAACAGTGTTAGCTTTTGTGCTGTTCATTTTTTTAACTTCACTCTGTTACATAGAATCTTCTGGGTTTACAAAAGGAAAAAGTAGTTTCCTGTTGCTTTAGCAAGGTGATATGTACACTTTGTGGAACTAAATTTCTTGGGATGTTTTTGATAAACTCCAGTGTTTGTGTTGTTGACATATATGCTTTAAAACTTTTTAATTTTAATATAATTCAGTCTTATAGGAAACTACAAAAACCGTGCAAAAATATCCAGATTCACAAATTGCTCACATTTTGCTGCATTTGCTTTGTAATTCATGCTCACTTCTTCCCCCCCCCCCCCCCGCGCCCCCCGTCTGTTTGTATACATATGAATTTATTTTTTTCTTGAACTGGTTATAGTAAGTTGTAGACATTTTGCACCTTTAGCCCTAACATTCTCTTATATAACCACAAAGTACAAAGATAAAAATCAGGAATTTTTGCATTGATACAATACTATATCTCCATAGCCTACAATCAAATTTCATCAATTGTCCCAATAAAGTTTTTTATACTTTTTTTTTTTATATGTTTCAGGATGTAGTCTGGGATCTTATTGTATTTAGTGTTCACATTTCTTTAGTTTCATTTGGAAGGAAAACTAGACTCTTCTTTGTCGTTTATGACCTTACCGTTTTTTTGAAGAGACATTTTTTAAGAGATCAGGCAAGTTATTTTGAGGAATAGTTTCACAAATTTAGGTTTGTTTGACATTTCTTCATAATGAGATTCCAATCATAGATTTGGGGCAGGAAGTAATTGCCACATGAAGAAAAGGCGCAGGACGTCTGTTCATCCCATTATGGAAATGGTGATGTTGATTATCTGGTGAAGATGGAAACCACCAGGCTTCTCTACTGTGAAGTTACTATTTTTTTCCCTTTGTAATTAATAAATAATTTGTGGGGCAGTGTCTTGTGACTATGTATCTTTTTCCTCATCACATTTTATTTAGCATCCATTGATCATTCTTGTCTGAATCAATTACTATTTATTACTATAAAGTGTACAAGATGGTTATTTTCTAGCATCTATCATTTCTCTCAGATTTACTAATTGACAGATTAAGAAAAAGCTTTCCTTTCTCCTCCCCCATTTATTAATTTATTTTTCTCTTTTTATATCAACATGGATTCCTGGATTATTTTTTAATTGGGTACATTCCATTGATATCATTACTGATTTGATACTCAAATTGTCTCAGATTTGACCAATCAGAATTTCTTCAAACTGATTTCTACATCCTTTTGACATGCAGTTTATTAATTTTGGCACCATAAAATGTTCCAATATTATCTTGTCATTTTCCTGGCCCTATCCTGAAAGTAGCCTTTACCCTAAGATCTGGATATTACATATAATAATTAATGCTGAGATGCCACTGTTTCTAGGCCTTTTCAGTGGACACAGCTAGGACACGTATGTGTATCTGTGTGTGTGTGTGTGTGTGTGTGTGTGTGTAATCAGATCAAACCAATGCAGTTCCAGTTCTAATCCAGCAGCAGGATTCTAGTTGTAGAATCGAATTCATTCTAGTTCTCTCATGTTTGTACCTCTAATTTTGTATTTCCTTTCTCCAACAGTAAAAAAAATCTTGAGAATGCTATTATCCTTAATATATTTAGCCATTTGCTCATTCATAGAATACACAGAAAGTAGTTTCAAAATTGCTAGCTCATAACACTTTTACAGGAAGCCGCTATAGAGTCATCACAAGCAAGAAAACAGACCCGTATTTCTTAAGGATATAGAAGTGAAAATTCTCAAAACACTAGCTAACCAAACCCAGCAACAGATTTAAAAAAGAATTATATAGCATAACCAAATGGGTTCACCACCCCAACCTGCTCCACAAGAAGGCAAGGTTGGTTTAACATCTGAAAGTCGATGGATATAATACACTGTATCGATAGAATATAGCACAGCAATCACATTTATTTATATCAGTGTGGATCATGGATTTATATTTTGTTCAATGAATTATACTCCGTTTGTCATTGTTTATTTTGATGCTCATGTTGTACCAATAGACACACATACAGAAGCATTTGAAAAAATTCCACACACTTTCATGATAAGGGCACTCAACAAACTAAGAAAAGAACTTTCCTGGGTCAGCTAGGTCACAGGTGTCAGAGAGGTTTTACTTCCAAGTCCATTTGCATGTCTGTTGGCAAGATTAATTTCTCAAGCTCTGTCAAAATGAGGGTCTCAGGTCCTCCTGCTCTCAGCTGGAAGCATTGCTTCCCATAGGTGTCTTCATAGGGCCGCTCGCAGCGGGCTTCCCTCAGAGTGCACCAAGGAGACCGCAGGTTGGAGAGGGAACCCAGTCTCTTCCTGACTTAAACTTTGAAGTGACATCCTGTCACCTTTCCTGTATTGTGTTCATTGGAATTGAGTCACTTGTTTCAGCCTACAACCGAGGGAAAGGGATTACAGAAAAGTGTGGATACACAGAGGAGGGATCATGGGGACCCATCTTGGAAGCTGTCGGAGGCCCAGAGAAGTGGGTGCCCAAAGCCATACAGTTTGTTAGTGGCAAAGCAGGGTCAACTCTCTGATTTCTCATCTCCCAACCCACCGTGCTCTCGCATTTTAGTCATTAAAAACGAGCTGATGACCATGGTAACCCTTTCTCTTTGAGAAGAGAAATTACTTTTAATTTCCTGCAACCCATGAGAGTACTTATACTGCAGTAGGGGAAAATGCAGACAGGGGAATGTGGCATAATGTCATTACTGATTTGTGTTCAGGGAAATCCGTGCCAAGTACAGAAAGCAAGGTTGGAAGGACAACGTAGAAAACCTCCCAACGAAGCCTTTGAAACGCAGGACTAGACCTGGACTTCTTATTCTTAGTTGGGTGCTTCTATCATAAACTCCCATTTTAAAGAAAAATGGTAGATATGAACATTAGTATGCTCCACAAGTCCTTACATAAGTTACATTAGGGGACAAATGAAACACGTTGAAGCCAAGTAGGGGTGTTACTATGATTTTGCAACGTGAAAGGCACCAGTAGTAGCGTACACGGATCCAGTGGTGGTGCTATTGCTGTCAGTGCTGGGAAATGAACCCTGGAGAGTGGGGGGAGTGGAGTCCAGAGAGGACGCAACCCAGCTTGTGGTTTGTAAAAAGATGTAGGAGGAAATAAGCAACACAAACGATCGCCACTGCCTTTTTAATTTTATGTTCTTGGAGCAGTTGCTAGTTCAAAAGGAAGTGGTAAGAATCAGCATCCCATCATTCATATTGTTTTATTCCTATAATAAAGCTTGGCCACTTAATATAAACCTTTCAGACAATGGTTGGTTGTGCCTCTACTCAAGTAGCATTTTCTCATTTAGGAGAAGTGAGGTGATTTTCCTTATGGCCTAAAAAAACAGTCCATGACAAAAATAGGAGGCAGCCATTCCTGTGATAAAGATTTCTGAAGTCTGCTAAAAAATAATAATAATAAAAATTTTTAAAGGAAGAAATAGTAAGATAGAACTATTTGGCGGTGGTGGTTGTTTTTAAAATGCTTTGAATGGCTCCCTCTTGTCATTGATATGTCTCAGTTCAAAAGTTCCTTCTGAGAGATACTCCATGACCACCCTGTCTCAACATACTCCCTCCTGTGTAATTTTTCATAGCTCTCAACCATTTTAACCACAGTCTATTATCTCTCCTTCTCTCTGAATAAGAACATGTGCACTATGAGAGCAGATAGTGTCTCTTCACTACTGTATTCCCACAACTTAAAACAGTTCCCGAAGCATCATGAGTATTTTAACCCTTTGCGGTCGTATTAAATTTGGACATAGGTGTTGTACTGGTCAAAATGAAGAGCTTTCAGAGAAATTATGAACTGATACATGAATGAATAGAGTTAAGATTCGTACGGTTCCTTGCTGTGGTGGCTGAGAGCAGACATATGACCGGAACGGTAAAAAAGCTTTGGTGGCTGAGAGTAGACAAACGACCGCAAAGGGTTAATACTTATTGATTGAATGAATAAAGTTTTCCAAACATATACAGCAAAAGAACCTTTTGTCAGAGCTTTCCAAACTTTCACCTTTAGTGTGTCTGTAATTTTCTTCACAGCACCTGTAGACCAGGGAAATACATGTACTGTGATCTACTGTGGAAGCCGTGAACTATCTCATCTAGTAGTTTGTGTGGGATCCAATAAATAGATACTCAGTAGAGCTTCCTTCAAAAGGTTAAAATATCTTACAGCACCCTTGTGAGTTTGCTGTAGCTCCCTGGGGAACCATAATCTAAAATGGCTCATCTTATTTTTTAATGCTGTGAATTGAGAGCCTGGCTCAGTCTCTTTGTTTGAAGCCATGAGGTACAGGGAGCAGTCTGGTGCCTGAGTCAGAAGCATCTACCTGGAGGAATCAATCACAGTAAATATTTAAGAATTTAGACAAGGGGCATATTAAAGAATAGTGGAGAGTCAGGCTGATAAACAGGTCAAGAACCTTAAAGTCAGATCAAGAAGTACATGAACTACCATAATTTAGGGTATTTGGTAGATTCCTGTGAAAACTCACTGGACTTTGCATAACAAAGAGAATTCTGGGTTTCTTTTGTTTTCCAATCAGCAGCTAACAGGGGTGCCTGGCATTTCACCTCCCAGTGGGGTCTCTGTTCCCTGCCTCTGGGTATTTCACCCCCCACCCCGACTGTTCAACCCTCTGGTTTTGCCCAGGATCCTGCTTTAGGATGAAGATTAAGATAGATACAGATTAAAATCATTTACAAAACAGGATTAAAGAGCCTCTATTTCTAAACACTCTACAATACCAAGTACATTTCAAGATGTTTTTGCCTTCACTCAGTTTTCAGGTTTTGATAAAATGTCAAATAAAATTTCAGCTTTGTACTCAAAGCACTCTAAGCTATTTATAGTTTCATTTCTTTCCCTTCCAACAGTTTAATCGCTGAAGTGTCTTTAATGGCTATATTAGTATATATCTTAATGTCGATATTAACTTAAAAGTTAATGGGTATCTTAACTTTTCTAAGGATAAAATATGACTCATAAATATGTAGTATTTTAAAGACTCAATTGCATGACTCAAGGCAAGTGAAATAATTTTAACTCTTTCTCAAAGAATCAAGTGCTAAATATACTTTTGCTAGGAAAAAAAGAACTTTCAAAATTAGAATTTTAGACAGATGCACACTGGTGCGATAGAAAGAATTGTTTCATGAGATAAAGCCCCAGCCGTGCTGCTCATAACCTTAGGCAAGGCTGTAAACTTGCATAATTTTTCTCATTGACCATGGTTTTCCTACCTAGTCAGCTGTACACGATTGGAGTAACAGTTTTTTTAAAGTCGCAGCTGTGTTGTACAAAGGACGTAGAATCTGAATCTAGAAGAACTTGAGACATGACCTTCTTTCCGCTGTGTGAATTCGCAGGCCAGCCACTTTATTTCTTTTAGCCTGTTTCACATCTGTAAAGTGGACATGCTAATACTGTTCTCATAGAACTATTGGGAATATCAAACAAGATAATAGCTCATGAGCTATAGCAAACTAAGCTAACCTGAATTGATTTTAGTAGCAAAGCTGTAGTCCTAAGTATAAGGCATCATCATCATGTTGAGCAGAGTTTTCCTGCAATGAAAACGAGATTGGGCCCAATGGCCCACAAGATCCCTCGTAAATCTCTTATAAAGTGATCTACATCACACGGCAAAGATTTTTAAACTTGTGAACCTTTAGTACTAGAATGGAACTGCGAAATCATCTCCTTCAGTTTCCTCTACATTTCTAGTTCTATTGACGCTTACCCCAGCAGTCAGTTTTAAGTGCAGGGCATACTGAAACAGGCATACTGAAACTTTCAAAAGCTTGTTTTTATGAACAAGAAAAGCCTACAGTTTTCATGAGATAAAGGTTTTCAATGTTGAGATCAAAGGTGTATTAAACCTGTAATCTTAAAGTATGTAATTCTAAATTAGAATTTTTAAAATAGCTAAGCTTATGATATTTTGTATAGACGCACAGGAGTAATACTGATATAATTAATCTTTTACCATATGCTAGGCCTTACAATTGTTGTCCTGTTCTAATCAGCCACTACCAATTAATTGTAGTTAAAACATGACTAACCTGTAACAACCAATAGCAATAAGGTACCTGCAATAAAATACACTCACACCAGACTGCTGTAGTTTTACCAAGATCTTACTAAGGGTTCCTTGTGATTTGTTTACCAAGCTTTGTTTCTGATCAAAATGTATGCAAACATGCAAAGATATTTTGAATGTTTTTCTCGGGGGTCCCTGAGCATCCCTCTTTCAAGTTGCCTAGTAACTTGGTAAAATAGGCAAGAAAAGATGGAGAGAGGCTGGAACGTAGCAGCTTTCCTCCGCATATCTCTTCATCCTCGGGAATTCAGAGCTTTGCCCCAACCCCGCTGTCTTTTGAGAAAATCTCTGAATGGTACCTCCACTGTCATCCTCTGGAGAATATAAAAAGGTAATAGAACTTGATAATACTTTGAAATTTTGCCTTGATTTTTTCTCTAGATGACAGATCAGTTGGATGACAACTGATCATTCAACTAGACCTAGAAAGCCTGAATGGCAAAAGCAAGAGATGTGATTGTCAGCTGATTTCTCTTAGCAGTGTACAGGCATCCCTGGGCTCCCCAAAGGATTGGGTCCAGGACACCCCCTCCTCTCTGCTCAGGCCAGAATCCAAGAATGGGCATGTCCCTTAATTGGCCCTCCGGGGATTGTGAATCCATGGATATGGAGGGCCAACTATAATTGACTTTTGTTATAAATCAGTCAAAAATACCCAGAAGAAAAATAGTGAAAGTTGACCACTTTTTTGAGGGAAAAAATGTAATGGAAGAAAGGATAACTATTACAGAACAAAAGATGTAAGATATATATTGATTTGATCAATATAAAGAACTCATTTAGATCTTCATTTAAGTAAATCAATTGCAAAAAAAAAGATATTTTTGAGGTAGCTGAGGTAATTGCACACAAACTGGGTATTAGGTAATATTAAGAAATTATTGCTAATTTTATTGGGCATGATATTGATCATACTAAAAAAAGTCCTTATCTGTGTAGGGTGGGGAACCTTTTTCCTGCCAGGGAAAACATCATTTATAACATCATTTTTGGGCCATACAAAATTATCAACTTAAAAATTAGGCTGCTATATTTGGTTAAACATTTAATTAACTCACCCCTAATGTGATGGCTGGAATTGCTTCTCTTTGGTGAGGCCTTGGCAGGGCCAGACCAAATGATACAGCCCGCAGACCAGATGTTGCCCACCCCTGTGTTAGTGATACATACTGAAATATTTAGAGTTGACATAATATGATTGTCTGGGACTTTCTTTAAAATCACTTCAGGGAGAAATTCAAGTTGGAGATAGATAGAATAAGGTATGAAAAGTAGTGCTATTTGTTGAAGCTGGGCGATAAATAAATAACATAGAATTTTATTATGCTATTCTCTCTAATTTTGTATGTGTCTTTAAATTCCCATATTAAATTGAAAAAATTTAAGAAAAACAGTGTTAGCCACCTTTTCTCAGGAAAAAAAAAATTATTTTCACAGTTGTTGGTTTTCAGCTGCAGACTTGATTATGCCCCCAGTGGTTTCAGAGTTAAATAGTCTTGCGTCAGCATCTCTGCAGGATTCTGTTGTAGGAAATGTCTAGTTTTTCTTTCACAACCCCCTATTTGTTGCTAGAGAACAGAATCAAAATCCTGACCATCAACTCTATATGAAAATGTCCTCCCACCTGTTAAGTAACTTTCCCAAAGGTTTCTGTGTGTAGTCTTTTTCTCTTCAAGTTAATTTCAGAGAGAAGATAAAGCAGAGAATAGAAAACATCACAGTTAACACAGGGAGGGAAGAGCAAGAACAGCTGGCAGTGCGTGGTGAGAGGGAATTTAATTGCTTCAGGTAGCACTGACCCACACCAGAAGTGACTGTATTTTCAGGTGAGAAAATTCTCATGAGGAGGCTAATTTCACACACAGTAAAATTGGTAGATAAAAACGTTGCAGAAAACATTAACCAAGACCTTCTTCAGTCAACTCGAAAATTAAGCTTAAGCTGCTATTTTGTATCCTTTCCAAAAGAAATATTTTCTTTTTCAAAAAGTATATTTTAGGTTTTGTTTTATTTTAAAATTATGAAAGTCACAATGGTATATGAAAATCAAACTGATCTCATTTGTGTGTCATCTTCCCAGTCTCTTTATTTGTGTATGATGCAATCATACAGACAAACGCATATCGTAATTTTTTTCACTTATTCTTATTAGTGTCTTCCATATTTAAGCCTTAAATCCCTTGCAACCTCAACAGACTCTCTTTTGTTCATGAATACAGTGACAAAGCGCTACCAGACATATTCTCAGAACTCCCAATTATGCATTGGGTTTTAAAGAGCAATTATTCAGTAGTTTTTTAGTTCAGTTCAATATATTTTATTAGAACTAACAACACCCAGTTCATGTAAAATATATTTGCTTAACTGGGTATGTGCATGTGCAGAGCGACAGAGAGGGGAGATCAAAGAAAGGGTAAAAATCTGTGGGAAAAGGCTCCATTTTTGCACACCACGCCTTGTGCCCGACATGTCCCCTTTTTAGGCTGAACTGTAGATGGAAAGGTTTCATTCCAGTGCTCTCAGGTGAGATAAGACCCCCTCTTGAATATATTACATGGTTCAGGTGGCTCTGAAATCTGATATCACAGAAACTGATGGCGTGGTCCACCACTCAGTCATCCACGTTGGGAATCTGAGATGTGCCTTGGGAAGCTTTGAAGGAGGTCCACTCTCCACACAAGCAACCACTTTACTTTTCATGTTGAAGACCGACAGCTGCTCTCCTCACCTTTGGAGCATTACTTACTCAGTCATAAGAACACAAAAAATATTTAAGTGGTGATCACTGCTAAAGAAGGTATAAAAGAGGAAGTAGGAGTTATGGGGAAAAAATGACAAAGTTATTTGTCTTTTCATGCTAAGTTGGCTGTGACTCATGCGAGCTGTAGCTCCCTTACCCACCCTCATTATGGTTTTAAAGACATAGGTTGTTTTGTCTTGACTAAAGTTTCTAAGTGAAATAGTCTTTCATAAGCTTAACTTGCCAAACCCGCAAGAAAAAAAGCTCTGCATTGCATACCTGTTCACACCTCAGCTTCATACATCAGCCTGCTCTGAAAGAACCTGTCATTAAAATGAGTCTCAGGAGAAGTGGCTTACGAATAGGTAAGCCAAAACACAGCTTGCTTAAACCTAGGGCCACCTTGTAAAGGTTTTTCTTTTCCCTTTTCTTCAATAGACCTTTCACATAGTAAGAATTTGTCCCAAAATTGTTCTCACCAAGACCAAAAAAATAAATAGTATACCTGGCCTTTCAAAAACATAGGAGTCATTGGAATGGTGCTGCCCCTTTGCCCTGGAGGTGCCACATTTTCCTGACTTTTCTAGCACCTCTCTTGTGGTTCCTTCTAGATGTTTCTTGCTGGCTCCTCCCCTGCAGGGTGCTATCCTTGGCCCTCTTTGCTTCTCAACTTGCTTTCCCTCTGTCTTCACTTTCGTGGCTTCGATGCCTGAATCTCTCAAATTCGTATTTTCAGCCAGGCCTTTGAACTCTAGACCAAACATCCAATTGCCACTGGACTGGCCCCCCACACTGACTTTCTCACTGATCTACTCAAACCACTCTTTGTGACCCCTAAATTCTGTAAACCACTTCTCCTGGGCTGTGCCAGATCCCGGATGAGCCAGGAGCCTCTGTGAGCCTGTGAAAATGGGATTAGTAATCACAGCTACCTCATCAGGTTGCTGTGAGGATGACTGGAGATAGTGTGCACAAAGCTCACGGCTCCTGGCACCTGGTGATGCTAGAGAAATGGTAGCTCTCATTCGTGATCTCCCTCCCCCTCATTTCACTCAGCCCCCATCCAACTGATCACTAAGTCTTACAGTGGGCTTGGTTTTTGAATTATGTCTCTCAAACCCTTTCACACTCTGTGTCCTGTGTCCCTCCCCTGTTGCAGGCCACCGTTGCCTCTCATGGACTGTTGCAACAGGTCCACTCTCTACTTCACATCTGGAATGATTCTTAAAAACACAAATCTGGATATAAATCCTCTGCTTTAAAACGTCAATGCCTTCCCATTGCCTTTAGCTAAAGTCCTACTTTCTTAAGATGGCTTCTGAATTTGCTCCTTGCCTGACTTTCCCGCACACTCAATGCTTTACTCATAATGAACTTTTCTTGGCTCCACTGCCTGAAACATTCCTCCTCCCCCTTCACCCTCTCCTTAGGTGATGAATCTCCTAGGAGTTCCCTTGGTTCTCAGTTGTATTTCTGTTCTCATAATTCTAAATACAATATATTTTCATTAGACTGTAAGCACCTTGATCAGGGACAGTGTTTGTCTTACTGGTTAGGAACTTAACAAATATTGGAAGGAAAAAGTAAAGAAGGGAGAGAAGGGAGGAACCAACAGAATTCATCCTAACACATGCACCATTTTGGTGTTACTGAATTGGATTGAGTTGCAAATAAATGTTTGCCTTGACTTTAAATTCAACTTCTATTTCATATTTACTGTTCCCAGCACGATGCCTGTGTTTTACATGCATAATTACGGGAATGTGCTTTATCGTGTACAGCTTCTATTTCAAATCTCAGCGCATTATATAATCTTGCTTTTCAGCTCCCACCCCAGACAAAATCTAAGTCTCTTTTCCACAAGTCAGTAAAAGGGGTTAATGGGTCTCTGGATATTTTTGATTTGTATAAATTCTGTGTGTGTAGCATGAAGCCCACCCTGACAGAGCTATGCTGTGCTCTTTTATTTTTACTTTATTTTTGAAGTTGGATTAAGGACTCATTAAGTAGGGTGTGCCCACTAAATTATAATGTCATAAAGCTTAAATGCTGGAAACATGTACTGCCAGTATTTTGGATTTTAATAGAATTAGCTTTAATGTGAAAGAATTTGAGAACATATTTTAAGTTGTTGTGAAACTGCATTTGTGGGTTAATTTGGTGTGGAAAGAAATGAGCTGCTTTTTCCTCCATGTCCAAAAATGACTTGTTTGTTTATACTCTGGAGATCTGGGAAATATACAGAAAATTAACAGCTCATAAAATATTTTAATCCTTATTAATCTATATAATAATGTTTTCTTAGTCATGTTCATGAAATAGTGTATAATATTAAAAACACATTTTAACTGGATGAAATTCAGGAAAAGGTAAAACTACAGAGACAGCAAAGAGGGCAGTGGTTGCCAAGGGGTGCGCAGGGAGGGAGGGATGGGCAGGTGGAGCACAGAGGGTTTTTAGGCAGGGAAACTAGTCTGTGAGGTAGTACAATTGTAGATATATGTTCGTATACATTTGTCAAAACCGTAGACTGTACAACACGTAGACTGACCCCTGATGGAAACTATGGACTTTGGGTGATAACGATGTCCCAGTGTAGGTTCATCAGCTGTAACAGATGACCACTGAGGTCAGGGATGTTGATGGTGGTAGAGGTTGTGCATGTGGAGGCGCAGAAGGTATCTGGGAACTCTGTAGTTTCTGCTCAGTTTGTCGTGAACATAATACTGCTCTAAAAAACTAAGTCTACTAAAAAAGCATACATACATCTTACTATCTTTAGTGTGTTTTTTCCTAAATTGTTCAAATGTTTAATAACTCTGTGGACTATAGAATGTCTTCTAGTGTTAAATATATTCTCACCAGCAAAGTATAGTCATATATGAAAAAATTGATTCAAATCTTCCCTATTTCCAGAATTTGAGTTGGAATTTTCTTTTTAGTTCTATCATGTTTGCTTTTCTTACTTTATTATCCCTGCTCTTATCTTATTTTCTTTCTTATATATTGTGATTATTTATTACTTGATTTTTCTGATTAAGTGCTTAAGTCATTGATATTTCTAGGCTTCCTGTTTTCTAATAGAGATATTTCTAATAAAGGCTCTAGACTCCGTTCTGAGACATGCTTTGGCTGTATCTAATAAGTATTGATATACTACTCTCATTGTTAGTTGTTTCTTAATCATAAGTGGCTCCGTTTTGATTAATAGTTTCATCCTAGAGTTATTTATGGAGTATTTAAATTTCCAGGTATTTGGTGTTTATTTGTTTTGATGGTTTTATTGAATTGTGATCAGAATCTCTAACCCAGTGCATGATCAATTTTATAAATGTTGATGTGCATCTAAAAATGTGTATCCCATCTATGCCAGACACAAAATTTATATGTGTGCATGTGTGTTTATAAATAAAATATCCTAGATTCTTTGGATACACCTAGAAACATTAAGTCTTTAATTCCCTTAGCAATAAGTGGCAGGGGCTGAGTAGGAAGTCATACAGTTAGGGAGCCAATTGCCTATATATGTACACAGACATATAAATATCTATAGATTGCCTTGTTCAATATTCAAACACTCAGTCCCCTTACTTACATTTTGTTGATTGAATTGTATAATGTGTATTATAGCTTCCACTTTGATAATGGCGTCTCAAAATCTTTTTTCTTCCTAAATTATTTCTTTTCTATATTTTGACACTTTGCTGTTCTGTGCACAAATATTCACAATTTGCTGCATCCCAGTAGAGTCTACCTCTTATTAGTGTGCTAATTATTTTAGCCTTGAATTCTTTTACATGAGATTAATAGTGCGACTCATTTCTTTTTGCCTGGAATATTCTTGTTCATCTTTTTCTTGTCTTTTCCCCCCATCATTTTATTTTAGTTGAATTTTTGTCATTATTATTATTAATTCTGGCCATCTATATTTTATGGTGAGGTCAGTTGCTATTGATACATAAGAGTTTCCCAATAAATATGGTTAGTTCTATATTCATGGTAGTTATGTCCTATAAAAATCACTGAGAACACCGGCTTGGCAAGTACTGCACCTTTGCTCCTGGGGAAATATAGGATTCAGTTCCAGCAAGACTCTTGTCCCATTTTCGACAACTGATCAATGCTAACTTTATGATGTCTCTGTTTAAAGACACCTTACTTAATATGTATAGTTGACTCACTAACATTAACTCACAGCAAACAGCATGGTTATGCACACTTGAATGAAGCTTATCTAACACACATATTTCTCTGTAAAGCACATCACAACCTTCTTGCACTTAGGAACACTAGACAGCGCTTTAGGACTATGCTTGGGGCCATTTTAAATAGCAAAATCACCAGCAAGAAAGCCCCAAAATACGGAAAAGTATGGCAGTTAAATAGACCATGAAAAGAACACTTGTTTACAGTACTCAAACTAAAACTGGCAGGCAGAGTATGGCCTTGTTTAACCTCGGCCGGGTTTAACCTCAGCCACTCATAGTTTTTGCTGCTCTGTGCATGGCCGCAAATGACTACAGAAACACCACAAGTGTTGATGTGGAGGTTACAAATAAATTTTAGTGAGTAAGGAAATGTGCAAATACAGAATCTGTGAACAATGAGGATTGACTATTTCATTTGTTCTACTCTAGGCCTTAGAGATATCAAGATGTCTTGTTAAATGAATTGTGCTAGGATTTGGGGGTAAAGGAGTAAAAGGTATGTCTTCTTCTTCTTTGAAGTTTCTTTAATATAATAGAATGACAGATTAAGACTCTAATTTTATAAGATTGAATTAAGAAGTAAACAGTTGTCTATCACGGGTAACAGGACTTCTGTAAGAAGTTCATTAGTATATTATTGATTCACCCTTCTGCTGTAGTGAGCCTGCCGTATTCCCCCCCTTTTTTTTAACAAAGAGAAAAATGGGTAATTATGTCAGGAATAAAAATTTATAGTAAATAAAATTCAAAGTAAGCTTTTGATGTCAAGTTTAGAAAGGTTATCCACACCAAGATTACATAAAATGAGCTGTTATTTCCTTGTAATAATTTATGTTTACTCTTCTTTTTTTTTAAAAAATGTTTTCTTCCAAGAGCCATTCCATGGGTGCTTATGAAGCCAAATTTATGAAGTCTGACAGGTGTGGCTCTGGCCCCCCTTTTTGCACTTACTGTGACTTCAGGCGAGTTAATAAACTTTTCTGAGCATACTATTTTCTCATTTGTAAAATGGGCATAATGAAGGATATAAATTTCTCCATTGTAAAATGATGATTAGTGTTATGAGGGCGAATTGAGAAAATATGTAAGAACTATTTGGACAAGCAAGAGCCTGGCATACAACGATACCATTGTTTCTTCTTTTCCTCACAGAGGGAGAGTTGATTTTCTAAATACTTGTGTATTAGAGATGATGTTTCTGTTGCCTTCATAGATAAATGTAGCTATAGAACTGTTTAGCCACAACACCCTTCTGTCAAAACTCTTTTAAATATCGCTCTGTTATGTGGCATGTGGTGCCGTAGAGAAATCTGAGGCCAGCCTGTCTTTTCTATGTAAGCAGATGGCCAGTTATCCTGCCTTGATGCCATAATACTTGAAATCTTTCATTTGATCAAATTCTGTGTATTTAAGTTCAGTATTTTTTCCTTGGGAAACTCACTAGTCTTTTCATTAAGTTTGCTGTAGCAGGTGAGTTCTTTCAAATATAATTTATGTCTATTTTCTGTATAGGAAAGTTTTGATCCCCCAAGACAGTATTTCCTGGAATAAAATTTTCGTTCCACTTATTCTGGTCTTCTCTTCAGGAACACTGGTTATCCATAAATGGACTCCTCATTTTCTCTTCATCACCTTTTTTGCATCTCTTCTTTTGAACTCTTTTTTTCTTTGCCCTTTTTCCGAGAAGTTTTCTGAAGTCATAATTCAGTTTGTCTGCAGCAGTAATTCTGCTTCTTAACATGTGCAATGAGGTACTTGCTGTGATTTTTAAAGCTATAATAATATCTCTCCTCCATGGAAGTCGTGTTTCTGGAACTCTGTAGAACACGCCTGTGACCCAGGCGGTAAGCCAATAGGTCTCTGGTCTCTTGAAGTGGTTGGGCAAGTACCACCCTCTAATGTGAACTGAATAGATAGGAAGAAGCAGCCGGCACTTACTGAGGGCCAGTGGCTTAGCTGGGACTCTGCTACTGCACTATTTATTTCTCACAATAGCCTATCAGATGGGTTTATTATGCTTTTTACAGATGAGAAAGCAAGTACTCAGAAAGATTGGGTAACTTGACAAGGTCAGACAGCTAATAAATGCCCGAGCCAAACTTGAAATACCCAAATCTTTGTTTCTTCCATAATACCATTTTCGTCTCATGGTAGTACACATTCCCCCTAGAAAAGCTCCCATTTGGTCTTTCGGTCATAATCTATTTTTTCTCCTTTTTGGCACTACACTCGAATTTCATTGGCTGGGCCTCAGGTCTACAGGGAAGAAATTGAAAATAGAGAATGTTAGAATAAACATTGTAGCAGCAAGAAGTTTCTTGCCAATAGCTGGAGAGTAAGGGAGAACTATAAAAAAGCAGACTAAATTTACTAATTCCAGTAAAAAGTAAAATATACATTTCTGTAACCTCTGAGGGTATTGTTATAATGCTGTATGGTATGTTATTGATATTCATAAATATGCCTTGGGTTCATTAAGGAATGATTGAATTGTATTCACATTTTTAAAAGGAGGCTAACAAATATGCAGCCAACTTAAGAAATTTCAAAATTATAGAAATGTTTTCGATTGTTTGTAATTGCAAAAATATTGAAGCATTGCAAATGACTATCAACAGGAAAATGGATGAATTATATTATAGCTCTACAATGAAATACTTACAATAATGAAAACAGAGATTCATATACGTACATGGATGAATCTTACAAACAGTGAAAAATGCAAGTTGCAAAAAAATGTATGCAATATAATTCCATTTTTCTAAGTTTTAGAAATATTCAAAACTAAACAATATAGTGTTAGAGATCTATGTCTATGTGGTAAAACTATAAAGAAAACCCATATAATGGTAAACACAAAATGCAGAATTGTACTTGTCTCAGGGCAGGGAAAGGTGAAGGTGGTAAAATTGAGTAGGGACACATACATCGGACTTCACAAATATTAGTAATGCTCTATTTCTTAAGCTGGGTATTGGATACCCTGTATTCATTTTATCATCAATATTATTATTTGTAACATATAAAATAAATTTGTATGTATGAAATATTTAATAACAAAAAAAATTTGGTTGTTAAGAGGGTTGTTTTCAGTTATCTAGAAACATAAAAATAACTAGATGACTATATCAAGGAGCTCATTTTTAAACAATATTTATTTATTTACCTAAAGAAATTCCTTTATATTGGAATGTTGGGTACTATTGTACATAAGATGATTTTTATAATGGAGAATTTTCGAAATAGAAGTCAAATCCCCTAAATTGGGATATGCTCTGTGAAAACCTGTCTTCTAAAGTTGGTGGTACTTTAAGAGCAAACTATCAGTAACAAAATGTTGCGTTAAATTCTAGAGAGAATGTCACCTAATTCAGAAAATTTACATGTCGTAATATTTAGTGTTAAACCCTGCAGGTGTTTTAGAAATCTGTGGGGGCATTTTGATTCTTTAGTGGTCATGACTAAGTATCTATATCATAGTACTATTCTATTATACAATATTTAGTTTTTATATTATAGCTGATTATTTTAATTCAGATTATATCTATAGATAAGCTGTGTTATCTTTGAATTTTATTTCAGTATAGCTAAGGAGAGTATTACAAAATATTTGTTATAAAAGAGATGTTGAAACTATTAGGGCTGAAAAAAATCTGTACCCACTTGGAATGAATGGACAAATTTTTCAGAAGGGTTAAGTTCAAGCCAGAAATCTCTAAGAAAAATTAAATTAAGTGAAGATTTAAGAAGCTTGATGTACTTGCCCATTGTGTTTGTATTTTAATTGCATTATAATCTATGATTAATCTAATGCAGATTGACATGTATAATTAAGAAGAAAAATCTATTAATTTTTATTTCTTGCTTATAAATAAATGGGTTTAGCTTCCCTTTGGTTAAAACTTAGAAGACAAATATTTCTCATTGAGAAATATTTTTTCATACGAAATGATTTTTATTGTCGTCTGTAATTTTGGGAGGGAGTGAGTATTGGGTTCTGTTTTGTTTTCTACTTCTTTTTAATAGGGGGTTTGGGAACACAGTGCACTCCGATGCCTTGTATGAGGGTCCCTCTTTACTTTTCCTGGAAACTAATCTCCTTAAAAGCTAATACCCAAATCAAACAATGTGCCCTTTTCAGTGCTGAATAAAAATAGGTCAGGAAGGGATTAAAGGACTGGCACTGCATTAAAGTGAAGCAATGAAAGTTTTACTCTCTAAGCTCCCACTTGTTATGTGAGAACTTATAAAATGCCAGTTAATTCAGACCTTTTCCTCCTGCCTCCTCGGCCTTGCCTCTCAGTATGTAAAAGCCCTTATTGTTCATATATGTATGGAACATTGTTTTCTTAGAAATTTTCCCATTGTGTCTGTTAGAGATACTTTCATATCCATCAGCATTGAGTCCGGCTTTCTTCACCATGTATTTAATCAATGAGGAAACTTCCGTCGACTTTTCGTGTATTCACTTCCTCAGTTCCTGCTGCCGTTCCTTCTTCATTCACCTCTCCTTTTCCCTTAAATATCTGATGGTCAGCACCGTGCCCTGAGTAGCTTTAGGGTTCTTAATAGGCTTCAGGTTACCAAAGTGTTTGATTCAATAAACATATTTAAAAATGTACTAGGTACAAGGGGCTCTAGAGTCAGTTGCAGACTTGGATAAGATACTACAGTTTGAAGTCTCATTGAGAATCCCTTCAAGTAAGCCTGCGATTACTGCACTACAAGCATCAATTTCATCCACTTGTGAAAATAGCTATGTGACTTTGGGGATGGTATCTAAATTTTGGGAACCTCTTTTATTCATATGGAAAATGAAAGATAAAATGCAAACCTCTTATATCATTTTATATAAGTAGTTTCGATACAAGTAGTAATGTATACAGAGTACTTGGTGTGGTATTCCCAGTAGGAGATTATGATAAATGGTTTCTATTCTAATACTATTGTATTTGGTCAGTTAACCATGTTCATTATCTCTACTTTATCTGTTTTTCCTACTCTCAACTATGAATTATAATAGGATATCCAAGTCTCCATTTTGTTTTGCCTACAAAATGACTGGATTAGATGGAGTTAGTTATAGGGTTTCTTCCATCTTTATAATTATATAGATTTTTCTAAGGAAGTGAGTCCTTAGTACTACTAATCCTTATATAAGATTTTCGAGTCATATCATATCTTTCCTCTTCATACTTTCAGTACTTCCTCCAATAATTCGTGGATTAGAAATGAAAAATGAAAACAAACAGAATTCTACATGCTTCCATCAGCAAATGTATCATCACACCAGCTTCCGTATCCTCACACTACAGGTGCTCCTGCCCTATTCCCATTTAAGCCCAAACCTTTCACTGTGCGCTGTATCTCATCCCCTCATCCCCCCCCCCCCCCAGTAGTTTTTCTTTTTCTCCTGGATCATGCCTATCATATTTTTAAAATGCTGAAATGTCTTTCTTTTTTTTTTTAAATGTTTTCTTACCTTACTTAGTCCTATAGCTGCCATTCCATTTACCTGCTCCCCTTTAGAACAGTATGTCTTAAAAGTCTATGCTGTCATCTTCTCTTTCTCCACTCTCTGCCCTATCTTTTGTTAAAATTTACAAACCTACTTTTTTTAAGTTGCATAAGTATACAATGAATGCCCGTGTAGCTTTCATATAGATTCACCAAATTTTACTAATTTGTTTTACTTACTTTATATCTAATACAATTATTTTCCTGCGGAAAATAACTTGAGAGATCCTTGCAGAATTGTGACATTTCACCCCAACATACTTCCTCACATATGTCCTAAGAATAAGGGCATTCTCCTATAAACCACAATCCAATAATTACAGGGAGTTTGACATTAATGTAATAATATTATCAAAATTACTGGCCATACTCAATTTCTCCCAATTGCTCAATAATGCTCTCTGTTTCTTTCATAACCAGTTTCTATTAAGGATGATGCATTGCTTTTATTTATCATATATCTATAGTCTTTTTAAATCTAGAATCCTAGCCTTATAAATATTTTTTCTTTTATGACATTGACTGTATTTAAAGAATCTAGACTAAATATTTTGCAGAATATCCTCAATTTGAATTTATCTGTTTCCTCTATTAGACAGAGGTTAAACTGTTGGCAAGTCTACAATAAAATGACCTCTAAACATTTTTGGCAAGCATACTATGGAGTTGATGTTGTACCCCTCTGAGTACACCTTAGCAGCTACCACAAGATACCAGTTTGACACATTATTTGTGATAAGTTTGATCACTTGTTTAAGATGGTGTCTCTCAGATTTCTCCATCATAAAGGTACTGATTTCCCTTTGTAATAATAAATAATCTCTGGTAAGCTATTTTGAAACTGCCTTGTTCCCCAGTAGATTTTCACCAAGGGTTTTAGCATCCATTGCTGATTCTGACCCAAACCAGTTATTACTATGGTCATTACAAAATGGCAATTTCCTGCTTCTGTTGTGCTTGTACATTTATTAGTTGTTCTTGTCTCTTGAACCCACAATAATCAGGCTTCTCCATCATCAGTCCATCACTCCATTGGCTGTGAAGGTCGCCAGTGACTTCCATTTACTTGATCTAATGGGCAAGTCTTAGTCCTTACTTTCCCAGGTACATCAGCTGCATTTGACAAAATCAACCATTCTCATCTCCTTGAAATACTTTCTTTAGTTGGCCTCTGAGAAAGCAATAGATTGACACCTTATTGGTCTCCTTTGTTGGTTCTTCTTCAGCTTCCAAATCTGTAAACATGGGAAAACCTCAGGATTTAGTCTTCATACCTCTACAACAAGTCAACATGCGGCACTTGGATTCTTCTAGTTGCTCAGGCCCGACTTTCTGGAGTCATATTTGACTTCTCCCTGCCCTCTATATCGAGCACATCAGAAAATTCTGTCAGCTTTATTTTTAAAATATATACTAACCCTAACCACATCTCACACCTTCCCTTGCTGCATCCTTAGTCTGAGCAGCTCTCCTGTCTGGCCTTGACTACTACAGCGTCCTAATCAGATTCCCCACTTCTACCCCTGCTTGCCCAGAGAAAACCTTTTATAAAGGTCAAGTAACGTTACAAAATCCATCTAATTCCAAATGAAATCCAAAGTTCTTACATAGATTCTAAAGCCTTCCATTCTCTGGCCTCTGGCTACTTCAACCTTCTCTTCTGCCAGTCTCCTGTTTACTGACTCTATTTGTTATAACACCTTTTTTTCTGGACACCTCTTTTCCAAGATAATCTGTATACATCACTTCATTCAGATCTCAAATGTCACCTTATCAGAAAGACCTCTTCAGATTTTCCTTTCCAGAATAATTCTCCTCTCCCTCTTTGTGTTCCTCCTCTGTTTCTTTTTTCTTAGCTTGCATAGTACACATTCATTTACTTTGTGTGTATTGTCTGTCTACCCACTGGAATGTGTGTTCCATGGCAGCAGGGACCACTCTACCCCGGCCCTTAGAGCAGTGCTTAGCACATAGTAGGCACCTAATATTTGTTAATTGGCTGTTGGAATTCCTCTTATCTTCTATTAATGATGAAAAGAAAATGATTTTTTTCTACTACCAGTAAAAGTTTTAGTTTAATAACTGCTTTTCTTTCCTCTTGACACATTGTTTTACAGTATACTTTAGAAAAAAATATTTTTCTGTGGGTTGTATAAATTAATGTTATTTATAGTTTTGCTGCTACTTTTCACTAATCCCAATATGTTTTTCTCAGTGTTTGGATAGGATTCCTTAAAGGCAACTAAAATTCTCATATCTTAACCTAGTATTTTTTTTATTATAAATGAAAAGTACAAAGTCTTTTACTAAATCACCCATTTATGAATTTTAAAGCCTGTCAATACAACAGTATTTATTTTAATGTCCTACATAATTCTCTAGGAAGTCTACCTGTTTTCCACTAGCTTATAAAGGGAGAAAGTTCTCAATTCTTTTATTAACTTGAAATAAAAAAACCAATCACATGTTTATAAGATTAAATTAATGAAATGTTGATTACCATCTCCTGGAGTTTTTAGGTATATACGTTTGGTTTCTCTATGTATCATATATATGGGATCTATACAATGACAGGAAATACATAAGCCTCCAAATCCGGTTTTAGCAGTACTTGGAAGTGACCAAGATACGCATTTCTGTCTTACAGAGTGAAGAAATTCACATGCCTGTTTTGTGGGAATGCAGATGTGCAGGCGTTATTCATAAATGCCCTGTGCTACCATGTCTATATCCTGAACATCAGATGATAGATTTTCGGCTATTCATGTGCAGATATTTAGATTATATGGTCCATTAGCTTATATTGTATATTTCACTGGGCATTCATAAATGTTCATTTTAAGCATTATCCTCAAGGGTTCTCATAAGCAATTGGCTATATCAGTATATTATTAAACTTGCATCTAGATGAACTGTGGCAAACACTCCTTATGACTTTGTGTTCTCACAATATCTTAAAAGTTTACATTAAATATGTCACTTCATTTTTTTACCTAACTAATAGTAGGTCCACCTGTATCTGTTGTTTTACTTTCTGTGGTTCCAGTTACCCAGTCCAAAAATATTAAATGGGAACTTCTAGAAATAAACAACTCCTAAGTTTTCAGTTGCAGGGGGGAAATCTCAGGCTGTCCTGCTCCTTCCAGCCGGGACGTGAACTATCGCTTTGTCCCGCACGCGGAAGCTGTGTCTGCTCCCCACTGTTAGCCTTTAGTCTCTTAGCAGCCAGCTCCCTTATCAGACCACCTGCTGTGGTATCTCAGTGCTTGTGTTCAAGGAACCCTTATTTTACTTAATAACGACCCCAAAGCATAAGCCTTGTGATGCTGGTAATTCGTATATGCCAAAGAGAAGCTGTAAAGCGCTTCCTTTGAGTGAAAAGGTGAAAGTTCTCAACTTAGCAAGGGAAGAAAAACACCAATCGTATGCTAAAGTTGCTAAGATTATGGTTGGAATGAATCTTCTATCCATGAAAGAAGGTATTTTGAGAGAGAGAGAGACAGAGACCACGTTCACATCACTTTCCTTACAGTATATTGTTATAATTGTTCTATTTTATTATACTTATTGTTGTTAATTTCTTACTGTGCCAAATTTACAAATTAAACTTTATTATAGGCATGTATGTATAGGAAAAAGCCATAGTACCCATAGGTTCCGTACTACCTGAGGTTTTAGCTTCCACGGGGGGTCTTAGAACATATCCCCATGGACAAGGGAGGACTGGTTAATGTAATACTCAAGAAAAAATATAATGATAGCTAACATCCTTGAGCTTCTAAACATAGCTTTTATAACTCACTGTCAAGAAAAAATGTTTTTGGTGCCTCTTGTTTCTTTTTATTGCTGACTCAGTGACTTGAGCTGAACCAGCATGTGACTGGGTTTTTGTGTTAAGTACTTTCTGGAGTCCCTGGGAAATAGTTGTCCTGAGGTGGAATGGTTGTAGCCTAAAGAATCTGTTCCATGTCTTTGTTACCTCACTGCATTCATTGGGACTGAATTTGAAGGGTAAGTAAGCATTTTTAGGACAGGACGAAGCAGTATTTCCTAAAGTGAATTCCTAAAATATTTCCTAAAGAGAATTAGTAACAGCATGTAGTTGTCAAGCATTTGTGGGAAATACTGTGTTTCTACACTGGTTCTTTTTCCGCCCCCTCCCAATATCTCTTAATATTTTGAGGGACAAATGTTCCCCGTTTGGAATTCCTGGGATACTGGTATTCAGGACAAAGCAATGTCGGAAACATCAGAAAGATGATAGAGCCGGGTGTGTTTGGAGAATAACCGGTGGTTATTCTGCCCAGATGTTGCTGAGAATATCAGAGTGAAGGGTTGGGAGGAAGTGAGCTGGGCCAGACAATGTAGTCTCAGTTTTTAAAATCTACTCTCTCAGAAGCGGGGAGCCACTGAAGACTTTTAGAAAGGGAAGTGGCACGAACACGCTTGCATTTTTAAAAGAATGGGCATGAGCCTTGCCAGTGTGGCTCCGTTGGTTGAGCACCCTCACAGGCACCAACAGGTAGCCGATTGATTCCCAGTCAGGGCACATGCCCAGGTTGCTGGCTTAATCCCCAGCAGGCGGCGTGCAGGAGGCAGCCAGTCGATGTTTCTCTCTAATTGATGTTTCTGTCTCTCCCTCTTCCCTTCGTGTCTCTCTTTAAAAAAAAAATCATAAAGGTGTTAAAAAGCCTATTTAAAAAAAAAAAGAAGAGTGGGCATGAAAGGGTGAGACTATAGGGCAGAGTGTTTAATTCAAAGACTAATGCGGTAATAAAGGTGAGAAATAATAAGAATGTGAACTGAGGATATGGCTGTGGGTGGAGAAGGAAGACTAGATGATAGTACCATTAACAAATAGAGAAGAGACCAAAAAGGAAACATGTTTCATGATGGAAGATAAATGGTTTGGTTGTTTTGGACATGTTGGGTTTGAGGTCCCTGAATGGCATAGACAGAGATACTAAGGGTGCAATTGGAAAATCCTGATTGATCAGCATCTGAGGTAGAGCTCCGAGAGCAGTGTGAGCTGAACTATAGATCTAGCTGTCGTTGGTATAGATACGGTATTTCAAACTGTAAGAGGGGGAAAAGAGAGAAGAGGGATAAGACACATCTTTCTAATAAGAAAAGTTTACCCATCCCAACTTACTTCAAATTTACTTCCAGTTTCTTCTGTTCTGAGTTTCTGGAAATTCTTTTTAATAATCAGCAGAACATGGGAAGCATTCCTTTAACAAACAGATGTCAAGGGTGCTGGGATTATTTTGGTGATTTGGTGGGTTGGTTGTGCATATGTACCTGTGTGCATACCATGCTATAGTTTTTAACCAGCTATTGACCATTATTTTTGCACTTTAAAGTCTAAGCAGGGAAGACATAGGAATATTAGTATTAATTGAACCTTGGTTATGACCAAAAGGAGCACTTGCCCTGAATATACGATAACCACCAAGATTAAAGGCATTTATACACATATGCTTCAATGCCAGCACTCCCACCACATGTCGTTTCCCTGAAAAATGTACTCTAGCGTGCTTTTCACGCTGATGCTGAGATCAGAATTAAGTATATTATCAAAATATAAACAAATGATATTCAGTAGTGATGCAAATCTTCTAGTGTCAAAATACAGATGAAACATACATCTGTACCACATATGGGAGGAGCATAGTACACGCTAAAATAGAAAAAAGTTATGTTTTTTTTTTTTTTTTCAAAAAACGGTAGTAAACTTTACTAATATCTAACAGAAAAAATGATAGTCCTATATATATTTGGGTCCTGTTAAAAATATTTTACTGCTAAGGGTTTGTGATTCCTGGGGTAGCAGATGTGGTAGATAGGAACACAGCCCTGGAGTAAGATTGGCAGTATTCAAACTGGCTTCCCCATGGAGTAACCGTGTGACCAGGGCTATTCACCTGACTGCAGCAACAGGACCCACCTTGGGACAAAGCACTGAAATAACAAAACATGCTTAGTACACAGTGGTCACTCAGCAGTGCTAACGCCAGCAAAGAAGGATACCCATTCAGTGACTTTATATATATTCATGGTGAGGATAAATGTATAGAATTGTCATTTTCTTCCCCGAACATCACTGGCTCCTCTCCAGCTGGAGGCGGCACAGGCACTTCCCTTTGTCGGGAGTCCCTAGTCTCTTGTTTCCATAGCTAGCTTCTTATTCAGACCTGCTTCATGACCTGCTCAGTGAGGCTTTTTCAGGCTACTTAATCTGAGACGCCCACGGTCAGTATCAACCGTATCATTTTATTTGAATTCTCTCTATATAATCTACCACTTGATTTAATTTTTGTTGTTAAACTCCATTCACTGGAATATAAGAATCTCCCTTGTTTTCCATTGTGTTCTAGCACCTCGATCGAGGCCAGACATGTGAGTGCTTAAAAAAAAAAATTGCTAAGTTAATGAATCACTCTGCAGAGATTATAATGAAAGAGTCAGAGAAAGGGAGGGAGATTCAAAATTCCGGTTTAGGAAAAAATGTCCTTTCCTGCCTTCACTTGCCCTGCCCAGGCCCTGAACCAATGTATCCGTATGTCAGTAGACTCCGACCTCCGAACTGGTGCAGTTTCAATGCAGCCTCTTGCTCTTTTAGAACTGTCCTCTCTTGTGACTTAGGATAAGCCCTGGCCGCCTACATGTCCCTGTGGCACAAGCTTCCTCTTCCTAGTGCTTTTTATTTCTCCCTTTCCGTCAACCCTACTGGCGAGGCCACTGCTAAAGACTACTCTTGCCCGGCCGGGCGTGGCTCAGTGGTTGAGCATCGACCTAGGACCCAGGAGATCGTGGTTCGGTTCCTGGTCAGGGCACATGCCTGGGTTGCGGACTCTCAGCCGATCAATGACGACTCTCTCATCATTGATGTTTCAACTCTCTCTCTCCCTCTCCCTTCCTCTCTCTGTAATCAATAAAGATACATTAAAAAAAAAAAAAAAAAAAAAGACTATTCTTGCTGGACCTGTGTAGATATCAATACTTGTCCCAATTCAGTCCCTTTTGAATACTGATTTGGATCACTGCCCCCATTCCTACCCATGCCTATAGCTGGGTTAGTTCCCACAGTCTTCTTCTTTCCACCATCCCTTGCTGCTGAGATCCCAGCATTCTTTACAGTTAGGCCCACAAGGTTTAGGACCATTAAAAAGATGAAAGGAAGAGTAGGACTGGATTCAAGACTGCCTTTTGAGGTTTATACAATGCCTATGTAACTTGTAACAGATACCACTGCCCTGGAGTGTTAACCCTCAGGTATAATAACCGTTATTTCTCTATTTTGGTTATTGTCACAGTATCCAGGACCGCCTCATGTACAGGTAGGTGCCCCAATAAATACTACTCCTGGATGATAATCCTTACAAGCCCAGTGCTAGGGTGTCGTTCTGATGCTCTTTTGCTGCATAAATAACCGCTACAAAGCTTAGTGCCTTTAAATAGCAATCACTGATTTTATTCACAAATCTGCAACGTAAGTAGGGCTTGGTGGGAAAGCTTGCCGTCTGCATAGCATCCGCTGGGGAAGCTGGGCTCCCTGACGTGGTGCTGTGTTTTCAGAGCAAGTGTCCCAACACACAGGAAGTGGAAGCTGCCAGACAGAAGCAGGCAGTGTCGCTCTGTGTGACACTGGGCAAGTAGTCCTGGAGCTCAGCTTTAAGGGAATAGACACGCCTCCTGATGGGTGGAGCCTCATATTACAGTATTCATATTATCAAAGAATTTGGGGCATGTCATCTTAGATATTCACCATTTTCATTTATTTTATTAAAATACACTAAAAAATCAAACAAGAAACCTGTGGGTCAGATCATAGTAGGAATTAGAATAGTATACACAAACGAAGCTATTTAAAAAAAATCGCCTGACTCTGGAAAAGCAAGCACTCAACATTTTGAGCTACTGGATATATCATTTACCCTAAATACTGTGAAACACAACACATTAAGAGTCAAATTGAGGGTTATTTGAATAATCTCAAGAAGGTAATGTAACTACTAAGCTACCTTAGTGTTGTTAACTCCAGCCTCTGAAAAAGAGGAAGAAATAAATACCTAAACTGTTCTCTAGAGTTAACATTTTTGTTCTAAAGCATTTGAGTTTGGTCTTGTGGGCCACCTGGAAGATATTGTGAACTTTTATAAAAAACTGAATTCCAGAGCAAAGTAACGTTTACTCTGTTTGGTGGTGTAAATAGTATTTGAACGAAATGAAAATATATGTATTCAGTTAACTCTGGGATCTGGTATTCTGAAGTCAGAATGTGTAATTCATCTTAGAGGGGGGAAAAGTAACAAAAATAGGAAGGTTATAAAATTTCCACTATTCATTGTAACCTCTTCTATAATAAACAAAGCAGAGGTTTTGATTTGGCAAATAATGTGACTATACCTTCCCCAACTTTTGCCCCACGTTTCGCCTAAATATTTTTTAATTGTTGGCTTTCTAAAAGATGCTCTAGAATTAGACAGGAAGAGGTAAAGGTGCATGCTATTTCTGGTCAGCATCTGCTGTGCTGGAACATGAAAGATCTTCCCAATCTATTTTCATTTCTTTCCTCCTGGATAATCCGATTTTGCATCAAATTGATTGCTCGGCCTCTCCATGTCACTTTTCTTTCAATAAAAAAGGTCGCTTATAGTCCCAAGGTGGGGAAATGGTCTCTTTTTGTGAAGGGTAACACTCAAAGGCCAGTCCATTAAATGAAGTGACCTGTCAGACCTCCAAATAATGCCTGAGTGGTGTGTTCCAAAATGCTGAAGTTCAAAATTTAAATTGATGCTTTTTACTGGTGGGCCTGCTCTTGGAGATTTTATTTAGAAGAAAAACTGAAATAAAATGTGTTTTATGGCTGACTCTGAAGGATTAATTTTTTTCCCCAAGATGTAATTACTAGGGAAATCCCTCACTTCCCAGATAGAAAGCACCTCATGTCCTTGAACTCTCACGCATAAAAAAAGACACCAGCACTGAAATTCTGAAATCAGTCATCCGTTTAAGAAACAGCAGGTCACGTTGGAAAGGAGACTGAACCTGAAGTTAGACATCCTTAGTTAGAGCCCCAGCTTCGCCGCTTACCAGTTGTGTGTGTCTCTGAGCAAGTGCTGTTTGAGCAGCCCCTTTACTGTTTGGTGTCCTCATTTGTAGAGTAAGGACACTGTCACCCACTGTGGCGTCCTGACAGAGCTCTGAGGTTAGACGGTGTATCCAATGAGCAAGTGCTTGATAAATTTTAAAGCATCATATAAATAGGAAGTATTAGCAATCACTTCAGAAGCTTTGATGAAAATATATGGATTTTTGTAAGTTGTGGTTGTTAACATTTCACTATAAATACATCATACAGTGTAGTTAATAAGATACATTTTCTAAGCTCAAATATAATGAATGTCTCATACTAATTAAACAAGGTATAACTTCATTAAGGACAGCAACCAAGGGTTATACGTCTCTTTGTCCCTAACATTGTCTAGAACAGTTCTGTGTAAGTCAAGTTGATTGGTTGTTGATTTGTTGGCTGAGTGACCGATTGAGAAAGATATTTCTAAAGCCATTATTCCTCATTTTACAGAGGAATAAATCGGCCTTTTTAACATTTTGAATTTCCAGTTAAAAATTATTGGGTCCTCAAATAGTATATATAACTGCCAGGGGGAAAATGCCGTCTCACTGTTACCCTGCTGCGGATTTCACAGGCAGCACCGCGGGATGTGTGGATGGGCTGGGCCAGAGGAGGAAGAACAGAGAAAAAACAAGCTGTTTTTCTGTGAAAGTGGAATGAGGGAAACCTTGGTATCTGTAAATAATAGTTGATCAAGCGAGAAAGATTATCTGGGTTTTTAATCTCTTTCACTGAAATCTGCCCTCTTACGTTTTCTTAATCTCGTTCTTATTTTTAAAAGCACATTTGAAACATGTAAAAAGAAATAATTTTATTCATTCTTCTGCAGATATATCCATGGGCTTGACTAATGGCTTTTGAAAGTTCAGATATTTTCATGCTGCTAGGCCTAAGGCATTTCCTTCTTGGAAATACCCTATCTTTAATCTCTAATTGCATTAAATTTCTGCGTCTGACTCATGAGGAAAAAGTTTCAAAGCAGAAGGGGGGGAAGTCCAATTTCTCTCTAAATATAAGAACCATTGACATATTTCAGACAGTGTAACACCTATGTTTCAAGTGTCCTAACCAGAAGAATCCAGTGTAAGGATGCGCCAGTTAAATAAAAAACTGTTTTTGTTTATTATAGATCTCCTTTCTCCAAGGAGATTTAAGCAAGGTGCTGAAATTAGGTAATTTTTACAGTAGGTCTCTGAGGGGCATAGAGGGAAGAGGCCATTACTGTTTTCATTCATCCAAAGCAAGTATTGAACAGTTACTGTTCATGACTCTGAACTTAATGTTTCACTTACTGTTTTCTCTCTTTAGAAGACATTTTTTCCCCCTAGTGGCTATTGAAAGAAAAGTTGGATAAGACTAAAAGTAAAAATAAGCGAAAATAGAGTTCATCCGTGGGTTCCAGTTCTCTGTTCTCCTAGTGGATTATGTGGGACTTGTAATTCATTTACCGACCCGCCGCTCTTCCTGCGCGCTGGCAGTCTGTTCCATGCTCACCGGCGTCTGTTCCACACGCGCCTTCTCAGTCCCCCACCATTCACGTTTCATTTTCTTCGCCTGTCTTTCCCAGGTAAAATGTCCAGTGATCGCGCTTTGAGGAAGCAGCAGCAGTTAAACAACCTTGTGTATGTGGTGACAAATCAGGCCAAACCTGGTGACAAAATTGTGGATTTCTGCAGCGGTGGGGTATGGTGTCTCTTCACGTATCTCTTCAGCCTTTCCTAGACTGTGTGACTTTATGTTATGAGATTGTTATCTCAGAAGGAGCAGGGGCCTTGGGGACCGACTTGAACCTGTTTCTCTTTCTGCCGCTTTCAGGGTCACGTTGGGATTGTGCTCGCTCATACGCTGCCGTTATGCCAGGTAAAGCCTGAGTGACAGATAAGAGAAAACATGGGAAAACGACATGGGTCAGGTAGCGGAGTCTGGCTTATCCCCGCTCTTTGAGTTTATAATCGCTCACCCAGGTCAAGTATGTGGCACAGGCATCCTCTTTTTCCTTTGAATTACACGTCTAAGATTCAGAATCTTAAGGAAACATATGCAAAGTAGCATCACAATAGTTTTCAACTTTTATGAAAGATTTACATTTTAAAATAATTTTTAAAAGAAATAACTATTCCATTGCTAAATAAAATAATGATAAAACTAGTTTAATTGTCAACATAATTTTGTTCTGGAAATGCTAGCTTCTGAAACTCCCTGAGCGTATTCTTTTTTTTTTTTTGATATATCTTTATTGATTTCCGAGAAAGGAAGGGAGAGGGAGAGAGAGAGATAGAAACATCAATGATGAGAGAGTCTTTGATTGGCTGCCTCCTGCATGCCCCCGACTGGGGATCGAGCCCCCAACCCAGGCATGTGCCCTGACTGGGAATCGAACTGCGATCGCCCGGATCCTAGATGGATGCTCAACCGCTGAGCCACGCCCAGCCGCGCCTGAACATATTCTTTTGGTAGCTTGATTTTTATTCATTGTATCGATATTATAACAACATTTTTAGAGAAAAAATAAATAAACCCCAGGCTACCGCACAGATACATGTAACGGTTTTCTTCCCATGTTCTCAATAAGTCCTTGTCTTTGAGGACACTTATTGTTGCAAATTCTAAAAATGCAAATACAGTTTTAGTTGTTTTTATTCAATATTGTATCATAACTGTTTTTCCCTATTGCAAATAGTTGTAAATGTTTCCATTAAAATATCACAAAAATGTGACTCCATAATGTTTTTAAGGAAATGTACCATTATTCACACAATCCTTGTCTCCCTTTATTAGAAGTTTGCTGTTTTTAGTCTTCTGTCGTATTAAGTCATTTCTTTGCAGTGACCATTTTTTAACATAAAAGTCTAGAATTTGATGTCATTTTTCAAAAACTACAATTGAACTGGGGGCACATTCTTTGCTGTGAGCTCTCTAGAAGGTGCAAAATAATTACAGTGATCACTCCACCCCCAGAAGAAAAGAGTGTGGAAGAACTCGTAGACGGGCGTGAATGACATGTCACAGGGCGATGGCAGTTGGAGGGATGGCATTATTATTTTATTTGCTTAGGAAGTAAGGCATAAAATAAATAAGGACTCCTGGGAGAAGCAGGCAGGTGTCTGCCTTATTATTTTAAAAGCAACAATCTCATGGTTGAAATAAGAGGAGAAAGCTCATAGGGGAGAACCCTGGAGAAACAGTCAGGGACACGGTGTCTTTTTTCCCCTCCCTAACAGTTCTCCTGGGAACGGAGACATTCAAACTGGAGAGGGGAAGTCCTGGCTAAAATAAAGAGTGGAAAGCCTTTGACACCAAGTACACTCTTACAGATGGGCTTATTTATACAAAGGATCCAGGGTTTTTCTGTAAAGACAAGCATGAGGAAGAAATTAGGGTAGAACTAGGAATGATAGCGATGAAAGTGACACTTCCACACACTTCTCCATCCAAACGCAGGATCCTCTCCCGTCTTCCTTGGCCTGGATTCCTGTGAGGCTCCTAACTGGTTGGGCTGCCTTCTGCCTCACCCCCGCCAATCCGCACTACACTCTGCAGCAACTGAAACTTAGTTTATCACCCAGGCTCTGGCTCCTGCTGCCCCTCCAGCCTGATTTCCACCCCCACCCCCACCATCACCATCGCACACTGGGCCCCAGCTACACCAACTTTCTCAGTTCTTCAAACGAACAGTGCATTTCTCACCTTGGGCCTTTACACGCGTTTCTCTGTCTGCCTGAAATACTCCTTCACTGCCCCAGCTCATTTCCATTCATTGTCCAAGCCTTGATTAATATGTTACTTCTCTATATTCATTGACTAAAACCTGCCTCAGTCATCAAGTCTCGGTGGTCCGATAACATATTACATGTCTTTATTGAGCACTTATCACTGTATTATAATTGCCTGTTTTACTTACATCACTATGACTGTCAGCTTCAAGAATTCGAGGACCTTGTTCATTTTTGCGCCGTATTATCCAGCATACTTCTTGGCACAGGATAAGGCTCAATATGATATATTCTGTATCATTAAAGTTGTGAAATACAGTAATAATACTTTGCCCTAATGTCTGAATTATGTTCCTGAATATGCTTTGTTTCCTGGGTGAAATCTAGGTTATATTAATAGAAAACAAGGAATTATCATTAATCCGTGCGAAGAAGAGAAGTGACGAGCTAGGTCTAAGCAACGTTTGGTTCATTCAAGCAAATATGGAGTATTTCACAGGAATGTTTAATATTGGGGTAAGTAATGAAGCAATTTCAATTTCCTTAGTGAAACAAATATGAAAAATCATATGCTTTAGAGTAAATAAAGGAGATACTTTTATATTCTTTGGTAAACAAAGAAATGTATAACTTTTCTATTATCTATATAGCATAGCATACTAATGAATATTATTTTATTCATAACACTTTCTCACTACATGATAGAGATAACATTTGTTCCTCAACCAGATAAGAACTTTATTTTCTTCACTGAAGAATCCCCAGTGTCTAAAAACAGTGTTTGACACATAGAAAGTGCTTAAAAATAGCTCGAATGAATGAATGAATGAATGAATGAATGAATGAATGAATTCTAATGAAGATGACTTCCCTTGATTTACTCTACATTTTTAGGAGATAATGAAAGAAAAGAAAAACCAAGAAGGTAACTGAAAAACATGGCTTGTTGGTAATCTGTAAATACTAGAGTTACCTTTAGGTAATTTTTACTGTAGCTAGGATTTGATATCTACATATATTTTTAGCTTCCAGAGACAGAAAATACATTAATCGTGTTTCCAAAACCTAGTGACCAAATTATTATGATTTGATGTTACTAAAAAGACCTAAGAAGCATGATTCTGCCAGCTCATTTAAACTCAAGATCCTGTGCTCTGGTGGAATTTAAATTTCATTAAGACTCATCAGCACTTCTATTACTGAGAGATAAATACCTGCTAAAAACTTTGCTCTTTAGATATTTATGTGATACAAATGCACATTTATATATGTGTTAACATCATTGAGATTATACATCTATCCTGCTTTAACTGAACATTGTCACAAATCTTTTCCCTACTAATTAATCATGTTTCTTTTTTTCATGTTGTTAAAATGTAATTATTACTATAATGAGTATCTTATGCATCAAGATATTTAAGACTTTTGATACATTTGCCAAATCACTTTCTAGGAAGGTTTTACTAATGTGTACAACCTAATTTCCAACTATGTATGTTTACATAACATACACAATGTGCTCATCTAGGTGGAACTCTAATATCAGAAGCTCAGACCTTGTGGTACTTTTGATTTTTTCCCAATGAAGGTTATTCCTTAAATATCAACTACTGATAATGTGTGGGGTTTGTTATTTTTTACACACAAAAAGTATGCAGTTTGTTTCCTTTGTAGATACAATTTAGGTTGGTTCTCTCAAGCCAAGCTGATATATAAAAAGAGAAGTAAACTTTAAGAAAACTGTTAGTAAGGCAGCTCTTCATAAGGAAAATCGAGCCATCTAATCCAGTAAATTCAAATTAAATATATATTTAAGTGCAGCTTAAATTGTACTTAAATGTTGAGGTAAAGATTAAAGCTTCTCCCATGAAATGAGTCATTGAGACAGTGCCCACGTTACCAGTACATCAGGCAGAATGTTTCAGGTAGCAAGAGATCGCTGCCCATCTACTGCCCTCCCAATTCACAGAATTCCCAGCCTATCAGCCATACGTCTCTTTATCCTTTTATGGCTTATAGGTGCTAAATTATTCTTGTAAGTTCCAAGGTCATAATTTACTAACACCAACTAAAAATGTATATGTCTTTTTGGAAGTAATATTTTCCCTATATTTCATAATAATATATCCATAGTAGGGTGTGTGTTTTTTACTTTCATAATTACCTTTGTCAAGATATATAGAAAACCTATTAAAATTACTTGGAAGGGGATTAAACCAAAATTAGATTTACTCTCAAGAAAACGATTTGCCTAGGAGAATAACTGAGGTATTGTCACTACATAAATCAAACTAAGTACACCAGTCACTCTAACTGTTGTATTAGATTCCAGTGAAAGTAGTGTAGCTAGAGAGGAAGTCAGAATAACCAGGCACTAGAAATGCATTAAAAGTGCATTAATCCCTGATTTTGTGATATTTCAAATAAGGATTTAGTTGTCATTTATGTTTGTTTTGTAAATACTTTTTCCCTTTACTGTTTTTCTTTAGATATAAAAATTAATGATGTAAACAAGATTTTAAGGGGAGGATTTTAAAGTCTTAGATCCAACTATCTTTAGGAACTTTAAACAAATGATTTATATATAAGAAATTAAATACTAAGTACTTGTTGCATCTCCATTAGAACAACAATCCATATCAGGCAAAAAATAATAGATTTACTAATTTTATTTGGTTAGGTTTTTTTAAAATATGTTTTTATTGATTTCAGAGAGAGGAAGGGAGAGGGAGAGAGAGATAGAAACACCAGTGATGAGAGAGAATCATTGATCGGCTGCTTCCTACACGTTCCCTACTGGGAATCGAGTCTGCAACCCGAGCATGTGTCCTGACCAAGAATCGAACCACAATTGCCTGGATCATAGGTTGATGCTGAACCTCTGAACCATGTGGGCTGGGCTGTTTAGTTAGTTTTATTTGAAATAATGAAAGAGAACAAATCTAAATATTTTCTGATCTTTCCACAAGGACTTCCAACACCCCACTACTGTACCTCCCTCCTATAACCAGAATCAAAGTGGTAATAACGGTGTTTGTTCCAAAAAGTCACTTTGTAGTTTCTGATTTACATTGTACTTAATTGAGAAATATATTTCTTTAGAAATACAAAGGCCTAATAAGTATATAAAAACATTCAACTCTCTAGTAACCAAATACATTTTAACTTGAACAACAATGATATTCTGTTATTGCTCTTAAAATTTGGAAAGATTTTTAACATATTGATACTGACTGCAAGTCTTCAGTGAGATGGGCCTACTCATACAGGAGTTTTGACAATATTCATTTACATGATATTTGTAATGTTTTGCTAACGACATGAAAAATTAGTTACAATAGTAAAAAAAATTGTATAAACCTAATGGTTAAGAGTATAGATTATAACAT
Organism: Miniopterus natalensis; assembly: GCF_054644295.1. Lineage (NCBI taxonomy): Eukaryota > Metazoa > Chordata > Mammalia > Chiroptera > Miniopteridae > Miniopterus > Miniopterus natalensis. The sequence goes on along the minus strand of NC_142081.1, from coordinate 139,865,732 downwards.
TGGGCAACTCTGTGCTAAAGTCTGTTTGGCCACTTACTAGCTGTATAGCCTTGGGCAACTCACTAGTCCTCAGTTTTTCCATCTGTCAAATGGACATAACATACATGGCTCACAGGATGTTACCATGTATGTGAAGCACTTAGCAGGTTGCCCAGTACTTAGGAAGAACTCAGTAAGTTGAGCCACTTCTTTTCTTACTCTGTTCAGTGTAGTGTCAACCATGTAAAAACTGTAAAAAAGGATGGGAAGAAATTATGCTACTATATATTTTTTTAAAGGTGGCTAGCTCGATATACTATATAATAATATATTTCTTTATTATTTTCAGTATTCTCAAAATTTCCTAAATTTAACATTATCATTTTTATATTCATAATCATGTAAACAACAAAGAAGAAATAAATATATATATGCTTAATATTATATATATAGATAGCTTATTTAGCCAAGAAAATGTTAATAGGGTCCTAAGGGTTACTATGAGATATCTAAAAGACTTCTGAACAAGGATTACTACAAGATATCTAAAAGAATCCTAAACATAAAAGAATTCTGAATATGATATATATTATTTCTTTCAAAATAAGTATTTGATTATTATAGAAATGCCTTTTGATTGACTTATTCTGATTTTGATTGTAATGCCTATTAATATCCTGAGGAAATTATAAATGTCTTTTCAAAAGGAAGATTCATCCAAGAAGGTTTTTTTCCTTTCAGTTTCAATATATGCGACTGTATGACCCAGAATTGAGTGTGTGTTGTAGATTTAATATTTGTATATGCCCTCCCCTAAAAGCTCTCAACGAAGTAGATATAGAGGGAATATAGCTCAAAATAATAAACACCTTATAAAAGCTGAAACAAAGGATCAGGAACAAAACAAGGATACCCACTCTTGCCACTTTTATTCAACATAGTATGAAAAGTCCTAGCTATAGCAATCAGACAAGAAAAAGAAATAAAAAGCATACAAATTGGAAAGAAATAAATAAAACTGGCACTATATATAGAAAGCCCTAAACCTACTAACACTATTAGAACTAATAAATGAATTCAGTATAGTTGCAGGATATGAAATTAATGAGCAGAAATCTACTACATTTTTATACACTAATAAGAAACTATCAGAAAGAGAAATTAAGAAAACAACCCAATTTACAATAGCATCAAAAAGAACAAAATACTTAGGAATAAAATTAACCAAGGAGGTGAAAGGCCTGTACTCTGAAAAATATAAGACATTGGTGAAAGAAATTAAAACAACACAAACAAATGGAACAACATACCCCATGCTCCTAGAGTAAAAGTTTTCATACTTTTTAAATGTCCATACTACAAGGCAATCTACAGATTCAATGCAATTCTTATCAAAATACCAATGACATTTTTTACAGCACTAGAACAAACAATCCTAAAATTTATATGGAACCACAAAAGACCCCAAATAGCCAAAGTTATCTTAAGAAAGAAGAACAAAGCTGGAGGCATCATGCTTTCTGATTTTAAACTATTACTACATAGCAATAGTAATTAAACCAGTATGATATTAGCACAAAAACAGATACATAAATCAATGGAAGAGAATAGAGAGTCCAGATATAAATCCATGCTTATATGGTCAGTTAATCCATGACAAAGGAGTCAAGACTATACAATGGGGAAAAGACAATCTTTTACAAACGGTTTTGGGAAAACTGGACAGTGCTACATGCAAAAGAATGAAACTGGACCACTTTCTTACACAATATACAAAAATAAACTCAAAATGGATTAAAGACTTAAATATAAGACCTGCAATCATAAAACTCCTAGAAGAAAGCATACACAGTAAACACTGACATCAGTCTTAGCAGTATTTTTTTGGATCTGCCTTCTCAAGCAAGGGAAACAAAAGAAAAAATAAATGGGACTATACCAAGCTAAAAAGGTTTTGCACAGTGAAGGAAACCATCAAAAAAATGAAAAGGCAACCTACTGAATGGAAGAGATATTGGATAAGGGGTTAATATCCAAAATATATAAAGAGCTCATACAACTGAATGTCAAAAAAAATAAACAATCTGATCAAAAAATTGGCAGAGGAACTGAATAGACATTTCTCCAAAGAAAACATACAGATGACCAACAGGCATAAGAAAAGATGTTCAACATCACTAATCAGGGAAATGCAAATCAAAACCACAATGAGATATCACTTCATTCCTGTCCGACTGATTTAGAAAAAAGGCAACACATAGTGTTGGTGAGAATGTGGAGAAAAGTTAACCCTCAGGGACTGTTGGTGGGAATGTAAATTGTTACAGCCACTATGGAAAGCAGTATGCAGATTCCTCAAAAATTTGGAAATAGAACTACCATATGATTCAGCAATCCCATTTCTGGGTATTTATTCTAAGAAATCCAAAACACTAATTCAAAATATGCACCCCTAAGCTTGTTGCAGCACTATTTACAATAGCCAAGATATGGAAACAACCTAAGTGTCCATCAATTGAAGAAATGATAAAGAAGATTTGGTATGTATACACAGTGGAATATTATTCAGCCATAAAAAAGAAGGAAATCTTTCATTTGTGACAACACAGTTGGAACTAGAGGGTATTGTGCTAAGTGAAATAAGTCAGACAGAGAAAGACAAATACCATAAGATTTTACTTATATGTGGAGTCTAAAGAACAAAATAAATGAACAAAACAACAAAACAGAAAGGGACTCTGACACATAGAACAAAGTGATGGTTTCCAGAGGAGCAGAAGGTGGAGGGTCAAAAAAAAAAGTGGACTTTTCAAGGCTCTTTTTTAAAAAGAGGATTATCATTGCTTCTTACCTATTGTGGGGTAAGTAATCCTCATTATTGTGGAAATTTACTTCATTATACTTTTAAGACCTAATTTACAATGTGTATCAATATTTCTGCTCTCAATATTACAGAAATGTTGTTGTCAAATAATATTACAGAAAGGGCCATTGCTATGGACAAACACACTTTACATTAAAAACCAAAAACTGTCAGTGCTAAGCAACCTGCCCTCCAATATGTTTTAGTTGAATAATTCCAGCAATAAAATACAGTCATTTCAACGAGGGAACATGGTATTGATTTTTAATATTGGGACTGTATTTTATTTGTCAATATATATAAAAACCTCAGAACAGTTTATTTTCAAGTTATCTGTATTTAACTTTTCCTATTTAACTCATAAATTTTAATGATTATGCTTTATCAGGGCTGAGTGCATAATTACAAGCTCATTTCTAGTTATGTATGTACAATTAGAAGATGCTAATGCAATTATAGAATGTAATTCAGTAACACTTTCGACGAGTCATTTATATAATCACTTTTTTAAAAAAGATAAGGAGCTTGAGAAATTATATGTTCTGCAAACACAATTTAGAAAGATTATTAAGGTAAAGTGGAGGACTTCCAGGTGAAGAGGGCAGAGAGAGGTATTTCAACCCCCTCCTCCCCAAGAAAGACCACACCCCCAAATAAACAGGAACCATCATTAATGAAATTATGTTCAACATTCTGTAACTCGAACCACACTATATACAGAAAGCAGATTGAAGAAAAATGGTAAATTACTGAGAAGAGGAATACCAAACTTAAATGCATGAGGAAAGGGAACGACAAGAGGCTATCAGAAAGTCAGTCACTTTGTTCTCACAGAATCACAGAAAATTTCAGGAATTCAGGGTTCCAGAAGTCTCAGAGGAAGGGGATAAAGAGGGGCTGAAATCATGTTTAATTAAAAATATTTAGGTCTCTGGCTGCTGTGTCCCAGGGGTTAGAGCATTGGCTGGAGCACCGAAGGTCTCAGCTTTGACTCCTGGTCAAGGGCATGGACCTGGGTTTTGAGGTCGCTCCGCATCCCTGGTTGGGGCGAGTGCCGGAAGCAACCGGTCCATGTGTCTCTCTCACATCTATGTTTCTCTCTCTCTCTCTGTCTCTTTCCTTCCCCCTCCCTCTCTCTCTTCCACTCTCTCTGAAAAGCAATGGAAAAATTATCCTCAGGTGAGTATTAACCAAAATATATAGAGGGACCCAGATTCCTACCCCCATCTTGTGTTGACATGTAACTATTTTTCTCTGACTCCTGCAAGGGACTGGAAGTTTATTCTGTGAAGAAACTGAATTGGAGACGCTCCAAGTATAGGGACATGAGGCACAGAGGGCAAGGGTGCCGTGCCACGCTGAAAACAAGAACCAAGTGAGAACCTGCTTACCAAATGATAGAAAACTCCCCACGCCCCACACCACCATTTGCCCTTAATTCCAGAACTTCGGAAGCTAGAATCATCTTCTCAATCAAAGGGATTAAATGATTCTCCTCTGCAGAATCAGAACTGTTTCCAGGGAAAAGAATTACAGATACCATAGCTATAATTCAAAGAAACAAAAACCAGCAGGTCCCTGATCACCCAATCACTAGTGAAGCTCTCCAGTCTTCTAGCCTTTCATTCTGAACTTCCAGTAAACTTTTAGTGATTGGCTCTTTAATACTAGGTGACAGCCAAGGAATATCAAACGTGGAAAACTCCCACAATAGCAGATAGAAACCAAAGCCACACACGTGACAAAGGATCTGATTCAGGCAGAGATCAGAAAAGGTAACACATTGATGAAACAAGGATAGAATAAAAAAGAAAGGAACCATCAGAGGACTTCTTGGAAATTAAAAATATATTAACCAGTTTGGCTGGTGTTGCTCAGTGGTTGGGCATCAACCCATGAACCAAGAGGTCACCGGTTCAATTCCCTGTCAGGGCACATGCCCAGGTTGTAGGCTCGATCCCCAGTAGGGGGCATGTAGGAGGCAGCTGATGGATATTTCTCATCGATGTTTCTATCTGTCTATTCCTCTCCCTTCCTCTCTCTCTAAAGTCAATAAAAACATATTTATTATATACATATTAACCAAAATAAAAGTAGAAATCTAAAAAATGAAATGTAGAACATTACCTGAAAAAAAAAAAAAACAGAACAAAAAAAGACAATGAAATAGGAACTGGAAAGGTATTTTTTTTAAAAAAAAATTAGAGATGCAGTCCACAAAGTCCAGTGCTTCATTAATAGGAGGGCCAGAAAGAAACAACAGCTAAAATGGTGGGAAGGAAAATATCAAAGAACTACTAGAAGAAAATGTGTCAAAAATAAAGTGTTTCTTTTGATTGAAAAGCTCACTTGAAAAATGACCTGAACCAGGGCACACTGCTGTGAAATTTCAGAACACCAAGGGTGAAAAGTAGTTCCTAATAGTTTCCAGAGAGGGGAAGAAAAGGCCAAATGCAAAAAGCTTGCAATCAGAATGTCATCACACTTCTCAACAGCAACGTGGAGATGCGAGGCAAAGGCTTTAAAATTCTAAAGGAAAACAGCCGGTCTGAAATTCTATGCCTAATCAATCCATCCATCGTGTATGAAGGTAATAGAAAATGTACATCAGGAAACTACTGGAAGATTCCCCTCACCGAAATGAGGGTAAATAAGGAAAGGAATAAGCGGTGTCTAATACAAGAAGTGGTAGGGAAAGTCTTAGATGTTAAAAAAAATGTACAGTACTCTCAGCTCAGCAGTGAACATCATATACGGAGCAATCATAATAAAAACACTGCATAAACACAACTAAAAATTGGAGTTGGTAACAGTAAGAAAATGAGAAAAAGGGAAAGATTGTGTAAATGTGCAAAAAAGAATCCTCATCTCCCATAACAGAAAATCAGTGGATAATGTTTGATATTTACAAATCGAGAGAGAGCAATATACTTTTATGATCTAGAAAAACATACAGTTTCAGGAAATAAGACTAGTGAGTTGAAAAGCATTAGCTTTGGTCCCCAGATTTTCTTTAGGGACAAGCAGAGTGTGTACAGAGCAAGAGACTCTTTTTGTACAAGCCTTTTAGCATTATTTGAGTTTTAAAGCCAATTACCTGTAATGTAATTACATGAAAGTTTTTAAAGGGGGACCATGAGTGCACGGTTGAGCCAAGCCTGCTTTCATCTACAATAGCCGGTTAAGAATCCTTCCCTGAGAAGCAAAGGCTCGGAGCATGATCGGGCTGGGCACATTTAGGGCTCACTCAGTTCAGCCTTCTCATTTTACAGACAGGGAATCAAGGCTCCGGGAGGGTAGGAGGAACATTGGTTACTGTGAGAGCTGGCTCTACAGTCCCGTCAGTGACTTTCTGTTTACTCCTCCTGTCTAAAAAAAGGAGGAAATGGGAACCTAAAGAACTAGAAGAAAGCTTGGTGTCAGACAGATTAAGTTTAAATCTTGGCTTCATCACTTGTGACCTTGGACCAGCCACTTTGACATTTTGTGAAATGCAGAATAATGACACCTATGTGCGTGCTTTGGGCTGGGAAAAGGGTAATAAATGGTAAATGAATCTCAAAAAATATTAGAGTCATAAATACGTCTAACACGAGCTTAGTGTTGTGGGTATGAATAAAGCATAGGCTTATTATATCTAAAAATGTGTCTTATATTAAAAATTAGCATATACTCTTTATCAACATATATTCCCTTAGAATATGTTTATTAATATATTCTCTTAGAGAATAATCAGCATATATTGCTTCCATTCCCTAGGAATGAAAAGATGTATCAGTTTATATAGAGTCTTGCCCTGTCTAGAGGCTGCCAGTTGAAAGACATTATGAGAACAAGTGATGATTAATTTCATTTATTTACTACCACATATAACAAAGGTGTGGAATGAAGTTTCTTGGCTGATCAATTTTACTTTGCTAACTAATATGATAGGGTAAGTATTGTACTTAGAACTTTTATGATGTACAGACTGATTGAAGTAAGAAAATGTAGGAGAAAGGCCCTTAATTTATAGCCCATGAATCCTGCAGCATATATCTGGGTAGAAAGTATTTGCATTTACTTTGGAATATGCACGACCTTGGCCAATCGATAAGTTTATAACTTCAGTTTTCATATTTTATTAGAATTTGGTGTGTATACAGAGGAAGGGGTAGATGTTAAGAAATTCATTATTTGAGACCACAATTCTGAATTCTTTGAGTCAGTCAGTGAAATACTTGTTTGCTATGATGTCAGCTAAACATTGATTGAACGTATCTTCCCCGGCATGTTAGCTGCCATTAGATACTCAGAGTTGATGTTTTGAGGCTCTTTCTGCAGTTGTCGAATCTATCTGGTGTGTCTCATATTAATAAATCTACCTCTCCTGTGTTTATTATATTACAAACTCTCTGGATCAGATGCTTGAAATGTAATTAGAAATTAGATTTCATACAATACTGCGGATAAGAATGTTTTAAGAAAATAATGTATTTATCTTTGTCATTTTTTTCCTTTTTCACGTCCTCTGTGTGTGATCAGCACATACTGACAGGTTCTAGATATTAGGATGCGGACACCTTAGAGCGATCACTCTGCCTATCACATCATGTCTGTCTTTTCTTTTCCCCTTCCAGTTTATTTGCTAACATAACCATGCCATTTCTCCGTTAGGATTTTGTGCAGTGTGGATTTTGCTGATCATATCCCCCTGGTTTTGTTTCACATGTTAACTTGTTCCCTGTATGGTCTAGAAATTGGTAGTTAGATCTTGATTATAGTGGCATAATCAGATCAGGTTCACTTTTGGGTAAGGGGACATCCTGCGTGGTGGTGTGTTCCTTCTGCAGGCACTTACATCTGGCTGTCTCTTGTGTGACATCAGCGGCACTCATGATCCCTGCCCCCAGCTCTATTGTTTCAGTAAGAATTATGAAATGACGCTATTCTTGTAATTTTATCATTCTGCCTTCATTTACTTTTCTTTATCAACTGTTTGGTTACACTGAGATGTAGATCACATAGAAAATGCCAGATAAAACTTGTTTGGTTTCTAGTATTTTCCAGTTTTCAGAGTGAGTTGGTTATCTACCAAAAGTAACCAGTTAGTTTTTTTCAGTATGATTATGGACTCATCAATTTAATATTTGAAATACTTCAATCCACTGCAGTTATTATTGTCATCAATGCTCAAATATTCCCCTCTTTATACAGAGGGAGCCTCAGAGTTGGCCCCTGAGTCTTTTTGATACGGTGTCAGTAGTATTGAGAGCATCTGTGCTTTCAGTGTGACATGCTGTTCCAGCTCATCTTGTCTGTTTCCTACCTCATCAGCTAGTTGTCAATGGAACTCTAAATTTTTTGAAAGGAAACTGATATTTAGATTACCACAGTCTAGGTGCTAGAAATGATCATTGCTACTGGTTTTACCTTTGTTTCTGGGCTTCTCAGTGGTCTGAGCTAGGCAACATTTTTTTTTTTAAATCATCATGGGTTCACACTGATAGTTCCAGTTTAAATTCAGGATGATGGGATTTGAACTTAGCCTCACTTATATATTGTATATCTCTTCTTTCTCTTTATGATAAAAAAATATCTTTCCTAATGACATCAGCATATTTCTTATTTTGTCTCACAATATACACATTAGAGTTCTAAAAAAACACTTTGATTACTGAAAATAGTTTGAGAATTTTTTTAACTTTTTTTTCATTTAATTCTATCTTCCACAGCCATGTATAGAGATATTTCTCATTTCTTTTTAGAGCTACAGAATACTTCATTGTGTTTATTTATCAGTCCTCTATCTGTGGAAAATTGGCTAGTTTCTATTTTGTTGTTATTTCAAATGTTGCCTCAATGAATAAATATTTTTTATATTTTTGCCAATGTGTCCCTTGAACAAATTTTTGGAAGTGAGATCGCAAATGACATGTGTAATTTTGCTGAATATTGCTAAATTCCTCTTCCATAGGGCTGTGACATTTTTGGTTCCCCACAGCCTGACCCATAGATTGGCATCAATTTTTAGTAATTTTGTTATTTTAATAGGTGATAAGTAGTATCTTATAGTAGTTTAAATACTAATTTCTCTTATTTTGAGCAGTATTAAATGATTTTGGTTTAAGGACTATTTGTATATTTTCGTTTGTGAACTGTCCAAATCTATTTTCAGAAGCTTGCTACACATTAGGGATATTAACCCTTTGTTTATGCTATAAATTGCAAATCTTTTTCTCATGTTGTTGTTTGGCTTTTTACATATGGTTTTGAGGGTTTTTGCCATTTAAAAGGGTGTGTTTTATTTTAAATTTTAACTTTGTCAGATTTATTAACTTTCCCCTTTATTGCAAGTGGATTGTCAGACATAGTTAGGAAAGTATTTCCCACTCCCCTAAGTTATGGAGGAATTCATTCATGTCTTTTTTTACTTTGTTTTAAACCTTTAATTTGTTTGAAATTTATTATGTGTGGTGAGAGGAAAGGACCTAATTTTATTTTTTATAGCTATCAGGTTTACCCAACATCTCTTCTTTAAAAAGTCCATCTTCTCCCTGGTGGTGGGAAGCGCCACCTTTGCTGTATGCTCAGTTTCCATATCCACATGGTTTCATTAATCAATCTCTTCATTATTTGCCTGTTATTTCTCACCGGTATTTGATGACAGTGGAAATTAGGAGCATGTGATGCAATAAAACCTTTTAGACCTAAAATCCATCATGTAAGTAGTTCTTAGATTTAGTTGTTTTGTTTATATGAGGGAAATAATCTCACTCTTTTGCACGTAGCAATGGAAATGTGAACATAAGTAAAGAGATGTATAAAAGTAAATTGTCTGAACTAGAGTTCTAGACTCAAAGAAGTTCTGATTTCAATCTAGTGTTCTCACCACAATGCTACAACTGAACTAAAGTCATGAAGGCAAGAGCACTGGTTTAGACATGCACCCATATTATATTTTCCATCGCATCATATTTTCTACTGAATGGATCTTATGCTTCATTTGCAGTATTCCATTCATAATCTTTCAACCTTGCTTAATTTTCTTAATTATTGTGAATAGCTAGCTAGCTCTCTGGTGTGTCCAAATGAGAACTGTTATGGAATAATATTCTGGTAACTTGAAATGTCTTGAGGATCAACTCCTTACAAAAAGTGTCTTTTCAAAAGGCACAAAAAGCACCGTTAAGAAAGCACTCAGCGCCGAGGTCTGATTTTGTTTTCCAGGTGGCGTTGCACGCTTGTGGAGTGGCCACCGACATGGTGATTGAGCTCTGCATCAAAACGCGAGCTTCCTTCGTCACGTGCCCTTGCTGTTACGGTTTCATTCAGAATACCTCCAAGTTTAATTTTCCAAAAAGGTGAAAGTCAGTGTTCTGCCTGAGGCACCGAAATGGGGATTAAACCAATGCACAAAACTCTTTGGATAGAAAGTTGCAATGAGATTTGAGCAAGTACTGTTTGTAAGTTGTATCAGGAAGAGAGGATCTCCCCTATGTCTGCCCTTGATTTTTCTCCTGGATCCAGCTCTTGCTGAAATTTAGAAGCAAGTCATCCTAGCCGGTTTTCCTCAGTGGTTAGAGCATCGGCCTGCAACTGAAGGGTCCTGGGTTTGATTCCAGTTCAGGGCACCTCGGTTGCAGGCTCAATCCCCGGCCCTAGCTGGGGTGGCGAGTGCAAAGTGTCTCTCTCACATTGATATTTCTCTCTTTTTCTCTTTCTTTCCCCATCTCCCTTCCATTCTCTCTTAAAAAAAAAAAAAAAATCAATGGAAAAAATAACCTCGGGTGAGAATTAACAACAACAGAAAAAACAAATTTAGAAGCAAGTCTGTCTAGGAGTCCAACGACCAGAATTCTAACAGCTACAGCACTTCTCTGTGTACTTCTGAATGGAAATTATTCCCCATGAGAGGCAGGAGGTTTAGTGGTTAAGTACTTAGGACCTGGAAGTATCTCTCCCGGGTGCAAATATTGGCTCTTCGTTCCTTTATAAGTTGTTTTACCTTAAGCAATTTACTTAAACTCTTTTTGCCTACATTTTCTTGTCTACAAAATGGGGGTTATAATAGTAAATTGCCTCAAGGTCTTTGTGGGAATTGAATAATATGTATATAAAGCCCTTAGAAGCGGCGTAGAGTTAAGCACTCAATAAATGTAAGCTGTTGCTAGTTACGGTGGTAGCATCACTATTTTTAAATACTTCCCATGGGTGGTGATGATTAGTTTGCAAGTTCGACAGCCGTTTTTACAGTCCTTCTTATCCCACATAGAAGGGGGTGACATTTTAATTCTCATGTCTTTAACTCAGCCTATTGGAGGGCCACTCTCTTGCTGTTTATGGCTTTTCACTCTCTGAACCGTGGTTATTGAGAATCATGCTGATCCTTTTAACTATAGAGCAGATTAAATATGTTAGTTTTGGAAAGTCTTTTCTGTAATGTGTCAAAAAAGACTTCTTGATCATTTGCATCATTACTTCTAAGAAACTTTATAATTTATTTTTCATTGGTATTTATACATAAACGTTTTTATCTAAGTAATTTAAAGTTAAAAGTAACTAATAGTCTTATTCTTTGTCTTTCATTGTTTTGCTCTTTACTACAATTTGCAACGAGTTGAGAGAAAAACCAAAGGAACTATGGACAAGCCAAAAATAAAATATAACTTGAGGCTTATTCAATAGCTGAAACTTCATTTTATTCTAAAGCTATTTAGATAAAATACATATTTTATAACCCCCCAAGAAATTTAAGTCTAGCACTAGAAAGATTCGTAAGAATGTTAATTTCAGTTGTTCAGCCTGCAGTCTCACTTAACTGATTTTAAAGTCTCAATTTCATATCTGCCAACTTTTTCACATCTCTGTAGGTTTACTGACATTTGCCTCCTTTGCCACTGGAGAACCACTCCAGGGTCACTATCCTCTTGCCCTAATCACCCAGGGCCAGGCACCAGACAACTAGGGACAGCCCTTACACCCCAGAGACTGCTCACATTATTCGTACTAGCTGATCCTAAGCTTGGGCACCCTACCTGGCCGTGCCTTCCCAGGGAATCTGCAATAAAGGCTCATTCTCTCTGCCTCTTGACCGTCTGGTGCCTCCCCATGTGGCCCTGCATCATGACATGTCCCCTTCTTTTGGGTCTGTGAGGAACAAACTATCTTTTTAATGGCAATCCCCTCCTGATCTGTTGGGCCCTCCATGCCTGAATAACAATAAAACCTACATTTAAAAACAGATTGAACCTGTGTGCACTCATGCGGGAAGAGGAAAAAAAAATGATTGTGCCTCTCTAATAGTGTAAACAATCTTTGAAAGAAAAAAAAAAAAATTAATTGATTTCAGAGAGAGAGGAAGGGAGAGGGAGGGAGTGATAGAAACATCAGTGATGAGAGAATCATTTTTCAGCTGCCTCTTGCACACACCCTCCTGGGGATCAAGCCCACAACACGGGCATGTGCCCTGACGGGGAATCAAACCATGACCTCCTGGTTCATGGGTCAACACTCAACCACTGAGCCAAGCTGGTTGGGTGAAAGGAAAGTTTTTAAATTAATAACATACTGATGGCATGCTTTTGTCTTTCTATAAAGACATTTCAAACTTAGTTTTAGTTCAGGATAGCATTACATACTCTTCAGATAAAATACATAATTTTATTTATAACTTAGTTCCTTCAAGACTATTTCTGTTCTTAATGTTTGGTATTTAAAATGATGACTAATTCCTTTTTCTTTTCTATTTCAGTGAACAATTTAAGAAAACTTTATCATACAAGGTAACCTTTAAAAATCTAAATGTATTCCTAATAGACTTTTTATCTCTTCTTTATATTTTTTTCCTCAGGTTTCTAATAGAGTATTTAATCTATACTTATATTTGAATTACTCATGAACATCTAATATGGATTTTCTTTTTGAAATCAAGATTAATCTTTAAGTAGTTGACAAGATTTTGTAAAGGGTCTGAGTGTTTACCCTACTAGTTAGCCTGCGACAGTCTCATGGATGCTGATAGAAAACAGGAGACTGCTGTATCAGAGACAAACACAGTAATAGGAGTAGCCAGACTATCATTTTTGCACGGACTTTCTGAGGCTCAGTTCCTACAGGGCAGCGCAAAAAGAGCCAGGTGACACCTACGTACAGTGAGTTGCGTTACAGGAAAGGAAACCTGAACTCAGGAAACCCAAATGTTTTAAGATTTAATCTTTAAGTAAACATGCCTGCCCTTTGCTCCAGAGGGGGATACTATGTAGTTTCCAAGGCTGCTTCCTATACAAACATCTCTGAGAGGATTATCTGGAAGAGAGGCAAAATTTCCCGTAAAATATAAGATAATAAATACTTTAGGTTTGGCCAGCCACTTGCAAATCTCCCACATATTCTACATTGTCCTTGTCTTTGTTTAGGTTTACAACCCTTTAAAAATATAAAAAACAATCTTAACTTTTGAGCCATACAAAATGAGGTTGTAGGCTGGATTTGGCCTGGGGGCCATAGTTTCCCACCCCCTGATCTGGAACAAAGGCAGTGCCTCTGCTCACAGACATGAAGAAACACAAGATACCCACAAAGAATTGTCTCCCTATGGTAGTCAGCACATTATACAGTTTTGAGTTGCCAACCTGAGCAAGACAGTTTCCAGCTTTCTTTTTTTTTAATCATTTTTTAATTTTTCACGTGCAGTTGACTTATAATATTATGTTTCAGATGTACGACTCCTTGATTAGATATTATATAACATACCCATCTGACACCATAAGTAGTCTTTAGGATGTTATTGACTATATTCCGCATGGTGTACTTTACATCCCATGACTATTCTGTTGCTACCAATTTGTACTTCTAAATCCCTTCACCTCTGTCATCCAATCTCCCACCCAACCCATCCTCTCTGTCAACCATCAAAATGTTCTCTGTATCTATGAGTCTGTTTCTGTTCTTGTTTATTTTTTTAGATTCAATTTTTGATAGATATGTATTTATTGCCATTTTATTGTTCATAGTTTTTCTTTCTCTCCTTCTCCTCCTTTAAGAAGACCCTTTAACATTTCATGTAATGCTGGTTTGGTGGTGATGAACTCCTTTAGCTTTTCCTTGCCTGGGAGGGAAGCTCTTTATATGTCCTTTGATTCTATATGATAGCTTTGCTGGGTAGAGTAATCTTGATTGTAGGTCCTCTTTTCTTCACTTTTAATATTTCTTGCCAATCCCTTCTGGCCAGCAATGTTTCTGTTAAGAAATCAGTCTTATGGGAGCTCCCTGGTAGGTAACTAACTGCTTTCCTCTTGCTGCTTTTAAAACTCTCTCTTTGTCTTCAACTTTTTGCATTTTAATTATGATGTGTCTTGGTGTGGGCCTCTTTCCGATCATCTTGTTTGGGACCCTCTGTGCCTCCTGGACTTGTGTGTCTTTCTTTCACCAAGTTAGGGAAGTTTCCTGTCATTTTTTTAATAGATTTTCAATTAAATCCTCTCTCTTCTCCTTCTGGCACACCCATGATGGAAATGTTGTTATGCTTTAAGTTGTCCCAGAGGCTCCTTACACTATCCTCATTTTTTTGGATTCTTTTTTCACTTTGCTGTTCTGATTGGGTGTTTTTTGCTTCCTTATATTCCAAATTGCTGTTTTGGTTCTCAGCTTCATCTACTCTACTGTTGATTCCCTGTAAATTATTCTTCATTTCAGTTAGCGTATTCTTCCTTTCTGACTGGTTCTTTATTATGGTTTTCATGTCCTTTTTATGCTATTGAATTTATCTCTAAGTTTCTTCCCCTAAGTTCACTGAGCCTCCTTATAACCCGTGTTTTGGACTTTGCCTCTAGTAGATGGCTTTTCTCCATTCTATTTAGTTCTTTTTTCTGGAGTTTTGTTCTGTTCTTTCATTTGGGACATGTTTCCTTGTCTCCCATTTTGGCAGCCTCCCCGTATTTGTTTCTATGTATTAGGTAGGGCTGCTACGTCTCCCGGGCATGGTAGAGAGGTCTAATGTAGTAGGTGTCATGTAGGGTCCAGTGGCACAGCCTCTGCACTTACCCGAGCTGGGCACTAAAGGTGTACCCCTCCCCCCCCATGGGCTGCGTACATACTCCTGTTGTTGAGTCTTGATTGCTGTTGGCACATCAATGGGAGGAATTTATCCCCAGGCCTAATGGCTACAAGGAATGACTTTGACCACCATGGAGCATCAGCTGCGTAAGGGCTGACCCCACAGAGCAGGACTGACTTCAGGGGGGCTCTGGTGCCTGCTGAGTCTGTCTCTTGAGTGTGTCACTTATGGAGGTGGTTGGGTGGTGCTTCAGTATGGTCTGAAGCTGTCCACCAGTGCACTGGCTCTGGGCCTCCCAGGAGGTGCAGACCAAGGTCAGCCACTACCTGTGTTCTTTCTGGAGTCACCTGGCAAGAGTTACAAAGCGATCTGCAGGTGGCTGCTACTTGTGCTGGGCTTGGAGGTGCCCAGAAGGGGCCACACTGCAAACCAAGGTCATCTGTTCCTAGTGCTGGCCTGGGGATACTTAGCAAGAGGTATGGGGCACATAGAGGCCAGGTGCTGATATTTTGAGAGATTTTAGAAAAGTCTAAAGCATAACTCAAGAAAGGCCATTCATATGGAAAAGCCACTGGAAACAGCTTGGGTGGGTGCACAAGTTGGTTGTGTGAGGTCTCAGGGATTCGCCAGGGCGGGGCAAACAGTGATAGCCGGGTTGATGGAGACTCTGATATGGTGCCTGCCTCTCAATTTTTATCCACCACATGTAGGTGTGGGACCAACTCATTTTCAGTCTCAGCCCCTCCCACCAGTCTAAATGTGGTTTCTTATTTATGCCTTTGGTTGTAGGACTTTCATTCAGCTAGAATTCAGGTGGTTCTGAATGATGGATTTCTGTAGTTTAGTTGTAATTTTTATATGGTTATTGGAGGATGTGAGTACCCCATTTACCTACACTGCCATCTTGACCAGAAGCCCCAGGTTTCAGCTTTCTGAACATCACTATTAACTAATTAAATGATCAATAATATGGCAAAAAGTAATGTAAGAAATGACCCTATTTGAGAGAAATGCATAAATAATCCCATTAAAATTGATAAATTAGATTGGATTTTTAGTTTGATTAATTCAACTTCTTTCACAGACTTGCTAAAAATATATAGTATCATTTTATA
This sequence comes from Miniopterus natalensis, assembly GCF_054644295.1. Lineage (NCBI taxonomy): Eukaryota > Metazoa > Chordata > Mammalia > Chiroptera > Miniopteridae > Miniopterus > Miniopterus natalensis. The sequence continues at coordinate 139,849,738 of NC_142081.1, read as the reverse complement.
TACCAGCCCTACCTTCTAGGAATTTTACCTTCTTCTCTTTCCAGCCATGAAATAGTGAGGTACAATGATCTAAAAATGTTCATCCTACCCCCTTGGCAACTATATCCTTCACCTCTGCCTCTTAAATGCCCAGCCCCAACTCTGTCTCCTACCCTCCCCTCTCTTCAACCCCCCACCTCCACCCATCTATGTACATCCATGTACAGACAGAACCCATGGAGAAGAGAGAAACTTCATGTTCATGATTTTATTTAGAACCAGAACTTTTCTCATCTTTGCCTACTGGATTTAAGTTTTCATATTCTAGGGAACTTTAAGGCTTTGGGGGAAACATTAGGATCCCAGAACTTTATTTTCATAAGATTCAAAACACCTCACCTTTCTCTCTCAAATGAATTGAAAAATAGACAAAAACTAGACCCTTGATTTTTATGCCTCCTCGAGTGATGCTAGATAAAGCAAACTTTGAGAGAATTTATGGAAAACACCTCAGCTAGGGTATGGAAGTCTGGTGCCACAGTCTCACTGTCTGGAAGAGAAAGAAAAATTTCTAGAGTCAAAAGAGACAGGGCACCCAGGCTCTTCCAGAGAGCAGTGCACGCCGGTATCCAGTTCATCTTTATCCACATTCTTCCACACCCCCCAGAGCTGCTTGGCTACCAGCCTTTTTGAGGGTCTCAGATATAAATGCTCCATAGAGAAGTCTTTTTGAAAACTGCAGCAAGATAGGATCTCAGTATTTCCTAACTTAACAGTGATGAGCAGGCTGGCAGACAGAAACACATGGACTTAGTGCCCAAATATCTTGAGAGTCACTTTGGAAATGTTTTCCTCCATGTTCAATTACCGAGCCAAACCTTTCCTGAGTACCTACTATGTACCTCCCCCTTTTAGAATTTAACTTCTACAGGGGAAAACACGTACACAGATAGTTCTAATGATCTGTGTGTGCATAGGACATATCAGGACAAGAGAAACAAACCTCATCTGAGGTTGGTTTTGCCTCAGTGTTACCTATATTTAAAGGAATCTTAATTTGCAAACACCATGAGGACAAAGGGAGGGCATGCTTTTTCTTGCGCTTCCTCCACATTATATGATTCTAAATTCTTCTGCCCCTTCTTGATACCAATTTATGGGAGCTTAATAAAAGTTATTTATTTGAACCATTTTATTAATACCCTACACATTGCCACTAAATTTTATAGTGAGCATTACAGTGGTTTTTTTAATGCATTAAAGCGAGAAAAAGTTAACCCTTTAAAAAAGAACCAGCATTGCACCCTCATTTCAATTCCCTTATTTAAAAATGGAGGCTGCAGATTGAACGTACAGGAGACCAAGGAGGCAAACGATGAAGCTGAGTCCCACCTGTTGGCTAAGCTGACAGGTGAGATCATTTACACACTTAGCAGCCGCAGCTGTTCTGAATGAACAGCTGTCATGGGAGCGCTGCAGTGCCTTGACTGTAACAACCACGCACCTTTGGGTACTTGCAGATTTAAGAGTGCTGTGCAGACTCCTCAGCTCTCATCCCTTTAAAGCCGCCTTCTTTTTTTGTCACTAATACAATCTTTCCTAAAATTGTTAAGCAGAAGCAATAATTTCCCTCCCATGCCTCAGGCCCACTTTACAGTTCCTCTTAAAGCAGAAATAGATGCACCTCCTGCAGCCTTTCGGAGGGAGAGGGGAGTGAGCGAGGCCGCCTCCTCTCCCCTGAAGGGGCTGAGCCAAGGGAAGGGCCGGGGAGAGAAGGCATAGCCAGCGCTCCGCGGGTATCCAGAGCGCTACAGAGGCCGCGGACGGTGACCCTCCGCAGCACTCCCTTTCCCTCTGGCAGTAGGAAGAAAAGCCGCTTAGAATGTCTTCTTGGAGCCACGTTTCTGAGATTCAGATTTCATGAAAGGAAAAATGTAAATGAATTTTAGGCCTTTTAGTTTAATGTTATAATGACCAGTTGTCACTGTGTTTCTGCTTAAAGCAACTGTTAAGTGGCCCTGAGGATCTTTGGTGCATCTGTTCCTAAGAACTACATCTGAAGAGCCGTCTACTGGAAGGGGAAAAGTTACTGAGCACCGTTTTCTGAAAATGTGCTTATTTCCAAAGTACTATTTGTACAGTGCTTTGTTCAATTAAACAATGTTGAACTCCAGAAAAATGAGGTAGTTTTTAAAGAAATATTTTTAAGTTTGAAGCAAAAGGTTAAAATAAACCCACCTTGCACTGCTTTTTCTTTTAGGAACACATGATTCTGTGCAGATTTGCAGATCAGACAGCTGTCCAGCTTCCGCCCCAACGAAGGCTCATAGGTATGTGTTTTCATAGCAGCTGCTGAGTCGATTGTGTACCAGATACCTAGGAATGAGTGGAGCGACTCTGTATGGGCAAAACTGGTTCATTTATCAACAAGAAACTAAAGGTTATTTCCCCCAGAAACCTTAATCCATAATGAAAAGGGCTCTGTAACACTAATAACACTTTCTCCAATTTTTGTTAACAATACTTTTAAATTAAGTACATTTTCCATGTTTGTACATTGAGTAGCATTATGATGTTAGGTCTTTCTTACTGTTATGAACAACCTGAAGGATCTTTCAAAAGCCACATAAGAAAATAATAAAGATGGAAAAATCAACTATGCACACCAAAATCGATGCATTAAAAATGTATAAACAAAACAAAACAAAAAAATGTATAAACAAGGATTATAATATCTTGGGGGAAAAAGTATACTTGTATGTTATTAATCATAGATCAATATATTTGACATTTATAATGTTAAATGTTATAAACTGAAACACCTACAATAGCATTTCAAGTTTAAGGAATTTATCCAAGACTTTGCTTTAGAAAAAGAAATGGCACTTAGAAGGAGAATAGCAGCTGACAGTTATTGAATATTTAAGCCCTAAGCTGAATGCCCCATTATCTCAGCAAATTCTTTAAAAAATACTTGTGGAGTATGTACATACTATGACTTATATTTTAAAGACAAGAGAACTGGCACAAAAACCTTCCCAGGATCCTCCAGCTAGTAGATGATGGGGACACACCATGAACCTAAATTATTTGATTCCAGACATGGAGCTCTTATCTGTGTTTGCCCACCAGCGATGGAGCCACATCACTGGACCACTAGGTTCCAAAATTAGGGCTTAAAATGGTTGAGTGGAGTCCCAACTAGTCTTAAAAATTATGTAGAAAAGCCCCACCTTGGTGGCCATCCTGGTCTGGAAAACAGATTGCTGTTCCTTTGGCTGAGTGCCAGATGTCATTAGCTGTCATTCAGGGACCATGTTATTAATATGAGGACTGGTTACCTTTAAACTGTAACATCAAAGTCGGCGTAGCAAGATAGTCGCAGTGGAGAGGCGTTCCAGACCTGAGGCTGAAGGGATGAGTGATTCCCTTCCCTTTCTCACACTCTGGGGCATAAACATATGAAAAAAGCTCGCTGCTTCCTTCCTACCACCTCTCCCTCTCTCTCCCTCCCTCTCTCTCTCCCTCCCTTCCTGTCTCTCCCTCCCTCCCCCTCTCTCTCCCTCCATCCCTCCTCCCTCCCTTCCCCTTTCTATCTCCCTCCCTCCCTCTCCCTCCTTTCCCCTCCCTCCCGCTCTCTTTCCCTCCCCTCCTGTCTCTTCCTCCCTCCCCCTCTCTCCCTCCCTCTCCCCCTCCCCCCTCTCTCCTTCCCCCTTTCTCTCCCTCCCCCTCTCTCTCTCCCCTTCCTCTCTCCATCCCTCCCTCTCTTCCTCCCTCCCCCTCTCTCTCCTTCCCCCTTTCTCTCCCTCCCCCTCTCTCTCTCCCCCTTCCTCCCTCCATCCCTCCCTCTCTTCCCCCTCCCCCTCTCTGTGTCTCTCCCTCCCTCCCTCTCTCCCCCCCATTCCTCCGTCTTTTCCCTTCTCCAACACTGAGTTAGTTGACTGTACGTTTGATGTACAGTCAAACACATATATTGAGGCAGAGTTTAGCATTTAACCTCACCTGACTCGGTGAAGGCACGTTGGTGTGGAGCATGGGGGTGTACATGGCTGATGTTCCCGGCGTTACACCAGAAGGGAGTGGCTGGAAGGGACCTGGCTAGTTGAGGACAAGAAGTGTTTCTCGGGATCACTGGCATGAAGGGAGGGAAAGTCAGGTTTCAAAGTCAGACTCCATCACGTGTCTCCATCTATATTTTGCACAGGTCATACTTTTGTTCTGTGAACATTTTAGGAAGCTTCCGAGGCCCCAAAAGGCAGACGTCCCACAACTGGGTTTTAGTTGTAAAGTCTGCTTCAACATGTGAATCCATGAGAGTCTTCTAGGTAATAGAAAAGGAAAAGTTTTGACTGGACTGGGATCTAAGCCAAGATTAGAGGAGCTGTGGGGTAAACCCAGGGTGGGTACTGAAGGAATGTGGAGCATCCCATCTGACAGAGAATGTTTCATTTAAATCGAAAAGTAGATTGGGGGGAGGAGGGGGCTTGCAGATGTCTTAAAGGAGGAACGATAGTTTAAGGGGGAAAAAATGTTAGCCATATGGCTGTTGATGAAGAGGGGGTGATTTAGCCTGAATGGAATTCTAGACATCTTTTTTTTGTATCACTCAACACAGTTCATCTTTTTTGGCATGAGCCTTTTAAGGAAAATATACAAAATATTTTAAATCTGAATCTTTCGTTGCCGATTTCTTACCTGCTGATTTCAACTTCCACTGTTTACCTGTGAGGATTCTTCTGTCTTTGGAGGAGAATTTCTCTATTTTAGTTTTCTGTCTTCACATCTGAAGCTGTGTATGTTTAACAGTTTCTGCTATCATTTAAATAAATCATTTAGAAAAAATGCTTAGGGATTATTATAATTATTGAGGAAAAATGGAATGAATAAAGTTCTATGGAGTCAGTTACCTTTTTAAAAAAAGGTATATGTTTTATTGATTTCAGAGAGAGGAAGGGAGAGGGAGAGAGAGAGAAACATGAGTGATGAGAGTCATTGATCTGCTGCCTCTTGTACGCCCCCTGCTGGGGATGGAGCCCGAAACCCAGGCATGTGCCCTGACCGGGAATCCAACCTGGTTCTCCTGGATCATGGGTCGATGCTCAACCGCTGAGCCACACCGGCTGGGCCTCAGTTACCTTTTTCCAAGAGTATGAAGAAGTTTGTATATTGAATTTAAAGAAATTTAAAGTGTAAAAGCCATAACTTTGAATATATTCAAGCCCAAATCATTTTTTTCCTGAGCTACTTTTGAAATAGAAGTTTGCCAAATGAACACAAATTAACTGCTTGGCTTGCTAGTCAGGTTTCCTTTTGTTTTCCAAAGATTACAAAGAAGCTCAAATACCACTATTTCATATGGGGACAGGAGTCTGAAAATTAAGATTATATTACACTCTATATTACACATCTATTTGAAATAATAGCACACAGTTGAGAATTTTCACAAATGTCTTCTATTTCTTTATTGTCCTAAAAATCTCCAGGTGCGAAAGGCAGTATTCTTTCAGATGGCCCTCTGTTTACATGTCATTTTAGGTATTCTTAAAGACAGATATTATTTTTTCACAATATTACAGATAATGTGTTTTCATAGGGCATGAAGAAAAAAGGACTTTACATAGATTTTTTAACCAAAGTGAGAATAGAATCTGTAGTTGTTATTTGAGATTTATTTATAAATACATTTTAGAAGGTTAACATACTTTAAATTACTAGCAGAAACAAATCCTTGAGATATTATATATCTGTGATTGTTTTCTCTCCATACTGATCAAGAATTAAATTGAAAGAGACTAAAGAGGACTTGGAGGCAAACAGAATCTCCATATACCTATAGACGTCGTCACTGTATAGAGTCTCTTAAGCGAATTGAAATGACACTGTTAGCTGAAGGGTGTCTCATACCGTTGACTGTATTTCAGGAAAACAGTGCATGTGCCTGGTGGATCTGGACCGAGCAAGAGCTGCAGAAGAACGCGGCTACTCCGTTCAAGTGATATCCATGGAGCCAGAGAGCTGCTCTCCCAAAAATAACATGATCGTGGGAGTCCCCGTTTAGAATGAGATATTCCCATTTGATGTTTTGCCATTTGTCTTCATGATGAAAGCTCAGTGGCATTCGGGAGGTTCTTGGCACAACTAGGAGACAGCATTAGCCATCTTGAACCTATTGTGCTCAGGAAGGAAAGCGGCGGGAAAATCTTTGAAGAAAGGCTGCCTGCAAAGCATCGCAAATGCTTTTATAATGTGTGATTAAAAGACCACTGGTTTTTATAGTGAGAATCCCCTGAAGCCTCAGCTGCCAGCAGAATAAGACTCTCTAGTTGAGGCTCCATCACTGGAATAACAATTTCCTTCTCAGTTCACAGCTTCTCTGATCTGGCCAACATGGTGTTCAATTCAAAAACAATGTACTTGCAGTCTTTATAAGTATTTAGATACTTGAGTGGAGACCAAAGCTAGACTCAGTGGGGTTTGTTTGTTTTATATTTCTAACAACAGTACTTTATATATAATTTTTAAAAAAATCTTGTCAGGTAATTACAGTGTGATTAAACTTTTAAGCTGGGGTGAGTTGGACTTATACATTATATCATATACTCCGTTTAAATATACTTCCCATAAATCACCTAATGAGATCATCTCCGGTTCAAACATTTTATATGAAGACATTATAAAATAATTGCAGTATATTTTCCATTATGGGCACATGTAATTTGGACATAAATTCTAACTAACCAGTAAATATGTTGATTAAATAATTATTGAGGATCCATTATTTTCAAGACTCTGGCCCAGTTTCTTCTAAGGATTCATAATGAGTTGCAATAGATACAATGCCTTGCCTATAGATAGAAATAAGGCAGAAGAGAAAGATTAGTGAATTAGTTTTCTTTATATCATATTACAATGTATGGTCACAGGATTTGTTTTTCAGATATCACTCATATTGGGGGGTATAACTTATTGAGTATAAATCGGAGGTGGGAGGAGTACAGAATATATAAGCTTATTTGAAGTGATCTCTACCCAAATTCTTATTCCACCAGCCAGAGTTTTTAAGGACAAAGGGCATATCCTTTTTCATGATCTGCTTTTTTTTTTTTTTTTCACAAGTCCTAGGCTATTCCATTTCAGATAAGGCTTATTTAATCAATTTTGATGATTTCAACCTGTATAACGTACCATGAGGAGAAAGGATTTTAATAAATAATTCTTTCATCACTGTGGGTTAAAATACAGGAATAATATGGGAGGAGGGTGAACGCTTGTTTTTTGGGATAAAAGATGAGAAAAGGATTAATCATCAGCCCTGAGTATTTTAGTCATTTGCCCCAATAAACGCACTATGCTTTTATTCTGGGTTTTTTAAAAATTAAGGAATAATTTACAGATAATAAAATAACAGATTTTAAGTGTTCACTTTGAGAGGTTTGGACAACTATATACACCCATGCAACCACCACCAGAAATAAGATACTGAATATTTCCATCAGCCAAGAAAGTTCCCTCATGTTCCTTTCAGTTCAATATCCTTCGCCCCAAAGGCAACCGTTCTCTGATTTCTATCACCCTACATTTGTTTGGTCTATTTTTGTCCTTCAAATAAATCAAGTCATTGAGTATGTAGTCTTTTGTGTTTGGCTCCTTTTGCCCAACAGTATTTTTTGAAAAATATTCACATTGTTATGTATATCAATAGTTTCTTCTTATACCTACATGGTATCCCATCACATAAACATATCTAAATGTGTTTGTCCATTCTCCTGCAGGTATTTATTTGGATTGTCTCCAGTTTGAGGATATTGTGAATGAAGCCTATGAATGTTCTTGTACAAGTCTTCTTGTGGATATGTGTTTTTATTTCTCTTGAATAAATACCTAGTGGTGGAACTGCTGGGTCGTTAAATGAATGTCAGTTGCCAAACAATTTTCCAAAGTGGTTTTACCATTTTATATTCCCACCAGCAATATAAGAAAGCTCTAGTTCTCCACGTCCTTTCCAACATTGGATACTGTCAGTCTTTTCTATTTTAACCATTCTGGTGGGTGTGAAAAGTGTCCCATCCTGCTTTCAGTTTTCATTTCTCTGATGACCAGAGATGTTAAGAATCATTTGTCAAGTGTCTATTCAAGTCTTTTGCTCATTTGTAAAATTTGGCCAACTGGGTTTTTATTGTTGATTTATAAGTGTTCTTTATATGTTCCGGGTATGAGTCCTTGTCAGATATATGTATTGAGAATATTTTTCCCAGTCTGTGACTTAGCTACTCATTTTCCTAACAAATGTTTTAATTTTTATAAAGCCGAACATATCTTTTTTATAATCAAATATTTCGCGTGTCCCCTTTAATAAATCTTTACCTACTCGAAGGTTATGATGATTCTTCCTGTTTTCTTATAGAAACTATGGTTCTAGCTTTTTACATTTAGTAAATGTAACAATATTGAGTCTTAAAATCCATGAACATAATATATCTTACCATGTATTTATTTAGTTCTTTAATTACTCTCAGGAGTGTTTTATAATTTTCAGTGTAGATACTTTGTTTTATTTATTATTGTTTGATAGTTTCAACGCTATTACTTTGAGCTTTTACATACTGTTCCCACTCCCCAGAATAAGCCTCCTCGTACCCCTTCCCACTCGCTTAATCTCATTCAATCTTTAGTTCTTAGACTTTGCCTCCTAGGGAGAGCCTTTCCTGACCTCCCTGGAGTACCTGTTATAGGACGCGCACCATCAGAGGAGTCTTCTGCGTCCTCCCAGGTGACTCAAAGAGCCACCCCCCAGGCCCCCACGACACCCATATGATGCACATAGAGGATAAAAAAGGAAGTGGCCCCACTCGCATCCCACCCTTGTTCTCAGGCATGGAATCTCCAGCTGTGATGGCTGTAGCTAGGTGCTAATGATTGCTCTTGGATCGTGATTTTTCTGTGTAAATCCTTGCAAGGCTTTTTCTCAGCAGGCAGGGTAAAAGGTGTTGGATGCAGCAAAAAGATTGTTGCAATGACGACAATCCAAGCAAATGACCCGGTCTCGCCCCTGCCCTGGTCCATCCAAAGCAAAGCTGCTCCTCACCGGTCTGTCTTCCCTGAGGTGGTAATATTGGAAGCCAGAGCTCATCTCTCATTGGCTTTCGAGCCTGGCTCAGAGAACAGGGGTATAATTATTAATGACTAAACAGCTTGATCTTATTTAGGGAGACAAAGTTTAATATTAGAAATCAAGATGTTTTCAGAGCGCACATACTAAATAACATGAATAATAGTAATTAAACACTTCATCTCATTCTCAAGATTTTGGCTACAGGTGTTTCCTACTCCTTGGTTCAAGAAAATCGCCATTAATAGAACTTCCATAGACTGATACTTGTTTTTCTATTGACTTTTATAATAAAATTACAGATATGTTCCCATGGAAGTGATATAATGAAATCATAATAAAGAAGGCAATACATTTTTAAATTACCTTTTAACAAAGTCTCAGTGAAAAGAACTTAAGGATTTTTTAATAGGTTTTTAAAAATTTACACCAGAAACGCATGTCCATTGAAGAAAAACTAGATGTAGCTAAACAAAAAGAGGAAAAAACTTTTAAATTACTGTTCATATTTCTTGTACACTTTCCTACACACATATACACACAAGCACACACATGAATTTATTTAACAAACACTAATACAGTTATTGACACTTGCTAGGCACTATTCTAACCCCTCTATAAATAACTCATTTAGCCCTTTTAAGCCATTTAATCGCCATAATGTCCCTAAGAGCTGGATCCCATCAGTAATCCCATTTTATAGAAACTAAAGCCAATATTCCATAGTAAGAGCAGACTCAGACTTGAACCCAGCCAGTCGCTGGCACAGCTAACATTTGAATTCAGCTCAAAGCCATCTAGCTGGGCTATGCTGCGGGGACGAACTCTCTGTGCCCTTTGAAGTTCTCCACAGATGTGTTTTTCCCACGCATACTATATATATCCACCGAGTTAGCTATGACTGCGCTCCAGGTGACCACACCTGGCCCAGCAGCCGTGTCAGGAGCGCGGCCGGGCTCAGGGCAGAGGGACGACAGGCTCCGCCGACGCTCCAGCTGGAAGATTCTGCTCAGGTGTCCTGCACGTCACGCCCCCTGTGTGGCTGGCAAATTACACGGCCCTTCCCGAGTTTAATGGGGGGCTGGATAATGTTGGTGGAGGGGGTTGCAGATAATTACAACCAATGGTAAAATATGCCACCAGCAATGCAGTTAAAAATGGAAGAGAAGAGGGAGGGGGAAGAGAGGCAAGGCCTCTGCACCTTCCAGCTTAGGAACAGAGACTCTGAGCGCTAGTGCCCCGAGGTAGGGCGTTTTATCCGATCCAAAGACAGGGAAGGCTGTTCCTCCCCTTGCTCTGCAGAGTTCTCACACTTTGAAACGTTCCAGAAAAACAAAGGATTTGTGTTGTTGTTGTTGTTACTATGGAAGGTTGGAGGTACTTCTACTAAACAGAGCTTCAAGGTTGCAAATGCTGCCTCATGTTTGTCATTGGAGAGAATTGTGCGGGTGAAATTTCTCCGATGCTAGTGGGAGTGGGGTTCTTGGGGTGCAGCTGCAATAAGCATTTCCGGAGGCCCCCACGGGAGGATGTGATGGGGCAGGAAGCTTTGTTTGTGTGGAATTCTATCCCTCGGTTTCCAAAGTCCCATTTCCCTTAACCCGGGCCTGGAAAATGTGCAGCTGGGGCTTCAGCAGAGCTGGAAGCAAAGCCAGTGCCCAGAGCTGCCCTTCCGCGGGGAGCCGAGCCCATTCGTCCATAGTCCCCTGGGCGTGGGGTCCGCGTGGCTGTGGGCCATGCGGGGAGTGCAGAGCTGAGAGCCCACCCCCGCAACGAGAGTCCCGAGGGAGCCAGAGAGCCAAGAGAGGGCTCCCTTTGTTCAGGAGCTTCTGTGTTTCAATTTCGTGCCCGGTAGTGGCCGTGCCCATTCTGGCCCACGCCCTGTTCCAGGTCTGGCTCACAGGCAAACACTCTCTCTAGTGGGTTAGACTTCACTGGGCGTGTGTCTGTCCTTTCTTTGTCAGTCCCTTTCCCCAGGATCTGCAGGGAACAGACCTGGAGAGCGTTAAACTGCAGCTTTCTGGAACCAATGGCATGCCCATATTATCTGGCCTCCCCTTTGCTCTTTTCCTGTTAATTAATAACTGGGTTAATTACAACGATATCAATATTATTAAAGTGCTTGACCTGCAATGCCAAATATTCCTTTAAGAAAGTACGAGTTTACACTCAGAACTGTATAATTATTTATATCCCCATACGCTTAACCAACACACAGCTATTTCCAGATTTTTGTTTTAATCTTGGCCAATTTGATGGGCAAAAATTCTATTTTGTTTTGATATTCATTTGGAACTTAGGCATATAATCACATACTTTTTATATGTTTATTGGCCATTTATATTCTGTGTATTGCCTTTCAGTTTATTCGTTTAATCAATACATCTACTGAGCTCTTGCTTTAAAACCAAGTTATTGTGTTCACATTTCTTGCCATTTTTATCTGGTAATTTCATCTTTTATATAAAGATAAGTAAAAGTTTGTTTATGAGTTGAAGACTTTTTTGTTAATTACATTACAGTTTTTTTAAGTTGGCCTTTATGGAGGAAGGTATTGTTTTTGTTTTGCTGTTATAAACTTTAAAATACACATTTGGTTATATACATGTTACTATTTTCCTTGTGATTTCTGCTTGGAAAGATTTTTCCCTCCCAGTGATAAAAAAAAAATATTCACCTATAGTTTTGGTATTCTAATTCTTTAATAGTTTTAGTTTTCACACTTAAATCTTTAACCCAGCACAGTGTTGTTGTTTTTCCTGGTGGGTGGTTGGAGGTAGTAATCTCAAAATTTCTTTTCACATAATTATTTTCACCACATCATTATAAAACTTCAACTTTCCCCCACTGATTTGAGATGTCTTTAGTATACGAAGTACACTGGAGACTTTCTTCATTTGTATTCTGTTTCGTTGAATTTTTGTACCAGAATTATTGCAGCTTTAAAATACATTTTGACATCTAACAGGGTTTTATGTTTTATAATGATGTAAATAATTTGTGACTTCAGAAAGAAAATGTGTGAACCTCTCCTGAAATTGTACCCTCTAGTTCCTATGGACATGCATTTTCCTAGAGAGAGGGACCATAGTATTAATTAGACTCTCAAAAGAATCCATGACCCCAAATAACATTTATATTTATATTAAGTATCACTGATCTAAAGGAATTGAAAATATTATAGTAAAAATTAATGCTCTGCACTAAAGAATCATCCAATTACTATCATCTTTTTTCCAATATTTACAATAAAAGAACATTTGCTTTTTCAGGACTCCTTTTTCATAGCATTGTAACAAAGCCAGGTGTTGTTCACTTGTGTTTGTTTGCTTTAAGGTCTAGTTTATCTGAATCAAATAACAACACTATATAATCAAGTAAGAAAACAAAATTCAGCAGCAAATGGGAGAATATTAACTCGATGACTATCTGGAAAAATTTTCATCGTGGGAGTCAGATTCAGTGTTTGCTGTCGCCTCCTAGAAGAAGGCTTTCTGCCCTACTGAGTGACCCTCCCACTTACCCTCTCCCCACAATTCATTTGTGCATGTTTCTTACATGGTCCTCAGCAGAATTTAAGCTCCAAGCACAGAGTTATCCACCACTACACTGTCAGCACCTAATCCAATCAGGCACATAGTAGGAACTCAAAAAATATTTATAGAATGAATAATATCTTTCAACACTTCCCGTGTGGGGAAGAAAAATGCATATGAGGTTTTCCTTTCCCCTCTGTAGACCTACATGCAGGTATCAAGCATGTGGGATTTTTGTGCTGTTTTGGTTTATGTTTTTATTTTATATCATGTTCTTAAAATATACCTAGCAAATCCAATGCTGCAAAAGACTAAGAAGTGACAGTTGCTACCTGTGTCACCTGAGGACTTTTTATGAAGAAGACGGCAAATGATTGTCCCTTTCCAGGAGGAGAAGCAAGAACAGAAGGCCTCGACAAGTGTCAGTTTGATATTTACCGTCATAAACCTGCCCCAGCGTAGAGCACGGCTCAAGTGAGGGGCTTCATAAATACCTGTTGAATAAGTGACACCGAATGACCAGTAAAGGAATAAGACCGTAGAAGGTACAATCCGTAGGGAGGTGCCATTTCTCTGCCACGAGAGCTGCTTCAATGTGACGAGAAGCTTGCTCTTCACGTGCCTGACAACTGGGCTCAGCCCCAGATCACTTCTCCCCATCTGCCTGCGTTTCTGGCAGAAGGGGAGCATGTGCCGAGCCTTGAAGTCCCACAGACTATTTTTCCTGTGTGTTGCTTTCTTCCCTGCATACACTAGCTAGACCAATTATCTGAGAATAGCAATAGAGACCCCCGTGTAATTTTGGAATGCAGCACACATTTCATTGAGAACAAGATGTCCTCAGTAATTAGAAAAAAACCATGGTTTGTATGCATAACCAAGTAGAAGGTGACTACATACCTATAGTAGCAATAAAGATGAGTTTTATTCCTAATCAAATTGACTTCACTGCAAATTTTACATGGTCGTCTCAGTTATATCCTTTATTCAAACCTATTGTTTATTTATATTAGGTCCTTCATAAATCATCTCACAATTTACCCTGAATTTAATAAGACTAAAAATACATAAGAACATTCCTGGGTAAATGGCAACTGTTCTTCCCTTGTGTGCTTTGAGTTTAGGATTGCCACATGCAGAGTGATGACAAGGGCCTTCTCCGAATAGACTTTTAACCGACTGTGTAGTTGGCATGTTTGCTGCTCAATTAAGAGCGAATAGTTACTTGGAGAAAGCATCTGTGTGTGTATTTAGGGAAGTGAAAGACGGTTGTGCGGAGAGAGAACAATGCACATAAATTAACATAGCTCAGCTTCCCCCTCAGTCTCACCATAAGAGCATCTTCACATTATTTCTAGAATTTGTCAGCATAAGAAACGTGTAGGGCTTCTGGTCAATATGGTGGCATAGGTAAACGCCGTACTCACCGCCTCCCATCAAAATTTACAACTAAAATGCAGAACCACCATCATTCAGAACCACCCGAAATCTAGCTGAACGGAAGTCCTACAACCAGGGAATGAAAGAAGCACATGGAGACTGGTAGGAGGGGCCGAGATGCAGAAAGGGCTGGTCCCACACCTACATGTGGCAGTTGAAAGTTGAGAGGAACATCTTGGCTTTGGAGGTTTCCCTGAGAAGTGAAGGTTCCCTGCCCCCCAGCCCAGGGTTCCAGTGCCAGGAGGAGAAGTCCCCTTAACTCCTGGCTGTAAAAACCAGAGGAGATCGTGGCTGACACAGAGGCTGCTGGCCCCAGGCGGCTCCTCTTAAAGGGCTGGCACACGTACTTCCCCGGACTCACTCCCTCTGAGCTCCAGCACTGGGACAGCGGCTTGAAAGGAACCTGGGACATTCGGGGAGGGACTAACTTGTCTGGAATCAGGGTGATAGCTGGAGGGGCAGCTTTCTCCCAGACAGAAGTGCTGGCAGAGGCCAGGGTTCCTTTGCTGAGCCCTCCTCACTACAGAGCCAACAGGCTGCACCATATCTGCATCTCCATCAACCTGACGCACAGCTTTTGCCCCACCCTGGTGATTCCGGGAGACCTTGCCCCTCTTTATTTGCAGGCTCATCCAAGTCATGTCCAGCGGCTTTTCCATGCAACTGGCTTCTCTTGCCTCATGCTTCAGGCTTTCCTAAAATCTCTCAAACAAGCAGCAGCTGGCATCAGAGTACCCCATACTTCTCAATAAGTGGCCCCAGGCCTGGCACCAGCAGCAGTTTACCCTGGCTCACAGCTTGGCTTCTCCTGGGCACCTCCAAGCTCAACACAAGCAGCAGCCATCTATAGCTTGCTTTGTAGCTCATGCTCGATGGCCTAGGGCAGGGCACAGGTGGAGGCTGACTTTACACCTCCTGGGAGTCCGCAGAGACAGTGCACCTATCAGCTTTGACCACGCCAAATTACAACCCTACTACCTCCATGAGTGATACACCCAAAGGGCAGACTTGGTGAGCACCGAAGCCCCACTGAAGCAAGTCCTGCTCCATAGAGTCGGCTCTGCACAGCAGCTCTTTCCTTGTAATCACAGCCAATCCTTGCAACCGATTGGCCTGGGGGTCAATCCTTCCCAGTGATACCAACATTAATCAAGGCTCAACTACAATAGAACAGTGCACACAGCTCACACAGGGGCTCACCTGGAGCATCCAGCTCAGGTCACTGGGGAGGCTGAGCCACTAGGCCCTACAGGACCTGCTACACAAAGCCACTGTACAAATTCCAGGAGACATAGCAATGGCATAAAAATCCCACCTTAGAAAAGAAGGAAAACTTGTGATTTTCGACAATGGATGAACCTGAGGACACTGTGCTAAGTGGAAATAAGCCAGTCACAGAGCAAAAATACTGCAAGATCCCACTTATATGAGGTATCTCAAATAGTCCAACTCGCAGCAACAGAAACAGAATGGTGGGTGGTTGCCAGGGGCTGGGGGAAAGGGAGGGAGAGGGAGCTGCTGTTCAACAGATACAAGGTTTCAGTTATACAGGATAAATAAGTTCTGGATATTGTGCCTATAGTTAACAATATTGTATTGTGCACTTAAAAAGCTGTTAAAAGGCTAGACTTCAGTTACATGTTCTTACCACAAATTTTAAAAAAATCACCAATATTGAACCAAAGGTTGTTTTTGTTTGCTTTTTGAAAAGATGGGAAAGTTGGTAAATACTATTGCTAAGGGAATTTTGTGTGTGTGTGTGTGAAAAAGTTTATAATTCTCCAGAGTTAACTCTAAGTCATTTATTTCTATTGACTGTGTGTCACATATTGTTGATAACATCTTATTTTTACAACACTGCCATCTAACTTTACAGATGCATGAAATAAGGCTCATTGAGGAGTCATCATTATTCTAACAATAGCTAATAATAGTAAAGATATGAAGTGGAGTATGATTCTAACAGCTGTTCATCACATGCCCTCCTCACCAAAGATTCACAAGTTATCAGAAGTTGTCCCTGACATGTAAGTAAGGAATTTAATGTCAGTTTTAAATTGAGAAAAATCTTCAGCTGCTGCTGCGCCAGAGCCCCAAAGCTCAGGGTCCATTTGCCCTAGTGCATTAATGGTGCAGCTCTTCCCTCTGATCTCAAGTCATTTCCTCGGAGTGGAGCGCAGGGCTCCTCTCTTCAGTGAATTCATGCCTTCCCACAGCCCAGGGAAAATTTTCCTCTCACCTCGGCCTTCCCCAAAGTCATCCCTTACTCTCTCCTTCCTGTCCTTGATACATAGCCTTGCCTTAGCAATGACTTCAGACTTTCAAAAAAGATAGAGTTGTGTTTAAATTACTTCTGTTTTAGACCACAAAAAGGCCCTTATGCCAAAAAAAAACAAGCTCGGGGTAGGACATGCGGGTGGGTAAAAACCAAACTACAGATGAGATTTTATATACATTATCTTGAGACAGTCTTACTGGCAACGAGAAGCCGTTTGGATCTCTGTGGAGGAGAGTGATGGAGGAAGCCTTGCAGCACAGGGGAAATGCCTGTGTATTTGCTGCAAACCTGGAGTCAAGACTAGGCCATCTCACAACTGAATAGGTGAAGCCTCCCTCAGACGGAGCAGGAGCTGGTGCTTCCAGACATCTAGCTATTTGTGGCTGGAATAGGTGGGTGGAAGCAGATTAAAACAACTAACACAGATTAGGTAATCAATATCCGTGCGTGGGTTTGAGGGCTTTATTGGGCATCGGGGATTGTAAAGGCGAAGGAGGAGCCTAATGGGGCATATTTTGCACTCAGTTTCAATCAATGGTCTCTTCCTAGCCTTCAGACTACCCCAACTTAATGCTGAAATTATTATGAAATAGAGTTTACTTGAATTACTTGAAAATAATTGCAAATGGCCAACATTTACCTTATATTTCAACTTGCAAATGCAATGGAATTGAATGGGCTTTCCTAATGTCCATCCCCTGCTTACACCTTTGATGACTTTTATGAATGAGAAAAATAAATAAAAACTGGGAAATTTAGCTTTTCCACTCTAAAATCATGAATTTATTAAGCACCCTTTGAACACCAGTCGCTAGTGTATTTCTTTGTGACACTAATGTTCCAATGCTCTCTTTTTCAAGTGTGTTCACGGAAAGGCGTTCGGCTTTCCGATTGTACAAATCATTTATGCAATGTTCAATGCATCGTTTTGGATCAACTTGCCTTTGGTCCTTTTGTATCGCAGCATTTGAAAAATGTAAGGTCCTGGCAACCACATTTGTGCTTCCTGCAGAGGGTGACATCCCTTCTGGGCAACCTTTTGTGAAACCCCTTGACCGGCAGCCGGCCTGACATTGGTTGTCCTCTTTTAGGCTATGACATTTGAGCAGCTGTCCTCTTGATCTCGCAGCATCTCAAAGCCCATTATTCATCCAGGTTTTCAGCAGCCTTAACAGTATTTACTCTTTTTCTTGCTGAATTTATAAAATGTATTTTGGCATTTTCGGTTTCTCAAGTATTTGAGAAGACAGGCTTTTGTGTGCGGGTTGACTCAGGCCCACACCCACGCGAATGACAGAGGTCCTGCCACGGCTCAGCCAACTCCCATAATAAGAGGGAATGCACAAAGAAGCTGGATCGTCTTTTAATCCTATTATTTAAATCACCAAAGTCAAATTCTGGATTATCCTTACTAAAGTAGAAGAGCAATTACAGCTAATCCAAAATATCTTTTTTTGTATTAGATTTGGCTCCTTGCCTACAATTTACTGCTCATAATAGCTGATTAGAGCAGGAAGCAACATAAAGACACGTAATTCTTGCAGCTAGAATTTAGTAAAAACAAAGAAAATAGAAACCTGTTTGCAACCGAAACCAGTTTAGATTTCAAAATATTCATGGATCCTCAAAGTAAATAGTCTTTGTATGAAGAATGGATCATAGTTTTAAACGCCCACTAAGAACTGTCTTTTGAGAGAGTCTCTGGATCAGAGAGTCTGGGCTTTTCCTTAAAGTGTCCGTGTGTCCCTGATACACCTTCTTGCCCTGCCCCCAGGACACCTGACGCTGGGGAAGCGTTCAGAAAATCGGAAGGCGGAAAGGAGGGGAAAGAGCGGTGCGGGCGTTACTCACTCCCTGCGGCCTGCCCAGAAGGGGTCTCTGGTGCTGTGTGCCCTGCAGCCACAGCCCCTCCTGAGGGGCCCTTCCTCCGCTGTTTCTGCCTGGTCTACAGCATCCTACTCTTGTCCTGTTACACCCCAGACTGTTTACCTGCTTCCCACTCAGGCTGACCTCTTGGCTTTTCACATCGCTTCTTCCCTCCCCGCACCCGGCCTATTCCTGCTTGTGGTCCCTGCAGTGAATCAAGTCTCTCCATCTGAAGCCCCTGCGGGAACCGAATTGACACAGAGACAGCACGTGAACAGACAGGGGCTGCTCTGAATGGCATCTTTGTATTTGGCACTGGCCCAACTGAAATGTAGGTGTTGTTAGGGGGGGAAACTTGTGATAAAGGGTCTAACTTACAAATCAAACAATTAAGGGTTGGCTATTCATAGCCCCTTCGTTAATGCCTTGCTGACCGGCTCTTTCGAGCCAGAACTCGCCCATGCAGGCTGCTTTGGTCAGCAAGGTGTTTAAAATTCCTTAAATTAATGTAAGTGCAGACACCAGTTATCTCATGACCGGTCAGCAATGCTGGGACATGGAAACGTGTGTATACTCGCGACGGGCCATTTATCCTTTTGGTCTCCTCAGGGTCCACAGTCCCAGCAGTGAGGTCAAACGTCTTTGTGTTTATAATTTGGCGGCATAGAAACAGGGGTTCTTTCATTTATTTCATTTTGTTAACTTCCGGTCTGGTATTATTTAGAGGAAAACAAACCTAGGAGGCATAAAATGTTCATACATCTCAAGAAGTTTTCAAAGCGTTAAACATTAAAATAGGTGAGGCTTTAAAATTCTTCCAAGAGAAATCACAGTAAATAACAGAATTCAAAGTAAGTAATTCATTTATTTGTGTAAGCAATCTGAACTTTAACTCTCAGCCTTTCAAATTCAATATTATTTTCTTTTAATTTGTGCAGATGTCCATAGTTAATGTATCAACCAACAAGGTTAATTTGTTAAAACCTCACTCAATACCAGCATACTGTAACTACATCTGTTAAGTGTGTGCTTTCTTCTTGTTAACATTTATGTTTCAATCTAAGATATGCATATATCTTTACATATGTGTAAATGTTTTATATATATATGTATATATATACACAGGGTGGGGCAAAAGTAAGTTACAGTTGTGAGTACGCCAAACAATTTATTCTTGCATTATTTATTAATTATTGTATTATTTTTCATACAAACAACTGTAAACCTTTTTCCCAACCCTGTATATATTTTAGAGAAGCTACTTAAACTTTTTCAGGGAAAAATGGTTACATTTCTAGAGTGTAAAGCTTAGATCATCTCATACAAAATTAAAATGGTCACTCAGAAATGTCTCTTGTCTGCATTTGGTCTAAAACATTGTTTCTCTAAACTGTCTAGTTATCAGAATTGCCTGGAGAGTCATGTTTTAAAAACACATTCCTGTTGCTCAGTGGTTTGGGCACTGTCTTATGCACCAGGAGGTCACAGTTCAACCCCAGTCAGGGCACATGCTGGGTTGAGGGCTTGATCCCCAGCAGGGGGTTTGCAGGAGGCAGCCAATCGATGTTGATGTCAGTGTTTCTCTCTCTCCCTCTCCCTTCCTCTCTCTCTAAACAATCAATAAAAACGTACTTTTTAAAAAAGCATTCCTGGGGTCATGCTCGGTCCTTCTGCAGCAGCTGTGGCAGGATGGGACTGTGCTTATTTGGGCCCACTGTGTACCCAGACTCCAAAGCAAGGTCCTCAATAATCATTAGTTGAATGAATGAATCAGAATGTCTGAACGTTGGGTTCAGGAAACTATGTTTAGAAGCGTTTTCCAGTAATTCTGATGACTAATCACTTCTGGAAACACTGGTCTTTGACTTAGAATTTTAGATCTGGAGACCAGCATCTGATTCAACCCACTTGTGTTACGAACGGAAGAACATGAAGTCCTAGAGAATGACTTGTTATACATAATCCTAATATTTTTATATGCAGCAACATATTTTAGGACAAATGATGAAAAACAACAGAAAAGGGAACAAAAAGATAGGGTTTTTAACCTTAAAGACAGCCACTTTACAACTCGGCCTCCAGGACTAGAAGAGGCCAGCTCCCACGGGCTGAAAGGCAATCTGAAGCCCGACTCGCTGGACGCTCACTAGACCCTTGTCAGGATCCTATCTCAGGGATAACTAAGGAGACTTCCCTCCTCTGCCCCCTTCCTCTCCCACAGGTTTTTATCCAATTATGTCAAATACTTGAAGAAAAGTGCTTTGCTTTTACTTGAAAAGTGTTTTGCTTTTACTCGTATTGGCCTCTCGTCCACGAGAATGTCTCAACTCTCATCCTCTCTCCGCAGCATAAATTAGGCAAATAGCCGCAAAGGTATTTCTTCTTCCAAAAAGTCTGTCAATAATATAATATTCTCTTACCAACATGATATTTTGTGCAAATACACCAAAAATGTGTAATGCCTTACCTTCTTCCTTCTGCCTGCATATTAACATGATTAGAAAATATTTGTGGTTAGATAGTCATCAGAAAGTAAACATTTAGTCACCTAGCTGTTATTCACAAAATTATTTCACTATGTTTAAGTGGAATTTGCTGCTGACCATGTTAATTCTTATCTCTCTTTAGAGGAGTTTTGCAGCCAATATCTTCAAGAGTATTCAGTCGCCCAATATAAAAAGGCTGGCATAATTTTTTAAAGTACTGGTAAAATATCTGCTAGAGAATGACCTTCATTCTTTTTTAAAATGCTGTATGTTGTTTCACAGAATATAAGTAATAATTACAACAAAATAATAATAGTAATTAGCATCAATAAAGAACCTACTATGTGCTAGTTATTTGCTAAGCATTATGCAAATTTATCAAAAAAATATGCTTAGCCCTAGCTGGTTTGGCTCAGTGGTTGGAACATAGGCCTATGGACTGAAGGGTCCCAGGTTTGATTTTGGTCAAGGGCACGTACCAGGGTTGGGGGCTCGATCCCCAGCTCCAGGCGGTAGGCTTGCGGGAGGCAGTTAATGTGTCTCTCTCACATTGATGTTACCCTCTCTCCCTTCCACTCTCTCTGAAAAGCAATGGGGAAAATGTCTTCGGGTGGGGATTTAAAAAAAAGGTTTAAAAAAATATGCTTAGCCAAGTATCATGTGCAAATATTTGGGTGTATTTGCATATATACATAAATATGAGCATGTATGTGGCATATCAATGTACACGATACATTTTATAGGACTTATATATGTACTTAGATATACATAAATAACCTTTATGTTGCTACAGTCATGTAATCACACAACATCTATGCGTTTTCTTTAGCTAAAAAAAATTCAAATCTAATGAGAGTTTAGTGCACGAGACTCTGTAGCCCATGTATTATCAGCTACTTTCTTTTCTTTTGCAGGAGAAAGTGGGTTGTCATAAGGTAACAGTATAATTTTGTCATGATGGGGCGAGATAATCTCGTTCCCCACCCAGCATCCCAGCACACTCCTCAAAATGGAGCTATTCAGTTGAATTACACTATAATTAATTCAAACAAACGTTTTCTTCTGCCCTGGTAATAAACATGCTGTAGATTTAGTCTAGAAACCATCAAGGGTGTGACAAAGAGCATGGATTTTGGAATCAGCCGTGCCTGACCTGGAAACCAGACTCTGCCCCTTACCATACTATGTGTGACCTTGGGTGAGTTACTTAACCTTTCTAGGTCTCAGGTTCCTCATCTAAAAACCAGAAATAATACTGATTTACTGGGGTTATTGTTTTTCCTGGAAAAGCAAATGAAACATTCTGCGTATTTGTCCAACTTTCTTGCCCTCTGCAAATAAAGGCCAAGAAATAAGTTTATGCTAAGTGTTAATATCCAGCCAATTACGGATACATTTTTTCCCTTCTTGAAAAATGCCGTCTTTAAATAAAAACTATAATTGGGGTTTTAAAAGATATCCTCAAGTGTTAGAGCCATATGTAACATCTATTTTATGAGCTCAATCCATTCACTTTTTTCACCCACCCTTCAACTCCCCTCCCTTCTGACAGCTGCCAGTCGATTCTCTGTCTATGAGTCTGTTTCTATTTTGTTTGATAGTTTATTTTGTTCATTAGATTCCACATATAAGTGAAATCATATGGTACTTGTTTTTCTCTGACTGGCTTATTTCACTTAGCATAATACTCTCCAGGTCCATCCATGCTGTAGTAAAACATAAGGTTTCCATATTTTTTTTACAGCAGAGCAGTATTCCATTGTGTAAATGTACTGAAGCTTTTTTATCCGCTCATCGACATGGGCTGCTTCCAAATCTTGGCTATTATAAATAACACTGCAATGAACATAGGGCTGCATATATTCTTTTAAATTGGTGTTTTGGGTTTCTTCAGATATCTCCCCAGAAGTGAAATTAGGGAGTCATAAGGCAGTTTCATTTTTAATTTTTTGAGGAAACTCCACGCTGTTTTTCACATGCTGGGGTTTGTGGCTCTGGAAAGAGAACTGAAGTGACAGGCACCAGAATCCCTGTGATGAGCTCCTCTCCTGCATCACAGATGCCATCTCTCTTGGGTGGATCCCTTCCCGCCGTGTGGCGTTAGCCTAGGGAAAGCAACAGCCCCACCCCCTGGACCCCCTGTCACCCACACTGTGGAGCTCGCACCTTGCTGAGGAGCCAGCTGCCTGGGCCAGGGTGTGGAGGTACCAGGAGACTCGGGGCCATTGGTAAGACTCAGTCAGTAACTGAGTTGTGTAGCTTTGGGGTGGGGGCCATTGCCCCCCCTTTCCTGTGAACCTGACAGGGATTCTGGTGGCTGTTACTTCAGCTCTCTTTTCAGAGCCACAAACCCCAGCCTTTCTCCACTGGACTCTAGTTCACTCCACCAGAGCTCAGGGTGAGTGGCTGTGAACAAGACTGTGTGTGTTGGCCCATTAAGAGGGCTTCTGTGTCTCCAGAAGACTCCCGTCTCCTTCTGGTGGACAGACTCTCCGCTGCTTTTCACAGCCAGATGTTATCTGGGCGCCTTTTCCCAGCTGTGGTGCTCTGGGTTGGGGAGCCTGGCTTGGGCTTGAGATCCCATGCTCCTCAGGAGGAACCTTTGCCGCTGAGATATCCTTCCAGAATCTCAGCACCTACCATGGGAGTGGGGCCAGCCTTCTCCTCATGTCTGCCCTTTTTACCAGTCTCCATGTGGCTTCTTCTGTAAATCCTTGGCGATAAGACTCTGTTCAGCTAGTCTTCAGTGGGTTATGCAGGTTGTTTGCTCTATATTTAGCTGTAATTCCAGGGGTCCTGGGTGGAGGTGAGTGTAACACCCACCTGCTCCATTGCCATCTTGGATCTCTAGAAACTTCTTTATTATTTTTTTAAATATATCTTTATTGATTTCAGAGAGAGAAAAGGAGGGGGAGAGAGAGAGAGAGAAACATCAATGATGAGAGAGTCATTGACCGAGCCCACAATTCCTGGGCATGTGCCCTGACCGGGAATCGAATCCCGATCACCTGGATCCCAGGTCGACGCTCAACCGCTGAGCCACGCCGGCCGGGCTCTAGAAACTTCTTGATCCTGGATCTACTTTGAGTTAGAAGCCAACTAACCCCAGTTAGCTGAAGGTGTCAGAGCAAATATGCAAAATGTTACTCTCTACCGACTCTCCTGAAATTTTTCATATATTCTCAGTCAAGCTACAATACAATGAAGAGGCATTTTGCTTTAAAATCATGTATCGGTAATTGATTGCATGTACCTGAATTGAACATTCTCTGGCTAATGTATCACATTATGTTGATCTTAGATACAAACTTTATTGGTGTTTGCATTAAAACTCTTTGGCTAGTGTTCAAATGTGTCACTAAAAGTTTTTATTTCAATTTTTGAATTTCACTTCATTGGTGGAGAGTAATTTATGAGCTTAAACCTCACTGAGTGGAGCATAATTTACATATATATTAAATGTCCATTTTATTCCTTTCAATGGCTTTCTCCCAAAGTCTGTCTAATATTTGAACTTCCCCTTGGTAGTCATTTAAGATACTCTGAAGATTCCATGACACTGAAGAACAGGGTCCAGATTTCTTCCCAGTTTTCTTTATTTTTAGGAACAACCTTCTCCCTCTCCCAACTCGAACATCAGCTGTGAGTCCTTCCTCCCATGTCTGTACCAAATAAACCCAACCCTCTTTCATTAGAAAAAAGGTGGGCACCTGATCCATAAGCCAGACCAATCTGATTATTTTTCTCTTGAGATTTTAACTATGAGACATAGGCTATGAGTCAGTTGGTGGTGGTCCCAGAGCTGCAAGGTCCTGTATGAGTCAGGTGGTGGTGGTCCTAGAGCTGCAAGGCCCTGTATGAGTCAGGTGGTGGTGGTCCTAGAGCTGCAAGGCCCTGTATGATTCAGGTGGTGGTGGTCCTAGAGCTGCAAGGTCCTGTATGATTCAGGTGGTGGTGGTCCCAGAGCTGCAAGGTCCTGTACGAGTCAGGTGGTGGTGGTCCCAGAGCTGCAAGGTCCTGTATGAGTCAGGTGGTGGTGGTCCCAGAGCTGCAAGGTCCTGTATGAGTCAGGTGGTGGTGGTCCCTAGAGCTGCAAGGTCCTGTATGAGTCAGGTGGTGGTGGTCCCTAGAGCTGCAAGGTCCTGTATGAGTCAGGTGGTGGTGGTCCTAGAGCTGCAAGGCCCTGTATGATTCAGGTGGTGGTGGTCCCAGAGCTGCAAGGTCCTGTATGAGTCAGGTGGTGGTGGTCCCAGAGCTGCAAGGTCCTGTATGAGTCAGGTGGTGGTGGTCCTAGAGCTGCAAGGTCCTGTATGATTCAGGTGGTGGTGGTCCTAGAGCTGCAAGGTCCTGTAGTCAAATGGGAGACCATGACAACTATTGACAACCACATATGTGAGAGCACGCAGAGAGAGCAGATCTGCAAGGAGGGGCTGGACAAGACAGAGGAAACTGAAAAACATAGACAAGGGAACGTGCAGTACCAGAGAAAAGCTGAGTAGTTCCTGAAGACTGTTCAGTGTCCAGGTTACTTCCCCATGGGGCTTGGCTGCCCTTCCTCTCTTGAATTCAAGGAGCAGCTGCTGTGTAAGAAATCCTCCTTTACTGGACGTATCCATAGTGGGTTTCTGTTTCTTGCAACCAAATAAGCAGTAAGGCAGAGTGAAAACATATATGTGTGTGTGTATACATATACATATACATATACATATACATATACATATACATATACATATACATATACATATACATATACACATACACATACACATACACATACACATACACACATACACATACACATACACACACACATACACATATACATATACATATAATAAATTTTACATATTTAATTCCATTCAAAGCAGGGGAGTATTTGATAATGTCACCTTTGAAATACTTCCACCCAAGATTTGTGGATTCATTCTTCTGAGACTGTCGACATTTAAAACTGGATACTAATTACAGTACTGGATTGGATATATATGGCCTTAGAGAAAGACAGACCATCATATCTTGTAATTCAATTCCTTTGTAGAGAGTGAGCTGTAAAATTTATGAGTCATTTAACATTCACCCTACTCTTTTCAATGTGAAGATGCTTCGTTTTCTTGATGAAGAATGGTAGCCATTGAATAGCTTTTACCTTCGTCCTGGCATCTGTTAACATTTACTATCTTCCCCAAGCAGCAGGCCTGTTCTTTTCATGGTGATTTTCTCCTTCTGAACAGGCTCTGGTGGCTTAAGCACTTTTGTCAAGCCTCAGCTTACTTGCAACTCAGCAAAAGACTATTTCTGATAAAAAGCTAGGTCATTACCTTTTAACCTAAGGGGTAAGGTAAGAGTAAAATGAATTGGACAGGATACAGAAATAAGGCAATGAAAAATATCTGGTAAAAATAATTGGGGTAAATAGATGCGTTAAGAATTCACTTTGTGGGGAAAGTAAGTGGGTGCAAAGGTTCTGAAAAATGTCCTTAGAGCCAAATGGGAGAGCCTGAAATTTCCTATGTGATCATTTGCCTTATCTCTACAACTATGGTCTTTCAGAGCCAAGGTGTGTGCTGTTTGAACAGTTATGGTTAGGGTGCTTCCAAGCTTGTCCTAATGAACACAAACCACCCTCTCTCTCCCTAGACCTCTCTTGTTAATAAATAACAATATAGCAAGAGTAGTAAATGTGATGGTTACAAACAGGCTCTGAGGCCAAACTGCCTGGTTTTGGATTCCAGCTCCACTACTTAATAGCTGCGTGACCTTGCAAGTTACTTAAGCCTCTGTGCCTCGGTGTTTAATATGTAAAATGGGATAATACCAGTATCTACCTCACAAGAACGATGTGAAAAGTAATGAGTCCTGACGTATTATATGTGCTCCATACAGTCAGTTGTTATTATTAGGGTTGTGTTGTTAGTATTATTTGAGCAAGTCGCTAGGCACAAGGCTTGGCAGTTTGAGGGTTAGTGGAAAGTTGAGCCCTGATCCTCCCATAGGCAGTTTACTAGTTCCACTGGACGACCAAGGGCTCGGAGCAAGGGCCATGAAGTCAGGCTTTGCTTCCTCCTAGCCTCATGATCTTAGCCAAACTACTTAACTCCTCTAAGCCTTTGGGTTGCTTATCTATAGTTGGTCATAATAACGGCCCACGACATTATAAGTGCTCAGTTAGTTATACATACGGCGCATTGCAGGCTTAAGTACCAAATGACTATGTATTGTCATTCAGTAAATGCTCTAAGAATTTTGAAAATGAGGAATGCTGTCTCCGTTTCCCCGAAGTAACTGGCAACAGACAGAAACACAGAGTAAAGCAAAGCCCAGCCCAGGCGTCCCCGTCCTGCGCGGCTCCCACACTCTTCCTCTTACAGCAGCGCCCTGGGGAAGGAAGGGGAGCCCGCAGGGTTTGTCTTCTTTCTCTCGCTTGCTTTAAGAGTTTTGCCTTTGGTTTTGCTAGTGTTGTCTAGGTGTGGTTTTCTCTGTGGACATCTTGCTAGGGGTTCATGATGCGTTTTAAACTGGTGGCTTAATAGTTTTCAAAAATTTCGGAGACCTCTCAGCCATTATCTCTTCATATCTTTATTGTGTCCCACTTTCTCTGTTCCGCTGTCTTTTACTCTTACATATATATTAGATGTTTTCACCTGTCCCAGGTGTATCTTACACTCTTTTGTGTATTTTCCTTTTTCCCTTTGCATGATTCAACCTAGATATAGTATTCTGACTTACCTGATTCTTTTCAACTGTGTTTAATCGGTTATTAAGCCCAATCACTGAATTCTTTTTTTTTGTTAATTTTTTAATTTTAATTTTTGTTTTGTTTATTTTTGCTTAAAATTGAATCCTTAATATCAATTATTATGTTTTCAGCTCTAGAAATTCCTGTTTATTTTTTAAATTTTTATTTTAATTTCCTATTCTCTGCCAAAATTCTCAATCTTGCCTTTCAATTTCTTAAATTATTTATCATAATTTTAAAAGATTTGGTTGAATAACTCCAATGTCTAAGTACCCTCCGAACCTGTTTCTATCACCCTGTCTTTCTTTCCATTTCATCTTCTTATGTGCTTGATGCTTTTTAATTGATTGCCAGACTTTGATATAACACATTCAGAGATAACCTGTGGCCACAGGGGATGTTATTCCTCCAGAGGGTTCGTTTTCCTCTGGCGAGCAGCTGGGCTAGAGCCGGAGCAGACACATCCCCTAGCTCAGCGGGGCCTGGTGTTTTGAGGGCTGGTCTGTACCCAGCACACTCTTCCTCCTTGGGTCTACCCTTCAGGACGCCAGCTGAGCACCTGGGGCGTTTACCAGGTGCCACCCGCCTTGGCACGCTCTGGGCTTTCATTTTTCTCCCCGGGCCCATGCATCTGTTGAGAGCTCTGCTCGGGATGCCCCCTCTCCGTCTCTACTTCCAGATTGGCAGTTTCCTGGAGAAGAAAAGCAAGACAAAGTCAGGCTCACTTCTTTGGGCTCCCCTGTGTGTGCACAGCGGGAACCCAGGAACCCAGGTCCTTCCCCCAGGTGGCTTTTCTGGTTCTCAAAGAGAGAGTTAGTTCAAAACATCCTCCCCCCGTCATGGCCAGAAGCAGAGCTCTTGCCTGGGTTTCTGTTGTATGTCTGATGACCTTACTTTTCAGATTTTAAGTAGCACGCAGATTTCTATAAAAATAAGTGAGAGGTCCTAGCCATTTTGCTCAGTGGTTAGAGCATCAGCCGATGGACTGAAGGGTCCTGAGTTTGATTCCGGCCAAGGGCATGTATCGTGGTTGCAGGCTTGTCCCAGGCCCCAGTCAGGGCATGTGCGGGAGGCAGCCAACCAGTGTGTCTCTCTCACATCAATGTCTCTCCCTCTCTTTCTCTGCCACCCCTCCACTCTCCCTGAAAAGCAATGGAAAAAATATCCTCGGGTGAGGGTTAAATAATAATAATAAATAATAATAATAATAATAATAATACTAATAATAATAATGAGAGTTCCAAAGAGGTTGCAAAGCAAACTTTTAGTGGGAAAATGGGTTTTAAAGGTTTGAAATACCCCTAAGGAGATGCAAATCTTTCCCACAGATGGCAAGGTCAGCATGTTTTTTCATGTTATAAATCGTAGTACCAGTACGTTGAGGAATCTTTTGAGGGACCTTTGGTTTCCAGGATGTTCTTATAGTCCTTGGGAGCCTTTGTTTCTGAACTTTCAGGTTTTCATCTCCTTTGTTTTAGCTCATCCTAGGGTTACTTTTGATGAGTGAAAAAGATTGATCCATTACCCTTAAAAGGGCAAGGTGACAATAATCTGTTTTATGGGTTTTTTTGTGTGTGTATGTTTTAGGAAACCAAAGCCAAATTAAATGACTACAAGGGATGAAGCTGGTTTCAGTCACAGCCGGAAAGGTTGGCTAGGACTTAGATGTAATATGTTACAAAACATAGAGCTATGCAAAAGCTACCTGTTAAATTGTTTATTGAAAAAGATAAATCTCTCTTCTAGACTATAAAGAAATTTGAGCTGATTGCACCCAGGATTGACATGAGCTGAGAGGACATCTCCCACAGGGAGCATTTGGCACTGCTCCTAGACACTAAAACCTGGATATCAAGTCCGGTCAGGGATTTCTCTTGAGTTGGCCTATGTCACTTCCATTAAAAATAATAAACTCTTTATGTCTCTAGCCCAGGTGAATCCCTCCCTCTCTAGAAGCTTTACTCGGCTATTCTGCTGGCAGAATTCATACCTGTTGAAAGTCAGGAGCCTCTGCTTCCAGCCTGTATCACAGTAAGAGACAGGAAATCCCTCTGGGGTAAAAATTGTTCGTAAGAATGCAGCAGTGGTTCAGCATTCTTTCCCATCTCAGGTGCTGTGGAAAGAGATGGAGGTACAGACACTCCATAGTATGATATTCGGCTATGCCAGAGCATGGGCTGCTCTCCAGATCATAAATGTTGGGGTTATACCTCCTCTTAATTTAGACTTACTTTTCCTAACAAATGCCATTAATTGAATGTTTTCTTCGTACCAGGCACTATAATGATGGCATTATATTTTAACTCTATATTTTCACAGTGACTCTTCAAGACTTATGTCGATTGTTTTATATCCTTTTATGAGATGATCAGTCAGATGTCACCATATGAGGAGACAGAGGAGAGGCTCAGGAAGAAACAAAGTTTATTATACTCACAGGTCCCAGAGACAGAGGCATACACACCAGGCAGAATCACAGGGAGAACAGAGTGGGTAGGAGGCAGAAGAGAGGTGGGGTGGGTTGGGGGACACTTAGGTTTCCATTGGAAAGGCAAGGCAGAGCAGGCTAAATAATGTTAGGACTGACTACTTTGAATCACTTTTTGGGGGCTTTGGCCTATAGGGGCGTTCCCTAGGTGTCTGGCACCTGGCCCTGGGATGATGAAGGCAGAGGAATATTGCCTCTGAGATGAACAGGCTTGATAGGAGTGGTGAGGCTCTGGATTGGTTAATTTGCATATCAAAATCTTGCCCCAGGCAGGGCCCTTTGTTCTGAGAATCAGCTAGCCCGGGAAGGGGCAGACTCTGTCCAGCCAGAATGGCTTTTTATAATTTCAAACATCATAATATATAGACAAATATATATACACAATACATTAGTATCCCTGTACAATAGAAGTGGAAACTGAAGTTCAGGCAGGTTCAGTCCGAGCTCAGCTGGATTTATCAGAGTGGGGTTAAATTTGAAGTCTGACTGGCCCCCAAGTAAAATTCTTCCAAATCATACTGTATCCCTAGACATGCATTTAGAAAAATGAGATACCACTAAAGTGATTAAATTTCTTGGATTATTTTGCAGATCAATTTTAGTTAATATGCACATTTATCAGAGGTGAAGACACTCTATAATAAAAACAAACAAACAATCTACCAATATCCTTCAACTGTTCAATTTCAGTGCATTTTACATTTCAGGTTATTTGCACTGGGAAGTGACTGACCAGCTATAAATCAAGGGTTTCTGAAACCCTCTCATCAGGTTTAATACTCGCTAGAATGGCTCAAAGAACTCTGGGAAATACTTTACTTACTATTACCAGTTTATTGTAAAGGACACAATTCAAGAACAGCCAAATGGAAGAGATGCATAATCAACATATGTGGGAAGGGGTAAGGAGCATTCATGCCCTCTCCAGGCCGCCACCCTCCTGGCACATGTGATATTGGACCTTGAATGCCAGGTTCTTGGGTCTCAATGTCATAGACATGAGCACTGAACTCAGTACAAGATCAAGCAGATGGAGTTTATTGAAAGAGGTTGTGTACAAAGGAGTGGACCAGAAAAGAGAAGTCGAGCTCCCTGCGGGTCCTTGTGGATGGCTTATATAGGGGCCTTGGGGTGGGGGCAGGGCTGGAGAATGAAAATGAGGTCAGTTGTCGCATGATTGACATCTGGCGGCAGCTGATCCTGGGGTCGTGACAAGATGTTTTCCATGGTCAGTGGACCCCTCGAAGGGTCTGTAAATAAATGTTGTGCAAATATTCTAGTTACCATTTAATTGACAAAACAACATCATGTTTTGCAGAACATGATGTTAAGGAAGGATGTTATTGTCTTACATTCTTTCTTTTAAGGCTGAAATTAGGTTAATTTCAACTGTAAAATTTTATTGAAAGCAAGGAGTCATAGGTCTCTGTGATGGAGTTCTTTCAGTCAAGATGGAGTCCCGTGTTACCCCAACGCTGTCTCACATAGATGTGTTCACCAGCCTGGGATCTCTCTGAACCCAGCCCTTTAGGGATTTTATGGAAGCTTCGTTAGTCATGATTGATTAAATCATTGGCCATTGGCGATTGAAGTCAATCTCCTGCCCTTCTCCTCCAAGCTCTCAGGGGTGGGGCTGAAAGTTTCAACCCTCTAATCACATGGTTGCTTCTTCTGTCAATCAGCCCCCAGCTAGAAGTTATCTTGGCCCTGCTGGAGAATCACCTCATTAACTTAAACTCAGGAATGGTTGAAAGGGGCTTCTTACGAATAACAAAAGATGCTCCTCTCACCCTTACCATTCAGGAAATTACAAGGGTGTTAGAAACTGTTGGCAGTGAGAAAATGGTACCAGGTGTTAAACTGGTGGGGTCAGACAGGACCTCCATTTGAGTTCTGGCTAGGAAAGAATTCAGAGGCAAGACTCAAACTGCAAGAGAAAGTTTCTTTAGAAAGCCACAGAGGTAGAAGAAGTGAGTGGTAGAAGAAATAGGCTCAGGAAACAATTTACAGAGGCCAAAGAACGGCCCTTGGAGTTTAGGAGAAAGACAGAGGCAAGGAAAATGTGCCTGGGTGGGAAGAGGAGGGGGAGGACAGGAGGAAAGGTGTGGGCCTGCTCCCTGAGCAAGAATGTGCTAGGTCCTCCAGCCTATAAGCTTTTAAGGGCAGGGATTTTAGGAGAGGTTCCAAGGGAGGATCTCAATAGAATATTCATCAGCATTCCAGGTGTGTCCTTTCAGGGTTGTGGTCCCCACTGATTGGTCAGTGCCAGGGCAGTGTTCATTAATCAATGCAGCTGATCCTGAGGTCAGTCATGGTGGTCCTTGCCTGGTTTTGTTGCTTTTCTGGACCTGAAGCTGATATACAGCTGAGGCGTAGATGTATTTGATGCAGATCAAAACCTCACTGTCCTGGGGGCTTAATGCTTAAGGGTTATTCTCCAGCCCCCTTGTTGGTTTCCCCTCTAAGGGGATCTAACCCACATGACTAACAACATGCCAGGGGAGGAAAGGTCAGGAGAGGGTTAGAACCACATGACCAGCAAAAAGCTAGGGGAGGAAAGGTCACCCTGGGGGTGAGGTCCTTGTATTCCCAGTTTTGCCCATCACTACGCATCTGAGGCTTTCCATCCTGGTGACCTTCTGTACCTGGTCCATTGTCCTTGCTCTGATCTTATCTAACAGTCTACCAAAGAACCAGGACATAGACCAAATATGTATTTGTTATTATATCACACCT
This sequence comes from Miniopterus natalensis, assembly GCF_054644295.1. Taxonomy (NCBI): domain Eukaryota; kingdom Metazoa; phylum Chordata; class Mammalia; order Chiroptera; family Miniopteridae; genus Miniopterus; species Miniopterus natalensis. The sequence continues at coordinate 139,817,084 of NC_142081.1, read as the reverse complement.
GAGGTAATAAAACAGAAAGAGAAAATCAGAGCCAGTGAAAGCAGAAAAAGAGCACACAGGTTAGCCCACCACCCTAAGTTAAAGTAACTCTTGTGGCCGAATTTAACTCTGTGCTTCCTGCTGAATACTTTAAAACTTTTATATATTTTATATATATTTTTATATATACTATATTTATATTATATATATGTATATACATATATATACATTGTTGTCTTTAATTTTAAGTAGGTAACAAACACAACTGCCATACAAAATTTAAATTATTGGGAAAAATTAATGGCAAATACATATATTATTTCTTTTTAAAAACATTTTAATAGACTTTATTTTTTAGAGAAATTTTAGGTTCACAGCAAAATCGAGTTGAAGGAACAGAGATTTCCTATATACTCCCCATCCTCACTTGTGCATAGCCTCCCCCATTTTCAACATCCCCCATCAGAGTGGTACCTTTCTTACAACTGATGAGCCAACATTGACACATCATAACCACCTAAAGTCCACAGTTTACATTAGAGTTCACTCTTGGTGTTGCACATTCTAAGCCTTGTGACAAATGTATAATGACATGTAAACATCATTACACTATGACACAAAATAGTTCCACTGTCCTAAAAATCCTTTGTGCTCTGCCCGGTCATCTCCCTCTCTCATTAATCCCTGGCAACTACTCACCTTTTTACTGTTTCCATAGTTTTCTGGCAGCCAATTTTTAAAAAGAAACTTAATAAGTTTTCTTAAAAAAATAGAAGACGGATACAGACAATAGGGTGGTGAAGGCCTGGGGTGGGGTGGGAACTGGGGGGCAGGGGTCAAGGGAGGAAAAAAAGAGGGATATCTGTAACATTCTCAAAAATAAAGATAAAAGAATAAAAAATAAAGAGAAGACATAAAATTTTTTCAGAAGAGACAAATTTATTTCTTGCCCTAAATTGTGTAAGAAACTACTTATTTTATGAGATCCAAGATAGATACATCAGATAACTTATACAACAGTCTTCCAAAAAGTTCAGGAGCAGATCTTACCTAACTTTATCTGTAACAAACTCATAAAAGCTGAAAGTCCAACTCAGTAAGAGAAGACTCTTCTAGGTTCTAAGTTGAGTTCCAAGAGACTAACTTCATCCAAGGTTTATATTTGGGAAATCCAGAGATGCTGATGGATATCACAACCCCTATCTAGAACTGGCTTTAACAAGGATTTTTCTAAGCACTCAAGTTTTGCCTAAAGATCTGGACTTCCATGTTGTTTGAGAGCACATCCATGTTTTAGAGACCAAAAGAGTAGGTTGATATTTTATTATGAAAGGTGAAAAATTTAATTAGCACTTCCCCCACGTGGTAGTGGAATGCAAGAGTATTTTAGGCAACTTTGAATTTGCTCAAATACTTTGATAAAAGCTCAATTGAGAGTAGTGATTCAAACAGCTTGTCAGAGCTGGTTCAGGCATGGATAATGTTAATGTAAATGTTGCCTGACCTCAACATAGAAAAACCTTGGTAGAGAAGTATTTCATTCCCAGCAGTAAAACTTTGCCTTGAGGAAGCAATCAATTCTTGCTGAGCGCTTACTACATGTCCCATGTGCTAGACTAGGCATTTTATACATTACCTAATTTAATTGGATGAGCCATACGTTAAGAATTCCCAATGAATATATTGAGTTGCTGTTTGATGAAAATCATTGACTAAGTAAATTTTGGAGAATGATTTTCAAAGACAATGATTTTTTATTTTTATTTTTTTTAGTAATGTCAATTATATGAAGCTTTCTTTCTGGCAGAAATTAAATACTAAGTTCTCTGGCTTCTTGAGACCATGGCAAGGACAATACTAGGTATTCAATGAAGTAGTCATTTTCCTCTTTGACACACTGGAAAAATGCATTTTGTAAGCTCTCTTGCAGTTCAGTTGGAGCCATATGACTAGGGAGTGGATGCTATAAGTCCCAGGTCTGGTTGCCTTGATCTCACTCCTTTGTCCACATGGCTACATAGCTACATGAGAACTCCAAGAAGACACACAACAGGATGGAAGGAGCCCAGATCCATGAATAGCCAGCTAGTAAAGAATCACTTAGGAGAGCTGTCCAACCTGCATTAAACTGCACTAATGAAAGGCATTTGTATTATGTTAAGCCAAATGTATTAGGGGTGATATGTTAAGGCAGCTGGCTACTGTTACCACTCCTTGTTTTGTAATACAAAAAATTTATTGTCAACATAGAATAATCTTTCTATCTTTATGCATGGAACATAAAAATCTCTTTAAACTCTGTATCAGAGCATTAAAATACAATTTAAAATGTCTGAAAGGTAGGGGACTCTATTTTTTAACTCTTGAAACTGCCTTTGAATTTGTTGGTCAGCCATTGGTGCCTATTTCAGTTCTTCAGGTGATATTAAAATAGAATCAAAGTCCTATCAAGTAAAGTCTTCCATTGTCTTTGGCAGAATTATTTGAAGATGAATGAGAAACACCAACAGCCGTAGTTGTGCCTGAAGCTCACTGGTTTCTCCTGTGTGCTATGTTATCCAAAGTTTTTCAGTTTGTAAAGACAAAGTCAGCATAAAAGCTGAAGGTCAATGTTTTAAATTGGTAATTTTTAAATTATATTTTAACTTTTTCTTATAGGTATGTGTTTATATATTTAAATTACCAATATTTGTAACTACCTTCATGAATACTCTTATTTTTCCCCAATAAATTTTAAATTATTTTTAGTTACATAATCATATCATTTTAGAGAGCTTTACCTCTTGCTTTCAAAAACTCATTTTTGTCTTCTAATTACATCAATTAATATTTCTAGAATATTATAAAACAAAAAGTAGTGATATGGACAATCTCATCTCATTCCTGACATTAATAAGAACTCTCCTAGTGATCACATTATACATTATTTTGGCTTTTAATTTGTGATATACATCTTTATATCTTATTAATAGGTGTGGTTTCTTAAAAAGTCAGGAATCAATAGTACTGATCATAGAGACTACAGCAACCTCAGGTCTCCTTAGGTTTAAGAAAACATTCAGATCATTCAATCTCACAAGGCTATAATGGCTACACATGACACCTATTTACCCAGGAGGATATAGGACAGGGACCAGTTCGCTGGCACTGGCGCATCGAGCGCTCTTCTTCACTGGAGCTCCTCACACAGCAGAACAGCTCAGGGGCAAGGGGAGAACCCTTTACACAGGCGTGAGGCTCACTGCTCTGGCCCAACCACCGCAGGCCCCTCTGGAGCCAGTATCTCTTGTCTCCGCATATGAGAGTCATTGAACTCAGGTTGGCCCATTGCTGTGGTTTGCCATCAGGTATATATTGTTGTCCCTGTGTAAATGCAGTTTACCAATCAAGGGTCCATTTTTACTAGCAACATAGTTCACCAGCCACCTTATCAGGTTGCCAGGGGAACAGAGCTTGAAAGTTAAGATAGGTCACATTCTCATGCAGAAGGGGAAGGGGTTTTGTTAACCCCTTACCCACACAGAGGTTTTCTGTTAACTTGATTGCAGGATTCTTCCAATATATCCCCACATTGCACTTGCTAATCACTTATTTAGAGCTTCTTCGTGGATATTCGTATTGGAGTTGAGCTGTGTATATGTGTGTATGTTGCACATATGAGAAGGCTTTTTTTTTCAGGTTTAGATAGCAATGACCTCTTAGGAATAATTTGTAAGCATTCCTTTTTCAATATTTTAGAAGAATTTAAATAGTATTGAAATGATCTATTCTTTGACAGGATGATATACTCCAATTGTGGTGCAACAAGAGCTGCTGTGTATAGGCTGGAAAGTTAGTATCACTCATGCTATTTTGTAAAATCATAACCTGTGGTCACTTGGAAGGCACAGCATATATCCAGATAAAGTGAATATTGTTGTAAAAAATGAAAATATTGGCTGCTCCTTGTTGCTTTTAGGAAGGTATCTTAAGAAATAAATGAGCTCAGGCAAGAACTGGCTGCTTTGCAAGCAGAAGCAGAAATGAAAGAAAATGAGAATGTCCAGAAACTTCCCTCCCCCCATCCCCCGGGACTGAACATCAATATAGATAAAGGGATCCAAGTCTTGTGGCCAGGATCAGAGTAAGGGTGCTGCCCTCCCAAACAACCCTATTATTTCAGCTAGCCTCAAGGTGGCCTCCATTAAGATGAAAGTAAGGTATAGACACATGGAAGCAAAGAAATAAAGCAGGCTTGAAAACCAGTACCAGAAAAGACTTTGCATTTGGTTATCTGCACACACACACACACACAGAGCGGACTGGAAGCAATTAGATCAAAAGCCTATTAGGGTTTTAAGGATATCTCATAGCCACAGAAACCTTGAGTCTGGCCTGAAAATGTCTGTCTCTGTTAGCTCCTTAAAGCAACACTCAGGACTTTAAATTTGTACCAGCTTAAAAAAGAACTGTAAATGATATACAGCCCCCAGGGAAGGCATATGCCCGAACAGTCACTTCTGATGGGACTATGCAAGATTAATGGGCAAGGTCGTAGAAGCACGGGTGACCTGATCATCCGACCGCGGCGCTTCCTCCGCGGCCTGGGCAGGGAAGCTCCATAATTCTTGCTTAGCTGGAGTCAAAATTGAAGTGAACGAGCAGCTGGGTATTCCTCATTCTTATTTTTTCTTAGTAAGAGTTTTTAAAGCAGAAGTCCTATCCCTGGGCCACCACAGTGTAGGGGAGAGGGGGAGCTTGCTTAAAGGTTAGAGTGACAATGGCTAGGAGAACTTGATAGAGAAGACCCATCTCTCATCCTCTGGCCTGGACATCACCCCCATCCCCACCCCCACTACATTCAGTCTCCACTCAAGGGTCACCTCCCCAGAGGTGACCAAATCACCCCCCCTAAAATCATACCCCATCACTTTCTGGACCTTCTCTTTATACCAATACCCTGTCTTCAAAGCACTTCTGGATTTGTTCCCCCACGGCAATGTGAACTCTTTCAGGGCACAACTTCGCCTTGATCCCAGCTGAATGAAGCACCTGGAAATAGCCCATACATTGCAGGCTCTCCAAAAGTATTTGTGAGAGGAAATATTTGTTGTTTATCTGTGTCATATTGTGACCAGGGATAGATAATTATTTGTGTGAGAGAAATTGGGATTCCTCCTTGCATTACCTGGTATGAAACCCAACCAAAAGCTTGTCCTATTGGAAAAATACAGACACTGGCTGAAAGCAAGTTGTTTTGATTTGGTTCTTTCTCGTTTGTTTTAAGACAGAGAGTGAAATGTCACTGCCATGGGCACCTCACCTCTTTTTTGGAATGATCACTGGGGGTCATAGCTGCAGCATATTAACCAGTTAGAACCTGGAATTCCTTTAGAGTCTCTTCATTCCATGATTCAACAAAAACAGATATAGTTAGCTGCCGCTCACTCAAGGGAGAAGCTGAAGTTCAGCAGGCAGAAGTCAATCAATCTGATTCAATCTATTTAATATTGGCTGATTTTAAGCCTTGTGCCAGGCACTGTGCTGGGCACAAGGGACAGAGGGACAGCTGCCCCTGCCCTCCCACTGGTTATATTAGCATCTTGTGGGAACCCAGGGTGGTAGAGTAGCAATGACAACGGTGCATTAAGAGTTACTCCAGGAAATGCACAGGGTCATAGAAGCATGTGCCATAGGAGGCTCAACCAAGCAAAGAATCCAAGGGCTTCCCTGGTAAGTGTCAGCTAAGCTTGGACCCAAAGGGCAAGTGGAGAGTGTCCAAATGTAGAAGGAAGATGAATGGAGTGCTTTCTAGGCCAAAGAAAATATAAGGAAAAATAAGAGGCATGCAGATGGGGCATTGCCCTTCTGTTCCAGATAGTAGTCCTGTTTTCGCTCACCACTGTTTTTCCTTTCCTTCTATCTCCAGTTTTTAGCCTGTAGGTTAGGCCCTATCCCTAATCATCCGTTTGCTCCGGTTGGGGCTTATTTTGCAAATCCAAGCCAGGAACCAACGAACAAAGAAAATGGCTTAAGGAGTAGCCACTGGAGCCTGGAACCAAGCCCACATTACACTTACAAAAATTTGATTTTCTGCAAAAAAAAAATAAAAATATTTTGACTCCTACATTTTTGGACTTCATCAGAAGGATCTGAAATGGATGACACCAAGCTGTTTGCCTAAAATAATGTCCTAAGCCTGAATTGGCATGGATATTTCCTGAGATTAAAATAGAAAGTTGTTTTGCTAACAGAAAACAACTTGGAAATCGAAGAGTCGTTTAAGTTGAAACCATTATTTTTCATTTTCTCGACGAAAAGTCCTGTTTTTATACACACTCAGAGATCCGGACAGTGAGGTCACTCTGCCACAGAACTTTCCATTAAAAACCTGAAGTTGAGAAACCTCTAAAAGAAAATAGAGTTGGGGAGAGACGTTTGTAATGTACCAAACCCATTCAATGCATGTTTATGAGCGCTTACCGCTCGCCGGGCACTCTGCTATGCACTCATCAAAGAAACGTGTCCTTGCAGAGTTTGCATGCTAGCAGAAAGAAAACCTACAAAGAAGAAATAAGCAAACTTAATAGGAAACTATAGGCTTAGTGGTGGTGGTGGCGGGGGGCAAAGTGGAACAGGCAGGGGTCATGAGGAGGGGCCATGTTGCAATTTTAAAATGGATGGTCCAGGGTGGTCTCCTCAAGGAGGTGACATTTGAGCAAAGACGGAACGAAGTGAACATGTGAGCCAGGCAGACGTCTGTGTCCAGAGAGAAGCAGCAGTCGGGTCAACGGCCTTAAGGCAGGGACATGCCTGGAATGCTCTAGAAAGGCAAGGGTTAGGAGAGGAGAGATTGGGTCTGAGAGGTGTGGGGGATGGCAGGTCACTGCCCTGGGGACGCTTTCCAGGTAGGGTTTGGGAAGAGGGGTGACTCTATTGGACTGAGACTCTAAATGTGCATCTTAGGGTAATCAGGGCGTGTTTTCACTGGAGCACAGTCCACAACAGAGCAAGGATCGACTGGAAAGGTTCTCGGTGATCTCCGCGGCACGGGCGCCGCAGGACGGCTGGGCGGCACCAGCCCCGCGCCTCCGCCCCGGCGGGCAAGGCACGGGCCCTGGGGGCGCAGAGTCGCCGTCCTTCCACTGTGCCCCGAGTTAAGCTGGCAGAGAGAGAAAGTCTGCACGTTTCTTCTTCAACACTCGACTGGAGAGCCAGACCTTTCTTTCGGTTGGTTACGAAATGAAAAGCACGGCTTTGCCAACTCTGTGGGAGAAGCAAACTCCCGGAGTTTGCTGATTTGTCCAAGTCCTAACGCGGTTTCACCAAACGCAGCGCTCTGGGCTCCGCGGCTTCTGCGCCTTCGGGTGACCGCGGCAGCTCGCCCGGGGCCACCACCTGTTCGGGCGGCGCGCGCGTCCCCTCCCGGGCCCCTTCCCCCGCGGCTCCCCCTCCCCCGGCCGCGCGCCCCGCTTCCCCCGGCCTGCGCGCGTGCGGCGTTCCTCCCGGCCTGGCGCTCGCCCCGCTTGGCCGGCCCCCAGGAGACTGTGCCTTCCCGGGCGCCCCCGCCCGGAGCTTCCCGCGGCGGGCCAGCCGCCCTCACCCCTCGCCCGGGGCCCCGAGGGCGGCGAGCGGAGCGCACGCGCGCCCCCCGCCCCTCCCCGCCCCTCCCCGCCCGCGGCGCGGTTCCCCTGCAGCGCCTCCCTCGCGGGGAGGGCGGGAGCCAGAGGGGCTCGGGCGCCGCGCCGCAGACCTGCTCCGGCCGCGCGCGCCGCTCCGCTCCGCTCCGCTCCGAGGTGGCAGCAGCCGGGCGGAGGCGAGCAGGCGAGCAGGCGAGCGCGCCTTCCCCGGCGCCGAGCCCCCGGCCCGTTCCGCGCGCCGCCCGACATGGGTTTCTTCCTGGCGCTGGTGCTCGGCTCGTCTCTCTGCCTGCCCGCGGCCGCCGAGTTCGACGGCAGGTGAGTTGGCCCCGGGGCGACCTCTTCCCCGCCTTCTTTCCCACGCTCATCTCCTACAGCCCTGGGGTCCCCTCTCCCCGCGCGGTGCTGCGGGCGCAGAGGTGTCTGTCTGTCTGTCCAGAAGCTGGGCCAGCGCATCGCCCCGGCGAGGGGAGAGCCGTCGAGCCGCACCCCGCTCCCCCGGCGGATCGGGCAGTGGCTGCGGGCTCGGGGGTTCGGGCTGGGGGTGAACGGGGGCTCGAGCCCCGCGTCTCGCCCCGGGGGGCGCGGGTCAGGCGCTGAGGGGAGGCGACTCGCTGGACACCTCGGGGCCGGGAATCTCTCGCTCTTGGTTTAGACGGACGGCTCTGCAGGGGGACACGTCCCGGCGGCCAGGGCCGAGTCCGGGCTGGGGGCTGTCAGGGCCGCTCCCACCCGGGGCTGCGGGGAGGGGGCCTTCCCGGGGGGACCCGTTTGCCTTTCCACTTGGTTTTCTACAAGCACTCACAGTAAGGACGGAGGTGAGGGCACGCTCCGCGCGCGCGTGTGTGTGTGTGTGTGTGTGTGTTCCCGCTCCCGCTCCCGCACGCGCACACACACGCAGCCCTGAGACCTGCGGCGAGCCCGACGCGGACGTGCTCTGACAGGTCCCAGCCTCCAGACTCCGTCTCCGCTGTCACTCCGCCCTTGCTGCCCGCAGCCTCTGCCCCGCAGCCTCTGCCCCGCGGCCGCAGGGTGCGCTCCGCGAGTGTGCGTGTGCGTGTGCGTGCGTGTGTGTCTGGAGGGCTTGCTCGGTTGCCCCACCTCCGCGCGCGGACGCCGCAGACTCGCCCCGAGCGAGCGCACGTCGCTGCTGCTCCCGCAGACACCCGGCTGGAGCGGCCGGGAGAGACCTCACCTGGGCCAGGCCGCCGCCCAGCCGCCGTCTTTCAGCGACCCCCCCCCCCCCCCCCCCGTGACCTCCGGGCGCAGCCCCGAGGACGGCCGCACCTGCTGCTCCCGCGGCCTCGGGACGAATCAGTTCCAGGATTGATCGGCCGTCTTGCACCTGGAGGGGAACGGAAGGGCGCCCAGTGGAGCACAGCCGTTTGTGCACCACCTGGTCCGAGGAAATAGAAAGCTGGGGGTGATTTTGTATTTTGGGCTTGAGGCATGGGCGGGGGTGAGGGAATGAAGGGAAAGAAAAGACTAATAAAGAATGAAGGTAGCGGCCCAGAGGCTATTTTATTAGTTTTAAAGGAGCTCTTTGGCCACATTCGGGTATGTTGTGCGTTTCGTGCACACACATTTGCCACAAGAAGTGCATCGCGTGATTAAGGGTAAGATTATAATGTAGTTTTAGAAGATGTCTGAAACAGCCAGTGAAAATAGGGAGCCTCTGGGGGCGGGGGAGAGGCATTTAAAAAGTGTCTAAACAAGGAAACAATTCACCAAATAAGGTGCCCAAGTGGAATCCGGTGGCTAAATCAGTGTCCTGAAATCGAATACTTTCTTCAGCCGGTATTTACACTAGCGAGGAAGATCCCATGAATTGTTGATGCAGGAAAGTTTCAAACCACAAGAACACTTGAGATGTTAGCTGCACTTGAAACTCTCTTGGTTTTATTTAGATTTATTTTTTCAGTACATTTTTTTTTTCTGGTAACTTTTTCTGCCAAGAGTCATATCTTGAAAAGAGTTGTGTTTCACTGGATTTTGAGGAACCTCCCTCCCTCTTTCTGCCCCTTCCCACATCTACCTTTTATATGAAGCAGACATTTTTTCCCTTCCACTTTGACATGTCTTGATACGTCTCAGTTTATGATGACTCAGTCAAGACCGCCCCCCCCCCCCCCATAGGTGTAGGTCTTTGTGGCATCTGCTTTATTTCAAGCTTCAGAAACCACCCTGTGAGTGGCAGCCTTGAGAAGTCTTGGTTTTCGCTGGTGCTATTTCCATTTAAGAAAGGATCTTCCCCTCCCTTCTCCCCCCTGCTCTTGTGTGTGTTGTGTGTGTTTAACTGTCTGAAATTTGAAATTAGATCATAGCAGAGCTAATACCCTGAAGGTGTTTTATCCTTAAATTCCTGCAGGCATGAGGGAGTTTGTAGAAAATTGTTGGGTGTGATATGATGTGTTTTTCCTAAAATAATAACAGAAAGGAAATTATTTTTAATTTCAAAAGTGCCTTTATTTATTTTGAATCTTTTTGTTTGATAGGTGGCCCAGACAAATAGTGTCTTCAATCGGCCTGTGTCGTTATGGTGGGAGGATTGACTGCTGCTGGGGCTGGGCCCGCCAGTCCTGGGGACAGTGTCAGCGTGAGTATCATCACCTGGGGACTTCAGGTCCCAGGGAGGGGCGGGCTCTCCACCTTCATTCAGACCTTCACCCTGCACACCAATGGGGCTCATTACAAACAAGGCTTGGTGGTATGGCTCAGGTCGTGTCCGGGCTCTGCCTCTTTCCAACCTGAGCCACCTGTAGTAAGGAGCCGGTTCTGTTATTCACGGGACGCTCATTTAACATTTGTCCCTAGTACCTCCAGCTTCTGTTTTCTCCTCAGGCTCACTCTTTTTCTTTGCTCCAGGCTCTGAGATGGGGGTGAGATAATGAGTCTAGACTCTATTTACACTAAATAAACTCTGAACCTTATAGAACATATAAAATCCTTACCATAGCTGTTGGGTAAAGAGGCCTATTTGTAAATATTTTTCTAAAGTGAGGTTGTACTGACTGTGTTCTAAATGGACCACCCAGTATAATCAAATAACAGCACCTCTGAGAAAAGCATCATTTTTAAGGTCTATAAGTAATCGTGTAATAAGTGTCAAGTCAGAACGCTGATTTTTACCTTTTCCGTGATCACAAATGGATATTTTTATGGTAGAAATCAAAGCTACATCACAGAAGTTTGATAAATTTGTTTCCAGAACTGCATCTGGATCTCAAAATATGTCTCACTCCCCCTATCAACCCCCCACCCCCCAACCACCAAATAAATAAGAAAGTTTCAGAAGCATCTTTAGAGTACTAGGTTGCTAGGTCTGTTGAGATGATGGGAATGAAGTGGGTTCTGTACATCCCAGTGTTTTACTGCTAATAAGAAAGGGGCTTAGAGGAATAGAGAAGGGTAGTTAAGAAGGCTGGAGCTAGAAGGGGAGGGGCCTGCTTTAGAGTTGTGTTGGTAGTGCGAGAAATGGAGTAAATTTAAGTTCAGAAACGTTAGGTGTTCCCTCAGCTATTTCAGTCTTTGAAAATTGCACATGATGTCTATCTTGAATTTTCTGAAGGAGGGAAGAGAGACAGTCACAGGTTGATTCTGTAATTGCACACACAGGCTGACATCTCTGGTTAGGGATGGAAAGGTGACCGGGACTGATGTTTGTCTACCTGCTATCTGCAAGCCACTGGGCCAGAGTTTTAGCACAGCTGGGCCATTGCATTCCATTATAAAGGGAGACGGTGGTAACTCCAGTTTCCAGTAAATGAAAGAACTAGGCAAAACTGTTGTGTCCCCCCCCCCCCCCCCCCCCCGCTGGTTAGTCTCTTCAACATTTTTTTAAGGGAAGATGGTCACAAAGAAGAATGGTAGCTGGTGGAATAGAGTGTTCTGCCAGTTTTACCTCAGTGAGAAGTATTTGCACAGCTAGAGGCCACAGGTGTGGAATTTGAAGAGCAATCAGGCTTTGAAAATCAAAGGAGGAAGAGAGGACCCTTTTCTTGGCCCAACACGCGCACTTTTCCCAAATGAAAAATGAGTAGTTTCTTTGCAGGAATGGAGATCATTTCCTCCTTTTTTGCTGCCTTAATTTGAAGGACACTCCCAAAGGAAATGTTGAAGTGCTTTGGGGTGCGCACAGCCCCCCAGTCCCACCCAGGACAAGGCATGCTGCCCGAAAGCCCTGAGCATGGTGGAGCTCACCTTCCCTGAAGGCGGAGTGTCAGAGCAGTGGGCAGAGCTGGGGGCGTACGCAGCTCTCGGCCAGATGTGCTAAAAGAATTCTGAGGAGAAAACTCTATCTCTCAGAGGTATTCCCCAGAAAGTACCTTGAGGAGCTTGTTCTCTGTCTCTTTGCCATGTAGTTAAATTTTCTGTAGTATACTCCAGTTTGATGATTCTGAATTTAAATGAGCATAAAGGCCTTTCAAAGTTTCAGTGGCATTACAAAATTTAAACCTGTTAAGAATCCCTTTTTGCACAGTAGCTTTCCCAGCAAATACAGGGTGCTATTTTATTATTTTCTATACCTTCATTTTGCTTCCGAAAGACTGAAAGTGGTAAAATGCAGCATTTGGTAGTATTTATCTTTTCCCTCTGGTGATTCCTCAAGAATATGAGAAAGCTGCAACATGGCATGACTTAATTATTGAAATGGTAATGTTATAAAAATGTGTAAGATGATCCTGCACAAACCACAGTTCATCTTAATTTAGATTTGGTGAAAGTTTGAGAGGCAGAATAATAAAGGAAAACATGGACTCTGGAGCATTACTGCCTGGGTTCCAATGACTTCTATCTCTTACAAACTGTGCGACCTTGAGCAAGTCACTTGATCTCTCGGTGCTTTTTTCTCTTCGTCTCTAAAATGGATCTGAAATAGTACAGTACCTCATAGGTGCACCTCATAGGTATAACCATAATGAGGCTTAAGTAATTTAGCATTTGTAAAGCACTTAAAACTACTGCTAGCACAGAGTAAATACTTCATATGTGTTGGTGAAATTAAAGAAGCCTAAAGGAATACTGCTGTTGAAACAGTGTTGTGGAATGGGATGTACCCGTGCTAGCAGATTCTTTGTTCTCGAGGCATGATATAAGTAGTTTGCATTTATACTGCCAGAATAAAAAGTGGTTCCAAGATTCTCTGTTGCAATAAAATAAAATGCCTTTAAATTACAAAGGGCCAGATGGATCTTTACCATTAATGTTATTAGATGGCGAAGTTGTAAAAATGAGTTCAATGGTGAATGTTTCCTTGTGTGTGTTTTACTTTTCCAGAATCTCAGATGGTCCAAATGTCACTTGTCAGTTTAGGGAACCCACTGTCTTTGTTTTGTTATAAACAGGGATAGAGGAATGCAGGGGTGGGAGGTCAGCTCAACTTGGGAAGAACTACCCCCTAAGAGGCTTGTTAGGGACAAATGGAAAACTCTGATTAGTTTTTAAAGCAAATCTTTGTGAAATGAAAACCTTTGTCATATCTATTCAAGGAAAATGCCTTGCTGTTCTTTATTAGTTACACCTGGTAATGAATTACCTATAAACATTCCAAAGAGCTTCTGGGAAATTTAACGTGAAAGATGTCTCTGCCTTTCTGACCCTTAGGTAGGCTTAGTATTCTTTCTCAGAAGGAGCATGCTCCCTTCCTTTTCAAAGGTCCCTGACTCTCTTTTTTCTGAATGATTCACTTTGGATTTTCCCTCAAATCAGCACAGCAAAACAAAAGGCAGCTACTCCCACCTATACCCAGAACCCCCCAATTTATCCTTAGAAGATGTGTCTGTTAGCTGGGGAGGCCCCCCCCTCATACTGAGTATTTATCAGATCTCATACCCTAGTGCACAGACCCTGTGGCCCTTGTTTATTTCACTTGGTTGAGCATATGAGAGACATTTTCACTCAATATTTATGGGGTCAAATATATGTATTTACAAAAAACATACTGCGTTTTATTTCCGTTTGCTACCCAGTTTCCACTGACTTGTTTGTCGGGGCCCACAGCACTGCAGGGCATTAGCGTCGCTCAGCCTCCGCGCTTGGCTCACAATGTCTAGCCACAAAGCCACATTTAGCCAGACTTCCCATCCTTCCCTCTGGGACTGAGGATGGAAGGATCAGAGATGCTACCCAGACAGACATAGGAGCTGTCCTCCTGCTTCCTGCCGGTGCCACCCAACACCCCATCCCAGCCTTCCCGCCAGCCGGGAAAGCACGGCCTGTTCCAGAAATAGGCAGGTTGTGTTTTCATAGTTCTTTCAGGGGTCATGTTCTTGCCTTCTTTCTGTCCTTGGATTCTTTGTTTTGTGTTTTTGACTCATAAACAGATCTCTACATGTTGAGAATGAAAATTTTGTTTTTTTAATTGTCTTGGACTTTATTTACTGTTGATGTGGCTGTTTATTGTAAAGTGGAATTTTCTTAATATGCTAATAACACTGACACACTGATGGTTACTTATTTACAGCACACAGCACCTCCTTGCTCAGACTGTCAAAATATTTGTGTCCTGCTCTGTAATTATTTGATTCCTTAACTTTTCCATTATATTAATGGCACACTTTATTTTAATTATTTTAACAATTTCTCTTCTCCTACCAAGTGGAGAACTCTGTAATAAGGATGTCTCAGGGTTTGTATATTTTATTCTAAAAAGCTGTGTATACCTTGGAAGCAATTCTTAACTAACAGCATTAGAGAAATGGGGACATCTGAGTCCAGCCCTGGCTTTTATACCTGATTAGCTGCTTAACATTTCTCAGCTGCAGTTTTCTTATTTTACAAGGGAATTTCTAAGCTTCCATAATGTAGAAAAGAGTATATAGGCTCTAGATTCGGTGTTTCTATATGGTTGTCTGTCTAGTTGGAGATTTGGCTGTTTATGTGGTTATGACAATAGCATAGTGTTTCTTTTGAAAGTGCTTTACAGAGGAGTGAAGAAAAACTCGAAATACAACTGGTTCCAGGTTTCAACTAAGCTATTCAGTTTCTGAGTTCTTTGGCTGTCAGCGAGCAGTTTGTGGTTTCTGAAGGAAATTATGTGAATTGGGTGGTTTTGCATCACTTTTACTTAGCACCAGGCAAAATGCAGATGTTTTATGTTTCTCTTGAGATTTTGGGAAGATATAAAACCTACACCTAGAGTTTGGCTTTGCTTTGTTAGCTTTAAATCTCATTTTCTCCTACCTCTCCCTGAAGCTAATAAAGGCTACAACTGTACAATGGCCATGTAAAGTGAAATTTTTGGATTCTTATCAACTTTAGATAAACTTATAAGTTAGTTCAAAATAGGGACTGAGGAACATTCATTCATTCTGAAGCTATTTTGGAGTTGTCATGTAATTTTAGTTGGATGATCTATATTACTTACTGGCTAGTGATTGTGGATCACTGGAAAGAATGATGAATAATTGAATTCTTTCTATATTTCCAATGAAAAGGTTATTAGTTTAAAGCAAAGAATTTTGATTTAGAAAACGAAGTGTTTAAATTTCATGTTTAATTTCTTACTTGTATCTAGGCTCAGAAACTCAGCCTTGTCAATGGAACATGATTTATTAATTTTTGCTTCCAACATTGGCCATTGATTTCTACCCCTAGTCACAAAGTTATATAGATTATACCATTGATTATTTAGATTTTGAACATTTTCTTTAACATAATTTGAAATGTTGGAATCAGCTTTGAAGGCTACACATAGTGTTCCCCATCAAAGAGTTTATTTCTAGTGAGTTGCTTTCTATTTGTAGTTAACAACTGTGAACTATGGCAGCCTCCACTGAATGTGAATCAGCATTTTATAGAAGAAGCTTTTTTATACCTGTACAATCAGATGGAATCCAGGAGTAACTGGGAGTCTCAAGGTGGGTTGTGTTTCCTAGAGCCATGTTGAAGACGGCCAGGGGTCCCGGGGCCACCTTAACGCAGCTGAGCAGGCTTCACTGCCTTAGTCAGCTTTCCCTCTAGTTTTGGGGTGAGAATGTAGAACCCCCCTGGGGTTTTTTTGAGGTTGGAATAAAAGCAAGGCTGAAAACGATCATGTAACTATTTTCAGCACTAAACCCGAATCTCCCAACTCCTCAGGAAGTGAAGTATGGGTTTTGTTTTTCATTCAATTCAAGTTCAGTAATTCTTTTTCCCCCAGTTTTATTGAAATATAATTGACATACAGCACTGTATAAGTTTAAGGTGTATATTACAATGACATGACTTACATATATCCACAGTAAGTTAACATCCATCATCTCACATAGCAGATATAAAAGAATAAAGAAAAAAGTATATTTTTTCTTGTGATGAGAACTCTTAGAATCTACTCTCTTAACATCTTTAATATATATAGCACACAGCTGTGTTAATTACAGTCACCATGCTGTAGTCCCATTCCTACTATTTATTTATAACTGGGAGGCACCTTTTGACCACCTTCCTCCAATTCCTCCTGCCCCCACTGAACCATCCGGTAAGGAAGTGAGGATTTTGATTAAGAATTTTCAAACACCACTTTCTGAGAGAAAGCTATTTAAGAACAACATGCACTTTGGGTGACTTCAAGTGGTCTTGGAATTCAAATTCCAAACGAAAGTCAGTGCTGAAGAAGTTTGACCTTTTTGAACAGGTAGTTTTAGAGCATGTGTAGTCTTGAAAGTTAAGTTTCACAGAAATTACTTTGTTCCTTCATTCTTTGCCCCCATTAGAACTGACCTTTATATAATACTATTAAGATCTATTAATTTCCTAAGATCACCTCATAAAGTTAATCTGGGCAGGTCTTAACCTTTATGGATTAGAAATTTTAGTACTTCCCAAGCTGGGAGGTCAGGCCAAGTAAAGGGAACCACTCTAGTCGCTGCAGGTTCAGCTGCTGGATTTGCCCTCAAACACCCGCCACAGGGGGATGCTGCTTGAAAGTGCACACCTACGTCCACACTCGGGGCAAGGGGGCGCTTCTGGCCCCAGAAACAACACTGGGTTTTCTACTTGGAAACCTTCTGATAAGCTTTGAAAAGTATTGGTGTACTTCCCCCTCCCCCCCTTTTTCATTATAGCAAGTGTAATATGCATTTTTGTACTGTGCTTTTTTTTTTTTTTTTCGAATATATCTATTGATTTCAGGGAGAGGGAGAGAGACAGAGAAACATCAATGATGAGAGAGTCATTGATCGGCTGCCTCCTGCACGCCCCCGACTGGAGATGGAGTTGGCAACCCGGGCATGTGCCCTGACCAGGAGTCGAACCTCAATTTCCTGGATCCTAGGTCGATGCTCAACCGCTGAGCCACGCCCGACTGGGCTGTATGGTGCTTTTTAACTGTTGAGTTCATGTGTTATATGTGTTTTTCTTTTCTTTTTTTCCACTTTTTAGTTTTATTTTTCAATTACAGTTTACATTCTGAATTATTTTGTATTAGTTTCGGGTGTACAGCATGGTGGTTAGACAATCATATACTTTACAAAGTGGCCCCTTCGATATTTCAAGTATTCGTCTGGCACCATACATAGTTATTACTATATTATTGACTGTGTTCCCTATGCTGTACGTTATATCCTGTGACTGTTTTGTAACTGCCAGTCTGCACTTCCTAATTATTCCCGCTTTTTCACCCAGTCGCCCAAACCTCCTCCCCTCTGGCAGCCATCAGTCTGTTCTCTGTATCTATGAGTCTGTTTCTATTTTGTTTGTTTATTTTGTTCTTTAGATTCCACATATAAGTGAAATTATATAATACTTGTCTTTCTCTGGTTGAGTTATTTCACTGAGCCTAATATCCTCTAGGTCCATTTATGCTGTCACAAATGGTAAGATTTCAACTTTTTTTATGGCCACATAATATTCCTATGTGTGTGTACATATATATATATGTACACACACATACATACACATATATACCGCATAATATTCCACTATATATACACACACATATAAATAAATAAATAAATATGCACCACAGCTTGTTTTTTCCTTCAAAGATTTTTTTTTTAAATTGAATTTTAGAGACAGAGGAAGGGAGAGGGGGGAGAGAGAGAAACATCGATGGGAGAGCAACCCATCAATGGACTGCCTCCTGCATGCCCCCCATGGGGGATCCAGCCCGCAACCCAGTCATGTGCCCTGACAAGGAATGGAACCAGTAACCCCTTGGTGCCTGGGATGATACCCAACCAACTGAGCCACACCAGCCAGAGCTACCACAGCCTTTTTATCCATTCGTTTATTGATATATGCATTTTGAGTCATTGAATCTACTGCATGTATTTATTTATTTATTTATTTATTTATTTATTTATTTATAAATATATATATCTTTATTGATTTCAGAGAGAGGAAAGGAGAGGGAGAGAGAGAGAAACATCAATGATGAGAGTGTCATCATTGATTGGCTGGCTGCCTCCTGCACGCCCCCGACTGGGGATCGAGCCCGCAACCCGGGCATGTGCCCTGACCAGGAATTGAACCCCGATCACCTGGATCCTAGGTCGACGCTCAACCGCTGAGCCACACCCGGCCGGGCCAACTGCATGTTTTTAAAGTGATAATCCAGGAATGGTGAATGATTTCACCCAGCATCTTCAGTGAGTAATGGAGGAGACTCATCACAGGGCTGGGCCTTCATCATGGGGGAGATAAAAAGGGAAGGAGAGAAGGGTTCTGATGGCCTAGTTCTCATTACTCACCCCTCCTCCCCGCCACCCTCCCCTCCAACTATGCATAGATACTTTTGCCCCTTTCCTACCAGTTTTGTGCAGGGTTTTTTCATCAATTTTTAAAATATTTATTTTTAAGAGAAAATGCATTCATGTCCTCAAATACTCCTCCTCAAAGCAATGGGTATTATCAAGTTTTGTGTACCTTTTAGAAATATTTTATATACTTATGGGCAATTTCCTTATATATCTCTCCCCCACCTCTTCTATACAAATAAAAGCATACTATATATACATCATTCTGTACCTTGCTTGTTTTTTCTAACTATACATTTTGAAAGCCCTTCTTTATCACCAGCACTGCTCACTTTTTTATGGATTCGTCGTAGTTCATCTTATGTCTATACCCTAATTTATTAACCAGTTTCTTATTGACGGACATTTATGTTGAATCTAATATTTTACTAATACAGAGAAACTCTAAAATAACCAACTTTGAACATACATCGAGAAAACATTGTTTTGCATGTGTTCTAGTATTTCTGCGAGATCACTTTTTCTGTGTGGTCAAATGCCATGGATTTGTAACTTCAACCAGTTGGCCGATGGTTTCTTACCTGGTAGTAAGAAATGGGAAAGACTGGATTACCGTGCTGACATCAGGCTCTGGCAATCCTATATCCAGGACCTAATTTGTTGCTTGATTCTAGGATGCTCTAGTCTCTACTCTTTCCTCCAAACCTCTCTGACAAGTTAGTGAAGGACCCTCTACCCTATTTTTTATGTTTCCTGTTGGACCAGAGGAAACTGGCTGATATTGGGAGGATGGGGTGACGTTTGTCCAGTTGCCAGGATTTCCACCTGGTTTCTTGCCTATCAGTTTTGTGTTTTTTATGGATGTGAGTTTCTTTTTATTTTTAAGAGAGACTCACAAATGCTTTTAGGAGTTGCTTAAGTCATTGACTTTTTATTCTCTTTATAGGCCAGCCATAATTTTTATGTCTATGTAAATGGTATTTGCTTTTTTCCTAGACGTATGATCCATTAGGGAGGATTATGTAGAATTTTGATATCTGAATAAAGTCTTTTGGGGACACCTGTTAGGATAAAAAGATTTTTAGCAAATATTAAAATATTTTTGTACTAAAATACTTTTAAAAAGTGACTTTAAAACTCTAGGGGCATACCTTTTCCATTAGCTATTCTAATCCTTCTCCCAATTACATATTAAATTGTCTAATTAAAACAAAACAAGAAACACATGCATATGTAAAAAATTAAAAAGACTCAGGTTGAGAGAGAGAAAAGGCAGTGAAGGTAAGTCTTTCTGACTTCCCAATTTTTCTGACACCTAGTTCCAACCCCCAGGAATTATTTCCTATTGATCTTTACAGAGATTTCTAAGCATTTTAAAAATTTTCCTTGTTCGTAAAATACTAGCATAAAGTGAGAATTGTTCTATATCTTCTATTTTATATAATATTACATTTTGGAGGCTAGTCCTTATCAGTTCATGTAAATCTGACTCATTCTTTGAAATGGCTGCACAGTATACCATAATTAATATTAAAAAACCCCATTTATACACATTTAGGTGGTTTTCAATATTTCGTTTTTATGAAATACGCTGCAGTGAATATCTCTGCAGATTCATCATCACTGTTCTATACATTTAGATGTGGGAGATTTCTAGAGACATTCTATTTGTACATAAGTACAGTAATTAAAGACCTCTTGTTTTATTTTTATACATTTTCATATGTAAAATATGCAACTTAAAGGAGATTACATCATTGGCCATATTACAAAGTAGAAACCTTCTGTTGAGCCACTTTCAATTTTTGATTTCTTAGAAAATACCTTAAAAGATAAAATAGAATTGATTTCTTTGAATTTATGTCTTCCCTTGTGTCGGGAAGGATGTGAGGTGTCTTCCAGGAAAGCGTGCAATAAACTAGGAAAATAGAATCAACAAGGTCTAGAGCGAGAACAAAGAAAGGACAGAATAAAAGGTGAGATGTTGGGAAGAGAGTTATTAAAGTGCAGATGTATATGCCATAGGATCCTACATATGTTTTGTAATTTGGCTCTTCACTTCTGGTAGCCAGAGGGTAAATAAAGGGAAGTGTTATCACTCATATAATTCATGTTGTTCGTAGGGATAAAGCAGACCATTTACTTGGGGAAATTATGGCTTTTCCCAATATGGTTTTCAAAGAAGGCTTTTATGTAGGTCCTTCATAGGGTGGGAGCGAATGACGGAGTGGAAGGGGACAGTGACATTTCTACCATGAAGCCAGCCAGTGTTGGTTTTTAAAGCTGTTTCGTAGAAGATGCTCCAACCTTAGGGGGGGGCCCTTACTCTAAAAGTGCATGGAATGCTCTTATATGCTGTGTAAGAAGCATTATCTATGCTCGTAGCTTTCCGATGCCTCAGGTGGATCCAGCTCCAGAATATCTGGCTGTGCTGGGTAAACTGTTTAGGGCTTTATGGACAATTCTGGTTTAGACAAGACGGTTTCAAGTTAGGATCTCTAACAACGTCCTGAAGTTTGCTGTATTGTTAATGAAAGGCCAGTCCATATACTTTTGCTTTAGTTTTAGTTCATATATTTTAAAAATCAGTTGTCATCAGTCAGTTGATGGAGTTGGTACATAGAGGCATCCTGAATGGAGTCCAGAGAGGTGTCTCCTAGGATCCAGTGTGAGGTTCTGCAAAGAAATCAGTGGGAAATTTTTTTATATCAGTTTTACATGAGCTATTATTTTTGTATTCATTGGACATCTATATATTAGATCATGATCATTTTGCTATGTTCTTATTTCCATGAAAATTATAGCTTGGGGTAAGAGGTGAGGCACAAACATTTCTTTTAGGCATCATTTATCCTACATATACTGTTATGTGGAATAAGAGCCAGTTAACCCAGGAACAACAAAATCTTGGCAGTGCTCATTTCCCCAAAGCTCCTGATTGTTACAGATATGCACAGGAGCCAACAGGACCCCCTTAGTTGTTACGCTAGTTCACCTGGATCTCATGGAGGGCTGCTCTAAATAAGCCACTTAGGCCTGAAGAGAGTCAAAAGCAGAGCCTTTGATAAGTACTCATGTCCCCTTCCACACCCAAACTTAACTCTTCTTCACTGGACTGTGAGGAAGGGCTGATTTCCACCCACTCCTGAAGACCCAGGGACACAGGAACCTGAAACTCTGATGCACACATGCCCTAGATCAGCACCAACCAAGAATCTAACCTGTCCAAGAATTTTTAACCTTATCAATCTGGAAAGGAAATGAAGATTTTACATTGGCAGGGCCAACATCTTTCCCTTCTTCATGGGAACCAAGAAATGATCAGTTCTCGAAGACATAGCCAACATAATTTGGCTTGAAAAAATTTCAAAGTGATATTAATCACTGAGCACAACCATAGAAAATACCGATAGCAGAGGCCTGATGTGATTGACAGGGCATCCCTGGGACCTGACCAGGGCAAATTAGTTGCAAAAGGTACACCGATTTACTGACAAATTGGTGTGTTATAGGACAGAGTTTCATTAAGTAATATCAAATATAAAGAAATTTTTCATTTTAATGCACTAAAGCCTTTTTTTTAAGTTTGCTGATTTCATCATTTAATTACTACTGGTGCATAATTAAAGAGAGAATTAGGGTCATAATAGGATTCCTAATAAAATTCCTAATAAAGCCAGCATACAGGAGTACACTAAAACCTAGATTATGTGTTGGTATGTGTTATAAAATAGTGACAAATATCTCTATGTTCATTCCATGTTCTTTCTTAGATTCTCTCAAGAATTTTAGTTTTAACTTAGTCTGATGAAACAATGTTAAGTCAACTTGTTTTTCTTAACTCTCATGGAAGGAAAAAGATCTGCATAATCAGAACGGTTTCTTAGCTATAGAATATGGTACTTTAATTTGAGAAGAAACAGGTTTTTTCCTAGTTATATGTAATTAGAAGTCCTCATTTCCTGATGTACATTAACTTAAGGCTGGAGACAGCCTTGGTAGGTGCTAGATGTCGAGGGAGAGCCAGTTTTCGATTAAGCTTTTGCTGTAGGTGATTTCCATGTGGATAATGAAGAGTCAATTAAATTTTAATACTGACCACCTCATTTGGTCAATTTCTCTTTAACTGTTCTGTAGATCAGCGATTTTCCACCGGTGAGCCACAAGAATTCTGAAAACATGCAATGCCTAGCTATTTAGTCAGGGGCACTGACCTCTTTTCCCTTAGATTGTCAAATTAAAAAATAACAACAGCCAACACAATAGCTGTCTGGTGTGAATGAATCAAAATTATACCTATTTTTTGTCAGATCGGCAAAAAATATATTTTTCGGTGTACCTCAGAATTTTAGTAATTAGCCTATGTGCCATGAGAGGGAAAGGTTGAAAGTTGCTGCTGTAGATGAATGATAGAAATTCTTCAAACCAACATTGTTTTCCTATTATAACATCAGATCACAAGGTTAGGGTTGCCTTTTGCAGATATTACTGACTTACTCTGAAATATTAGGAAATATGTCATCACAGTTTAAATTTATGCTAATATACACAAAGGAAGGAAAAATTAGGTATTTCTGGATTTAGGCCTACTTTGCCAAAAACAATGTTGTTTTTCAAAATCTTTGGCCTTGTTTTCATAAATCAGAGTTCTCAAACTCAGTGTCTATGAAAGATCCCTAAATGGTCAAAGGTGCGTGTTGCTAAATTTACAGAAACTAACTTTATGGATAAACTTTTCAAATATAAGCTTCCTGGCACTCAAAATATATTTTAAACCTCGGTACATCCTATTTTACTTCAGTGCTAAGATTTTGTAGGTACTTGGTAATTATCTGCCTTATGCTTGCATTCCAACAAATAGCAAATAATAGAAAAACACAAATTGCAGCTCATGCTTAGTTGGATTCCTTAATGTATGTGAGTGTTTAGAGTTGACTTTATATTTTATGCACTTACTATGGTAATAGTTTCTACTGGGTAATGGTTCAAGGTCCTTTTACCCTTGGATCGAATTTTAAAATCATCGGTGAATCAAAAGGTTCATTGTATCTTGAAGTCTATATATGGCCAAGAATTAAGACATTTTCATGTGTAGTTTCATTTCTTAAATAAGGCAGAATTGTTTTTGAAACAATTAAATTGAAGGAAGAAAACATAAATTTATGAAGAAATAATTTCTAGATTTGTTAAATGTTCTCTTTTCTGATCTTGTATTAAAGTCTGATGATTTCTATAGCTTTAATACTTATAAAGTAGTGGACTAAAAGTTGGGATCATTCAAATTCTTACTTAAATTGCTATTTATAGGATCTGTTGTCCTGGATATTGATGTTATAAATATACAGAGCTGAATAGTTGCCTATGAATAGCATTTGCCATTTTTTTCACTGTCATTCACTTTATTATTATTATTATTATTTTTTATTGTTGACACTGTTACAGATGTCCAGCACCCCCTCCCCCCTTTTTCCCCCTTCATCCAGTGGCCCCCTGGCCTTCACCACGTTGTTGTCTGTGTCTGTGGGCTATGCGTACATGTTCTTTGGCTAAATTTTTCCAGTCCCCCCCCACACCCTCCCTTCTGAGATCTGTCAGCCTGCTCCATGTATCCATGCCTCTGGTCCTATTTTGTTCATCAATTTATGTTGTTCATTAGTTTCCACATATAAGTGAGATCATATGGTATTTGTCTTTCTCTGCCTGGCTTATTTTACTTAGTATAATACTCTCCAGGTCCCTCCATGCTGTTGCAAAGGGTATGAGATCCTTCTTCTTTACAGCTGCGTAGTATCCCATGGTGTGAATATCCCACAGCTTTTTTACCCACTCATCTACTGATGGGCACTTGGGCTGTTTCCAGATCTTGGCTATTGAAAATAATGCTGCTATGAACATAAGGGTGCATATATTCTTCCTGATTCGTGTTTCAGGTTCTTAGGATATATTCCCAGAAATGGGATTGCTGGGTTAAATGTCAGTTCCTTTTTTAATTTTGAGGTAACTCAAAATTTTGTGGTTTTCCTCATTGGCTGCCCCAGTCTGCATTCCCACTAATAGTGCACAGGGGCTCCCTTTTCTCCACACCCTCACCAGCACTTGTTGTTTGTTGATCTCTTGATGATAGGCATTCTGGCGGGTGTGAGGTGATACCTCATTATAGTTTTAATTTACATCTCTCTAATGATTACTGACATTGAGCATTTTTTCATATGTTTCTTGGCCATCTGTATGTCCTCTCTGAAGAAGAGTCTATTCAGGTCCTTTGCCTATGTTTTTAATTGGGCTGTTTGTCTTAGTATTGAGTTATATAAGTTCTTTATATATTTTTGAAATTAACCCTTTATCAGATATATCATTGGCAAATGTGTTCTCCCGTACAGTGGGTTCCATTTTCGTTTTGTTGATGGTTTCTTTTGCTGTGCAGAAGCTTTTTATTTGGATGTAGTCCCATTTGTTGATTTTACCCTTTGTTACTCTTGCCCTAGGAGATATATTGGCAAAAATATTGCTACAAGAGATGTCTGAGATTTTTGCTGCCTATGTTTTCTTCTAGGATTTGTAGTTTCATGACTTACATTTAAGTCTTTTATCCATTTTGAGTTTATTCTTGTGTATGGTATAAATTGGTGGTCTAGTTAATATTAACTTTTTGACAATGAGAAATATAGCATGAAATTTAAGGTTGGGGAATGGAGAACTGTTTAGAGTTACTACTTTTTCTAGCTGAGCACTAGGGTTGAGAGGTAATTGTAGAGTATCAGAGAGGACTGTTCCCTTCCATGCATGTACCTGGCATGTGTCACCTGGAAGGAGGTCTATGTTATGCTAGGCTTTATGCTTAAGAGGCTGTGTGAGTCCCCTCTGAACCATGTGGTAATTGCATCAATTATCTTAGCCTGAAGCATTTTAAAATTCCTTTTACAAAGGTTATGATTGACCTAATATTTGGGCATTTTATAATCCTTTACAGTAAATTAAACTATACACCAGATGATAGGCTTACGTTTGGATCGTAAGAGGGCTCAGTTCCTTAGGGTGTTTTCGCCTTCATTTTCTTTAACACTGTCCAAAGCCCAGGATTGACTCCAAATCTATAAACTTGTGTTTAGCAGGCAAGAAGTAATCCCTGCATAATTTAGTTTCTCTGGTTTATATTAGTCACAGTTTCATAAAATCATCAGAGTGCTTATTATTTTCAACTATGCCTGTCATCTCTGAGAACCCTCAGCGAAGTGCACAGCGTCACTGAGAAGCCTCGGGTGTGTGTATCTAAGCAGGGGTTCTGGAGAGCTCTAGGTTTGTAAACTGTAATAAGTGGGTTCGCTGGGAACATTGCACATATTTACTACTGTGGCTGTTTTCCACTGGCTGTAGAGAAAACATTATTGGGAGAAAATGGGACAGGATCGTCTATATTAGGTGCCACTAATGAATCCTATTTTAGTGCTTCTCACAAAAAAATACATGTAAGGCATTTATTTTGGCAACTTTCACAAGAGCCGTGGTGATGGTTGCCTATGAAAATTTCCTTATGTGTCAATAGAGAATAGACCCCAGAAACTTCCTGGAAATAATTGATTCCAGGATTAACTTTGCTTTTATTTTAAATGCAGTTTTGTATAGTTTTAAAATGCAAATGTTAAAATATGGGATAGTGGCTAAAATTTCATGCTAAAATGGATATACACATTGATATCATAAAATTTATTAAGTCTCTGTGTGTCAGGGCTGATTTATGTTAAGTAGGAGAAATGTGACCCAACTTAAGATATTATAGAATGAAAATAAACTATACAGAACTGTTTGACTGCTTGGTACTAATATAATTAGTTAGAAAATAATGATGTTTGCTATTCTTTATTGAGTTGTTTAACTTTTGTTTAAAATCATTTATTATGTTTTTCTTCATAAATCAGATTATTCAAAATTGGCAATTAAAGAGTATTAAAGAAACGGTATCCTTTTATATTTTTCCCTTCTTATATATAACCATTGTTATAAACAGTTTTTCTTAACATGTGATCTGGAATCTTATTTTTAGTTTATGCTTTGATTTATTTTCAGCTTTTTGCTTAGATTGTACCTGATATACTTCATTATTCTATTTTAAGGAATGTATCAACGTCAAGGTATGGTGAATTCTTTTGAAGTTAACAACAGTAAAAAACACACACAAAACAAAACACTAATTTCTTATAACCCTAACCAACATTAAAAAAAAGCCTCTAACAATTAAGTATAATTTGTGCCTTTAAAAATATAGAGCAGTCATTCTGGACTGATACTTAATTATTACTTCCTTTGAATCAAATTGGACTTAGAATTTTTTTCTTCTGCTAGTACCCAAAAGAAGGCTCCATTCACCTAGTTTTAAATTCTACAAGTAAATACACAAATCAAAAGTTAAAGTGAGTATTTTATGCTTTAAAGAGGGAAGATGTTGATCCAAAAGGGGAAGAATAAAATCATCTCTTCCCTTACCTCTAGGGCCTCAAGGCTGGTTGAACCCTGACCGTTATTAGTCATGTTTCAAGTTTCTTCCATTTACTTTCATTAAACTGGGTTATTTATGTATCTTTAAGTGAAAGGGCTGAGCTTTCAGGGTATTTCTTGTTTCTATGAACAACCAAAGCAGCCATGCAAGAGGAAAATACTGTGGAAGGAAAGAAAAAAACTTAACATTTCTTCCCCAAAGTTGACGAGAAAAGGGAACACACAACATGTAAGAAAACAGGTAAGTAAAGATGTATCAATTAAAAAGCTACCAGCCCTGGTTACTAATTGATTGAAGGCTTTAATTTTTTTCAGATACTTTGTCCAACCCTCATTTAAATAAAAGGATACTGTCTCTTGGAACCAAAAATTAATATTCTGAAAATGAAAAATTGGATTGGAAGGTACAGTGTTACAAAAGGTCTGAAATATTTTAATTTAGAATTTGGACTATGAAAGAATAGCACAACTTCAATTATTGTTTAATATTTTTGTTACAAAATGTTTTCTAATGACAAAATGGTGACTAAAATATTACTATTTTAAACATGTCCTAGATTTTTTTTTTTGTTTCAGAAAAGCACTGAAAGTTGAATATGTGTAAGTCTCCGGGAATGTAACAAGTTGATAAATACCCAAGTCCCGCCTCCTTACAGAGAAAAGATCTGGAATTTCTTTTTTTGGACATTTGTTTTGCAGCTTTCTACGTCTTAAGGCAGAGAATAGCCAAGATAAGGTGCCAGCTCAAAGGTTAGATGAACATATTTCTTGAAATAATTTTGGCTAATCTATGTCTCGAAAGGCATAACTTCTAATAATAACTTTACAGAATTAATCGATAAAACTTAATATTAGTTATGTTTTTTTTTGAGTTGCTTTTTTGGGGGAGAACTATATTCCTTAGAGATGTGTTTATTCTGTTCATAATTATACTAAGTTAATTTTATTTCAGTTATTACATTAAACTTTTCCCTTTCAGTTTGCAATTGCTTTCTCTTGTTTTATGAATCTAATAAATTGACCTCCATTCTAACCTAAAGGACAGTTTATATTTTTAATACTTAAAGAAGCAAATAAAAAACACACAAAGTTCACCAAATGAAATTACTAACAACAGCCTATCATTAACCTGAGAGAATTGTATTCATATTAATTCTTCATGGAAAAATTCAGGTAAGAAATATTTTTTTTTGTATAAAAGATATATGATGTTATAATAGCACCAACGAGTATTCTTATGCTATATGAAGGACTCCTTGTTTAAAGCATTTTTGGAAGCGAATAATGTCACTTAACAAGTCACCCTAATGACACTTCAGTGGAACATTTTGGTGAAATATGTAAAATTCTATCTAATGAAATTGGTGCCAAGAAGACAATGTACTTTAACCTGACAGATGAAAGAGAGGATTTTAATAGCAACATTTGGGAACAAAATTGGTAGTGCTAGAAATAGAAGTTAAGGAATTTCTTCAGGGAGACTTAAAAAACTTAAAGTGTTTATATCTTATAATTACCACAGTTACAGAATTAACTAGCTATGGCTGAGTTAGGGAGGCAGTGCCATAGAGAGAGTAGAGTGTGGGCTTTGTCACCAACAGATCCGGGTACAGGGCCTGTTCCTGTCACTTACCAACCATGAGATACTAGGTATTTTATTTAACTTTTCTGAGCCACAATTTTCTACTCTTTAAACCTACTGTGCAAGATTGTTGCTGGCTATGAGTGCCTCCTGCAGACAGTTCTTAATATACGTTTGCTACTGTTCATGTGTGGTAATATGTAGAATACAGATGAACTGTGACAGTGTATACTAGGGTCCACTATAGTGTCCACATTATAATATGTTTTTAAACACATTTCATTTACCCTGCCCATCTTTTGAAAATAATCAATTGGAAGTGGAAAGTTTCTCAAATTATTCATTTCTAAAATGAAAACTCTCATTGGATAGCTGTCTGTGTTTCTGAACCATGCCTTTCCCACCTCTCTAATATCCACTCGCAAACCTCAGAGTGGAGTACGGTTTTGGTCACCTAACCAAAGGAAAAGGAGCTGAAGGAACTAGAGTTGAATTGTAGAATTACAGTTAGAGATACTGTGATTTATTTGACACACACTTATTTCACACACCAAAATTGCATTTGGAGTTACTGTGATTGGTTTGACAAACACCTGAGAGCTTACGAGGGGCCAGGAGTTAAGGTAGGTGCCGGGAGAGGTACAAAGATCGGGAAAACGTGGACGCTTGCTTGCAAGGAGCTGATTTGGTACGATGGTTGTCTCATTCCTTCCAGTATTCTAAAGTAGGAAAGAGTTAGGGATAAAGAATTAAGGATGTTCAAAGAGTCACTTCCAACTGGAGAAGATCAAGGAAGATTTCATACGCTCAGTGGTGTTCAGTTGGTTTATACACTCAACAAATTTGTATCGAGGGCTATTACCTGCCTGATCCTGGGCCGACCACTGCAGATGATGACAATGCTGATGAGAGGTGTGTTTTGATACAGATGTGTTTTGAGATAGGACACTGCAGGAGCATATCTCGGGGGTGTGGATCTCAGACCAGGAGTGAAGGACTCGTGGCTCAGCTAAATCCTGAGGGATGAGCTAGTCAAGGGAAGGGCATGCTGGCCAGACAGAAAAGTGCATTAAAACTTTAGAAGCCAGGGTGAGGGGCGCATTCCAAGAAATGTAAAAACTCTAATCCAGCATTGGGGTGTGTGTTTGAAGGTCATCTGATGAGAGATGCTCTGCAAGAATGGTCCAACTAATGGAAGGCCTTTAATGTTATCTTAATAGATTGGCCTTTATCTCAAAGTTGTAGAGGAGCATTGTAAAGATTTTAAGCAGGACATTGAATAATCAAATTTACATTTCAGAGATTATAAACTGGAGCTAATGATTCAGATCCGGCATATAGGTGGATTTGTTTTCGCTTACAGAGTGTTTTAATATTTTTTGAAATAGTTGCCAGGGTGGATATCAGGCTTTTTGGAAAATTGGTAGCTCTGCATTGCAGCAAGGAGTTGGGCTGGAGTCACTTGCTTAGCGGCTGCGCCATTGGGAAGGAGCAGGCACTTCATTTTTACTGTGTGGCTTGCGTCTTCAGGGCAGATGCCTGGGACCTGTAGGCATCCGAGGTTCTGGGGCCCATTTCTGAATGTTTTCTTGAGTGACAATTTAAAGAAAAGCCATCTGAGGCTCGGGGCTAGAGGTTGTTACAGTAAACCTGGTGAGAAATTAGGTTTTCTCTTTAGTAGTGGTGGGAACAGAGAGAGAAGGGAAAGGATTGAAGGCTACTAAAGAGAAAAGGTGGAGAGGCATGCGACGGGCAGTGGGGGGCGTGTGGGCTTCGTAGACAGAGAGGCCTGGCTGCTACCATGAACTGTGTGTTTGAGAAACTCACCTAACCTTTCTGAACAATAGCTTCCTTTTTGGTAAAATGTAGATAAGAGGCCTATCTCATAGGGGGTTTTTTGGTGGTGGTGGTTGTTTTTTAATGGGGATCAGAAGAGAAAATACTTACAAAGCATTTAGCTCAGTAACTGGCTCCTCCTAGTTCATTCAGTAAATTGGTGGCTGGTCGTGGTGGTGACGGTCGTGAGTAGTGAGGAAGATGGAATCATAGCTGACGTCCGGGATTCCGGTGTGTTCCTGGGGGAGCTAGAGGACACGGGAGACAGTCAGGTGGCGACGGCAGTGTTGCACAGGGGATGCTCGAAGGGCTCCGAGACTGAAGTGGAGAGGTTGGTGTGTGGTTGGGTGCTGGGGTCTGGAGCCCAGGGGTGGGATCTGAGCAGGGCACAGGCTGTGATTCGATGACCTGTCCACCACTGTCCTACTCAAACCTTCCTTCCCCACCGTCGACTTTATCAGCCATGATAATCGTCACAACTACCCCCGTAGAGAATCGGCTTTACACAGTATGGGAAGACTTTGGGGGAGCTAAAATGCTATGTTACATTTTGACTGAAATGTTATCTAATAGCTTTAGGTTATTGAAAAACAAAATCTTTCCAGTTTACTCTTTTGGCCTCCAGAAGAAAGAAATGAGTAATTCAACATTTGCTCATGTCAGGGCTGATAAAAAAATCACCCTTTATAAATGTTATACCTTTTCTCCACCTTTTGTTGTTTTTTTCTGTTTTACGTCAGCATCACTGCTCATCCTGGGCAAATATTCAACTAAAAGCGAACAACTGTTAGGAATGAATGACCACACTTCTTTTCTTGACGTTTATATTCTCGCTTAACTGCACATGCTGAACATTAGCCGACTGATCGCTCTCAAAGGCCACCTCCTCCGCTCGCCTTCCTGACGTGAGCAGGAGGAGGTCCCCTCTCCTTTCTCTATGTTTAGTTGTCTCTACTTGCACGGAGCCTGTCTCATACTGCTCCACGGTGTGGTCATTCGTGGATCTGTGTCATTTGTTCTGCTAGACCCAGGCTCTGTGATGCTGGGGCCTGTCTTCCACGTCTTTGTACCCCATGCAATAGCTTCCTCAACGCCTCATCCAGTTCAGCTCAGCACACTTACGAAAGTAGAAGGACCACACACTTTTTTATAAAAGGGAGAAACAAGATGAAGGTGTAATCTTAATAAGCAGATTGTGCTTTTCAGAAAAGACCATTTATTGGGAAAAGGAATATATTTAATTTTTCTGCCTATCTTAAGCCTTATTCCATATCATAGATCTTAACTCTTGATTAAGGCTCTAAAAAGAAATCAATTTATGTGCTTGAAAACACATAGAATGTAATCTGACTGTGTCACCTGCTTACAGCCATTGGTTGTTCACAAATATGGATAGAGCCCTGATTCTCTGAGTAGGAGGCTCTCCCGGCTGACAACTGCCTCGGCTTTGAAGGACTGTTGTTGGCTGTGGGACCCCGGCCCAGTCGACTGCCGTTGCGTTTCCAGCCCCTCTGCCGCTCATTCTGCATAGAAGGCTCTTCGCCCATCTGTGTGGTGCATTCCTGCTCACCCTTTAAGATTCAGCTCGTATTTCCACTTGCAAGTCTTTCCTGGAATTTTTCCTACTCCCACCTCTCTGCACTTTTCCTACTCCCACCTCTCTGCAGAGGAATTCCTTCTTCTATATTCTTTTAAACACCTTGTACACCTGCCAGATCCGTCTCTGTCAAGAGACTGTGCTATTTCAGGGCAGGGGCTATGTACTTAAAGAGCTCAAAGTCTAGTGGGAGAGCTAGATAAGGAAAGGGGCTGTGATGACACGGCATGGTGTATGTATATATGAATATAAACATATATAAATAATTGATGATAGAGGTATGCACAGAGGCTTATGAAAGCACTGAGGGAGGGCTCCAAACTCAGATGCAGGGCTAAGGCAAACCTTGGAGATGGTAATGTTTAAGCTGAGCGTTGAAGCCTGTCTAGGTGCTAGTCCTGCAGACGAGAGGAAGAAGGACATCCCATGTAAAAGTATGCAGGTATGAGAGTGTGTTATTTCTTGAGAACTTCAGTTTGTTGGTGTCTTCGTAGCTGTGATTGGAGATGAGCCTGGTGTCCTGGGAAGGCAGGAATCAGATCATGAAATGCAGGGTCGAATGCCAGACTAAGGCATTGACCGCATATGATGAGCTAAGTCAGCATGGCGAAGAGTCAGTGAGGGTGAGATGTCATGGTAAAACCACGGGTTACTCAGGTCCCCCGAATAGCAGCCGAGGCCTGTTGACATCCATTGTACTGGAAGCAAGAAGTCATTGCGCCAACATTGATTTAACCGATCCCTTATGGATGAACATTTAGGTTTTTTCCAAATTTCTATTTAAGGTACTTCTGTGATAAATTTGGAACAATTAATGAATTAATGTTTTCTTTAGGGAAAAACACACACCACTGTATACCAAACTGACAGTGGCTTCACATCATATAAGTCTATGCACAGTCACAAAATTATTCATTTTTAAAATAGTTCATATATGGCTCAGCTCATTGTATCAGTGATTGTTTTAAACATAGAGATTTTGGTTGCTGAAAGAAGTGATGATGGTCACATTAGAATTCTTCTGGCCTGTTGTAATGATTGCTCAGTAAACCTGCCCAAGATTAGAGCATCATCTCCTCAGCTAAAAAAAGATATAATAATTTTTAACTAAAAGGAATACTTTAACGTGTTTCATTATATCCTAATGAATTCTTACATCGTGAAAGCAAGTGTCTTGTAAATTTGCTTTTCTGAGAAAAAAATTTTTTAGCATTACCTTTTTCCCCAAAACCTTTTCTGACTCTCTTAAATCTATGTAATTGATAACTTCCTCTTACGTATTCTTTATGTGCACCTAGTAAGACATCTGTGCTTACCTCTGTCTCTCCTTACTGGACTTACCCGCTTAAGGATGAGGTATCTTATTGATTTTTATACCCCCCAGTTCTTAATATAGTGTGTGAAACACTGTAGCTTTTCCTCTCAGTCATTCTTATAATCCTCAGCATAGCTGGCATTTTATTGAGCTCAGGTACTGTACTAAGTAGTTTATTTGGATTTTTTTTTTCATTTAATCTTCTCAAGAAACCTATGAGTAAGTCCTATATGTGCTATGTGCTGGTGACTTCATCTGGTTCAACTCAGGATCAGCATCATAGAGAAAAGATAGGTGATCCCATAGCTCACACATTTCCTAAGTGGTAGAGCATCCGTACTCTTAGCCCCTTCTCTAGAGTGCCCTGGTTTGTCAAGGCATGCTTTGTATCCTACTTGTGTTTATAAATTTTTCTCATTGTTATATTTGAAAATTTCCAAATCCACAGAAGAGTTGCAAGTATAGAATCAGTAAATACCCCTATGTTCTTTATCTACAATTGTTAACATTATACATCTGCGTTCTATCTATCTGTCTATCTGTCTAATTTATGTATTACCTATCTATCTGAACCACTTGAAAGTAACTTTTAGGCATAATGGCACTTCATGCCTAAATACTTCAGCATTCATCCCTGCAAGGGACATTTACATACAAACCACAATATTGGTATCACACTTAAGAAAGGTAACATTGATACACAAATACTGTAATATACAGTCCATATTTAGATTTCCCCAATTGTCCCAATAATTAGTTTTATGATTTTTTTCTCTGGTCAGGAGACAAGCAGAGACCTCATGTTACATTTACTTGACATTCCCCTTTGGCCTCCTTTAGTTTAGAACAGTCCTACTACTTTTTTTCTTCGTGACTGACATTTTTGAGGAATCCCAGGTAGAACATTTCAGTCTAAATTTATCTATTGTTTCATCATCGTTAGATTTAGCTGAAACCTTTTTTGTGCAAGAATATTCCATAGGTGATCATATGTTACAACATTCCCATTGTGCATAATGTCAGTCTGCTCCATTATTGGTGATGTTAGTTAAGTTTGGTCACATGATGAAGGTCTGTCCACCTGGTTTTTTCACTGAAAGGCACCATCGTCTTTATATTATTCATAAGTAATCTGTGGGGTCATACATTGAAACTGTTTGAGTATCTTGTTCTCCAATAAACTTCCAACCAATGAAAAATTTTAACCCCTATGGATAATTTTTGATCAAATTAGTTATTTCAATGGTGGTTGTAAAAATCCTGTCTTTCAAATTCTATCATTCCTTCTACATGTTCTCTGTGAAGAGGAGATCTGCTCTCTTCTTTTTGAATCACCTTGGACCCATGAATTCTTTTATTATTTAATTGTTCTGACTTACTCTCCTACTTGGTGCTCAAATTATCCCAAATTTGGCCAGTGGGAACCCTCCAAGCAAGCTCCTGTGACCTTTTCTCATGTTCTAGTTATTCTTTGAGTACATCTGTGCTTTTTATCACAGCAAAATATTTCAGCCTCCCTGCCCCAGTCCCAATTCCTTTCACTGTGGGATAGTATTTGGAAACAAAGATCTGGGTGCTAAGTGTGCTCATTGCTACCATTACCTAACTTAAAACAAGCAAGCAAAAACCTGCTTTACACTTCCAAATGAATAGTAACATGTTCTTATGTCTTCTGAAGTTCTCATTTGCTGTTAATCTAAATTCCACTCATGGAAACAGAAAGAAAGACTAAAATTCCAAGTCCACTGAAAAGGACAGCACTTCAATAGGAGATTTTTCAGTGGAAAGGGATAGTGCTTAATTATGATAAATGTTGGCTTGAGATGCAAAGATGCAGATGCAGGCACCTATTTTCTTCGGGCCACTTCAGGAGTTGAAAGTTAAGTCATGAGAGTTGAAATGTGCCTGATTTGGATGTTCCCAAAGATAAAAATAAAGTTATTATCAGACTGCCCCTGGAAGACAGTATTATATAGACCAGATACCCTTATTTATTTTAACTTTATGCTCTAAATTATCAATCAGTTGACTTAATATTTAATGATAGTTCAAAAATAGTTTAAGTTTTTAATAAAAATAATTTTAGATAAAATGTGATGGCAAAAATAAAACATAGATGTAGTGATACTTCAGAAGAGATAGGGAGTCTATACTTCATTACTGGTTTGGTACAAAACAAGCAAGGGAGTAAAGAGATTATTTCATGTTAAAATTTTCTGGCAGGGTTACTTTAATTTCCATAAATTATAGATCGTGTTCTTAACTGCAACTTTTCCTTCCTGGAAATGCATCTTAAATACCTTTATGCCTTTAATCACCCTTGGCATTCTCCACGCACCCCTCTCATCCTTTCCTGCTTAGCGTTTTACTATAGCCTCACTCTCCTCCCTTCCAAGCCCTCAGACTGCTGGGCTTCCAGGCCTTTATCTGAACTAGCGGACTGCCCATGGACCTGGATAGGAAAATTTTTCCGAAATCAGGCAAGTCGCATAACCTTCTGTGCTTTCACTTATTGCTGCTAAATGAGGATAATGTTGGTGTCCTGCCTTATATGGATATCATGAGGATAGATTTAATCAGTCCTAAAAAGTGGTTTTGACTTCTGTACTCCTGAGAGCATTTAATGGATAATATTTTATAGCGATAACCACCAGAGGCACTTTGATTTCAGTTTGTACTGCAGCAGGAATTTAAATTTGAAAATAGGATAATCAGCACTGGAATACAGGATATTAGGAGAGCTGGAGCTCTGTTTTCTTCTAGAGATCTTGGAATCCGTAGGATTCTTTCCTCTGGATCTTGGTGTGCCTATGATATGGGATGGCTCAGGCCCTTTCCAGTGGAGCCCTATTCATTCTGCCTCCATTCCTTCCAGGTCCCATTCATACAGCAGTGAGTTGTTACATGCTTCTCTCAGCAACTTTCTCTCTTCCAAGGTCCATTGTTGCTCTTTGAAAAAGATATTTCACATTGTATGTTCCTGTTCGCCTGCAATGAGTCTGTCCATACCTGAGCTCTCTGAAACTTGTTAGATGTAATGAGAGCTTTCTGAAATCTCCCATTTTGGTAGCCATTCATTCTCCTGCCCTGCCCTTGCATACTTCTGTGTCACCTTTGTTTCTGAATTACATGCCCCAGAGAACAAGGCTCTTTGTTCTGCTTTTAGTGGTGCCATGTATGAATAGCAACATGACGTAGATTGCAAAAATTACAAATGATTCCTACGACTCTAAAGACAGTCTTATGCACATTAAGGAAATCCTTCTCAAGTTACTAACCACACACACCTGAGGTTGAGTTAGCTTTTACCTTGTCACTTTGCACAGCCATCGTCTGCTTGGGCATCTCAACATGTCTTTATTTTTTCAAATGTTGGCACTTGACTTGCAGTGTGATTAGTTTATGTAAGAAATACTATATAGAACTGATGTGGGAATCTTAATTTTCCCCTAACTTATGTGATAACTCACCACTTATATCAGCATCTGAAAACACTGTCCAACTCTCAAAACCCCAGTTATATCCATTAGGGTGAATGTGTAAGAGTAAGATTTTATTAGATTGCGAACAGAAGAGGCTTGGACATGTGACATTAAAGAGCTGTGTTTGCTTTGCCAGTTGAGACTTGTTTTTTCTTCTTATTTTTCTAGTTAAAGTAATGACTTGGAGGTTATATTAAGGGCACTTTGGAGATTATACTGCAGGAATGTGAGAGAGTAAATTTTGAGTGTGATTTTCCCATTTCAGCTTAAATCTGGCATTCAGTTTTGGGGTAAAAAATATGTCATTCATTGACTATCTGTGGTCTTCATCTGACTTGTATTTTTACTGAGCTGCTAAACCACATGTGGATGCCAGAGGACAGTGGGCCATCAAATATGACCCAGAATTCTTGTCGCTGATCAATGTGTAGGTCGGAGAAGCAACGCTGCATTTTCTGATTAACTTGTAGCAACACCAGATATGCTGTTTTCTCCAAATCAAATGTATTATCTATGTTTGATGGTTTTAGGAAAACACTGTA
This sequence comes from Miniopterus natalensis, assembly GCF_054644295.1. NCBI lineage: Eukaryota > Metazoa > Chordata > Mammalia > Chiroptera > Miniopteridae > Miniopterus > Miniopterus natalensis. The sequence goes on along the minus strand of NC_142081.1, from coordinate 139,779,963 downwards.
ACACGGACTACTAGAAAGGACCACTTTTTTTTTTTTTTTTCTTGGCCTGCTGTCCACAGCAGGTGTAAAGGTTGGTGTGTGCTGGCTAGCTACTGACAGCTCACATTACAGTGGACTGGTTATCAAAAGGTGGACCAGTTTACACAGAAGTGGGGAATCATTTTTCTCTAGTGTCCATATGGATATGCATTTTCTAATCTAATGTTTTAGATATACAGAAGTGAAGTTTCTTAGATACTCCTATCATTTTTATAGGTATAAAATAAATTTGACAAGTTATATTTCTTTACTAGGATTTGTTCACGACACTTCTAAGCTAAGTGTGTATCCAGAGAAAGCACTTGCTGGCTTGATGATGAACACACACTAAGTCCAGATTCCACAGCCTTGTGTTCAAGGATAGTCAGCTAGGAACTGCATTTGGCTGCAAGTCCAAACATGTTCACACAAAGCACAGTGCCTCAAATTGCTAGGATGGAGATTTAGGTTTAGTATGATGACTTCTTGCTCTGCCTCCTGTTTCATTCTCAAGATTACCTTGTGGTACCCAGTGGCCTCTGTAGTTCACTGTGCCTTCTATATTCAGGCAAGAAGACAGAGAAGCATACAGGGCAGGGCCTTTTAAAGTAGCATTGCAAATGCCCCACCCAGTAACTGTTCACATATAATTGATGTGAATGTAGTTGCTTGGCTACCCATATCTGCCAGGGAGGACTCATCCCCCCTCCCCCCCAAAAGCCATTCTATTTTAATGAAGAAAGGAAAACAGATATTGGTAAGCACCCAGCAATTTCTGCCTTTTATGATCTGCCGGCCTTCTTTTGTTCTCTGCTGTTACAATCACTTCACATGACAGCTTCAGGGAGAGCACGTGGCTCTCACTGAGAACCTTCTTTGTTGTCCTTCCCCTGAACTTTACTTCTGTTCTCAGAGGCTTTGTCTCCCTTCCCAGCGTCTCTGCCTCTTACCTCTAAGGCATTGCTCAGGTTGTGTTTCCTACAGGAGGCTTTTCCAGAACCTAAAGTCAGTTATTATCTGCCCCTCCCCCTACCTTTTATCTCACGCTCTGTCACAGCTCGTGTTAAGTTTTGGACAATATATTATAGTTTCATAGTGGATTTTTTTCTATCCTCTGTGACTCTCATTTTGCCCACAGTTGGCTAGTGGAATACATTAGACATAACACATGTTCAATACATATTTATTGAATTCCATGGCAGACCTAAGGCCAGCAAAGTAATAGGAGAAAGGACTTTTGTACATCATTTTTAAGAGCATTTTCTTTTTGTAAGAGAATTGGTTATATCAACATTATGACTATCCTATCCCATTTAATAGCTGTTGAATAATAAATAGGTCATTGGTTACTTCAGTGAATAGTCTGTTGGGTAGACGTGCAAACCGCAGTTTGAAAATACTGACTCCCTAAACATGGAAGAAACATTAACAGCCTTGGCCTTTGGAATGTGTGCATTTGATGTCCCCAAGATTAGGGCCCTCTGCTGAGAACAAACAATGAGAGGGAGGGAGACAATAAAAATGTTTGTTCCTATAAAGTACCTGAAAGCATTATAAATGGATAGCCATCAAGCTGGTTGGGGTCAAAAGGTGGCCTGGGGCCTCAGGTTGAACTATTTCATAAAAATGTTCTCTTGCAAATAAACTTTTCATGTTTTTGTGTGTGTTTTTTTGTTAATCCTGACCCAAGTATATTTTTTTCGCATTGATTTTTAGTGAGCATGGGGGGGGCGGGGGGGGGGGAGGGAAAGAAACATTGATGTGAGAGGGGCGCCCTGACTGGGGCTAGGAATCAAACCTGCAAGCCATGTATGTACATGTCCTTGACTGGGAATTGAACCCTTGACCCTCTGGTGCGCAGGCTGACACTCAAACCACTGAGCCACACTGGCCAGGGCAACTTTTTTATGTTTTCAACTGGTACTTTCTAAACTACATTTTTGTTTTTTTCAAATTCCATTTATTTTGAGAGGTGATTACCTTGACTTACATTTACTGATTTTGAGATGTTTATTATTATTATTATTTTCTTCTTTTTTTTAATATGGCAGTCTGGGTGCCTCAGGGATACCCAAATTATTCAGCTTGTATTTATATATAATTGTTAAGATTTATGGAACATGTTTTTTTTGGGTTTTTTTTAAGTTTAAAAAAAATTTTTTTAACTTGTGATTCTTGGTGATAGGACCAGAAAATTACATTTAAAAATGGCTTATTTCTGGGACATGTTTTAAAAACTGCATCTAAACCATCTACCAGGTGCACAGTTTACTGAAAAGTTGTATTGGAAGGCACTCCTAGAGAGCCCATTTCTTCTTACAGTTCTGAAAAAAATTGCTTCCCTTTGAATTTCATGCCATGTCTAAAATCAGATTTTAAGAATTTTCTAAGCACATTTCTCTACCATTTACACTTTCCATTCTTCTAATCCTTTATTTCTGCAAGTTTTAAAATTAAATACCTGCTGACCAGCACTGTCTAAGGATCACTAGTGGCACAGGGTCCAGCTGGAGTGACAAGTAGACAGGAAGGGCCTGAAAGTAAAATTGGCAGATAAGCCTGGGGAGTCCAGGTGAGAGGAGGGTTGGTGAGAGTGAGGGAGGAAGTGCAGAAAACACCAAAAATAACCTGCACATCAGTTTCACAGGAATATTAGCGTTTTGAAGGAAATGATGTTTGAGAATTGCCAGAAACTGGGAGCATATCCCAGAATAGAGAACAGCCTGAGCCAATAGGGGAAGGAACAGGTGTTGAGACTTGAAAACTCAGGGTCACTGCTGACCCCATTCCCTCTGGGTTTCAGGACGCGCCAGCTCTTCATTCAGCGGTTACTGAAGCCCATCTCTTCCTGTCTCAAAAACAAATCGTGCCTTCCTGCCTTCCTCGTGTCAACTGGACTCTTTCCCGTCCTGTCAACATACCAGGCTAATATTCCCTGAGTGTTGATTTTTATCAGTTAATTCCACTGATGGTGTTAAACTTTCCATTTCCTGTAGATAAAGTGTATATTCCTCTGTCTGAAACTGAGGGAACGTCATCATCTGATACCACTCAATCTAAGATTGTCTACTTCTACCTGCATTTACGCCCCCCCCCCTTTGTTTTAGGTTGACAGGCCTCCTCAGTGTCCCCTAAATAAATGGTCTGCTTTGCTGCACAGTTCTCCTTACCTTGGATAGTCTTCCTTTTCTGTCTACCTAAGCTTCAAGATCCAACTCAGGTCTCTGTACAAATCCATATGGATATGCTCGTGTGCAATTTCATATGTCACCTATTTTGCTCATAAGTAAATGCCTTGAATTAAAAACAAGCTTGTTTTGTCTCTTTATCTAGACTGCAAACTCAGTGACCATGCTATACAATGTTTTTCATCCACTCTGGTATTTGGCATAACACCATGAAACCTTGATCTCAGTCTGGCACCATCAGAGTTTCGGCTGGATAATTTGTTGTTGTTGTTTTCAGGGCAGGGGGTGCCATCTGAGCACTGTAGGATGTTTAGCAGTACCTACTAGATGCCAGTAGCACCCTCTCCCCAGTGTGACAACCAAAATGTCTCCATATGTCCCAAATGTCCCGTAGGGGGCAAAAATCCCCACAGCTGAGAATCACTGGTATAGAGTTTACAGAAAAATTCTAAGCAGTATCTTGGCAGGAATCAAAGACTGTGAAAAGACTTGAGTGATGATTTTATTGCATTTTGGGGACTTGAGGGAAGATAAACTCAGTTGATGTTAGATAGTAAATGTAAAATAGATCTTTTTATTCGTTGTGATAGGCCATAGAAAAGCCATTATAGATTGATGAGCAACTGCCATGCACCTAAGGTTAAGAAAGAGCCAAGATGACAGAGGTCTTCTTAAGTTGAAATTCCAAAAATACTGAGTTTGGGTGTTTATTTTATTTTAAACCATTTTGTACGAAGAAATGCTGTTTCCAATAAAATAGTATTATTTAATTGGAAATGTACCTGGAGTTCAAGCAATTTACCTGGAGTTAAACAATATCTTTGTGTTAAGTATCTTTGTGTTAAACAATATCTTTGTGTTGAGTTTGAAATGATGAGTACAGGTTATTGTAAAGTTATAACTATCGACAAACATCAGTTGTGTTTGTGCATAGTTTTACATATTTTTCTGACTAGTATTGTCTTCAAGTTTAGCAAATTGTTCATCCTGAAGTGAGACACATACGCACACACATGTACATAACACACGTGTGTTAATATGTAGTCAAGACAGTGCCTACCACCCTAGGACACAGTAATTTTGTATGTTTCTGCTACTCTTTTACAAGTTCTTAATTATTTTTTTTATTAGTAAGCTAGTACATGATGTATATAATATATGATTAATATTCTGCTGATCTAGAACTAATGCATGATATTCTCTTTCACAGCTGTGTGCCAACCACAATGCAAACATGGTGAATGTATCGGACCAAACAAGTGCAAGTGTCATCCTGGATATGCCGGCAAAACCTGCAATCAAGGTAGGGAAAGCGTGACCCAGTGAACAGTCATGAGCCCCCTCCTGCCTGATATAAAAATGTTACTTTCTCACACCCAGCCTCTTTTCCATGACTGTTATCCTGCATATTTGAGCGGCTATTTGCTGAAAGATGGAGATATAATAATGGTAACTTTTAAAATTTATTTCATTGCGGAACAATTAAAAGAATTTCATCCTATTCACTGCTAATGATTAAAATGCACTTTGAAAAAGAGCACTGTAGAGTCAGTAATGTTAGAAGCCTTTCTTTCTGCTGCTCCTGTTCTGCCACTAACTAGTGGGGAAGCCTTAGCAAATCGTTAGTTAGGCTCCTTGGACCCAATTAGCTGAAAACACCTTAATACTCAGTCAGGTAGGAAGTGTGATTTAACATTTCGAGGTCCTTTCAAACTCTGAGCTCTTAGATTTTGTGATTAAATCCCTTTACCTGCTGGCCAGTTTGCAGTGTTCCTCTGTTACTTTTAATTGGCATCAGTTGCTTGTAAAAGCAAACCTTTATTTAGCACTAACCGTGCCCCAGGTAATTTACATATGTTATCTATTTTCATCACTACAAAAACATCAGGCGGTAGAGTACTTATTATAATTAAGGCGTTAAAAATAATGTATTACTTCATTTTTTATTTGAAGAGCTATCAGGGGTACTAAGTGTCTCATCCAAGTTCATAGAATTAATTGGTAAAAGACCTACTATGTCAACTTAGAGCTATTGTCTGTAGAATTCATGTCCTTTCTACCAATTTAGTATGGGATGAAGAAAATATTATTGGAAATGTGATCCTCTGGCTCATGTTAACAAGTCTGGCAAGGCTTGTCTTTTTCACCAAAAACTTCCTACCATTAGGGAAAAAAAAATACAAAAAACAAATAAAGAAAAGATATGGTTAGATTTCACTAGAAAGATACAGGGACAAAAGAGTCAGTTTTTAACTTATTATTTAACGTAATACTCCCTACCATTTTAAATGTCAAATGAAACACTCATGTGGGGTCTAACTTTCCCATAGATATGAACTTGACCTCACCTGATACAGAAATGATATTGTTGAAACAGTCTTATTCTTTAGTATCTGATACTCCTTGAGGTGTGTCATGTAAACTCATGATTTGTAGACATAGTTTTCACAACAATCCAGAACACTGATGTTTGAAGGTATATGTAATTGTTCCTGCACTGTCAGATGAAATCGTGCTAGTAAAATGTGACTTGTCCAATGATAGGACAAGCTGTTATTCTAAAGGGTCTTCTAGGTTATCTGCTGCTTGATTGATAACTAATTTTTTCCAATGCTTCTTTTCTAATTATATTTTTAAACTTGGAATTCATCTAACATACCTGGGTAGTATTTTTTTTAATAAATGGGGTTCTTATTATCTCAGTTTACTCTTTTAAAAATCCATTTGATTTTCCTACTCTTGCCTTTCTCAAACACCAGCATGTTGGGTTCTGATTACTGAGTTATTAGTGTTCGACTTAGAGTCCCAGCTTCTTCTTTAAAAGTGATGAACATAAACCATCAGAGGTTTCATTAATATGTCAGCACCATAAAACTTGTTGTCCCGATGCCAGGAATTTATACAAAGAAGATTATTCAAAATAGCTACTGTTGAGATTGCAGAGAAATTCATTTAAATTTACTTGGAGAGCATCATCAACTTTAATATGCTTCAAAAGACACTCAAATATTATTGGAACAAGGATTCATCTCTGGGTATCTCTTATATTCAGAAAACCAGTTTACCATGTACTTATGAGAAAAACCAGTTCACACATGTATTTTCAGAAAAACCAGTTTTTCCAGAAATACATACCTGGCTCTGTAAAGAAAAATTGAAATATACTGAGTTGAAATCTTTTCTCCCAAAACTATATTCCTCAGGGGGGAAATGGTTTCATTAGTAGAAAAATGGGATTTTACACCTGCAAAAAATAGTGCATACATTGAAAATGTAATTTCACATCCAATCTTGAATATAAAACTCCAGCTTACAGTAAACCTGTGTGTTTCAATCATCTTTCTTGTTGCCTCCATACCAAAAAAGCAATTTGGCAAGTCCCTGATGGAAAGAATTATGTCCTTTGAGAGCAGAAACCCTTTGTGGTGTCTCTCTGGTTTCTGGGTTCCTGAAAACAATTATTAAAATGACTTGCACATGATTAGTGCACATTAAATATTTATTAAGAGAAGGATTATTTCATACAATGGATCTTGGTCCTCAAAGCCACAGGAGCTCGAAAGAGTTCCATGGAGGGGCCGGGACCTTAGTCTCTGGACATGTGAACTGCCAGGCTCTCAGGGTGAGAGGCTGCCCTGAGGGAGCTGGGTAAGTGGGAGAGCTGTCCCGAGACCCCCGAAGCGTTGGGAGAGCAAATTGTCTATATCTGCTCTATATCTTCATAACAAATTAGGATCGACTTTTGACCTGGACCCTACATTTTATAAAGAGAAAAACATGCCGGAGAGATACAGGAAATCACACAGGCTTCTTTTTTCTTGAGGGGAGAAATGTCAAGAAGAGGTACCTTGAAATAATTTCACTGAGCTGGATATTAGCTTTTGATTAAGAGTTGGTTTGGGTATAAGGCAAGTATCTGCTGAAAAACGTTGTTGCAAATCATGTACTTTAAGAAGTCACCCCCTGGAAATGCTTGGCTGAGTGAACAGCTTGAGTAAATGAGAAGCACTTGAGGGCTGTTAGAGCGTCCTGGGGAGCAGCCAGCCGGCAGGGCAGGCCTATTTTGGAACTGGCTTCATTTAACAGCCTGTCACAAGATTCGTGTAATCTGCTCTTGGTGGCTTGCTTTCCCTCGAGTCGTTTTCTGGATTTGCTGTAGCTGGACCACATATAAAATCATAGGTGTGGACTGATCATTAGCATATTCTATAAGGTACATGGTACCTTTCACAGGAGGTGAAATTCTAACCCAAACTCTGGCAAGGTTTGTTTTTTTCCCTCTTGACTTTCTCTGGTCATTTTATTCTTGCATGTCCCCCCTCCCCACTGAGTCTCTGACTCCATACAAATCCCCTTTCCACATCAGCCAGGAAAGAATACTATTATAGATAATAATCTTTTTTTAACTTTCCCACTACTGAATTATTTTTAGCATGGAATATATCATATCATTGCATTGTTTTCAGGAATGAAAGATATTCTTAGGAGTTTACAGTGTGCTTTGTAATGAGTTCAGAAGAAACAATTTATAAATATAAATTACTAATGTTTTGACATGGTTTATGTTTCACATGTTGAATTCCTTGTCCCAAGAAAAGGATTGCTGTCTTGTAGCACATAATAAGACAGTAAACATTGGTAGACTAGTTAAATCCTAGAGTTGATTGCTTTTCTCAGCATAACAGTCTGTGTGCATAGCCCTAATATTAACATAGTTTATAGCCTTAGTTTTTGAAGGATGTGTGATTTTAACCCCAGAAACCAATGTTCATTTAATTTGGAAGTTTAACTGACTATTCCCAATATAATAGTCTTGAAACAGGATACGATTGCCTTTTTAACTCACTACTTTGGAGTTTCACTCATCTTGGAATGTTTTGGTAAGCTAATCATGGGAACCGTTACCTCTTTTTTTTTTTTTTTTTTTTTTTACAGAAAGCTTCATATATATATTCTAATTAAGTGTGACCTAAATGTGACATAAGTGCTTACATTTGAGTGAAAACATTGATCATGCTATTTAAGTAAGGTCTTTATGCAAATGTAACTTTGTGCAATTTTGGAACCTTTTAAACTACTATACAACATAAAAAGGAAAAAGTCTCAAGTTGGTCATTTAAGACTTCAGCGTCCTGAAACAGAGCCGGTTGATTGCAATAATGATCTGTTTTTGGTATTTTTTAGCTTTCTCTCTTTGATAACGACTAAACTCATGCTTTTAGAAATGACCACCTATTTTTTGCTGCTTTCTTCTTTAAATTTGTACGGAAGGATGGGTCCGCCTGCACTGTGTGTGTTCTTGGGACGAAAGGTGGTGATAAGTTTTCAGGAAATTGAAATTTATAGAAGAGAGAGACTAAAGGAACTAGAAACAAATTTTTGTAAAGTAAAACGTTCTTTTCAAACTCCACCAACTTTGTGTAATTGTTTAATATATACTTATAAAGATTTTTAGGGCTAAAAATGACATCAGTTCAAAGCTGACTCTTATTACCTTCTTCCTGGTGTGAAGACGAGCACTCCTACCCAGCTCCTCTTGACCAAGGCAGTGAGCAGCCTCTTTTCCAGCCCCCGGATCATCCGGCTACGAGTTTACCTTCACGGGGTGAGCGCGCATTGTCTCGGGGGCCTGCTCCTCCCACCCGCTCGGCTTCCTGCAGCTGTGGCCCTTCTTGCGCACGTTCTGCAGACCAGCCCGGGAGGCCCCGGCCGCAGCACCCGAGCCTGTGAGGCCGGCAGCAGGAACCCCCCCGGGGCTGAGTCTCTGTGCCTTAGGCAGCCTGGAGCCTCCGCTGTCCTCTCACTGCAGCAAGTGTCACTGCTTTCCTTCTTCTCTGGGTTTCAGAATGTTTTCTCAAAATCAGATAACGAAATAACTTCTGTTTTTATACATAGAGAAAGTCAGGAATATCAGAGCAACGGAGACTGGGGTTTCGATGGCTTTTGCTAAGTAGATTTTAGAAGCGATGAAGTTGCCTTCGCCGCAGTGTTTAGGGTGTAGCTTTTAGGTTACCGGAAATGAAGCTGTACATTAGCTTCCTTCCTTTAGTGTATGTTTTCTAATATTAGAAAGCCTAAGTTTTGGCTCCAGCACAGCCCGTAAGGAGCTGTACGAGTGTGAGCAATCATTTAGTGTGTCTGGGTGTGAGCGAAACAATTAGTAATAGGGGGAGAGTAATTCCTGCCCTATTTGCCTGCAGGGCTGATGTAGAATAGAAACACCAAAAATATTGGTGTCTTCATTGTGCTGGGAAGTTCCGTAGGGAGGTTAGTTAGGTGGCAGCATGATTTTACAGATCTTCTAAAAACCGTTATCCCTCACGCACTGATAGACTTAGGCACGTGGAATGCCTGAATTAAAATCCTATAAATTAGAAATCACTCTCTCTGTGCCGATAGGGAACTTGATGGACTTGTATATCTCCTGCACAAAGAATTCGGGCCATGGGATTAGTTTCAGTGCCTGAGTCATTGCTGTCTTTAAAGTTGACAAGTTATGACAGTTGACATATTGACATCTGTTTCCCTACAACCTCTGCTTTAGTCAGATAAAATGTAAAAGCTTGGGCTTTTGAGTCATTGCCCAGTTTAAGCCTCAAAGGAAAAAGTCCAAGAGCATTAAACAAATGAAAGATTATTTTCCCTTTAAAAAATCCACTGGGTTGTCTTAGTCAATGAATCTCTTGCAGATTTTCCAGCTACTTTTCAGTGTCTGCATGCTAATAAAATGCCTAGTTCCTTTTCCCCCCTGAAGTGTAATTATAATGCTATGCAGCTTGCATTTTTGTTCTAGACCAGCTCCTCTCCCCCTCCTATCCTCCCCCAAGCTCCTGAATCCACCAACCTGCTTAAGTACACTCCTCACTTATAGATGCTCTTTAAGAATTGTATACTTAATAATTAAAGCATTTGAATGTAAGCGGTTTAATTGTAGAGTTCTTTTCTTTGTGTGATAAGATAGATACATGATTGAATTCATTCATTTTTTAATTAAAGATTTTCCTTTTGATTTATATTACATTATAAACTCCTAGAAAAAAAGAGCAAGATTAAAATAAATTTAAAATAAACACTCACAATTTTTTCCGTAGGTTCTTTTATCAGCATTTAAGATTGATTTATAAAGTGGAATCAGAGACTTTTCATGATTTTTATATTCTACTTATTAATATAGGAGCATTTACTATAAATTGGAAGTGTCATTTTTGAATTTCTGACTTAATTTGACAGTAACGCAAATGTTACTAGTTCTGTAGCCCAAGAGATTTTGGAAGCAGCCTGTATTAACTCAGTTTTATAAGGCATTAATTAGGCCAAAAAGAAAATAAGGTATAATTATCATAGGGTAGAAACCTGAGGAATAATTGAGGAAAAACAAGTTCATCACCAGGACATCAGATGCTTTTAATCTTTTGAAGCTCCCTGCTTGAGCAAAAGTCTGGAACTTGGTAAATATTGGTAATTATAGATTATTGTGGAATCCTATTTCATAATTTCTGCAGTGTGTCTTGTGAGGGTCATTGTAAAGTTTTTGGGAGACATGTGCCTGTGGCAGGGGGACATTAATGGCAGTCATTGAGGACGTCAACACCAGGGAACCGTCAGGGAGAGTCAGCCACTCCAGCAGCAGCCGGTAGAGTAGAGCTGTCTCAGATGGCTTCCAACATATCTGGATATTTACATGTCAATTTAACAACAGTCAAATAATCAACAAATGTCTCTACATTTACCCACTGAATGATGCACGTTTATTTCCTTTTTTGTATTTCATAGAGCAATTCCCAGGTCTTTTGGAATTAGGACATCTTACTGATTTTTCATTTTCTTTCAGTTCAATGATTATTCACCCCAAAGTACTTTTTCTCATGGGAAGGGAAGGATACACTGGGATTGGAGACCACCAGCAGCCCCAGTCTGAATCATGGAGACTCCCAGAGCAACACTAAGGAGCCCTTGGTTGGCCAAGACAGCAGCTGCCTCAGCTGGGCCTCAGCTCTAGTCCATAGACAGTGTCTGAAGAAATTTCCATCAGCATAAATACTCCTTGTCTATAAGCTGCCTGGAGCTATAAATATCTAACCAGTTCCCATCAGGAAACCCACAGAAGTTTCTTTGGCTCCTTAAAAATAAACCTAAGGGTTCTTAACTGACACATTTTTTATCCATCGATATCCTTCCCTTGAGATTCAGAATTCAGCCTAACTCTGCTGTTTTATTGTACTGTAGTGTTTTATTTTTGCGTAGTGCAGAAAATTATTTAAAACACAAAGCCCTTCTCTAACAATGTGCTGAGATTTAAATGCTACATACTATAGTATCAGGCAGGGATTTATCAATGCCAGGTATGACTCTGCAGGGACACATGAGGAATAATAAATTCCTCCTAGGAAGGGAGGAAAGATTCTCTGACTTTAATTTTTAATAAATATTGAAATACGAAGGAGAAGAATATGAGAAGTGGAGTGAATTTCTTTGTCTTTCCTTCTTGATTTAAAATTTTTACTTTATTTAACAGAGGGAGAAATCAAATTTTTTATGATATTATAATTTGCAAAGCACCTTTGAGGAAAATTTTTTTGAAATATCCTAAAATGTGATTCTGTTGTGTATACCCTTGACTGGGCAAGACACAATAAAGTATAATGTTGAATAAGGCATAGGGGATGACAAATGTTTGTTATTTAATCTTCCTAGGCTTCGCCCGGTTGGGGATCTGCTTACAGATGTGTTAAGGTTAGGAAAAAAGACCCAAGTTGGAAAGTCAATAAAATATAAAAACTCTGTCAGATGCAATAAGTTGGAGGCTCTACAAAACAGTGTAACTTGGTGGTTTTATTAAGTGAAATATATATATTTCTAACAAACAGCAGGTCAGATTTATAGTTGAAGACAACTTGCAACTAGATTTATCCATATTTCTGCTTTAATGACATAGATTAATAGATAATCAAATTATGCTGGCAGTTCCAAATGAACATGTGGTCATATTTCTTGTTAATGAAGTCTGTATTTTGGGCATTACTATTTCAGTGTTTATATGTCCTTATGAGTTTTATGTTCACTTGAGGCAGTGTTCAATTTGGGTTGGAAAATTCTCATAATGTGCAACTTATTAATTCATTTCATATTGATATTTAAACCAATAATCCTAAAATACATAATGATAGTCCATTATGTATTATTCACTAGTATTTTCCATATGCCCTTCTTAACTACCCAATAAATGAAAACATGTTGGAGGGCTGTTGCTTTTCTAAGTTTATTTTGTGACGCGAATCCATTACTAAAGTAGGAAACAACTTTCTTCTTTAATCTGAGATCAGCATATAATCTATAAGACTGAACAAGAAAAACCACACTTGTAATCACTCTAATTCATGTAGCTCTTATCCTCTGAAAATATAGCTTTCTTTTGGGAAGGTCAGAGCAGTCCACTGTTAAAATCTGGATACTTTCTAGCATCTTCGTTAAACAGAGACAGGAAGAAATTGCTAGAGGAAGAACACATTGTCAGGAGTGACTCTAGTAGCAGAGCCCAGATATTTTGAGGATGTGGAATCAGATAGATGACAGAGCATCGTGAGGAGTCAGTGCGCTGCTCCCAGGGATGGTGAGGCAGGTACAGTGCATCCCAGCTGTCCTGTGTGGATGGAGATCACATGTACTATACACCTTAAGCTGCAGAAATTCACATGCCTCTTCATTGTCACAGGGCTTTCAGTCACGTCTGATAGGACACTTAGTCGCCCCTAGTGTGACCAGCAGTAAAATTCAGACCGCGTGAACAGGCTCTGACTCATGTAAATGACTGGTTACTATAGCCTGACCTACTTTTCTCCTTCATTTTTCAATATAGAGAAGTATTTTAAGTGGCTTACATTTGTGCCGAGGTGTTGTGACTTTTGTGCGTCAACCTCCGCTCTTTTCAGATCTGAATGAGTGTGGCCTGAAGCCGCGGCCCTGCAAGCACAGGTGCATGAACACTTACGGCAGCTACAAGTGCTACTGTCTCAACGGCTACATGCTGATGCCGGATGGGTCCTGCTCAAGTATGTCAAGAATCTTAACTGCCTTATAAGTGCTTTGGGCCTGACCTCTTTTATGTTGCGTTCCGGTTGTGTGAGAAGGAAAGTGGCCTCCCTGGCCCTCCCCCAGACAGGATGTGAGTGTGTGTTTATACGTGTCCCGAAGGAACTGAAAATCAAAATAAGAGCGGCCCCTTTTAGATGGCTAGAATTCTTTTATCCTGGGTGCCAGTGTTAAGTTGATTGGGAAATGATTTTAGAAGAATAACAAAACTAAGTGTATTTGCTTATGTTTTACCCCAACATGTTTTTCCCTGTTGTCAATCTGGGCATAGAGCTGTTCCAGCTAGAAAAAGACCTGTCTGTGATAATTTCAGGACTGTTGTGCTGTCCATATGGATGGACTCTAAACTGTTTGCCAGTAGAGAGTCCAGCAAGCTTGTTGATCGATCATAAACCATTCACGAATACCTTCTTACTTCATTGCTACATTTCACTATCATAGTCAAAGGACTAAGTTAGGTCCCTTTTATTAAAATCTATTTCACATGAAGAAAATGAATGACTGTAGTAACATAAAAGTAGATTTCATGTGTGTTTTTGTAAGAAAGAAATGTTTGGTGTTTCCTACTCTCATTTGAATGTGTTATAAGATGGATGATGCCGTAAAAGTCTCGCAGGCTGGACATTGAATTGAGGTTGTGTTTATAGGATATCCAACAATTGATAACTTGATTTTTATTTTTACTGAGTTGGCAGTTAAATTAACTGAATATCAATCAGTTAATGATCTGTTCTCTCGCTCTAACTGGGTTGCGTTTTATAACATAAAAAAGGTTAGCTAATTTTATTTAGCATTGCCTGTTTAGCCTGGAACATTCTGGAATGAGGTGGATTCATTTTAAATCACATGTGACAGTGATGCTAGACTCCTCTAACATTGTGCAACTCAGTGGGAAATCTGCTTTCTCTAGAGAAATTTATTGGGGGGCTGAGTCAGTTACATGGATGTTTCACTTAAGACCAGCACTTAGCATGAGTAATCTGGGAAAATACCTCAATTTCTCACTGTCCTTGGCCACTGGAAAAATCTCCAGATAGTCTATGTGAGCTCAAGGTTTATATTTGTCTTTGAATTCCTCAAATACATAACATAGAGGCCTTCCCCAGATAACAGAGCTGGGTCCCTTCTTAATCTTACTCCCTGGAGGAGGAGAGTCGTTCTTTCCCTCTCCCTGTTTTTTACTTTCTTTAGACGGTTGAATAATTGAGGCCTTTTGTCTTCTTTGCTGATTCAGTGTCGCTGATTTCAGGACAAGTTAAAGACATAGTTATTTCAGTTACAGAGTTTGTTCTCTGAGTCAGCCAGTCACACTCGTTTCAGGTGCCCTGACTTGCTCCACGGCAAACTGTCAGTATGGCTGTGATGTTACCAAAGGACAGATACGGTGCCAGTGCCCCTCTCCTGGCCTCCAGCTGGCTCCGGATGGGAGGACCTGTGTGGGTGAGTCGAAAAACCAAGCATCTCTGTTGGCAGTCTCACTAGGAAAAGAAAAAGTAAAGGTGATGCGAGTAAGAAAAAAGGCAGTTACTTACATCGGGTAATTAGCTATCCTTCAGAAGATGCCAGATGTCTCAGAAGAGGACCTCACTCTGTGAGTGGACCATGGAAACCGCAGTAGCTCATAGAACCACTGTGAGGATTAAACGAGCTCAAGTATGGAGTGAGCTTAGCACAGTATCTAGCCTATAGTAAGTACTCAAAGAGACATTTATTGATTACTTTCTCTATTCCAGGCACTGCGCTGAGTGCCAGGATATACAGTAATGGACACAGCCGGCAAGATTTTGATCCTCACAAAGCTGATATTCTAATGGGGCGGACATCTAAGAAACAAATATCCAATAAAATTACCATCAATGTTAAGTGTTAATGTCAGGACCCAAGAGAGAGAGAAACAGAGAGGGTCTATTTTAGAAAATAACGGTCAAGAAAAGCCTTAAAGTAAGATGTGGACCACTGGCCATGTGAAGAACTAGCCAAGCAGGTGGAAACAGTGCAGGCACTGCAGTGAGCAAGACCTGCGTGAGGTCTTGAAATTCGAGAGAAGGCCAATGTGGCTTCAGTCCCGAGTGGGAGGGGGAAGGGTGGTGGCTTGAGATGCAACTGGTGAGGTTGGTGGGGGCTATTTATTACAGAGCCTTCAAGGACGTGGTGAGCTATGAGGATTTTATTCACAAAGCAAGTAGAAACAGTAGAAGAGTTTAAGGCATGGTACTAACCCAATTTTATGTTGTAATGAAATCATTTTGACAGGTGAGTGGGACTGCTTTGGAAGGGGTAAGACTGGCCGGGAAAGGACAGGTTAGGAGACCTGGGAGATGGCAGCTTGGACTAGGGTCGTGGCAGTGGGTGAAAAGTAGGAGACAAATTCAAATAATCTTTCAGAGGTAGAATTAACTGGGTCTGATTATTTAGGGTAAGGGAAGTAGGGCTGTCAAGGACGACCCATGTTTTAGTTCAAGCAACTAGGTGGATGCACGTGCAGCATGTGCTGAGACGTGGCGCAGGAGGAGGGTGGCCCGGGTGAGGAAGATGAATTGAAAGATGGAGACGTGGAATTTACGGTCCTGTGAGGGCAACAGCTGGATAACGTTCGTGACGAGTCACCGTGTGCCAGGCAACCGTTTACAGACAGTTATTTATTTTAAATTACACTTCATCTGAACATGCTATTATTGCTCCTCCTAAAATCCAGTTGACTTGTGTTTCCAGATGTTGATGAATGTGCTACCGGAAGAGTTTCCTGCCCTAGATTTAGGCAGTGTGTCAACACTTTTGGGAGTTACATCTGCAAGTGTCATAAAGGCTTCGACCTCATGTACATTGGAGGCAAATACCAATGTCACGGTAATGAGCCCCAGCCTTTGCTTTTCACTGTTTCTTCCTCCAGTGTGGAAAGGTGTCCTAATTGTGCTGCACACTGGGATGCCAGGGGCTGGGGAGGGTCCTGGCTCTAAACAAACAGAGGTCCAGTTCAACCGCTGGTAGTTCTGTATGCACAGGTACTTTATTTCTTGTTTATCTGCCAATTTTACATGGACCTTCACATTGCAAAAAAAAAAAAAAATTTGAAATTGTGTATATATATTTTCATGTCATCATATTTATTTCCCAAAGAAATCTCTTCTTTTCATACTTCCTGATGCAGATATAGATGAGTGCTCCCTTGGTCAGCATCATTGCAGCAGCTTTGCTCGCTGTTTCAACGTACAGGGGTCCTACCAATGTAAATGTAAAGACGGATACCACGGCGACGGAGTCAATTGCGTGTGTGAGTAACATTTGTCTCCCAGCTCTAAATTCTGGCAGGAAATACAGATCAAACACAGGCCATGATCAGGGAAGATAAAGAACAAACTTAATTGATCAAAGAAGTACAATTTTCATAGTTGGTAATATTAGCCTCTGCTTTCTACAAACAATAAAATCACTTGTCCAGGTATTTTTAAAAATTAAAGATTCACTAATACATTCTACTCTTAAAAGCATTCAATTACTTGACTAAAATTTCTCCATAGCTTCCCTTTAGCTGACAAATTTTAGTGCCCTCCCAGAGAATTTGATTTTCTTAAAATTAGAAGTAAATATTTGTCATTAGCATTAGGTTATGATGGTGGAATAATCTGAATATATTCTACATTTCTTGGTTCCTCTTTTTTATTATCCCTCCTAATTCTAAAAAAATTCCCATATTTATCTATTTTTTTCTATCTTTAGTACTGCTTTGCTTTTTAAATTTTTATAAGCTCTGTAGTAGATAAACATGAAAATAATACCTTTCAAGATGAAAGTTGCACAAACCACAAGCCATAGTTTAGCATATATTTCATGTAACAATAAATTTTTAAATTTCTGGAGTAAAATATTTACTAAAAATCATGGGGCATAAAATCATTGGGATTAAAGGATTTTTGAAGAGTTATGTAGTCATACTCCCCCCAGGAGTATATCGTACCAGTCAGATTAAATATTAATTTCTTTTGGTGAGCATAATCAAGGAAAAATATTCCACAGATGATCTTGGTGATCCCTGAAAATTTCTTTTTAAAAAGCAATTATGTAAATTAATAAGGGGGAAGATAAACCAACTAAAATAATACCTAGGACACTGAATAAAAATGTTTTTGCATGAGTCAAATTTATATAAAGTGTGGAAGAGAAATTAGTCTTTAGACAATTTTAAACATGATCTTATACATGTACCATAGGGACACTTAACATAGACTCTATATGTACATTTCTTATATTTAAAAAAATTTAGAACATCTCTGCATTTTAAAAATCTCATTGATTGCAGTGTTTCCACTTTATAAATACAACATTTTTGTGTTTCAAATAATACCTATTTGTTATAGAAACACCAATATAATTTTGGCATTCACCCATTGGATGAATGTGCAACATATATCACATTTGCACATATTTTTTATTTGGAAAACAGCATCACTTACAGTCGGGGAATATCCTGAATGTGAAAAGTAAGCCTAGTTGGCACATATTTTGATATGTTTATTTTTTACAATTTGATGTTTCACTTTTTGGGGAGAGATGGTTACACACTAATTTCAATCTTCTGATTCTTTTAGATATTCCGAAAGTCATGATTGAACCTTCGGGTCCAATTCTTGCACCAAAGGGGAACGGTACCATTACAAAGGGTGATGGAGGGCGCAGTAACTGGATTCCTGATGTCGGAAGTACCAGGTGGCCCCTGAAGACGCCGTATATTCCTCCTGTCATTACCAACAGGCCCACTTCTAAGCCAACAACGAGACCTACACCAAAGCCAACAGCATGGCCTACCCCACCCCCACCCCCGCCGCCACCCACAGAACTCAGAAGGCCTCCCCCACCGCCAACGCCAGGAGGACCGGTCATCAGACCGACGACTGAAGCACCAGCCACTAGCACACCTCCAAGAGGGATTACAGATGACAACAGGATACAGACGGACCCTCAGAAGCCCAGAGGAGATGTGTTCAGTAAGTCATAAATGCTTGCACATTTTTCGGTGTTTTTTTTTCCAGTTTTATTGAAATGTAATGGACATACAGCACTGTATAAGTTTAAAGTGTACAGCAGGGTTTGACTTACGCATATTGTGGAATGATTACCACAATAACTAGTGAGTATCCATCATCTCGTATAAATACAAAAGAAAAAGAAAAATGTTTTCCTTGTGATGAGAACTCTTAGGATTTACTCTCTTAAAAACGTTCCTGTGAACCATGCGTCAGCGTTAGCTGTAGTCACCATGTTGTGCATTACATCCCTAGTACTTATTTGTAACGGAAAGTTTGTACCTTTTGACCGCTTTCATCCAATTCCTTTGCCCCTCAGTTCCCACCTCTGTTAGCCACAAATGTTATGTCTTTTTCTATGTTTCTTTTTGGATTCCACATATAAATGAGATCATACAGTATTTGTCTTTCTCTGTTTGACTTATTTTATTTAACATAATCCTCTCAAGATTCACCTGTGTTGTTGCAAATGGCAGAATTTCCTTCTTTTTATGGCTGAATAATATTTATATACATATATACATTTATACACACACACAATGAAATATGTACATATATGCGTATATGTGTGTGTGCACCACATTATCTTTATTAATCATCTGTAGACACTTAGGTTATCTCCATGTCTTGGCTTTAGTAAATAATGCTGCTATGAACATGGGGTGCAGATATCACTACAACATAGTGTTTTCATTTCCTTCAGATATATTTCCAGAAATAGGATTCTTGGATCATATGGTAGTTCTATTTTTAATTTTTTGAGGAACCTCCGCAGTGTTTTCATAGTGGCCGCACCAGTTTACAATCCTACCAGCAGTGCATGAAGGTTCCCCTTTTGTCCCCCACATCTGTTATCTCTTGCCTTTTTGATGCTAGGTGTGAGATGATAGCTCATTGTGGTTTTGATTTGAATTTCCCTAATAATTAGTGATGTTGAGCATCTTTTCATGTACTATTGGCCATTCATATATCTTCTTTGGATATATGTCTATTTGGACAAATGTCCATTCAGGTCCTTTGCCCATTTTTTAGTTGGATTATTTGGGGGTTTTTTGCTAGTGAGTTACATGAGTTCCCTTTATATTTTAGATATTAACCCCTTATTAGATACATAGTTTGCAGATATTTCTCCCATTTCATAGGTTGTCTTTTCATCTTGTTGATTGTTTTTTGCGGTTGTTGTGTAGAAGCTTTTTAGTTTGATGTAGTCCACTTGTTTATATTTTTTGTTGCTTGTGCGTTAGGTGTTATCTCCAAAAAAAAAATCACCCATATCAAAGACCCATGTTAAAGAGCTTTTAATCTGTGTTTTCTCCTGGGAGTCTTATGTTTTCAGGTCTTATGTCTAAGTGTTTAATCCATTTTAAGGCAATTTTTGTGAGTGGCGTAAGATAGGAGTCTAGTTTCATACTTTTGCATAATTATCCAATTTTCTACTTTACTCCACTTAGTATTCTTGGCCCCCTTATCAAATATTGGTCAGCTATATATGTTTGGGTTTACTTCTGGGCTCTCAAGTCTGTTCCATTGGTCTATGTTTCTTTTATGTCAGTAGCGTGCTGTTTTGATTACTGTAGCTTTACAGTACAGCTGGAAATCGGGAATCATGATGCCTACCACTTTGTTCTTCTTTCTCAGGGTTGCTTTGGCTATTTGGGGCCTTTTGTGTTAAGCGCATTTTTAATAAGCTCTTTATGATGACATTTCAGCCACAGGCCATGCACTGAATGAGTATAAAACTCATAAAAATAATCACCTGTACAAAGTAAGAGTCATATACCCCTACTGTTAAATATTATAAAGAGCTGAATAAAAGTCAGAGAGTTGGGCAAATAAGAACGTGCGTATAAATGGAAGGACTATCACGGTCATATAGTAGTAGATCACGGGTCCTATCCAGTATGAGAATTCTCCTAACATATTCAGATTTACATGAAAACTCTCAGAAACGGAGAACCTACTGTATCACGTGCCATATAACTTTTAATCTAACTTTCCATTCGTTTAATCAGTCAACATTTTTACGTGTGTTTTAGAAAGCTAGGCCTTGCATTATGCATCAGGCTTACAAAGATAAAACAGAAAGTGTTAGTCTGGTGGAAAAGACAGTCGCCTAGAAGATAACTGTGGCGCTTCGTTAGTGAGATTTGTGTAGCACGTTGCGGGAGTAGAGGGAAGGGGTACCAGTCAGACTTGGGCAGGGAGTGTTTGGGGTGAGGGGCTTCCTGAGTGAAATGGGGCAAAGAGGGTGAGGAAAGAGAAGCATTATAGTTGACAGGGACAGGACAACGAAGGCGCAAAGGTAGGAAGCAACTTAGCACATGCAGTAAACTGCCTGTCAACTGGAGGGTTGGGTCAGGGATGGTGAGAAAAACTGCACAGCGATCCCTTGTGTCAGCTGGTGGTTAGATGTGGACTGGGCCTAAAGACTCCCAGATTTTTAATGGGTGACAGGGTAAAGGGTGGTACCGCCGACGGAGATAAAGGCTATAGGGAACGAAGCAAGGTCTGAAGGAGGAAGAGGTGGTTCCGTTGTTACCAGGCCCAAATTTGCAATTTTACAGCATTGTCCCCTGTGTTTTTCTGTTTGTCGTGTTTCACTTTGTTTACTCTTAGCTACCTCGAGGTCACTCCTCTCTCTGCTCCTCCTTTTGATGTTACTAGTTTCTTTTCTGTTCCCTTAATGGAACTCAGCTTTGCTCCTTTTAGATTGGACACTTTTGTAATTTTTCACCAGGTGAAAAGACTACTGACACTTGTGATCTTTTTCTTAAAAAGGCTTTTGTTGTTGTTGTTGCTTATATGTGACTCTCAAATCTGATATAGTTGTAATTGTGTATGTTTTGGGCAATAAATACGACTTTTAGATGAATTAGATGGTAGATCTAATAATATGTTTTATATGTGCATATCTCTTATTTTTGAAAAGCATATATTTTTTTCATTTTTATCTTCTTACCTTCTCTTTTTTCTCCCTCCCACCTTCTTTTCATCTCTCCCTCTCCTGTCTCTTTTTCTTACTCTATTTTTTCTGCATCTCTTTGTGATCATACAATGGAATTTTTATTCACAGGTGCTTAAGTAAATATAGCATTTATATTATTCTGCTGCTTAAGGTAGGGTTGTAAGAACTTGGCTAGTTAATATAAAAATACACTCTAACATAGATAGCAACATCCTTCTGAGTCTTTTAATGTTTTCCCTTTTTTAAAGGTCTCTCTCCCTATTATTTTTCTCCATACTGGCCCGCATATGAATTAAAAATAACATTGAAGTTCACCAATAGCATTTAGCAGGATAAAACTGGGAAAGGTGGAGTTCCGATGATGTTAGAGAGCACTCATTCTAAGAGAGTGTGATCGTAAAGATCGGCCCTGGGAAAGGATTACCTGGATCCTGTGCCAGGGCAGCCTCATGCCACAGAGAGCATCGCTGCCTTTGGACAGTCCTGCCCAAAATTAAAATCCCCCCCTTTTTACCTTCGGCAAGAGCTGCCGGTTAATGTTAGCGTGAATGAGGATGCCTTGGGCACTTCTCGGGGTGCCGTCTTGTGATTGTAGGGGTATATGCTAAATAAGGTAAATCTTCTAAGTTTTTAATTCAGGACAAAAAACTGGTGTTCATTCAGTGTGAAAACAGAAAGGAACCTTATCGCTATTTTAATTCAACACCATTTTTTCATTGAATATTTTCTTCACTTCTGGCATAATAATTTCTTAAGACATTATTCTCGGCAGTTCTGAGAACAAAATTTGGCTTCCTCGTTGCATGAATTTGCAGGTGACGTTCATTACGGCCACTGTTTGGAGGTCTCCAAATAGCCCCAGACTTCAACCGTTATATTTTTCTTTATATTGAAAGTTATATTATGTAATGGCAGAGGTGGTTAAACAGTGCTTTTCTTTAGGATGTGTGTGTGTAAAGATATTATAAAAGGAAATGAGAAAGAAAAAATTATAACAAGAATATATCTGTAGCCCAGGCTTCTCCCCAGACTTGTACGTCACCTGCCTGTTTAACCTCTCGAGCTGGACGAGACTAGATATTCAGACACGTTGAATGTGCCTCGATGCCATCCCAGACACATTCTACCCACAGTCTGGGACACCCTACGATACAGCACCTTCGTCTTACAGTTGCTACAGCTACAGAACTTGGAGTCATTGTAAATTACTCTTTTTAAACCCACATCCAATCCAAAAGGAAATCCTGTTAGCCCTACCTTCAAATTATATCGAAATTTTGACCACCGCTTGCCATCTCCAATGCTATGCCCCTGGCCACGCCATCCCTCCCCTGGAGTATAAGTCCCAGATCCTTTATCCAAGTGAGTTGTGGATACAACATTTTTCAGATTGTGGAAAAGTAATAAGCTGCATATGCCGTGCATGACACACTGATGTATGCCGATGTTTCTGCAGTGAAACACAGTGTACTTACAATAACTTGGCAACTAAAGACCTTGAGGTTAGGTGAAGTGTAGGTTAGTGTTGCCCCCTAATGAGCTCCAGAAAGAGCATTTGGATTTCAGAATTAGGAGGAGGAACTGCAGACCTGCACTACAGTCATCTTCCAGCCTCTCCCTGCTTGCACCTTTGCCCCTCTGTGGTCCCTTCTCAACTCAGCAGCCAGAGTGAGCTTTTAAGAGTTAAATGAGATGTCGTTGTTCAAAGTTCTGCAGTAACACCGCAGTTCAGGGAGAACTCAGTCCCAGCCAGTGTCTTACAAAGTCCTCCATGGTCTCATCTCCTAGCACGCTCGGCTTACTCACTCCACTCCAGCCTCCTTGCTGTACCTCAAACTTCTCGCAGCTGAAGACTTTCATTCAACTCTTCCCTGTGCCTGAAACCCTCTCTCCTCAGCTATCAGCTGGGCTCCTTTTCTCACCTCTTTACACAACCTCACCTTACCAGTAGGGCGAGCCTAGCACCTCCCCCCTTCAATACTGCGACCTCCCCAGCCACCACCAGCACACCTGATCTCACCACTCTCCACAGTTGTTCTTTTTAAAAAATCACCCTCTAATATACTGTATTATTTACTTATTTATAATGTCTATTTTGTCTTTCCTTCCTAGAATATAAGCTTTTGAGTTACTGGTACATTTCCAGAACCTAGAATAACACCTGGCTCCTAGTTGGCACTTGAACACTGTTTGTTGAACAAAGAGATGAATGAATGGAGTGACCACTCATAACATTTTAAAATAAAATAAATTATCATCATACAATCAAATTTTCCATACAAAGCCTAGTTTAATAGAATCACACATTAATCTATATTTAAGAATTAAAAATATATTCTTTTCTGATTGTTACTTATTTTTATACTATGGAGAGAGTTTTTTTAATTGTGCTTCCACCATTTTTTCTTTCTTTTTTTACCCCCTTCCTCTCTCCCTTCCTTCTCTGTGCAGATTGCTATTCTATTCTTTTTTTTTTTTTTTTAAAAGATATTACTACCTTTATTTATTTATTTACTTAGTTATTTTTATGTGTTTCTGTTCGTTACAGTTTACATTCCGCATTATTCCGTGTTAGTTTCAGGTATACATCATTAGTAGTTAGACAATCATGTGCTTTACAGAGTGGCCCCCCTGATATTTTAAGTACCCGCCTGGCACCATACGGAGTTATTCCACTATCATTGCCTGTATTCCCTATGCGGCGTGTTACATCCCTGGGACTATCCTGTAACTACCAATCTGTGCTTCTTAATCCCTTCGCTTTTCCCACCCAGCCCCTCACCGCCCTCCGTCTGTCAGTCTGTGCTCTGTGTCCGTGAGCCTGTTCAGCAGACTGTCGGATCTTTGGTGTTAATCAGTGATGCTAACGAGAAGGGAAATTATGTCAACTCAGAGCTAATCTCTCAAAGTATACATTTCCTAGCTTCTGAAACTAGTTCAAATAATTTTTGCTTTATGCTTTCACTATGTGAATGTTGGCCTGTGAGAAGGGAGGCACATTTTTTAATGTGAGAAAAATTTAAGAAACAACCCCTTAAAACACCGTTTCCTGCAGGTATGAGCAAAAGACCCTTGAAGCTGGAGTTTTTGTCCCTTTACTACTTCTGCAAAAGAAAGGGGTTTAAAACAGCAAAAAAATTTTTAAACTTCAGTTGAACAGTACAGATGGGTTAGTTATAATAGCCTTTTGCATTTTAATTTACGGCCTAAAACCTTTCATCTGAACCAACATCAATTAATTACCCAAGTGTGATATTCTTATGAGGTTTAAAAAAATTATCCCAATTATATTCAGATCTCTAATGGTGACTAAAGTCCCTTCCAATAACCCATCACACTATTGGGATATTCTTTCTTATATTTAACACAAAGTCATGAAATTACAGTTCTCTCTCAGTTCTCTTCAGTACTGTCAGGTACACAGCTGGTCACTGTCACCTGACCCCACACTCCAGGCATTCAAGGAACGCTCTCGGGAAATTACTCGCCTCTTTCTTCTTGGGGTTTAGTAATTTCAATTTCATAAATCTTTTCTTAGAAATACTGTTTGTTTGGTTTTTTTAACACACTTAGCAATCTTTCTGCCTTGTCGTCTGAACATTCTTAGTTTTTCAAATCTGTCCCAAACTTCAAGGCCTAAAGATACATAATGGTCAGATATGACCCAATATTGATTGCAAGGGGAATCTTTTTAAACCTGATTTTCTGATCTAAATCACATCCCTCTGTTGCCAAGTGTGTTAGAAGGCAGCTGTTTAACCCCCAGATATTTTCCCCTCAAACAGTCCCACGGTGCCAGGTATACAGTAGGCACTCAAAAATATTTGTTGAATGTAGTTCAATGGAATTTTATATTGGATTCATTTTTAAAAATCTAAGTAATCCTTTATATGCTTGAACTAGCTAATTTTAACTTGTTGATTTGATAGTCACTCCTCATATCATCAGTTATTTCAGCTTATGGATTTTCTCTTACCCTGATAACAGTTTCATATGGCCATTGAAACAAAACCTTCTCTAGAAAATGCTAAATCTAACATAGTCACAGTTTGAAGCATGATCTGAGTAATAGTGAAAAGGCTTTGAAAGGGAATATGAAAATAAGGCTGAGGCATTTGAAGACGAGGGTTTTAAGCTACTGCTAAGGATAGGATACACTGAGTTAGAAGATCTAATTTTGATTCTCATGTCTATAGTTAAGTGACTTTGGATAAGTGACTGTGCTTTCCATCTCAATTTTCTCATCGACAAATAGAGGTAAAATTCATAGCTTTCGTTCCCATAGGGTGGTTTCCGGGATCCAACATAATACAAGTAAAAGTGTTTGTGAATTATTAATTACTATGAACTATAAGAGATTACTATATTTTATAGGAATAACTGTGGTGGGGAACATTTGAATAATATGTAAAGAAATAACCTTTTACATGTGATAGGGAATATTAAGCATGCATTTTTAAAATAATTCCAATTTGAGGGACCCTAGGTCTTTAAAATTGTGCGAATAGAATTATAATCAAATGTCTTTGCAGGGCTATCCCTATAGGCTTGTTTGAGCAACTCTGAAGTTCCCCAATAACATGAAATTCTTGTTCTTTCACTTATGGGACAGACCAGTGCTTCTCACAGTGTGTTTGACTGAACATTAGTTCTCTGGGATAGTGTATGCTAAAGAAGGTCTGAGGTCAAATGAATCTAAGAGATCCTAGGTTTCCTAAACTTAAATGGGTTTGTTAACTATAGGACTCCTCAATATGCTAAGGGTCATTGTGAATCTCTCGGAGCGCCATATCATGTCTATTTTTAACTGTTCGGATTAGAGTTCATTGTAACCAACTCCAGGTCAGGCTGAGCTGAACTAAGAAGTGTAGAGACCAATCTCCACAAAACTGAAGAGTCCTCTCCCATTGGCTTTCATTTGCATGGTTCTGAAACCAATGGACTGGTCTTGGACTCGGGAAGACCCTGGGGAAGGGTAGACAGAAAGGTTCTAGGCAGACATAGAGCAAGAACAGTCCATTTAACTTGCAGTATGCCCATGCGGACACCAGAGGCATGCTGCAAGGGACTGCTAAAAGAAGTTGGAGAGCAAGAACCAAAGACACAAATCTGGTATCAGAGCAGGTAGGATCTATCCCAGAGCAAAGAAAATAAGAAACACTTTATGCAGAGCCTGAAGTAAAGAAAGATAGGGGGAAATGCATTCTGATCTAGCAAGATAATGAAATACTATGCAGTGGTATTTTTTGAAAAATACTTAATGTGTTGGGAAAATACCCATGTTATAAAAATGTTAAGTGAAAAGAATATACAGAATTGTATAAACCATTCTACCCCAATTAAATATAAAGCGCATGTCTATCTATGTCTAAATAAATATAAAAGTCTGGAAGAGACCAAAGCGGTAACCATCATATGCAGTTTATGATACTTGGGGCGGTTTTCATTGTCTTTTTGTTATCCTCATGCTGTGTTTTTCAATCTTTCTGTCCCCACTGTCATTAGTCACAGTGATTCCGTACAGCACTCGTTCCAGAGGGGCCAGCGAGCGATACTCGAATCCTACTCTCCAGCAGTGCGTCCTGTATTTTGAAAAAGTACCCCAGTAGATTCTAATTCTTAATCATGCTAATTTTATTCAGAACATACTGGTTTTTTGATAACTTCATGAAAGGTTTTATTCTGTTTTTAACCTTTCAAATTTTTCTTTACAATCGAATGTGTCAGGCATGCCCCGTTGTAGCTAGGAAGCTCAGATTACCGCAAGGAATACAATATCACTTGGCCCGGGAAGCAGTTTTTTCCAGTGTTGTCGGAGCCTGTTTGAACCACAGTAATTTAGGATGCTTATCTAAAATGTAGATTCCTAATCCCTCCAACACATTTACCCCATGAGACTGTCTAGGGAAGTACTGCGCAGCCTTCACTGTGTGTGCAAG
The DNA here is from genome assembly GCF_054644295.1 of Miniopterus natalensis. Taxonomy (NCBI): domain Eukaryota; kingdom Metazoa; phylum Chordata; class Mammalia; order Chiroptera; family Miniopteridae; genus Miniopterus; species Miniopterus natalensis. The sequence continues at coordinate 139,752,743 of NC_142081.1, read as the reverse complement.
AAACATGGGATCCTGTGAAAAGGAAAACTCCCATTCAGTGAGGCTGTAGTGGGACCTGCAGTTCTGCATTTCTAACAGGCTCCCAGGTCATACTGCCGACCTGCCCACGACACTTTGAATAGCAGGGCTCTGAGAGCGGTAATGGCATCTCCATTCCCGCAGAATTAGCCAAATGTGGGGTGTTTAAAATGTAGCAATTGTGCCTAAAATGTAGCACGTGGCACCTGGCTCATAGAAAGTGAAAAAGAAGGTGTTGCAGATACAGATGATAGGGTATAATATAATATGTATCAGATGTGCTTATGAGAGGCCACATCACACAGCAGACTCGCTGTTGCTGCTATTCTAGAGCAGGAGGGTGTGCTGAAATTCCAGGTGCCGGGCAGGAGGAAGAAAGTTGTTTCCTTTGTACCCATTGCTGCTTTGCTGCCTGCTGTCCACAGGTTTTTTGCTCCTTTCCCTTCAACCGATTTGACTGAGCCTGTGGCTGCTATGATCGCATTGTTCTCAGCCATGGAAATAGGGTCTCTTTTCTGATTCTCTGTGGCCATGAGTAAAAAGATTGTTCCTGCTGAGGGGTGAAAAGGTCTTCCAACTAGTTTGCTTTCTAGTAAACAGCAAGGCCTGCAGAGACCCTGAGGAGCTGCCTGACATCTCCCTGAAGATTACATTTCTGCTAGTGTTTTGAAGGAGCGCGTTGTCAGTGTTTACAGGTCAGGCTCTGGTGGTGTGAATTCTGAAAGTTTTCAAGATTTTTGATTTATATTTTAATTGGATCCTATGGTGTCTGGTAAAGAAAAAAGTAGTTCTCTCTGGGAAGTATACATCAGGTTCTTGGTGAATGTGACCAAAGACAGAAATGAGATTTTTTTTTAAAGGTGTTTGCACATTTGTCTATAGTGTTATAATGAAAATTATGTGCGCATAGCCAACCTGTGATTCGGGCCATATCACCAAATCTTTCTATGCCTTCGCTTCCTCATTTGTAAGTGGGGATAATAACAGCATCTACCTCATCACGCTGTTGTGAAATCAGATGAGAGTGCATATAAAACTCTTACCACAGTGCTCGGCGTATAATAAAGACCCAGTACTTCCTAGCTATTACTACTACAACTTAGTAGTAAGTTGTTGTCGTAGGGGTTGAATTCATTGATATGGTAATGATAGCATTGCCTACTTAACTCAGAAAAATACAGCCCTATTTTGTGTTCTGGTTCTAAATGTTTATATTCTTCCGATGCTTTTTGTTAGGGCCCATTACAATTTTAATGTCCCTTTTGGCTAACCAGATCCTTTTGAAACAAGTTGATTTGCAAGTGCAAGCTATTAGGTGAGCAGACAAAAATGAAAATAGAAAGCTGTGACTTCATATATCCTTTCTTATGACCAAATAATTGGACTCTCCTGTTTTGTGTAGGTGTCGATAGTACCTAGTTGAGGAGTTGCGATGTTGGAGACCGCATCACCTCAGCTTCTTTGCTGTGCAGATAGTGACAACGGCCTTTTCAGAGACACTGTCTATAGGATGGGCCTGATAAATATCAGAAATAAAAGCTCCCTTTCTTCCTCTAAAGTGATTACTTGGCCGGAGGGCACTGACACCTGCCCCCCACAGCCCGTGGGGTTCCGTGGGACCCCGGCGATCATGCTGCCAGCCCCAGCAGCCCGTGGGCCTGTCCCCGCCTGCGTGCAGGCCCGCGGGACCAGGCCCTGACACAGCCGGGCCGTCAAGGGCTCCTTTGGCTTAGGAGGGAGAAAGGACACAAAGCCCGTGAGGCGCTCTCAACTTGGAAAAGTTGTGCGATCATCCGTGTGGTCATGCCTGCAAAAGAACCACCTTTTAGACGCCTGTCCTCCTGGGCAGCGCCTGAAGTTGTTCTGAAACTTGATGGAAGGATTGAAATAGGCGAGTCACCAAAACTGGGCTCATTATGGAGCAGCTTGTGTCTTGTTCCACCAGAAACCTAATTTTTCCAGTTCTGCTCTTTCCCCTTCACCCATGGGTGTCTTGGGAACTTCTTAGATTCTTCCCGCAGGATGAAAGCTTTGGCAACCAAGGGTTTATTTTTTGAACAGCCCAGCAACCCTCTCCTTTTCCCCTTGTAATCAGTAGATAGCTAAGGATTTTCTCTAATATGGTTAAGGAAATTTCAGAAACTCTTTTCCAATCCTTATGTTTGCTTCTCTCTGGTCGTTTAAAACTGTAATGCATCTTGAGAGGGGGAACAGGGGGGCAGGGGAGGGAGCGGAGGAGAGGAGGGGAGAGAGGCAAGGCTGCCTGATAAAATCCTTGTCATTCATCCCCACCTGAAAATCCCTAGGTTTTGCCACCAGAAAGAGCCTTCAGGATGTTCGGGAAGTTATGTGTGTGCTGTTCTCTTTCGGTGAACTAAACCCCTAAGCATAGAATTGAAGACTTTGCTATCTCGAACCTTTTAGTTCAACAACAAACGCCAGACCAGGCCTGGGTCCTGTCAGGGGAGCCACCCAGGAACAGAAACAGAATTTGCAAACCTACCTTTGCTAACTATTGTTTACACTTTGCTGTAGTTACCCATCAGGACGGGGCTGGCCGTGGGCGGTGCACATGATAATATTTACATTTACTTCACTGTGCTTACGCTTAGTGCTATTTGGATAAAATATACAATTGACTATTTGGGAAACCTCATTTATGAGCTTGGGTTATATATTAAAATGATCGTATTCATGTGGAAAATACATGTAATTGAAAACGCTGGGCCAGACTTTCTTTAAGGAAGTCTCCTGCTTATTTGTGTGGCTGATTCTCTCACAAGCCCCAGGGCTCCCAGGCAGTCGGGAAGCATCCTGGGCCCCTAAACCCTGTCCCACCACGTTTTTATCTGGCTGGCTCCTTCCTTCAGTGCCTGTACACCCCCTTTCTTTTAGTTCATGCAGAAGGTTGTAAGAAGCAACGGGCAAGAAAGAGAGATTTCTGGTAGGTGAAACCTTGACCAATGGGAAAAAAAAAAGTAGGAAATAAATGTTTTCAAGATGAATTCTTTACTTAATGTTGGTCACAGCTGTCCTTTGACGTCTTCTCCCCGTTCATTCTCCATGCTGCAGCCAGGATGGTGACCTCATCTCGGCAATCCTATTAAAATCTTCCAGAGGCTTCCAGTGGCTACCAGAATAGAGTCTAAAATCTTTACAGGCCTTTGAAAGGCCCTGTACAATCTGCCTGCATCTCCAGCTTCTTTCATTTGGTTCCCTTCTTCCCCTGTGAACTCTACAGCTCTAATGAGAATTCAGCCCCACGCCCTTCATTCTCTAGGCCGTCCGCTGGCATCATCCTCTCATCCTTCTTGCCCTGGTGCAGGCATCACCCACCTCTCAGAGATTTCCTTGCATTTGCCCTCCCCCTGCTAGCTTAGCTAGCCCCCTCTCTTCTCACCCCTGTATGCTCACATAGCTTCCTCTACCTCACTCTTAAAGCGCTTGTTACCTAGGGAAATTGTTAGATGTCTGTCTTCACGTCTGGAATGTAGATCCTCTGCAGGCAAGAGCATGCTTTCTGCATCCTAACAAGCTCTTAGCCCAGCGCCCGGGACCCAGTAGATGCCCACCTTCTTGATTGATTGCATTAGCATGTGGATGGGATAGAGCAGGGGGGCTGGATGAAATGATGCTAGAGGAGTTGTTAGATTTATCTTTTTTAATCTCTGAAATTATACCATTCTAATTCTGAGAATTAATGGTCCAACTACAGAGAATAGTTTATATGTATTTGTCCTGATAAATATATATCTATGTGAGTTGACTGTTAGCCCAGATATGATGCAGGCAGAGATAATTAGGAAAAGCAGGTGTCAGCATCTATCCTGGTTATACTTGTGGTTTCCCGCATGGCTAGTCATTTATTTTAATTAACATTTTCTGCACTGATTAAACTAGCTCTCTGGATCAAAGAATATGTTCAAATTACACAAATATATTTCAGTTTCACAGCCTCCTATTTAACAACAGGCTATCAAGACTCCACTCAGAGTCCTCTAAGCAGTCAAAATACAAGTCAGACATATAGTTGCTATGGGGCAGGGTCTGTATATATGTTCTGAGAGAACTGTCTTTTCTTTCCATGTTTTAGGTAAGTGTTTTTCATAGCAGAAATTCTTTTTTATAAACAATCTTAAAATATAGAATTGTCCAAAGAGAAAACAAACCAACAAATGAGAAAATATCACTTTTCTTTTCAATAATCACACTACTACTATTAGCGTTTTAGTGTATTTTTTTACCGTTCTTTTTTTCTAGTCCAAGTGTTCGGTTTGTTCACTTGTTTTTCTTGTACATAGTTGAGATCATACTGCTTGATTTTTCCCCCCACTGTTTGTTTCACTTGGTATTTTCCATAAACTCTAAACTGTGCCATGCAATGGGCAGTGTACCTTCTCTTGACACAGCGGTGGGACGCTGTGAGCAACCCAGACCGGTGTGAGAGGAAGGAGCTGGTTCAATGATGGGGCAGAGGTGCCGAGCAGAGCGCACACAGCTGTGAGGACTCACAGCTGGTGAGCCCTTCAGGTCTCTCAATTCCTTGAAATGTTTCCCAGTGAACTAAAGTAAAGGTGTGTATGGTCATCCGCAGCTGAATTAAATAGTTCTTGGAAGTCCAGTGCTTAAAACACTGATGAACCATCTGACACTTAGCAAGTTGTTAGATGACCGATTCCTTGGGTTGCTGTTTTCCAAACATGTGATCTGGCCCTTTCCTTTCTCTTCTGCCTCTTCCGAGGCCGCTTTCCCTGTTTCTCAGCATCCTCCAGCCCCTGTAAACGCCTTTCTGCAGCTGTTCTGAGCACTTTCTTTGTCCTCAAGGCCCGAAATGCTCCCTCTTCCTTCACCCCAACACTTGGCTTAGGAGGTTCCGTGTTCCTCTCTCAGTCCAAGTGGTGCTTCCTCAGAGAGGGCCTCCTTGATCTCCTTTTGTAAAACAGGCCGCCCTCCCCTGTCCACCAAGACTCTACTTGCCATCTGACAGTCTTTCATCTGGAAAAAAGGGGAGCTCACACACTGTCATAATGCCCCTACACTATGGTACCTTAGGGTTTGAGCACTTCCAATCCAGAGATAATTTGTATAAATTACAACAAGATTAAGGGAACAAAAAAATGATGGTTCTGTAGAGTTTTTCTAACTTTCTCTGGCATGCTCGCCTACAACTTTGTAGTATTTCTAGTAGATAAAAGGCACTCTCTGTCTCAGAGCCTCAAACAAGGGGAGGAAAGCTGTGATTGGATGTCGGTGCTGTCAGTCCTCGGGTGTAAAAGAGGGCGGGCATGTGCCGCACCCCAGAGCACCTGGATCCCTGCAGCTTGCCTGTGAGCCAGCTCCTCTATCCCTCACAGGCTGAGTATATGTGGGGAGGGGCTTTCCTGTCTGGAATTTTGAAACAACGGAAAAACTTCAAAGCAGTAAGCTTAAAAAAGAAAAAAATCAGTGTAAACATTATGAGGTGGTTCATTTTCAAAATTCTTGCTAAAAATAATAGGAACATTGTTGTAAAAGAACCCTGTTGACTAATGTTCTCGGTGTTCTACATCTTTCACTCCCTGCCTTATAAAAACAGGGCTAATTAATTTAAGTTCCGGCTAAGAAAAGGGAGTATTCCCTAGTCTTTGGCCAAAAATTCCTCCCCCGCCCCCCCATTCCTACACTCCCATTCCCACCCCAGTGACTCTCCAAGACGTCATCTGGTGTTTTCCTTCCTGGCCCTTGTCAACATTCAGAATTGTCGTGCGTGTCGGCCTTCGAGTTTATGTCTGTCTCTCCCATTAGAGTGCTGGCTCCATGAGGGCCAGGTCCTTGCTGGACCTTGTTTGCCCCTTTCCCTCTGTCCTCAGGCTCCCACGGTGCTTGGCATATGGGCGGCAATCAAATACACATTAAAAGACTTAAAAACTAATGATTTAAATGAATCCATTTTTTAAAAAGTGGGTACTTAAGCTCTTTCAGTGAGAAAAAAGGTTGACAGAGTGCATGGGTCTCTTGACAAGATCTTCACATTTGCTCAGTAAACACTTATTGAGTGCCTGCCTGTCACCAAGCTACGCCCGGGAAATGCCACATGAATAAGACATGATTGATGCCCTCCGGGATCTCAGAGACTAGCAGAGGGACAGACACAAGCGTGTAAATAAAAGCAAGTCTATGAAAGAGTAGAATAGAGATGTGGAAACAAGAGTCTATGAACTACAAGGGAAGAATTTAATTCGCCCCGGGCATGAACGTTTTCACCCAGGCAGTGATATTTACACTGGGCAGTGACCGTAGAGGGGACATTTGGCAGGTTAATTAGCAGGAAGAGCCTCCCAAGCTGGGGACAGAGTCCGAGACTGAAAATGAATGGCATGCCTGGGCACTCGGGGGCGGGGGCGGGGGCGGGGTGGTGGTTGAGCGCCGAACCAAGGCCTTTGGATCTGACCTTAAAGGAACCAGGGCCCCTGCGGAAGCCAGGCGGCCAGGGTGAGAAACCCAGAGGAGCCGGCAGAGCTCAGGGAGGGGAGTCGGTGCTGCGGTTAGAACACCAAAACCCTCACCGCGGTGGCAGGTGTTTCAGTTAAAATATCCTCCATCTAGAGTTTACATAGAGATGAAAACGTGAATTTCATAGCGACTAATATTCTACTAGAAACTGGTCGCTCTTTTAAAATGTATTTTCCAGATTAAACCCTTTTAATGTGTTTCTGTGTTGAATTTTAGAAACTTTTGAAAACCAGTTTTTATTTGTACCCAGATAAATGTTACAGTATATACATCACTGCAGAACAAGCTTCATGAAGCTTCACGTGTGAAATGTAATTAAATGTTTTATTCCAGATGAGTGAATGCCCAGGTCTTTCTCTCCCCTGCCCCTTGTTAAAGGTAACACCTCGTTACAAAACAAAACAAAAAACATCTCTCTTGCAGTTCCACGGCAGCCTTCAAATGATTTGTTTGAAATATTTGAAATTGAACGAGGAGTCAGTGCAGATGATGCAGCAAAGGATGATCCAGGTAGATACTTGTTTTATTTTAAATTGAATGTATTGGGGTGACATTGGTAAATAAAATTATACAGGTTTCAGGTGACCATTCATCTGTATATTGTATTGTGTGTTTACCACCCCAAGATACTTATATTCTTAGTACCGTTACGACATTTTATTGTTTTCCTCCATTTCATGAAAATAATATTTAAATTGTAGATTGTTAGGTTACACCTGGGAAAATTATAGATCCTTTTTTCTTGTTACAACTGAGTTTCCTCTGCAGTTAATCAGTTGGGCACAAATAATTGAGTAATCATTATCTTTTTTATATATATATATATATATGTATATATATATATAAAAGCAGCATGCAATATAAACTCTGAGGAGAAAAATCATATTTTATAAGTGATGTTGTAACAAGGCCATAATTGGGCAACATTTGTGTGCTGTGTTTTTACACCTGAGCACACACACATGCACGGTTGTGCAGGGGTTCGTGTGATTTCCTTCTGATCTCCTGGACAGAAGTTCTGGTGGGTTAGTGAAGTGTGGACAGGAGAGAACACTTGTACAGATAACCTTGTTAACAAGTGCATGTCTGTTGTTTGTGGTTTACTAGTCTTTCTGGTCATTTCCTTGCAGGTGTCCTGATACACAGTTGTAATTTTGACCATGGGCTTTGTGGATGGATCAGGGAGAAAGACAGTGACTTGCACTGGGAACCGGTGAGGGACCCAGCAGGTAAGCCCGGTTGTCTAACTCTAGGACACATTTCAGTGCACTGTGACACATCTCTGGTTACCTATGAAGAGGGTAAAGAGAGATCTTGTCCAGAATTTGTATTCCATTTTTTAAGTGAACTAAATTTGTTAGCTGTCAACTAGAATTATGTTATGGGAAGACGAGTAGTTCATTAAAAGGCCAGCTAATACTTCTCAAAAAGCTTGGTAAATAAAACCTGGGCTTATTTTAACCTGTAATTTTCAATTTACTTGTAGTGCCTCATTCCCAAGCATAAAGGAAGTACATCAGCCATGGTAGTTGTTCTTGGTTGTTTTCTCAATCATGTCTTTTTTTTTTTTTTTTTTTTTTGAGACTTGAAATTTCTGTGAAGTTGTGAATAACTTTCTGAAAAAAAATTCAATATAACTTGGATGCTGGAGAGATTAGTTATAAATCACCATTACTTACTCCACTAGAGAATGTTCTTAGTAAGGTAGATATAGACACAGTTCCTTAGAAAATTAACAGGCTTTTAAATTGCACACTTCCTATTAACCTAAAGTGTTAGTACTTGCAAGATGTTCTGTTGTCTTGTTCTAGGAAGCGAGGCTACATAGTGTTGGTTTTTTCCCTCCCCTCGGTACTTAAAATCTTTTATGGATGATGTCAACTTAATGGAAGGATGAAGAGTTTGGTGTCTTTTTTTCTTTTTTATACTTCTGATTTAGAAATGAAAGAGACAAGATGTGAAGAAAAAGTATATTTTCAACTAAAAATGATGTTAATTAAAAGCCTAGTTCTTAAATACCATCCCAGGTATTATATAGAAGAACAGAAAACACACAAAAGTTAACTTGGGAGATGATATGCTCTGTTACACCAGTTATTAAACTTCAGCATTTGTACAAATCAGCTAGGGGCCTTGTTAAAATGTAGATTTCGATGCATTTCTAACAAGTTCCTTGGGGATACCTCTGGTGCTAATCCTTGATGCACATTTTGAGTAGCAAGGTATTAAAATATTAGACTAAAGTATTTCATTAGATCCCCTAAGATGGAAATAATAGATGTTTAAAAATGAAAATTTAAGTAAGCCTTAAAAATATGAAATACTCCATAAATTCAAGTGGGTTTTTTAGATTTCTTTTAGCTATAAAACAATTTTTAATGACATGCATGCACAAGAACAGCCTCTTTCATTCTCAGTCTCTTGTTAACCCTCATTCATTGAAGGTTACCTCTGAGCAGGACAATATTATTATTATATATTAATTTTATTTTTTAAATACAGTTGACATTCAATATTATTTTATATTAGTTTCAGGTATAAAGCACAGTGGTAGACAGTTATGTAATTTACAAAGTGATCATCTGGATAATTCAAGCATTTGCTTGGCACCATACATAGTTATTACAGTATTATTGACTATATTCCCCCTGCTGTACTTTATATCCCTTTGACTATTAGAACACTATTATTATAATTAATGTCATGTATATCTGTGAATTAGAAAGAAACCAACATTTATTTAATACCTATTATAGTCTTCACTCACTCATTAATTTTTTATTTTCTATATATATTTTAAATTGATTTTAGAGAGAGGAAAGGAGACAGAAACATCAATCGGTTGCCTTCCATACATGCCCTGACCAGGAATCAAACCCATCACCTTCTGTGTAGGCGACAACGCTCCAACCAACTGAGCCCCACTGGCAGGGCCATCTCATTAATTCTATTTAATATCCTCTTATCCATGCGGTGAAGCAGGCAATATTGTTTTTATTTCACAAAGGGAATATTGAGGCCCAGAGTGTACATAAATTTCAAAGGCTGCACTGAGCAAAAGAACAGACTTCATGTCCAGGCCCCTCTGTGCTGCCCAGCAGCCTCCGGGCAGTTCGGTGTCTGGACGCCTGCAGCAGTGTCCTGGGGATTTCACGCTCCCACAGCCTGGTCTCTGTGTCCTGTGGTGGTGTGCATGCTGCAACTGGCAGATCCCAGCCTGTGGGTTTCACTGGCCACTGACCAGGGGTACTTTGCTACAGAAGGAAGGATTGTTAGCAGCCAGGCATATTCATGGTCGTAATGAATAACCTTTTCAAGTAAGGTACACTGGGGAGAGTAATTCATGCTAAATAAACTCAAAAGAATTCATTATACATCTATGTAGATAGTAAAATACTTGATTTTTAGAATTTTAATACTACATTATAGAACTAATTTAGTACATCCCAACATTTTTTTATTATTCAACTCATATGTAAATGTTTTAATTTGTTGTGACCCCAATTCCACTTGCCCTCTGATAGAAAAACGAGAAGAGGATTGGAAATTAAAATGGCAGGCAAGGAAAGCTGGAGCTGGTGAGTTGGCTGATAGGACAGAACAAATGGAAAGGCAGCGCTGCCACACCAGCTGCACAACATTAGATCATGGGCCACATTTAAGAGGGTGAAATCTAATGGGGGGAAGACAAGGTAGGGCTCATGGTCTAGAAACCAGTTACGCAGCTGTAGGAGGGGGAGAAGTGCCTTCGCAGTAAGCGTGCCAGACTTTAGAGTTTTAGTGGGTAATGAAATCAAGGAGAGGACCCTGTGTTTTTGCTGCCAAAAAGTTGGGTTGTTTCCCTAGAAATATGGTATTTTTTTTGAGAATGGAAAATCCACTTTGGTGGGTTCTTTCTGGTCTGAGAAGAATAGAGATAAATGTAGGTCACTCAGAATGCTCTGGGTGGAAAAGTGTTTCAAAGCCTGTGGAAGAGCAGGGCAAGAAACCAGAGTGCTCAGCCTGGAGAAGAAATAGTGAAATGGGGCTGCTTTTCAAATACTTGACTGACAACATCTATCACCATTGTTCTGTGACCACAAAGGGGTGGAAGTCGGCCTAGTAGGTGAAAACTACAGAGATCGATTTTGGTTCACTCTCTGACAGAACTTCCCAATAGAGCTGTCTAAAAAGAGCTCAGCTGATGTTGAAGTAAGGAGCTCTCTGTTGATAGAGGCATTTGACTGGGTGACGTATGGCAAGAGGTTTTGAGCCCTGGATAAGTGCTGGGCTAGAAACCTCTTACACCAGCTTTGAGAGCCTTGGCCCAGAATGGAATGCTCAGGTAACCCAAGGAGACTGGTGAGCAGCAAGGTTCCAGTTGGAAAGTGGACAGGAAGACCAGAGGAGGGCAGGGAGTTGGAAGGTCAGGAGTGCATGGTATCTATCAAGTTGGAATTGCAGATGGGCTTTTTAGAATGTGTTGGGGAATTCTCCAAATTCTGATGAAGAAATACTAACAAAGCTTCTGATGAAAAATGCCTGTTTTTCTTCTAGGATGTTTAGGTGAGGTTGTATGTGTGTAAATATAAGCCATTTAATGAATTATATCTCTGAATTATCTAATTACCAAGCTAATTGTTTACTTGTTTCTATCTAGATTATACCACGTGTAAAGGAACATATATGTTTGGATTTGCACAGTTATGACTGATTTTTAATGTGCATTTCTTATCCAAGATCCAGATATGTAAATATTCTTAAATGCTAATATCTCCAGGAAGAGAAACCTTCAATTAAATAAACTTACAGCTTTGAGAAACAGCTGTAAAATAATCGCATTTGCTAGCTGCCCTTCCTTTTTGCTCCCTGGGTTTTGTTTATCACATTCCATCTTAAACTTAATTGTGAGATAGTGAAATTAATACATCCCTCTAAGGAATGGAAAGTTGTGCAGCCAGCAGATGTGGTGATTCACTGCAGGCACATAGCTGTGGCCCTGACGATACACCCCTTTCTTGTAATGTCAAGGCAGCACCTGGGGTCCTTTTCCTGGAACCCTGATCAATGGGGATCAAGGGTTAAAAGCAGCTGACTCCATGCTCTGTCCGCTCCTCGTAGCTACAGGAATTCACTTAAATATATAACAAGCATGCCAGCATGTACATACAAGTATGTCTGGTGCAGCATTAAAAAGTATTATCTTGAAATACTTGTAAATGGAAAAATAAATCCACAGTGGAGATAAAAGCTGCCTTCCAGCCCTGGCTCACAGTTGCCCTCCCAGATGCAACCAGTTTCTTGGTTATCTTTCCAGAGATATATTTGTCCATACAACAGCAAAGCACCCTCTTATGTACCTTGCTTTTGTCACTTAAGGATATGGTTTTAAGAGTTGACATGAAGAACAAAGATGTTAAAGCCAGAATACCTGAGCTGAAACCCAGCACCACAGCTCACTAGCTTTGACCTTGAGCGAGTCACCTAACCAGGGGTAATCAATAGTATCCTTTCAACATATATGAAGCATTTAAAGCAGTGCCTGTCCCAGAGTCACCATTCGAATAGCATTAGCCGTTGCTGTTGAAGGTTGTCCTATGTCAGTACCTACAGAACACGCTCATTCTTATTGGCTGTTACTCCATCATTCCTCACATGTTCCCTTGTATTTAACCAGCCATCCACTGGGGAACATTTCAGTTGTTCCCAGCCTTTTGGTAGTTCAGACAATACTGCAGTGGACACTGTCTACACATATCATTTCACATATGTTTGACTAAATCTGTAGGATAAATTCCTAGATGTGCAATGCTGAATCAAAGGGAACTTGCATTCTGAATTTTGAATTTTGATAAATTTTACTAAATTGCCCTTCATAAGGGTTATAGCAACTTATATTCTCACAAACAATATTTAAGGACCATCCCTAACACTGATCTTACTAAACTACTTTTAAAAATCTTTTCACAATAAAATAAAATGAATTTGGTAAAGTCGACCATCTTTTCACATTTTAAAAGTCTATTTTTTTCCTGAGATGCTTTTCTTTTGTGTTCTTTTTATTATTGATTTGTAAATTCTTTATGTTAAAAGGAAACAGTCCTTTTTCATGTGTTGCAAATCTTAATTTTTTTGCTTGTCTTACTACTTTATGGTATTATCTTAGAGCGAAAATCTGGAAGCAACTTAAATGTTCTTCAGTTAAAAAATTGGCTAAATTATTAATGGCATACTTGAAGCTATGAAAAATGTCTGTATTGGTTGACATAGAAAAATGGTTCATATATTTGTGAAAAAAGCAAGTTATAACAATGCAAAAAATGTTCACAGAGCAGTTCTGTGGAGGAAGAGCAACTGTAGCCTCATTGCTCATGCTTTACATTGTAGAGTTTTAAATAACTCTAAAAAGGGTTGTCTGACTCTTATTAGGGTGCCTCGGTGGGCTAGCTTGCCTTATTTGCAGGCAGCATCTGGCAGTGATATTAGTATACATTCCACAGAGACTTAAGATAATCCTTGTTTTCTTAAAACTTGCAGGTTAACTGTAATAACCTTATATCTTAGTCTTAACCAAAATACCTGTGATGATTCAAAAGCTGACTTATGGGGAGACCTTTAAAATCCATCTAAATATTGTGGCCTAAAATACCATTTCCATTAATTTGGGGGGGATGGAGGTGGTAGGATAAGAAATTGTGTTTGTTGTTGGTGATTCAAGTGTATGACTCAAAGACCTATTTCTTTGCAGTGTTTTGGTTGTTTTCCCCCCCTGTATTCTTAGAACATCACTTATTCAACAAACGGCATTACACTCCTACCGTATGCTAGGAATGTGATGGGCGCTTTGGGGAAACAGTTGGTTCTGACATCAGAGAGTTCATATCTCCTGGGGGAGAGAAGCAAGCAGACCAGTGATTCCAACCTGAGGGCAGCAAGTGCTGAATAGGGGGTCAGGCAGCTCTGAACTCAAACCTTTACTCTGCCATTCACTGGGTGACACCTCGGGTGACTTCACCTCTCAGAGCCTTAACTCTGCATCTGCAGGACAAGCCTTCACTTCACAGGCTTGTTAGCGGGGCTCACGAGATGCCCCCGTGGAGCACAGCACGGCCTGGCCCTGAATTCATGCACGGAGATCACCTGTTGGTCTCCGACGGCTCAGAGAGCACTTGAAGAAGTCACTTGAGTGACTTCCAAACCTTATCGTGTCTGACACAGATTAAGCATAAAAAACAATGGTTGTCTTCTCATTGAAAAGTAAGTGGAGTTTCTACCAAAACAGATGCATGTGTTGAGCATTCCCACCACATTTTCCTGTGGATAAGTCAGGGCTGAAACAGAGAGAGTGTTTTCAGTTGGCTCCAATAAAACAGCCGGAGAGGAATGTCATTTGTACTTGGAGCGATCTTCAAAATACCGCTTGTAACTTTCGCTCTCTTGAGAGGCAGCCTTCCCCCGCACTGCTGCTCAGACTTTCCCCCCTTAATTGCAGTTCCTCTGACAACCAGGGAGACCCACGCCACAGCCCAAGGGATCTGAGGACGAAGTGACCTGCCCAAAGTGACAGTTTTTATTAACATTTTGCGTTCATGTATATGTAATCAGAAATTTATATATTACATTATATTTATTATATTATATATTTATGATATAAAAACATTGTAAACCACTTATCTTTACATAAAATTGCTGCTCCAGGAAGCTGGAGGGTTTCCAGACACCTCTGCAGCTTCCTGGGGTGAGGTGCACAGTGTGAGAAACAGAACAAGCTCGGGGCGTTTTGTCGTTGCTGCGAATCCTCGCCTGAGAATATTTTTTTCTGTTGATCTTTAGAGAGTAGAAGGGAGAGAGGGAGAGAGAGAAACACTGATGTTAAAGAAACATCGATCTATTGGTTGCCTCCTGCACGCACCCTGGTGGTGGCCGGGGATCAAACCTGCAACCCAGGTACATGCCCCTGACTGGGAATCAAACCCCAGACCCTTTGGTGTGCAGGCTGATGCTCTAACCACTGAGCCACACCAGCCAGTGCAGCTCTGGGCATTTTTAAAGGACTATTTTCTCTCTAGAGTTTCTAAAAAAAATAAAAAGCAAGAAGAGATAATGAACAGATTTAGCACCCTTTAAACCACCATCTGCTCCACCGCCTGGAGGTTAATTATCCGTGTAGAAAATTCTCCCTGACAACTTCAAGTCAGCCGCCCCAATCAGCCAGCCAGTTTGACAACATAATCATAACCTGGCGAGGATCAGAGGGGGTGAAGGTGTGTGTTTGTGCATGCCTGTCTGTGTCTGATCATATGCCACCGCAAGTGTTCCCAGTGTTAGGGTTATTAATTATTGTGCGTCCTTGGAGAAACTTGCCTCTCCATGAGCACAATGAGTGTTTTCTGTAAACACAAAACCATGGAATTTGAGACAGGCATAGAAATAAGTCATATTTTTCTCCTTCAATAAGCTGGGAATTCTTTACAAATGATTGTCACAGTGTGAAGTTTATTAAAGCAAAAAAAAAAAACCCAAGGTACAACTCCTGTCCACACCGTTTGGCTAGGGAGGGGTGTGGGCGCCCACGCACAGCCCTGCCTTTCTCGCTGCAGGTGGACAGTACCTGACCGTCTCGGCAGCCAAGGCCCCGGGGGGAAAGGCGGCTCGCTTGGTGCTACCTCTCGGCCACCTCATGCATTCAGGCGACCTGTGCCTGTCGTTCAGGCACAGGGTCACTGGGCTGCACTCGGGCACGCTCCAGGTGTTCGTGCGAAAACACGGGGCCCATGGAGCGGCCCTGTGGGGGAGAAACGGTGGCCACGGCTGGCGGCAAACCCAGATCACCCTGCGAGGGGCCGACATCAAGAGCGTAAGTAGAACCGCAGAGGACACGGACCTAGAGGTTTTCCTTTCCAAGGGGACCCTGGAGTCCCCCTTGGAAGAAGCCTTGTTCCCGGCCTTAACTCAGGCTCAGACAGAGGTTTGTGTTTTTCCCTGGGCACAACTCCCTTCCTTGCCTCGGTCTTTCATCACTCTGCTCCTTCCTGCGCTCCTCATCGTAACCGAGGACCACCGCCACTGTCCCCACCCTGGGGTAGACCCCTTTTACTGAAAAAAAATTAGTAATTGAAAAAGGTAAAAATGTTAATGGAGAGATACTTCCAAGGGCAGGGGTGGTGAGCTTAACCCTTCCTGCTCTGCCTTTCATTCCTTATACTTCAAACTCTGACCACCAGGAGTTGCTGTAAAGTGTTTTGTTTTTGCAAAATGTTTCTGTAAAGTCCGTTTCTTCCCCCTTTGCCTCAGAGATCATAGTTGAGCAGCCTTGGGTGGGACCCAGGCAATATGCTTGGAAGACACTGTTCTATTCAGGACAGGATATGGGGAAAGCTTTGATGGAATATATACATTTTAGCTTCAGTAATCAAGTCACATGGAGCAATCAGGTGATCTGTACCACCTCGCTGAAAGAATGGATGTATTTGGAAGAAGTGTCTTCTCTATGTTGATGCTTATAAAACTGTTACTATGAAGAGATTCTGCATCTATGCCTGTCGGTATAGTCTCTATGAACTCTTTTGGAAAGAAAAGGTAGACTCCATTAATACAGCTTTTATCATAGTCTTGAATTTTATCTTACTTTGATTTTTCTTAATATGTATTATTAGAGAAAGAGAACAAGATAAATCATTTCAAATCACAGCACAGACAGGTTTCTTTTGTTTTTAAAAGCAGCAAGAATGCTATAAAAGAGAAAATGTAAGAATAGTGCAAGTCCTTGGTCTCTGCCTAAGTAAAACAACACTGCGATGGGATTATGGAGTTTGATTCTGTTCCATTTTTCGACCAAGCTGTCTGAGCCCACTGGGGGAACTGGGAGGCGTCAGATACAGGCTGCATGGCTGTGATCTTTTAGACCTTCAGCTCTCACCATCTGCACCTTTCCATCCCATCCCCCTTTTTACTTTTAACCTTGGTAATCATTGACAGAAGTGTCCACATCATAAGCGTTCCTAAATTGAAGCGGTCTATAGTTTAGAATGGCTTTTAAAGGGTAACTGAATCTGAGTAGCGTGGTCTGATTAAGTTTCTACCAGAAGGCAAGCCTCAGGTGACATTGTTCTCTAGTCTTCCCTTCTGTTAAGTAAGTTTACTATTTAGTGTCGGGGGAAGTTTGCCTTTATTTTCCTAAATGAGCAGGTATGGGGAAGGGCAGAGGAGGCTTGATCAGTATGTACCTTCTCTCCCTAGGTCATCTTCAAAGGCGAAAAAAGGCGCGGTCACACTGGGGAGATCGGATTGGATGATGTGAGCTTGAAAAAGGGCCACTGCTATGAACAAGAGCAACTCCGCAACTAGCAGTGAGCTCCGGTGTCACTCCCTCTTCTCTTTCTAACCTTCACCTCCTGTCTTCTCCCTTTCACCAGGCCTCGGAGAAGAGTGGGTCAGTGGGTCAGAGAAAGTTTGCTCATTGACCCAGGTCTTGTTGGCCTGCTTTTGTGCAATCCCAGTGAACAGTGACACTCTCCTTGAAATAGAAGGGGCATTTGTAGACACATACAAGCCATCTGGGTGTTACCTTCCATCCTGTGGCTCTTTTTGGAACTGGCCTTCTGTGTGTGTGACCTGTGCCATCCTTCATCCTGGTGACAAGGTGTTCCTTGTAGCAAATTCTGGGTGACATTTTCAAAAGAAATTTGTGCAGATGGCCATTGCTGTTATCTGTTCAGTGTTGTACCATGAGTAGTATTGACTTCCCCTAAGACCTGTTGTACAATGTGCTTGTGAAATTCGATTCTTCTCTCCACTCTTAGTTCTGGACTGATCTGAACTCTTTTACTGCCATTCACTTCATAAAAGAAGGGTGTGTAACATATCAAAATGCATTTATTCTTGTTATCTGTATTTTTCTTTTAAAGACAATTATGTAAAGTGGGCACGTAATTCCTCGTTAGTATTGTGTTTTGTGTAAATGTGCTATTGATATTAAGTAGTTACGTGTTCCTGATATTTACAGACTCTAGTTGCAAGGGAAAAGGCAGCTTGTGATCTTTTGAATTAAAAAATACACGGTGACATGTTATCCAGTTCTATGACCTTATATCAGTGGCAAGAGAATTTTGGAAATGGTGTCAGGTTGTGGTAGCGCAGGGATGAATATCTTAATGACCTTGAGTTTGATCCCTGCAAAGGATAGTAAACCATTTAGGTTGACAAGAGCTGCAGTTAGCATATAAGACCCTTACTGTTGCTCACTACGCTTTAAAACCAGCAGCTTTCACCCTGATAACAGTTCTCTCTGGTAATCTGTAAGAAGCTGGGAGAAAGTTCTGGCTGTTTCAGAGGAAAGATTCTGTTTATGGAAGCAGGGTGAGGAGAAGCATGGGGAACAGCTCCGTTGGAATAGATTTTCATACTAATTTTAAAATCAGTATAAATTTAGGCAGCTCTAGCTTATAACTTATGTGCCACATGTCAGGATGGGATAGGGAGCAGTCCCATGCTTTGAGGTGTTGAATGTGTCGGAACAGGATTCGCTTACACACTAGAGCAACGGGACAAGATCGAATTCTAAGATCTAAAAATCCTCAGCTAATATATTTCCTCCTTGCATATTTTAACTTTATATTAAAAAGTATATAACTTTTAAAATGCAACTTACTACTGAGGCTTTTCCTCATTTCTGATTCAGTAACCAAAATATTTTCTGCCGTTTTTGCCAGGAATCACAAAGATGATTAAAGGGTTGGAAAAAAAATCTATGATGGAAAATTAGAGGAACTGGGATTATTCGGCCAGGAGAAGAGAAGACCGAGGGGCAAATCATTGCTGGTTTTCAAGTGTATGAAGGGTTGGTACAGAGAGGATGGTGACCAGCTGTTCTCCACATGCACTAAGAATAGAACAGGAGGAAACAGGCTTAGACTGGAGTATGAGGGAGCGTTTTCTGGCAGGGACAGCTGTTAAATTAGAATCCCTTATAAAGGAGTGTGACTTTCTCTCTCTCTCTCTCCCCCTCTCTTTCTGGAGGTTTTTAAGAGATTAGATAAAAATGTGTATTTAAGGAGGTTAAGGATGTTTAAGATAGAGTAACAGATTCCAGAATCTCCCAAAATATGTTTTGATCCTATTACTGTGTAATGAAAATCTCCAGAACTAAGTAATTTGGACTAGGCCAGGGTTTAATGTAGGCATTTCCCTCTTTGGCTCCTAATGGAAAGGAATCAAAAGGGGACAAATCCACCAAATGCTGTGCTCACTAAAATGCCTCTCCCTTTATGACAAACCTAGCAGTATTAAAACAATAGCAAAACTGCCCCCCCCCCAAAGTATATATATTTATTCCAAAAAGAGAACATAATGGACAGATGTTTTAGTATCTCAATGTCCTAATGTGATGGTGTGGGTTTTTTTTCCTTGAAAAAGGTATAACCCTTTCATTTTTTCAATGGGTGATACTTCAGATTTTTAAAGAGACCATAACAAAGAACACAGTTTACAGAGACTTTCAACTGGTGCATTCTCTCTGCAATGTGTGTGACCACTTAACTTGGCCACTGATACGGAGTGCCATGCCCAACACACCTGCCAGGCCCTTTCCTTCACCCAATTGGTATATCTCTTTCTCTTATCAATTGAATCTCCCAAATTCCACAATGGTAATGTTATTTGAACAGTAGGTATAACAGTGTATCTTTTGTCATTTAACCTGGTGGAGGCAGGGCAGGAGGGGAGTGTAAATCAGTGAGCCTTTGAGCGGGGGCCAGCAAATATGGCCTTAGAGCCCTTTTTAATGATTCTTTCCTTTTTGTTCATCTAACTGCACAATTGAAGATGAAAGGGGAAAATAATTGAAAATTTCACTTTTAGGTGCCAATAATGCATTGCACTAAACTGATGGAAGAAGTTATCCAAAGTACTGTATAACATCTTGTTTATTATTTAATATTTTCTAAAGTGAAAAATGTTAGTGGTTTTCCAAACAGCCAAATAAAAATAATTCTTTGTAAATAAAAACACTGTTAATAATAGCAGTTGTCTATTGTTTTGAGTTTTGTTTTGTTTTTTTAATTGAGAAAATATTTACTCTTGCCATGATTGGGGACAAAAATATTACGCAAATTATCATGCTTTGTAGGTTATGAGATATTGATTCAGCATGGACAGGGAAAGAGATCAGATCACAGAACACATGCCTTACCTTAGCAAATTGCTTTAGTTTTCTTATATCTCAATTATAAACATTTGCCTCAAAATGTTTTATGGAAAGGCAGGGTACACTGTCAGCAAATATCTAAATATATATGAATTATGAACAAAAAGCCTTTTTACTAGTGCTGATTTTGTTAATTTATGACATTTTACTCATATTCCAACCTTTTCTAATGGAAAAAACAACTAGAAAGAAAGAAAATTAATGAAATGCAAGACTGAAAATAAGTTATCCTACAAAATTATAGAGAATATGGTTAAATAGCTTCTTTCTTTCCAACCCCGGCAGCTAGGACACTCAAGTTTTAGGAAAGTACATACTTTAAGAAAAGGTAAAGAAAAACTGCAGCTCCCTTATCTCAGAGAGCCTTAATCATCTTAGGAGATCTAGAAAACTCATGTTTTCTGAGTATGTTAAGAAATTAAAAAATAATATTGCAATAACTATGTATGGTGCCAGGTGGATACTAGAAATATTGGGGGAAACACTTTGTAAAGTATATGATTGTCTGACTACTATGCTGTACAACTGAAATCAATACAAAATAATACTGAAAATAAATAATTGAAAAAAAGTTGATTAATTAAACCTCTTCTGAAACCTATTTGAGGTTGGAGGCAGCAGATAAGTATGAGGTATGAGATTCTAGTTCATTGATTTTTTTTTTTGACAGATTTTAGAGCACTTACTGTTGGCTCTGGGATACAACAGAAAGCAGACTTGCTTTTGTGGGGTTTCAATTTAGAGAGGAAGATGGGAGCTTACCAAAGTCGTGAATGAATGCAAAATTGCTATTCTGAAAGAAAGGTATGTGGTACTTTGAAGGCTCCGAAAGTGTGGATTCCATGCCCTTTGCTCATTGCTTTTCAGCCTTTAATGTGCCTGGAAATCATCTGGAGATCTTGTAAAAATTCAGCTTCTGTTGGTGGATCTGGAGTGAGGATTAAGATTCTCCATGTCTAACCAGCTCCCAGGTGCTGCCCTGCTGCGGGTCCGGGGCCATACAATTTGAGTAACAAGGCCTAATTCACACTGAGGGGTCTGGGCCTTTATTTCTGTTAACATTCACTGTCGGAAGGCCTCAAAATCCTTAGTTGCAGGATCTACTCCACAAAAATTCAAGAAGAAAACACACAAACACAGAGACTAAAAATCATGCTACTAAATAATGGGTTGACAAAGAGAACCAGGAAGAAATCAAATGATACCTTAAGAGAAGTAAAAATAAAAACCCAATGACCCCAAATCAGTGGGATATAGCTAAAGCAGTCCTAACAGAGAAGTTTATAGCAATACAGGCCTGCCTGAACAAACAAGTATCTCAAACAATCTAACCTTACACCTAAAGCAACTATAAAGAGAATGAACAAAGCTCAAAGTGAGAGAGAAAAAGTATTAATAAGGATCAGAGTGGAAATAAATGAAATAGATACTTAAATAGAAAAGATTAATGAAACCAAGAGCTTGTTTTTTGAAAAAGTAAAATTGTAAACCTTTAGTCGCACTCAAGAAAAAAAGAGCCCAAATAAAATCAGAAATGAAAGAGGAAAAGTGATAGTTGACACCATAGAAATACAAAGGACTATAAGAAAATACTATGAATAATTATATGCTAACATATTAAACTGTCAAAATGGATAAATTCTTAGAAACATACAGTCTTCTAAGGCTGAATCAGAAAGAAACAGAAAATCTGAAAAGACTGATAACAAAATCTAATCAGTAATCAAAAAATTCTTAACAAAAGTTCTGAACTAGATGGCTTTACCAGTGAATTTTACCAAACATTTAAAAATGAAATAATACTTATACTTCTCAAACTAATCCAAAAAATTGAAGAGAAGGGAAGGCTCCTAAACTCATTCTACCAGACCAGCATTACCCCGATACCAAAACCAGAAAAAAAGCAAAATATACAAAAAAGAAAAATATCCCTGATGAATACAGATGTAAAAATTCCTGACAAAATATTAATAAGCCGAATTCAACAATACCTTAAAAAGACCATACACCATGAGCAAGTGGGATTTATTACTGGGGTGCACGATTGGTTCACTATCTGAAAATCAATGTGATACACCAATTAAAAAAATGAGTTATAAAAATCATATTCTATCAATAGATGCAGAATAGGCATTTGACAAAATTCAACATCCATTCATGGTAAAAACTCTCAGCAAAGTGCAGAGAGAGGGAACATGCCTTTCAACATAAGAAAGGCTATATCTGATGAACCCATAGCTAACATCATACCCAATGGTGAAAAGCTAAAAGCTTTTTCTTTAATATCAGGAACAAGACAAGGATGTCCTCCTTCCCCACTTTTATTCAACAGAGTATTTTGAAGTCATAGTCACAGCAGTTAGACAAGAAAGAAAAGGCACACAAATTGGAAACAAAGAAGTAAAACTCATTAGTTGCAGGTGACATGATAAATATAAATTATATATATATAATATATATAATCACCCAAAAGAGTCCACCAAGAAACAATTAGAACTTATAAATGAATTCAGTGATATAGCAGGACACAAAATACTCAGAAATCAGTTGCATTTTTATACACCAACAAACTATCAGAATTTCAAAAAACGATTCCATTTATAGTTGCATTAAAAAGAATAAAAATCCTACAAATTAATTAAACTAAGGAGGTAAAAAGATCTCTACTCAGAAAACTATAAGATATTAAAGAAAAATTGAGAATGACACAAATAATTGGTAGTTTATATTTCGCTCATGGTTAGGAAGAATTGACATTGTTAAAATGTCCATAATACCCAATGCAATCTCTATCAAAATACCAAAGGTATTTTCCACAGAACAAATAATCCTAAAATTTATATGGAACCACAGAAGACCCCCAATAGCTGAAGAAACCTTGAGAGAGAAAAAAACAAGGTTGAAGGTATCAACCTACCTGACATCAAACTTAATACAAGGCTATAGTAATCAAAACGGCATAGTACGCCCGGCCGGCGTGGCTCAGCGGTTGAGCATCGACCTAGGATCCAGGCGATCGGGGTTCGATTCCCGGTCGGGGCACATGCCGGGTTGCGGGCTCGATCAATGACCCTCTCATCATTGATGTTTCTATCTCTCCCTTCCTCTCTCTCTCAAGTCAATAAAAACAATATTCAAAAACAAGCAAAAACAGTATAGTACTGGCATAAGAACAGACATATATAGATCAATGGAACAGAAGACAGATTCCAGAAATAAGCCCACAGCTATATGATCAATTAATCCATGACAAAAGATGCAAGAACATACAATGGGGTAAAGATTATCTTTAAATGGTGCTGGGAAAACTGTACAGAAATACGTAAACAAAACAAAACTAGACCTCTTTCTTACACCATATACAAAAATAAACTCAAAATAAGCAGATACAAACTCATAGGGAGCAACTTGATGGTGACCAGATGAAGCTAGGTTAGGGGGGAAGGTGGAAAAGTTGAAAGGAATTAAGAAGTACAGATCATCAGGTATAAAAAGAGTAATGGGGATGTAATGTGCAGCTTAGGGAGTATGGTCAACAATACCGTAATAACTATATATGGTGCCCTGTGGGTATTAGGCTTCTGGCAATCACTTCATAAGGTATATAAATGCCTAATCACTATATTGTACACCTGAAACTTATATAACATTGTATGTCAACTATAATTAAAAAATAAATTAAAAACAAATAGAACTACCATGTGACCAGCAACTTCACTTCTGGGTATTTAGCTAAAGAAAATGAAAACACTAACTCGAAAAGACACCTGCACCTCCATGTTCATTGTAGCACTATTTACAAAAGCCAACATATGGAAACCTGAGCGTCCATTGCAAATGAATGGATAATGAAAGTGTGGTATATATACATACACAATGGAATATTATTCAGCCATAAAAAAGAATGAAATTTTGCCATTTGAGACATCATGTATGGATCTTGAGGGCATTATGTTAAGTGAAGTCTAGTTAACATCCATCATTATGTTAAGTGAAGTCTAGTTAACATTCCTAACATAGGAAGATAGATACCATATGATTTCACTTATATGTGAAATCTAAAACGAAAAAGCAAAAACAAAACAAAACAAAACCTAATTAATATATAGAGAGAACAAATTGGTGTTTGTCAGAGGTCAAGGGAAGGTAGGGAGTAAGTGGAATGGGTGA
The DNA here is from genome assembly GCF_054644295.1 of Miniopterus natalensis. Lineage (NCBI taxonomy): Eukaryota > Metazoa > Chordata > Mammalia > Chiroptera > Miniopteridae > Miniopterus > Miniopterus natalensis. The sequence continues at coordinate 139,728,880 of NC_142081.1, read as the reverse complement.
AGGGGGTCAAAAGATATAAACTTCTAATTATAAAATAAATAAATCATGGGATGTAATATACAGCATGGTGACTGTAGTTAATAATATTGTATCGCATATTTGAAAGTGGCTAGGGAAATACATCTTAAAATTTCTCACCACATGTAAATAATTTTTACAAGTGTGAATGGTGATGGATGTTAACTAGACTTACTGCCGTGCTCATGTTGCAATATATACACATACTGAATCATGTTGTACACCTGAAACCAATGTAATGTCATTTCAATTATATCTCAATAAGAAAATACTCCGTTATTTTTCTATGCACCAGCAATGAGCAATACAAAAAGAAAATGAAGAAAGCAATTTTACTTACAGTAGCATCCAAAAGAATATAATAACTAAGAATAAATTTAACCAAGCAGAGGAAAGACTTGTATACTGGAAACTATAAAATATTACTGAAAGAATGTTAAGACGACCTAAATAAATAAAAAGACATCTTGTCTTTAAGGATTAAAAGACATAATATTGTTATGATGTCAATACTACCAAAAGTGACCTACACATTCAGTGCAATCCTGATCAAAATCCCAATGGCCTTTTTTGAAGAAATTGGAACACCAATGCTCAAATTGATATGAAAATTATGAAATTTCAAGGAGCCTCAAATAGGCAAAATAATCTTTAACTGGAGGAACGACATTGGAGGATTCAGACTTCTCATTTTCAAAACTTGCAACAGAACGACAGTAATTAGAACAGTGTGGTACCGGCATAGAGACAAATAGACCAATGGAATAAAACTGAGAGCCCATAAATAAATTCACACGTGTATGAACTGCTTTCTGACCATGGTTCCAAGACCATTGAATGAATAAAGGATAGCCTCTTCAACAAATGGTGCTGTGGCAACTTGATATCCACATGCAAAAGAATGAAGTTGGCCCATGCTTCATACCATATGTAAAAATTAACTCAAAATTGATCAATAACATAAATGTAAAAGCTAAACTATAAAACTTGGACAAAAAAAAATTCAAGTAAATTTTCATGGCTTTCAGATTTGGCGACTGATTGTTAGCTATGACACCAAAAATATAAGTAGCAAAAATATAGGTAAAATAGACTTCATGAACATTAAAACATTTTGTGCAAAGGACAATCAAGAGAGTGTAAAGACAACCCATGAAATGGGAGGAAAACATATGCAAATTGTATATCTCATAAGGGTTTCGTATCCAGAATATGTAAGAAACTTTTACAATTCAACAAGACAAACCCAAATAAAAAATGAGTAAAGGATTTGAACAGACAGTTCTCAAAAAAAATCTATACAAATGGTCAAACACATAAAAATGTTTAGCATAATAAGTCATTAGGGAAATGCAAATTAAAACCACCATGTGGCATCACTGCACTAAGATGGTGGTAATCAAGAAAATAGAAAGTAACAAGTATATGCGAGGATGAAGAAAATTTGGAAATTGTCAGAGCGAATGTAAAATGGTGCAGCCATTGTGGAAAACAGTTTGGCAAGGTGTCAAAAAGTTAAACATGCAATTACCCTATGACCCAGAAATTCCACTCCTAGGTACAGACCTAAAGTACTGGGAACAGCTACTTAAATACTTGTACACTCATTTCAGAGCAGCACTATTCACAACAGGCAAAGGGTGGAAATGGTCACAATGTCCATTACCAGATGCATAGATAAGGCAACTATGGTGCATCCATAAATGGAATATTATTCAGCCTTAAGATGAAGCACTTTTCCGTGCTACAATGTGGATGAACCTCAGAAACATTATGCTAAGTGAAAGGAGTCAGACACAAAAGATCACATATTCTGTTACCCCATTTATACGGAATATCCAAAATAGGTAAATCAATGGAAACAGAAAGTGGATTGTGGTTGCCAGAGTGGGAATGGAAATCACTGCTCTGTGGGTTAGGGGTTTATTTTGGGTGATTAAAGCGTCTTGGAACTTAATAGCAGTTAGTGGTTGCACAACATTTGGAGTGTAGGAAATGCCACTGAATTGTTCACTTCAAAGCTGGTAATTTGTCAGGTACCTTTCATCTTAATAAAAATTTTAAAGTTGTTAAGTAATGTAGCAGAAAGAGGAGAGAGAGAAAGAACAGATGAGACAAACAGAAAACAAAGAGCAAGTTGGTCGATTTAAACCAAACTAACGATAATATTATTTTAAAATGGTCTAAACACCTCAGTTAAAAGGAAGAGATTGTCAGACTGGATAAAAAAACAAGACTCAACTATATGCCCCCTACAAGACATAAATAGAAAAACAAAACTTATGGCCATGAAATATTTAAACTTGCTAACCTGGCACAGAACACTGCTTTGTCTAACAAATGTCAGGGCCTTATCAATAAGGAAGTGGTGACTGAGGACACTTAAATATAAGCAAGGCAGTGACCCAGGAAGCCCGCAGTCTTGAGGACAAAGGGACATTCATGAATTGGGGATAATTTACTAGAAATGCTTTTCAGGGCTGCCGGATGCATAACTCTGAAAGCAACTTGGAATAGAGTGGTTAGCTTCTAGTTGATTTTCTGGGTTCCTTCATTAAAAGCTAAATATTGAGCCTTCACCCACAAGCGGTCATCCCATCGGAAGAGCACAGCTGACTACCCTGCCTGCTCGGCGCCTCTGACGCTTACCTTCATTTGCCACAAGCTGCCCGGGGTTCTGGACCCGCTGGCAGTTTCTTCAGCTGTGTTGAATGATCCTAAAGCAGTGGCTCCCACATGCAGACAATCTTGACCCTCAGGGGGCATTTGGTGTTGCCCAGAAACATTCTTGGGTGCCACAACTTGGGGGTGCTACTGATACCTATTGGTTGGAGTCTAGATATGTTGCTAAACATCCTATAAAGCACAGGACAGCTCCAAGCAACAAAGAATTATTTGGCCACAGATGCCAATAGTGCAGAGACTGAGAAAGCCGGATCTAAATCAATGATTAAATCAGTGATCTCCAAGAGTGGGCCCCAGCCCAGCAGCGTCAATACTGGGGACATATTAGAAATACAAATTCTAGGGGTTCCATGTCCGCCCTACAGAGCTGCTTGTGCTACCACAGGCTCTCCAGGTGATGCTGATAAGCACTGGCCTGACATTAAATTTCCTCACCGACTCTCCATTTTCCGCAGGCTCTCTAGCGTGACTTGCATGAGACCCACCCTCCAGCGCCTTACCGCCACTGTCTCACTCTTTAACTCTGGACGCTAACATCACTGTTCAGCCCAATGCCCTTCGAAGGCCGCCAGTTATCATGAACATGACTCCACTGTTCAAGCCACACATGTCACCACACCAGCAGCACCGGGCAGTGGGAAGTGCTGCCCCCACTCCCCCGAAATCCTCTCTCGCTTGGCTTCCAAGAGCCACACTCCCACATTTCCAACCAATTACTGGAAAGATCCGAGAGCTCCAAACTTACCAACTCCCGGACTGGATCACTAGAGTTTATCTTTAATCCTCCCTGTCTCCGTTTCCCCCAAACCTGCTCCCCTTGCTAGTCCCCCCTTTCTCTGAACAAAAGCAATAATTTATCAAGGACATCAATCCTTGGAACTTGCCACTGTTTGGTTTTTTTTACTTATTTATTTTTATGTATTCAAACCATTGACATATCCTAATAGTTCTGCCTCCAAAATAGTTCTGTTTCTGTCCCACACCAATCAAAAATGAAAAATATTTGAGATGACATTTTTTAATTTGAAGTTAAGAGAGGAATGAGAATTTAAGTTCTGAAGGCCTTTTAACTGATGAGTGAAAAGTCCAGCACTGTCTCCTCTCATGAAATTGTTTTGCCTCTTTGGCAGCTAAGAGCCACGGGTTCAGAGCATGTTTTTCAGTTATCTTTTGCATGGTTTGTACTTTTGTAAGCTCCTTCAAATCTGTCATTAAATAAGATAATTAAGACGAAACAGCAAAACATACCTGGGCTCCTGAAGAGTTGAACACGCTCTCCAAGTTATCCGAAGAGCAGGCAAGCGGCGGAGAGCAGGAAGCTTGAGGTTTTTAGAAATAAATAGGAAACAGCTTTTTCATTTTCTTTTTAATAGAAATCAAATGCGTGACCATGGGCTGACCTCTCCAGCCTTGTTAGTCAAAGTATGGTCAGCAAACCAGAAACATAAGCATCAGCTGTGCAACTCTAAAAACAGAACCATGAACCAGCTCAAAGCTAATGAAGCAAAATCCACAGCTCACCATAGTCCCTCGGGGATCTGTACAACTGTTAGGGTTTGCAAAGCACCGCTTTAGCATATAAAGCTTTTCTCTAGAGCCTGGCTTTCTCCCACAGTTAGCCTATGAAACACATCTGCCCAGGCTGACCATGCCTGAGAGCCGTGGCTTCTCAAAGTGTGCTCCTGGCACCAGCAGCTTCCACTAGAAATGCAGATGCTCAGGCCCTCCCAGACCTGCGGAATCAAACCCTGGGGACAGGGCCCAGAAGTCTAGGTCTCAACAGCCCTGCAGCTATTCTGATGCTCACTGTGTTAGCGATGGCAGTTCTGGATCCTAGGCCCGCACAGAGGCTCCCTGCCTTCCCTGGAGGTTGACAGGGTGCCTGCCAACAGCAGCACTGCTGCGGGCCCCTCAAGTACCTGAAGGGCTTCAACGTGGGCTTAGGGCTAATTCATAATTAGGAGAATCTGAGTTGATGTTATTTCATTGGGACTGTGAATAATAACATTTTGTTTATACACAGAAAGTTTACAGCTTACAGAGCGTTTTCCATGGTATTTAGCTTAATCCTCACGGCAACTTGGGATGTAGACATAATTGCCTCTGCAACAGATGAAGAAAGTGAGTTTGAGAAAGATTAAGTGACTTTTTAAAGGGCAGGCACATATTAAGGGGCAGAGCTGGTCTTGGAACCCAAAAGCACCATAGCAAAGAGACCTTCTACCAGCTGTTTGAAAAGTTAAATGGAGAAGTTTCAAACGAAGCTAAAAACCCCCAAATGATTGTTACCTTTTGGGAAATAAATTTCAGGCACTGAGATTCATGAAGAAAGACCCATAAAAAATAAAATTCACAATTTTCTCTCTAAAGGTTCAATAACAACAATAAAAACATGAATATATAGGAAGAGAGAAAGCAAATAAAGCAGAATGTTAACACCTGGTGAATCTAAGTAGACTTATGAGTTTTCATTGCACAATTTCTGCAACCTTTCTGTGAAAAATGAAACCCACAGGGCTGTCAACATTTGTCTGCATGTACCAGTGGATGAGACACTGTTTACCTGTCACTGCATGTGTTTTTAGGACTTCTGTCAAATAGCTCCTGCTTATAGAAGAACGTAGCTATGCCTGTGATGCGGGTAAAGGGAGTAAACATATGAGGCATAAGAAAGATGTATTTACTCTGTCTTTCCTTTGCCGTGAAGCTTATTTATTCGTGTTGATAGTCTTTACTGGGGTCACTGCCGCAAAGGCAATTGTGGGTTGCAGTTGTTGCTGATACGGCTGTGTGCTCTCTCACCCCGGGCAGAAGCCCAGCCGCACACAGAGAGGTCACGGGGCTCCGGGGAGAACCTGGGTTTCCTGTCCGCGGCCCTGGTGCCCTGATTCTCGGACCCTGTCAGCGACCACACTTGGCTCCATTCAGTCCACTCCGTAAACTGTTCTACTCGCCTCCCACTTTCCTCGTGTCTCACAGCTAGTGTTTCCGAAAGACTTTTTGATAAAATACTGGACCGGGAAAAAAAATAACCAGAAAGACATTGAGACAAGTAGGGAAATTTGGTTTAGATAACAGCATCTCTGTCAAAAACGAATGATTAAGCCTCCGCCTGCCCCTACCCCGCTGTAAGGCCACACTGGTCTCGGGTCCTCTTATGAGAAGAGCTATGATAAGAGTTAACAATTACACATTGTTTGCAGTTCACAGATACGTTTCTATTTAGCATCTCATTTGGTCTCCTTTGATCACGTATGAATTCCTCATTTGACCGCAGTGCTTTCTGGTAGGTAGGTTTAGGTTCCTCAAGGACAAGGGTCATTGAGGGTCACTGAATAACCAAATTCCCAAAGGTCATTTGGATGGCAGGTAGCAGTGCTGAGACTCAACACCGGGTGTGGTTTTACAAATTTCCTTGTCTACTGCTGAGCCAGAGTGGCAATTCACGGGGGCCCGGCAGGCCAGGGGGCAGTGCCAGGAGCAGGAGGGGCCTTCAAGCTCTGAACCCCTACTTAGTGGTACCCAGAGGACTCAGTGGACATTTTCAAAAATGCCAAAAGTAATAAATGCCTAGTGTGGACTATTGAGAAGACTGAAAAAGAATCAAGGAGGGAAGAAGGAAGGGAAGAAAGGAAGTCTTATTCTACCCCATCCTGGAAATAAGTCTTCATGGCTGCTGCTCTGTTTATATGGCCTCTCACTTTTCTTTTTATCTGCACCTAGGCTCTCCAAGCCTACAGGTAAAGGCGAGAGATGAACACTGCCTCATGAGTGGCTGTCCCTGAGGTGGAACCTGCTTCTACTCCCCCATTTCAATGGCTGCATAGTATTCTGTTGAGTGGATAAGCTGGGAACATTGAGTTATTTCTCTGGGCCTTGGGCTTCCTCTGTAGACAGCCCCTCTAGGTACTTCAGAAGCCTGATTATGCTGCAGGAAGTGATTCACAATTCGATTCGTGCGTAATCTCTGGCCTCTTTCCTTTTCTTTACTTGCTCCAGTGAAGCTTGGAAACATTCCCTGGAGGCCTGCGATGTAGTGCAGGAGGTTAGATTCCCAGGAAAGCCAGTCCTGAGCAGTTGGTAGTTGTTTAGAAATAGAAGGGGGGTGGGCAGGGAGACACAGGTCAATTCAGGAATCTTCCATTTTAGATCCAAAAACATTTCATTGAAAAACAACATAAGAAAAAAGGCAACAAAACTTGCCACTCCCTCCCAGCTGCTCCTGAAGGGGACTTAACAACGGGCAGTAATGGAAGCTGGTAGTTTTGCAGGGTGTGCATTGCGCTGAGGGGGCCATTCTTCTAAGTTTCTGGTGATTAAGGCATTGTAAGAGTGAGGATAAGATTAGCATTTAGATGCTTTTGTAGATAGCTCAGCTTTATTCTGGAAGCTTACTATAAAAGGCAAAATGCCTGTGAGCCATATTGCAGGTGGAAAATCAAGTAAATCTGTGGCCAGACCAGGACCCATGCTGGAAAAATGACTTGTGTCTAAATGACCTTGGAGCCCTTCTAATATACACAGTATACTATTTTCTACATTGGCTTTGCTTTTAAATGCCATTTCATTTCAACAGGTACTTAAAACTGCTGGATGTTAATGAAAACTGTACTGCTTAGGATTAAATACTGAGAGAATTCTTTATAAAAGTGCCACTAAGTCCAGGGGCCTCTGGGTAATATGTAAAAACAAAATAAGCGAAACAAACAAACACAGAAACCAAACACCTTGCCTTGTTAAAAGGTGTTGACTTTTAGCCTTGATGGTGTTCACTGAACAAAAGGTTTTTCAACAGAGGTTAAAATCATCTGGGAGGCGGTTTGCTCCCTTGGGGTCAGGCCTCTTTGGTGAGCTGTCCCCATGAATTCTCAGAGATGTGGGTGACACCTGTGTACCTTGGCTCCCTGTTCTCTTGGCCCCCACGCACATTGGCCAGCATCACTCCATCCCGGGGGGATCACCTCTGCCATCAGGAATCCCTTCCCGATCAGTTCAAGCTAGGGCCACACCCTGAGGCCTACTGGCCGTCCTGGAGCAGGGGTCTGTACTTTCATTTCCTAACGATGCTCTCAATGGTGGTGTGGCTTCCACAGAGGGTCCTTGTCCTAAGCTCTAGCATTACTTCAGATTCAGGGCGATCTGGTCAGGCCACTCATTCTCCCTCATATCACATATAGTTTGATTTTCTCCAAGCACAGTAGTAGATGTCTCTTTATAAACCAAAGGTCCTGGTTCCCATGTGGAAATCAAATGCAATTAAGCTTTGTAACATATCTTCCCTCAGGTTAGGAGGAAGTCAGCTGTTTGCTCTCTTGCAGGGGAGTGTGAGATGAGGGTCCCTCTGGGCCTCTGCATCTCTTTCCTGTTGTCACAGAGGCTGATCAGAGCTGTTTGCAGCTGTACTGGCTGCTCCAAAGACCTCTCACTGGCAGCACCACTAACCTGAAGGGGGCAGAAAACAAAATAGGGTGAAGAAAATTTGCTCTGGGCAGTTTTTTTCTTCTTAACTTAGTTCCTTTATCCCACAGCATGTTACGTTGCTAACAAAGAAGAAAAATAATGACCTTTGAACCTCTGCTTTTATGAAGTCTGTTCTTTGTTTTAAGGAATGAGAAAGATGCACCTACTCTTTCGGCATTTGCATTATGGTTAAATTTTAAAAGTATCTTTTTGGTCTAATAAGAACTATGTGGGAAGTGAACTTTCTCCAAGGTCATTTCAGAGCACGGCAAGAACCTATTGCAGAGTCTCTGTCTGATCTTCCAGGGAGTAGAGTTCTGTATCTTCAAGGCATGAACTAGTTCAAAGCATGACCTTCCAAACGCCCAGCCTTCCTAGAGTCTATGTGGTGAGTAGATCCTGGTTTGCTTTAGACTACTGGACATTATTCTAACTGTAACGAGGCATTTATACCACCATCTGCTCATTTGACTCTCTGATGGACTTCCTTCAAGATGCCCTCTGACACCAATGACTGACAGTCATTCTACTGTAGAAAATAGATTATATTCATTTTCTATTGCCATCTAATAACAATTCCACAAACTTAACAGATTAAAACAACACTCATGTATTATCTCTCAGTTTCTGTGTGTCAGGAGTCTAGGAATAGTGTGCCTGGGTTCTCTGCTTCAGCATTTGACAAGGCCACAATCACAGTGTCAACCAGGCTGGGGTATCATCTGAGACTTGACTCTGAAGGATCCACTTCCAAGCTCATGTAGTGTGGGCAGAATTCAGTTCCTTGCATCTGGCCTGTTTTCTTGCTGGCTAGAGGCTGGAGGCTGAAGGCTGCTCTCAACTGCTTGAGGCCTCTCACAGCTCTTTGACACATGTGCTCCCTAAGAGGCCTTCTTGCGTCCTTGAAGCCAGCAAAGGAGAGGGAGACCCCTGTGCAATGAAATCGTCCAGTGGTTCATTTGAATATATCTGATTTGTAACACGCAAAGAGCATCCTAAGTACTGCCTATTAATATGCTTAAATGTGATTTGTGTCTGTTGTTCCTGTATGAGAGTCAACAACCTTGAATTCTCCCTCTGTCTCCTCCAAGATCATAAGAAAGTCCTGCATGCAACAAATTTTCAAGGAGCTGTGCTCAATCCTAGGAGGAAAACTTTGCAAAAACTGTTTCCACTTTGATGTGCTAGCTTTTACCCTATATTCAAAAGCAAATGTCTTTCTATTCATATATTTATGAGATCACCGAGGAACAGAGCTGCCATAAATCTCTCTTTCAATGAGTCATACTTGTATGCAAAGAATATCTAGTTATTTTTATAAAAATGTTGTCTCTAGGTATTTTTAAAGACAGTATTAATGGGGGCTTCTGTCAAGTGTGCACTGCTATTCTTACCAAGTTGCTTTCAACTTGATGAATGCAAGGAGATTGGCCAGCTGTACCAAACAAAATCTTTTTTGCACCAAAGTTTGTGTGGCTTCCTTAGAACACCTCTTGGGAAGCCCATTAACGCACACTGTGAAATATTGGCTTGATTCCCACCCCCTGTTCTCCTATTATACAAAATCTGTGATTTCCTTGGGCATGAAGGAAATCCTCCCATTGGTGGGAGTGGTTGGCAGCTTCTGATATGAGATCACAGGCTATTTTGTCAAGGGTGCCAGATTTCCCTTTGACCTGGCAATGCCACTTCTAAACTCCCAGCATTTTAAACAGAGATGAAAATAGTACCATATTGAAAAATGAGTTAATCTGGTTATTTTAGTAATTTTAAAATCCTGAACTAATTGAACAACGAAGATGTGATCTTAGTTTATATTTCATAAGGCTCTTAACTGCTTTAATAAAGAGTATTTGCTGAGATTCTTTATTAAAGAATTTATGATAGGTACATTTTTGAGTATTCAGTTTATCACTTGAGAATGTCAACCATTTTTCTTCTTTCCTTCTGTAACCTTAGTGTGTTCAGGTCACAGTGTATAATGTTTAGTAATTTTAAAACTGTCTAGAAGATGGTAGATATTTGGATCCTTGAATTACTCTTGAGGATGCTTCATATTTTTAATATTTCCTTCTACCCTTACACTTTTTCTGGCTACTTCTCTCTTCCTTGTAATTCTCTTGCCTCAAGAGTCTTCCCTTCTGTTGCTTGTGCATACAGCTCTTGGATGTGTGTAGGGCAGGGGGTTCAGAGTGGGGTTGAGATGTTTGCCGTTCCCCCTCCCCTGTATTCCCACCAGCCCACACATTTAGGATGCAGCAAGGAAGTTGCTGCATTCTTTCTCCTTTCCTCTCCCTTCCCTCGGCCTTGGGAGTGATGACAGGTGTCAGGCCAGGTTCTTGGTCCATGGTGCCCTGTTGGGAGGGACTCATGAGGCCTCCCTTCTCTCTCTCTCTGCCTCCCTGCACTCTCTACATGTCTTTCTCCATTTTGTGAGCCCCTCGGGGAAGACCTTGATCCTGGAAGAGGAACATGTGCAGTCCTGTAGTGGTCTAGCTGCTCTGGCAGAGAACATCTCTTACTAAATGGGGAGGAAGCCATTTGGGTTGCAAGTCGAAGCTGTCTTCTCAGATCTAAGCAGTGATACAACTAGTGTTTGGGTATCTGACGACTGGGTCTTTTTCAGTTTATTCTTCATCTCAAGAAGAAAGGTGTGCTATAAATTAATATCCTTAAATACTAATACAGTACAATAAACCTGGCTGTCCTTTCTCTTTACCTCACGGGAAGAGACACTGGAGGGAAGGGAATGGGAGTTTTGTGAGCAGCAGAGCTTGTGAGCAGCTTCGCGGGGCCTGGTCAGGAAGGCAGACAAAAAGCCGGATGTCCTGGGAAATGAGGGCACTCGGGATGTGGGCCAGTCAGCCAAGTTTATCCTTCCTGCTTCCAGCCAAATCACAGGAGGTAGGCCAAGGTTCCAGTGGAGACTCTGGGCAGGAAGCCAGGTCTAAGAAACCTGCTAAAAATGTGCCTTGCAAGTTCCCAGGGCACAGCTCGAGAGACCCAAAAGGTGGGCATCCTTGGTGAGTCATGCTGATAGAGTAGGATAGCTGGTCATGGCCCTGGGAAAAGCAGCGCTGAGTCATAGCTTCTATTGGGTGACAGCCAGTGTATTTGGCACAGGAGCAACAGTAAATTGCTATGCTCCAAATTAAGAGTCATGACTTTGACCAATTCAGACTTCAGTGAGGTGAACATATTTCTATATTGGAACTCAAAGATTCCATTAGAGAGAGCAGGGGGCCCTTGATTCTCTGACAAGGAAAGTGGTAAGGCCAATGGCATGAGGTAGAGAGCCAACTGACCAAACAGAGCCTACAATGTCCTGCTTCACCCAAAGTGTGCATCCAAGAGAACCCCCCCGCCCAACCCCCTGTGCACTGGCCGTGGTCTGGGCTTAGCAAAGTTTCTTGGGCAGATGATAAAGGAAAGGGGAGTCTTTATTATTTCCTCTTTGGAGATGGAAATCAGTTTATTGTTGAACAAGATGCCTCACGGCCAAAGGAAATAAAGCATCTTTCCCTGGGTGCTTCTGTGAGGCCTCTATAAGCACCCAGAGCAATGGTGCAATCCCTAGGCCCTGTCACCACCACAATGTCACCATGAGAAGTGGCTACAGCCCCACAGAACTACATAATGCCCATTTCTGCCTGCTACCAGCTATGTGACCTTTGACAAATTAGTCAACCTCTCTGACCCTCAGCTTCCTTATTTTAGAATAAGAGATATAATACTTCCTGCAGGATTTATGTGCAGATTAATTTGAATGGTACAATATTTGTATAGCACTAACACAACATCTGTCCATAAAAGGCATTCAATAAGAAGGAAGCTATTATCATCAGCACTATTATTGTTGTTATTACTGGTAGCTTCTTTAGATTGTCTACTGCTAATATGTTTGTTAATACACCTATATGTATACAGTCACATACATACATACCACTTTCCAGCACCAAACTCTTAGATCTTTGAATGATTGGCACTTATTTTATGAAGTATAGCACAGATATTTTATGTATAGAAACTATCTGTTACTTGCTGGGCAATAGACTCAACATACAATGAAATTTCATTCCTATAGCTAGTTTTTGGATATAAGAGAAGTATTTGGGTTTTAATTCCCCATTTTCATAGTCTAATCAGCTTGGGAAGACATATAGGCAGTCATTGGCTTAGTCTGCTCAGACTGCTGTAAAGAAATAGCATAGACTGGGTAGCTCAAAGAGCAGGAATTTATTTCTCACAGGCATGGAGGTTGGGGAGTCCAGGATCAAGGTGCCAGCTGATTGGGTTCCCTGGTAAGAGTGAGAGCCTGCTTCTTGGCTTGCAGACAGCTTATTTTCCCACTTATCCTCACAAGGCAATGCTCTCTGGTGTCTCTTTTCATGAGGGCACTAATCCTATCATGAGGGTCCCACCCGTATGACCTCCTCTAAAGCTAATTACCTCCAAATACCATCACAATGGAGGGATAGAGCTTCAATATATGAATTTGGAAGGACATAATTTAGTCCACAGCTGGCACTGTCAGCTGTCTCTAACCTAGACAGAGATCAGCCTAGCAAAGGATCTGGGGATTCTCCAAGCTGGAGGAAGCACTGTAGGTGTGACATGGTCCATGGTAACGAGCCCTACTCGGGAAACAGACGAAGAACAAAGAAACTCACTGGCTAGTGGTTACAAGACCATGACTGTTCACCGTTGAGTACTCAGTCATCTTAGATACCCCTGAGGCAAAAGGCATGGGGAATCCAAACTCCATCTGGGTGAACAGGGCTCAGATTCCTAAAGAGCATAAACCTTTGGCATCCAAACTAACTAAAATCATTAATTAACCAATAGGATAAGACAGTGTTAGAAATGAGTTACACATTTTTCATGTTGTGTGATTCTAGCAAAGGTAATATAGGGACAGAGCAAATGCACCCAACACTGGAAAAGAACCAGAGAAATATAGAAAGCCAAAAATCACCAAAAAAACAAAAATAATAACAGCTGGTTATTAAGTGCTTGCTATGGGCCAAACTGCTGACAAATACGGTTTTATTTAAATATCATAACAATCTTTTAAAGAAATATTATTATCCCCATTCTATAGATGAGGGAACTGGGACTTAGAGAGTTTAAGCAAGTTGCCCAGACTAGCACTAGTTAACAAGTAGCTGTGGACCTCTTATGTTTACACTCTTACAAATAAACCATATGCCACTTCACTATTTACCTTGTTGGCACCAAAATTGCTCTAGCCAATTGTACCACGTGCAGACGATGCCATTTTAAAGCAAACAATGGAGGCGATGAAGGCTGCCTGGAGTGGAGGTAGGGCATATGGATCGGGCATTCAAATGCCTCCTTGGGATTTTCTCCTCTTAGAGATGGGTTCCTTCATCCATGTTTTCCATTAGCACTTATGTTCTGTTGATCACCTGGGCATATTGGCCACTGGACCTTTTAAAACAACACTAAATATTTCACTGTTTAAATACATTTCTTATTTAAAAGGTAGTATAGGTTTCAGAGCCCACATTCCAAAATCAGCAGTGATTCCATGTGGCCAAACCATCTGCGCTTAGACACCTCACCTCTAGGGCTTCAGCAAGCACAGCCCCAGCCCCCGACCCCTGTGCCGGGAATGGAGACAAGTACTTTTCATCAAACTGACCCCCACAACCGCCCTGCAAGGGGTTGGTACCTACGCTTTCTTCTACAGATGAGGAAACTAACTGGTGCTCAGAGAGTTTTAATAACTTGTGCAGTCACATAGGGAGGCTGGAACCAGAAATAAGACCCACACGGTGGGTTCTACAGCCCTGCCTGCACTACTGTACTTGATCTTGAAGGTGAAGGTGTCTTCCCAGGTGGAGCCAGTACCTCCTGCAGGGGAAAGAGACCAGAGCCTGGGAGGATTTCTTATGATAATTGTCTGCAAAGTTTCCTGAGAAAAGGCTTCGCTTTACATGGGGGCTGATGCTTCTGACTTTCACCCTCTTAGAGTGAAAGCAGTGGCTATTAGTGAAAGAGGAGATCTTCAAATGATAGTAAGGAGATCCCTCCAGTTTTCCCTGCCAGACCTGGATCCTGCCCCATCCTCCCAGGAACAGCAGAGTGGCCGGGTCACCTGAGCATGGATTAGAAGGTTGGGGTTCACCTCCAAATTCCCCCAACCCCCAAGTGAGCTTCAGCGAACCACGTTCACTTCCCAGTATTTTTCTACTCCACAGATATGACACAACTTCTCTTATACCCACCAGGCAGTTAACAACTGCTGGGTACAACATTCATTTGTTTACATGAGAGCAAACTGAGATGTAACGAGATTCCACACTAACTATAAGGATTATTATCGGCCTTATTTTATAGAGGAGGAAATTTGGGATCAGAGAGGTTAAGTAATTTGTGCAGAGCCACACAGTTAGTAAATGTGAAGCTCACTGCCTCCACAGCCCACATGTTGACAGTGTCTCTAGTGAATTAGTGGCACAGGCCCTACTAGAAGCTGAGCCTTTCAGCATCCATTTCAAAGTTCTCGCAGGTTATTATGCGGTTGCCTCCCGGAGATTAACTGAACACGCCTCCCCTTTTACTAGCCTACCTCGGTGCCAGCATCATGAATGTGCTATCCACGTGTGTTGAAGAAGTAGCTGCTGAGGGAGCTGCTAGGGGACAGAGATCGACTGGCTTTTGGCACTGGCAGTGGCCCCCAAATCTGATTTTCTTTAGATCACTCTGACCGCAGTTTGCTGGTGTAGAGCAAACACCAGCTTTTGTGGCACAACTGCCTTCCTGCAAAACTCCTCCTCCTGCTGAGAGCAGAAGCAGCCCTCTCACGAGTGAGCGCCTTCGCCATGTAACGTGGCACTGCCGGGGGCAGTGGAAACGCCATCAGATAGGTCCTGGGCAGGGGCGGCTTTACATCTGACTCACCTGAGCTTGTGGATTGCTTCTCTGCTTTCCGTTTCCCCTTTTTCAGAGAAGTCTGATGTCATTAGGTGAAAATGCTGTATCTACCCCGGCTTTCAAAAGCACTTTGGGTGGAGTTGACCCCACAGCAGCTGCGGGCAAGGTTGACTCACCTCGGCTGAAGCTGGTCAATTAGCCGTAAGTGGTTACAGGCCTGTGACAGGGAAGCCACAGCCCCCTGCGCCAGGGACAGCTTCAAATGTGGGCAGCCGCTCAAGCTGCGCAAGCCCAAGCAGCCCTCCCAGCTATTGCTAAGAAAGTTAACGCGGACCCTCCCTCCCCTAGGCAGTGCGGTGTGAAGGTGACAGTCCTGTGGCAGCGGCAGTTACTTGCCACCACCCGGGGAACAGCTGAAGCTGTCACAAGAACTCTGGAGCCTGACAATAGACCTAATCCTGCAGAAAACAGAGAGAAAGACAGAGAACACAGGTCCTTGGAGACACAGCTGAGCCGCCGGATCAAGCGCAGTCCAAGCCAGAGCCCTCTGTCCCTTTGAGCCCCACGAGCCGGCAGGCGGCGAGGGCCAGGCTCCTGCTCCTGCAACACGGGCCGCGCTTTCTGGCCTGTGCTTCCTCCACACCCGCTGACGTCGCGCTGTGCTCACACTAGGAGCTCAGGGAAGGGCTGCTGAGCGAATAACACGCACACACTTCTGCAAAATGAAACGGTTTCACTGTTTCTAACTCAGGGCGGCTGTGAAATCGGCCTGCGTTGCTGGTGCACTTGCAGCCCGTTCTCCTTGACACGCAGGGATTTTTCACAGCCAGACCCGCCACGCTAACCGCCACGGCCCGGCTGAGAACATACCCACTCACGCCGCCCAGGGGGGCACACGAAGGACACGGGGTTTGCCAGCTGTGTCGGGTTGCCCTAAACAGGAATTATTGTGGTCCCCATATCGAGCACTACTGGGGCCGTCCAGAGAAAGCTATGCAAATTTTTATTTCTTGATGGTTTCTTGTCCCTATACGTAATTGCCATATTAAAAGGATTTTTTTTTTGACAATCTTTTAATTAATTAGAATTTCTACACAGCTAAAGGAATTAAATGCTTGGAGTCTATTATTACAATGGAATCCTGATATGTAACTACTATACTGAGCAGTGTATTTTTTTTAGTGCTCATTGTTGAGGAATATGAACAGTGGGCACTAAAAATTATACATTTTTGCATAAAGGGCTGCAATTTCGATGCCTGAAAAAATACTTGTGCCATCCTGAGAGAGTGGGTCTCAGGAAAGGTTTCTGTTTTAATGTTACTCAGATGCTCACTGTGCCCAGTTAGCATTGTGAATATTCCATGGTGTTTTCTCCAAGGGACTCAGAAGTGATTGGAAGTGCCCTCACCCATGAAGGGCCTTGTCTGGAGCATGGAGCATAGGGGCCCTTCATAAATGTTGGTTCAACAAAATTTAAGCAAGAAGAAAAGGCCAGTCCTGTTTCTGTCAATTGCTTGAGCACTGCCTCTGTGCTTTACTCTGGCTCAGGGTGGAGGTAGAAGTGTATCTGGCCCTCACCTCAGAGAGTTTGTTTGCAGAAACAACCCAGTGGATATGAAATAGTGACAGAGACAGTTCACAATTAAGTGCCCATTAATGCATATGGCATAGACTGTGAAGTGCCATAAGAATTTTAAAAGCTGGGATATCTAGGAGAGTGGAGAAGGTCAGGGAAGGTTTACCAAAGATGGACTTAAGATGGTCAGATGAGTGGGTAAAAAAACTGTGGCACACTTATGCGACGGAATACTATGCAGCGGTAAAAAAGAAGGACCTCTTACTCTTTGAGACAGCATGGAGGGACCTGGAGAATATTATGCTAAGCAAAATAAGCCAGTCAGAGAAAGACAAGTACCACATGATCTCACTCATATGTGGAATCTAATGAACAAAATAAACTGACGATCAAAATAGATCCGGAGACATGGAAGCATGCAACAGACAGACGAATCTCAGAGGGAAGGGAGGGGGTGGAGAGAGATTAACCGAAGAACTTACATGCATATATGCAGAACCCATGGACTCAGACAATAGTTTGGTCAAGGCCTGGGGAGGGGGTGGGAGTGGGGTGGAGAGGGTCAATGGTGGACATAAAGGGGACATCTGCAATACTTTCAACAATAAAGATAAATTTTTAAAAAAAAGGTCCTTAAAAAGAAGGATTTGGCAAATGTGTGTGTCTGTGGAGGAAGAAGGCTCAGGGAATGAAGACACAATGTACCCTTTGGGGCTCTGCTCTGCCTTAGCTCCTGGTTCCCTAAACCAGGACTCCTGCCGCTACTGTATCTTTAAAGCCTTTTTTGCTGCTGTGGAAAATCACCATTTCCTGGGGTCAGAATATTATGGCCCTGACTTAAGCCTTGGCCTCAAAGTGTGTGCACATTTCCTGCATGGCAAGATAACACCGTTCGTAACATAACCTGCACATTAGGGAGCCAGTAAATAAATAAACCTTTACATTCCAGATCAATCCATCCAGCCTCTGACAATGACTTGTGGCTTGTACTGCTAGGTTAAATATTAGTCCAGGGCATGCAAGTCAGCTCACACACAGAGATTCCTGGAGGAAAAAGGCTTCAGCCGTGAGCCCGGCCTGTGAATACAACCTGAGACCCTAACATGAGATTTCTTGGACCTGAAACACTAGAAAGACTGAAGAGAAACCCTGTGATTAAGATGCCTTTAAAACATAGCAAACCCACGTATCCAGATAAAGTGGGACACCAACCACAACCATTTGTGAAGTTAACACAGAGGAGAGTGGTCCTCGAGGACACATCATCTGACTATATTCTAAGATAACTGCCTCCGGAGTGACCATAATAATATCAGCTTCCTTTCTAAAACTCTCTATAGTTTTTTATATTCCTTTCTTTTTGTTAATCCTATAACTCTGAGGAGTAGGGCTCATTTCCATTTTATGATCAGCAAAACAGGTATCAGTGAAAAGAAATTCCTCATTCAAAGTCACTTAGAAATGCAAGTACCCATTGATTTAAGGAAACTTAAGAACAAACCCAAGGAGGCAACTGCCCAGCCATGTACCACGATGCTGTTCGTAATGACACCACCTTGTCCACCACTCCGGCTTTCTAAGATACATCGAGGTGCACCCATACAATGGAACACTAAGCAGCCACTGAAATCTATTTTGGGGACCTACATCTATTAATAGAAGAAGATGTTCATGCTATATTACTTAGAAAAACAGTCACCAAACTGATACAGGGTAAGAATCTCTGTTTTAAAATCAAAAAGTATTGGCACAGCAAAAAACACTGACATACATATACCGCAGTTTTATAAATAATGTGGAATTGTGGATACTTTTATGCGTACCTCTTTCTGGTTTTCTGTACCTTTAAACTTTTCTGTTTCGAGATTTGGCTTTTGAAACCTGAACTAAAAATTTAAAGAGCAAGAAAGAAAACAATCAACTCTTCAAAAAAAGCTGAGTTTACCAGTGCTAAAATATTCACCCCACTGATTTTTCTGTGTCAGGAATTTCTACCATTATTACTTTTTCGGATAAAAACTATTTTAGCTCTGACTGGTGTGGCTCAGTGGTTAGGGCACCAAAGGGTCACAGGTTAGATCCCGGTCAAGGGCATGCACCTGGGTTGCAGGTTTGATCACCAGCCCTGGATGGGGTGCGAGAGGGGGGCAACCAACTGATGTCTCTCTCACATTGATGTTTCTCTCCCCCTTTCCCTCTCTCTCTTTCTCTCTCTCCCTCTCTCCCTTCCACTCTCTCTAATAATCAATGGAAAAAATATCCTTGGGTGAATATTAATAACAACAACAACAAAAAAAACTAAAAAAAACACTCTATTTCAAAAGACATGAGTTCCTGGGGGCAGTGCCACTAATCCCCATGCTCACATTCCCTCGTCGAACCAACTTCCATTTGGAAAAGCATAAAGCAGGGCCTTGCAGGAAATCCACGTCACCCCAGGTACAGGGGCCCTCAGTGAGGACAGAACTTCCCAGGTGGCGCCTGAGAAGGATCTTGGGGGGAAGTAGAGGAGGTGGGAAAGGGAAGTAGGAGTAGCAAGACCATCCTCCTGGTGCCACTGTTGGCGGTGGGAGTGAGGATGACCGGGTCACGGGAAGCATGAACCCGCGCACGGGGACTTGCAGCTGTCCCAGCCGTCGGTCTGTGCTGAGTCTTCCAGGGACAAGGAATTCTGTTAAGTGAAACATGTCTTTAGCCTTTTGGTAAAGTCAAACCCTGGACCTAGGTCCAGAACTACTCGGTGTATGGGGGTGGGGTGGGGTTTAACCTCTGTGAGGAATAAAGTGGGAGAGGTTAAGGTGGAGGCTGGAGAGGTAGGAGCCACGGAGCCTTGAGGAATTAACCCTGAGTTAATTATGGAGCCACCGGAGCTTTGGTCATATTATTTGACACAGTACTTTCTGTTGTTTAAACTAGTTGAATCAAGGTTTTCTGTACTGGAAACAAAAGCACGCGACGACTCCACCCACATTTAATGAGCCCATGCATGCTCCAGGCATTGCGCCTGGCTTTATGTGTCTTACTGCATTCGGCCCTCACACGACCCCCCGGCAGGCGCACCATGGTCCTCCTCAGTTGGAAACAAGGAACAGCAGCCTCGGGAGGTTTAGGAACGTGCCCAGGTTACACAACTGTGGAGGGGTAGGTCTGTGTTTGAACGCAGAACAGCAGACTCAAGAGGCCCAGTCTGAGTCCTTCATGTTTCTGATTTGTTATTAAGTAACATGTGAGATTACTTAGTTTATGTATTTAATCTAAGAGTTATTAGTAAATGAAAAGAAAGAATTTGAGGGTAATTGCAGCCATTATTCCAAAGCACATTCTCTCTCTACTCCATGAACACCGGTCTCCTTTGCAAAAGCCAGATTTGGTGCAACCAGTACCCAGAAAGAGATGTTGGTGGGGGGGTTGGAGGAGGGGATGAGTGGGGCAGTTTAAGAAGCTCAGCTCCTGGCTGCGGACTTCATGGCTGTGAAAGCCTGGTATTAAAGGTATAAAACTCCTTGCACCTCAGTTTCCTCATTTGTAAAGGGGTGATGGGGGAGACCTACCCGCTGGAGTTGGTGTGAAAAGCACTCAGCAGGGTGCCCAGCCCGTTACAGCGAAGAAGGCGCTCACCGGGAGACAGGGCCCTGTGCCGGTTAGGAGCACCGGCGTGGGGGTTCAGGCTGACCAGGCTCCAATCTTGCCTTAGTTTCTACTTTCTCTCTAAAATGAGGATAATCATTCATTTAGTCAACATAAATTTTTTGGCCTTCACTTTAGACCATAGGCTGAGATAATGCTCAGTTACAACTATAAGTGTAATAGTCTCCATTATCTTGGAAATTACAATCTGGTGGAGAAACAGAGAAAACAAAGGAGATTACAGTATGGTATGTGAAGTCCTAAGGTGGAGAAGTACAGGGGCAATGGAAATGCATGGGCGTTAGTGTCAACCTGGGCCTGGGGTGTCAGGGGAGCTCCCTGGAGGAAGGACACTTAAGAGGAGCACTGAACCATGAGTAGGAGTGATCCAGGTTGAAGAGGCCTCGGAAATAGGGAGGGGAGAGTATTGAGGGGTCGGATTTTTGGGAAGGTTAAATATGACAACATCTATGAATTGCTTAAAACAGCACTCAATAAATTGCTTCATTTGTATGCATTCAATAAACAGTCAGAATTTCCTTATTTTAGGGCGCTTGAAATACATGTATTTTTCTATCTGTAGTTCCAGCTTCAAATGAATGTTTTCTGTTAACTCTCAACTGGCTTTCTGAGTCTCACCAGCATTATTTTAGATGCGATCCTCTAAAGAATCATGATCGTACTCTGACTGAAGTCTTTGAGCAGCACTACAAAGGCTGCTATTATCCCCTTCTTGATGGTGGGGGGCAGGCAGAGCAAGTCCTCACTAAGCCAAGGCAACAGACATTGGCAGTTTGCTGAGTATTTAGAGCTTTCTTCACTAGTAGTGCTATTACTTTTTAGTCCATCTGAAAGAAAGGAAAAACCTAGAATTTCATAATAGTTATGTGGTCAGATTGAATTCACCTTGCAAAGGCTGGTGGTACCATCTCCTGCTTCTGCTCTCCTGGCAAGTAGCAGACATATCTTTGTGATGCTTCAGAATAATACCTCCTTAAGCCCGGTTCTCTATATGCCATCCATTCATTAGGGGGAGACAATGTTCAGTTCGGGGAACAACTTCTTAAGAGAGATTTGAACAGAGTGAAATACATGCTCAGGAGAAGGTCCCACACTGTGAAGAAGAACCTTGGAACCACATTAAATGAAGCCAAATCCTGGGCCACTTTGTCACTTGTATGAAAGGCGCCAACAGTTGTTGGCTCTCTTAGGCTATGCGGAGAGGGCACACAGTGAAAATATCACATTAAGCTTCACGGTCTTGTTTCATTAAAAGTTGAGGTAGAAGCTTTTGGAAAAATCAAACCTGAAATTGGAACGTCTTATATGACAGGGTTGGGAGGCTATAGAGCCGTGGTCCTCTCATCCACTGTTGGGGGAAGTGTAAAGTGGTACAAATTCCTTTGGAAATGCATTGTCCGGTAGAGGTGAAAACATGTCTTGGGTGCACCCTAGCAGCCCCCGTTCTAATGAATTTCATGCCCCAGGACATATATATATATATGAATGTTCAAAGCAGCATTGTTTATAATTACCTAGTGCTGGAACCAACCCAAGTGACTACCAAAAACTATATTACGGTTATAAGCAACAATGTGGATTTTATAAATATAATGTTCAAAACAAGTAAATTCAAAATAATACATATTGTGCGCTTGCATTTATATGAAGTCCAAAACTAAGTCAAACTAAATTATGATTTTTAGAGAGGCCTCAGTACATAGGTGGTGAAAGTATTTTTTTTAAAAAAAAGCAAGGAAGTAATTATAATAAAAGTCAGAATAGTGGGGAGGGAAGGGACATACTGGAAACTTCTGGGGTCTGGCAATAGTTCTGTTATTTGACCCGGGAGATGTTATGTGGGTGTTTCTTCTATAATTTTTTGTTGCTTTTAGATTTATGTTTCATCCATGTTTCTGTATATAAAAAATGTAAAAAAAAAAAAAATTCTATGACCTTCTGAACAAACAGTGGCCTGTAGAGTAAATCATTAATAAAGTCATCTTCTAATGGACTTCCAGAGAGAAAACCTTTCTCAAAGAGCCTCTGTTAGGCGCCTCATTTATCTCTAAATTCAAGACCTTTGGACACACTGGTTTTGCTATAACCAGGAAAGCTTCTTTCCGGATACCTCAGATAATCTGGCTCCCACTCTGAAAAAGCATGTTGGAGTGTAGAGGGAAGATTTTTCCTCTTTGATAACCTGTTGCTTGTGAACAAAATGAACTGGTGGGAGCTGGTATAGACGAGAAAGCCAGCATGGTTCTGAAATGAGGGTAATTGTTTCTAGAGAAACTTGGAAACATTAACCAGAGTCCCCAGGGGAGGGCTGCCTGAGAGATTATGTTTTTGGTTCTTATTGTGCAGATTAGGAATAAAACCTGAGATGTGCCTTGAGTTTCATTCTGCTCTACATTTAAAATCGATTAAACAAATAAAAAACTTAACTAAATGAATGTTAGGCGGCTGCCTTTAGTGCGTGTCGTGTGTTTTTTATTGCTGCCATTAGGACCTCATGGCTTCCTTAGTCTTGGTGAATAGAAAGTTTCAGGCACAGGTTACTGGAGACCAGAATTATTCTAATTGAATATATAGATCAGCATCTTACACTTTATAACACTCATTTATATACAAATTTCATGTTTAAAAATACAAAAGGCAAAGAACTACAAAGAATCAAAGCAACCAAAATCAACTATTTTCAATATAGCTAATGCTATTGGTGCTGTTCTTTTTTTTTATTTTAGAAGAAAATTGTAAATGTCACTACGTAGGTGCACTTGATGTTTAGAAGCTGGAGTCTGTATGTAGTTCGCACATATCTGTGCTTCTAGAGAACTGAGATGCCAGCGGGATCCAGATCAAGTTGGACAAAAGGAAGTCATTCATTGCAAGAGTTTCACTGATGATGAAGAACAAACTCCCCAAGTTTTCAAAACCAGTGCTCTCTGTCTGTTTCCATCCATTGAACCTTGCTTTCTTGGGCAGGTGTGTCTTTGGCAGTGATGATCCCTTGTTTGTTTCTGTGTCAGATGAATCAGTACTCATGGGAAAGCTGAAGGTTTTAGGATACATCCCAGAGGCAGGGGAGGGTATTTGTCTAGCCAGAGGTTTAGGCCTGTGGCCGCATATCAAACATTTCTAGGCCTAGGAAGTCAGAATTTACTCTAGGACTGAGACACCTGAAAGTAAAAGTCAGTTTGGGTTCCTATGTCCCATGATTCCAAAACTGGTTCAGTGCTCACATTGTAAAGTTCACTTTCCAGTTTGAGTTTGTTTTTTGTGAGACTGAGGAGAACTCTGATATAAAAGAGGATTCTGCTGGTTCAGACAGTTGCTGTGTTCTGGTCTAGCATTTATGTCAGAGCAGATCTGGATGATCCAATGTCTGAGCATGCAGATTACTTGACAAGATAATGGCTGATTTGACAACTTCTGGTTGTGGCTGGAGCTGTCCATTTTCCTTTCCTTGCTCGGCTGATCTCCGTGTTCTGCAGGGACTTCAAACCCCTTCAGAAAATGTGTGACTGTAATGAAGCCCCACTGGCATCAGGCCAGCCATGCCTATCCTAGAAGGTCTTGCCATGGTGCTCTGAAGTTTTTTCAAGTCTCATCCAGCCCCATATGAGTTTGTGACATGTGTGCTTCATTTCAGCATGCATTTTCACACAGGGCAGTGGTATAAGAGAAAGGGGAAGTCTGGGCTTCTTGGGCATCGTTCAATGGGACAACAATAGAATATCCCAACTTCTCAAATCATTTCTTATGGTTGGATTTCCTCTGCTATCCTGCAGACAGTGGCTCTTCCCCAGGTGCATGCCCAGCTGAGCTGCACACAGCACAGGGCCTGCTCCCCTCAGGGCTGCAGCAGCCCCCCTGCCTCCCTCCACCACCTTAGAGAATAAATCTTCACCCTCACTTTCTCTATAAACACATAATTAGAGGAAATTATTTTAGGAATTAAATGTCTCATTTCTCTCAAGCCCTTTATAAGTAACAGTTTGCAGGAACTGAGAACCAAGAAACGTGCTAAACAACACCATGGGAAAGCAAGCCAGGATGTGGGAAGCTACTGATCAAACAAATCAATCTCCTCAACAAATAAACTGTAAGAAAAGAAAAAATCAATTAAAAGAGACATTAGAACATATCAACCAAATGTAATTTATGGACCTTACTTATTCGTATCCCAATTTAAATGTGCCAACTATAAAATAATTAATAGGAGAATCAGAGAAATTTGAATACTGCTTGGATATTTGATGATACTGAACAACTATTATTAATTTTGTATATAAAAAAGTTCAATTTTTCCAAGGCACCATAGGCCAAATTCACATTGGTTTAGACTAGGGAAAAAAACACATGAATGAACATGTGTGTTTGGACTGCATTCTGTCCCCCACAAATTCACATTTTGAAACCCTAATGCCCAAGACCATTTGGAGACAGGGCCTTGAGGGAGGTAATTAAAGTTAAATGAGATCTAATGGTAGGGCTCTAATCTGATAGGACTGGTATCTAAGCAGGGAGAGACACAGAGCTTTTTCTGCCAATGGGTGCATATAGAGTGAAGGCCATTTGGCATCAGGCCAGCCATGCCTACCCTGGAAGGTCTTGCCATGCCTTCATAGAGAGATGGTGACCGTCTGCAAGTCAGGAAGAGAGGACTCACCATAAACTGAATTTTTTGGCCTTTTTGACTTTGACTTCTTGCCCCTAAAACTGTGAGAAAATAAATTTCTGTTGTTTAAGTGGCCAGCCTGTGGCATTTCATCATAGCAGCATGAGCAGACTCATGCATGTGTCATCCTTTTCAAGAAGCCACCATCTTCCATGTGCTATTTTTGGTGCTTATGTCCCAGGCACTGTCCAGGGTTTATTTTCTTATATTAAATGATGCTAATCACTGAATCCAGTTAACAAATATGAGAGCTCACTGTGTGCCAGGAATTATTCACTGCCGGGCTATGGCATGCCCTTAGGGGATTTATATCCTAGTGGGGAAGAAAGAAAACGGCACAGATGAGGAGACTTGGGTGCCCCAAAGCAAGACACGTTTCACACTAGAGGTTCAAAAGTCCTTTCAGTTTGGTTAAAGGAACAAATCAATGAATGTCTTTATGCACATGTTAAACCTTTATCTTCCCCTTTCAAAAACTGCCAAAAGTTAACACAAATCTAAGTTAAATGAGATTCAGAATCTTTGAAAAAGCTAAATCAAAGTTTTTTTGTTTTGTTTTTAAATATGTTTTTATTGACTTTAGAGAGAGAAAGGGAGGGGGAGAGAGAGAGAAACAGCAATGATGAGAGAGAGTCATTGATCGGCTGCCTCCTGCACACCCCCTACTGGGGATCAAGCCCGCAACCTGGGCATGTGCCCTGACCGGGAATCAGACAGTGATCTTTTGGTTTATGGGTCAACACTCAGCCACTGAACCACACCAGCTGGGCTAAATCAAACTGTTTAATAAAAAATTGTCCAAGCAGCCCTGGCCATTGTGGCTCCGTTGGTTGGAGTGTTGTCCTGTACAGTGAAGGGTCACGGGTTCGATTCCTGGTTGGAGCACATACCCAGGTTGTGGGTTCAGTTCAAGGTTGAGGCATGTATGAGAGGCCACAGGTTGATGTTTCTCTCTCTCTCTCTTCCTTCCTCTCTAAAATCAGTAAACATGTCCTCGGGAGAGGATTAAAAAAAAAAGGAGCTCTTTCAGGGAGATTATGTACCAAAATATTGTCAGAGCAACACTGGAAGGACTGTCAGACTGGAAGGATGTCACTCTGAGAGCCACAACCTCCATACCATGAAATCACTCTACAAATATGCTGGCGTGTCAGACATCACATGACCATGGAGCATCCTTCAGGATGCCACGGTCAGAAATCCATCAGTTTGCTTCTCTTTGAAACACTGAGGCACAAAAATAGAACCTGCTGGTCCTGCCTTAGGCACAGAACTGTGGAGCAATTGAGCTACAATTGCCAAGATGACCTGCATCATTTCAGGACATGATGGAAAATAAAATTCTAACAATGAGCCTTGCTGGGAGTCTTTTAAAAAAACAACCCAAAACTGCTTTCCATAAATCCCAATAACTCCTAAGAAAAAGAGAGAAGACAGGATTTTAACCAAATGTAGCCTCATATGGAGATTTCCAGTGCCAAAGCCATGATTTTCAAAGCCCTCCAAACCAAGAGACCAGGGATAGACATGAGATCCACAGAAAATCCCTTATTGGCTGGTCAGTGTCAGAACTCAGCCCAACAAGGGCAATGTGGCTGCTCACCTGCCTGTTGGCGCTGCTCTCAGATCCATTCCCTGCCTGTCCTGTCCTCTGTTCTCTGTCACATGGAACTGACCTGGTTAAACTCCATTTTCTGGGCCACTTGGGCTTCTGAGCTCTGGAAACACCCTTTTTCCTTTGGGTCTCATTCAGCCTGAGGTGGGTAATGACTCTGAATTGCCTCATTGGCCCTGGTTACCTTTTGGGGCCTTCCAGTAGAAATATATTAATTATACTCTATTGCCCCTTGTGGCATAGGTTGTGTTTTCCTGCGGGGCCCTGCCTGACACAGGCTCTTACAGAGACCAGTGGCTTGTATCCAACCAGAGCCTCTTTCCTGAGGAGCTGGACTTGAGACTCAAAACGAGCAGTGCAGTAGAATCAGGGACAGAGAAGGGCAGAGCATCAAAGGAGGGAGCCACTGATGCCCAGGGGACCAGAGCTGTATTCCCTCCTGAACAGCAACTGTGTTCTCTGTGGTATCAAATTTTGCAGTTTCCGCTTTGTTCTGCAAGATGTTTTGGTTTTCCTTCCTTCTTTTTTACTCTTATGAGGTACTCAAGTGTGCCTCTGTTTCCTGTAACGTGAAAGAGACCATCGCCAAACCGAAAGTTCTCTAGAGATGCAAATCCTGCCACTGTATTATGACTCAGGTGTTTCCAGGCTGTAACCGAGGAAGGAGATTCTAAATTTTTTTTAAATCTTCCTCTCTGTTCCAGTTTCAGGGAACACCATGAAAGAGACCAGCTACGGCTCCTGGGCTAGAATCAGGGATGGCACAGTGTGCAGCACAGCCCGGTGTATCTCTATCCATTCTTTTACTTTCAACCAATTTATGTCTGTATATTTAAAGAGGGTTTCCTGTAGGTAACATATAGTTACAGTTCACTCTCTTTCAATTGCAGCGTCTAGATAATTTAAATTTAATTTGATTATTGACACGGTGGACTTTAAACCTACCATCTTGCTCTTTGTTTTCTGTTTAACCCATCTGTTCTTTGTTCCCCCTTTCCTTTTTTTTTTTAAATCTGCCTTATTTTAGATTAGTTGAGTATTTTTTGTGGTTCCATTTTTATCTGCTTCAGTGGATTCTTAGTTATAACTCTGGTTTTTGTTGTTGTGTGGAGTGTGTGTGGTTGCTTCAGTGTAGCTCTTATCATAGTCTAGCCTTAAATGCCATATCACTCATGTGTAGTATGAGGCCTACAAAGGATACTTCCATTTCCCTCTCCCTGCCTTTTTGCTATGGTGTCATATGTTTTACTTCTATATATGTTATATATTCCACAATATATTATCTTTAATTTTTTTTTTTTTAGTTTTTTTTTCTGTCCTCACCTGAGGCTATTTTTTCCCATTGCTTTTCAGAGAGAATGGAAAGCAGGGAGGGAGGGGAAGAGAGAGAGACACATCGATGTGCAAGAGACACTTCGACTGGTTGCCTCCCGCACGCACCCCAACTGGGGCCAGGGAGCGAACCCAAAACCGAGGTGTGTGCCCTTGACTGGGAATGGAACCAAAACCCTTCAGTGCACAGTCCAACACTCTATCCACTGAGCAACACTGGCCAGGGCTATCTTTAATTTAAAGTCAACCATCTTTTGAAAGATATGATTTAAAGAAGGAAAAGCATTTTATATTTTACCCACTTTTTCACCTTGTTTTTCATTCTGTAGATCCAGATTTCCAGCTGGTGTTTTCCTTTTGCCTGCAAGACTCCATTAATAGTTCTTACAGGGCAGGTCTGCCAAAGGTGAGTTTTTTCAGGCTTTATATATTTTGAAAGTCTTCATTTTGCTTTTGTTTTCAGAAGGCATATTCTCTGGGCATAGAATTCTAGGTTGACAGGTATTTTTTTCCCTGTCAGTGCTTCAAAAAAAATGTTCTGCCTTATGTCTTATATTGTTTCCAAAGAGGAATGTATTAACATTCTTCTCTTTGGTCCTCTATACATAATGTCTTTTCTTCTCTGGCTGCTTTTAAGGTTTTCTCTTTACCAGTGGTTTTAAGCAATTTGATTCTGATGTGCCTTAGCGTAGTTTTGTTCATGTTTTTTGTACTTTGGCTTTGTTGAGTGTCTTGGATCTGTGGGTTTACAGATTTTATTAAATTTGAAAATTTTGTTCATTATTTCCTCAAATATTTTTTCTGCTTCCCTTCTTTTTTTTGGAAGATCTCCAATTACAAGTAATATCAGGCCTCTTGAAATCGTTATGGTCCTTTTTAGTCTTTTTTTTCCTTGCTGTCTTACATTCTAGAAAATTCCTGTTGTCTTCAAAGTTATTAATCTTTTACTACACAGTGTCTAATCTGCTTTTACACAATAATGTTTCATCTTATATATCTGTCATCTCTAGAAGTTTGGTTTGGGTGTTTTTTTTTATATCTTCCATATCTCTTCTTAACATGCTCATGTGTTCTTGAACATACAGAATATAGTAATGATAACTATTTTAAGTTCCTTCTATACTAAGTATATCATTGTTACTGGGTCAGTTTTAAGTCCTGATATTTCTACTAATTATGAGTCATAAATTCTGCTTTTTTTGCATGTCTGGTAATTTTTTATTGGATGCCAAAAATTGTGATTTTTACCTTTTTATAGGTGCCAGACATTTTTGTATTCCTTTATATATTTTTTGAGCTTTGTTTTAGAACTTAGTCGAGTTATTTAGAGAGGCTCTGATACTTTTGAGGCTTGCTTTTAAGCTTGCTAGGTGGTACCAGAGCAGCCTTTCATTTAGGGATAGTTTTGCTCTACTACTGAGGTAGCAACTTTCTGAGTACTCCGCTCAATGCCCCATTTGCAATGAGGTTTTCCACTGGCTAGTGGGAACATAAGCTGTTTGTAACCATTATGAGCTCTAGGAATTGCTCCACCTGTTTCTTTCTGCTGCTCTTTTGTCCTGGTCCCTTGGAGTTTTCTCATATGTGTTAATCGGTACTCAGCTGACTCAGCTGAAGACTCCCTGTGTGTAGGTCTCTCTTTCATTCTTGGCATCTCCAAATTCTCAATTCTGTCTCCTCAACTCAGTATGTATCAGTTTCCTAGGGCTGCTGTAACAAATTACCCCAAATGAGGTGGCTTAAAACAACAGCAATTTATTCTGCTCCTGTTCTGGGGGCCATAAATCTGAAATCTAGGAGGTCAGCAGGACCACGCTCCCTCTGAAGGATCTAGTGGAGAATTCAAACTTACTCCTCCAGCTTCTGGTGGCTGTCCTGGCATTCCTGGACTGCAGCCACAGCACTCCAATCTCTGCCTTCAGTCTTTTCCTCTGTGTGTCTGTGTTAACTCCTTTTGCCTTTCTCTTATAAAGACACTTGTGAGATTTCGGGCCCAACCAGATAATCCAGGGTAATCTCCTCATCTCAAAATCTTCAATTTAATTACATTTGCAAGAACTCTTTTTCCAAGTAAGGTATTATTTACTAGTCCAGGGATTAAGACTTGATATCTTTGATGGATAGTATTCAACCTATTACAAGATGTAAGGGTAAATTAAGCCTCTGTTATTCTGTTTTGGCCAGAAGCTAAAGTCTGATGGGGAAGTAGAAAGTGGGACAAGAAAAACGATGTATGGAGTGAGAAAGAAGAAATCCTGGGGGTTTCATTTATCAAGTCGTTCGTTTGACAATTTTTTACTGAATGCCCAATATGTAATGGAGGCATAGGATTGAACAAAATAGTCCTGCTTCATGGAGCTAACATTCTAATGGGAAGAGGCAGATAATATACAAATGAAATGCATAGTCTTCACACGGTCATGAGGGCTCAGAAAAAAATAATAAAGCGGGGAAGCGTATGAAATGGGCTCCAGAATGGAGGGGGAGGTTACAATTTTAAACAGAATGTGTGAGAGAGTTTGGATTCAAAAGGTGGTATTTGAGTAAGGACCTAAAGGAAGTGGAGGAATAAGGCATGTCGATATCTGGTGAAAATATCTCGGGAAGACGGAATAGCAGGAAGTACAAGGGTCCTGCAATCCGAGTGTCAGGAGGGCTCTGAGAAACTGCTAGAAAGCCAGCGTCTGCTGGAGCAGAATGAGCTGCCTGGAGGGGCCGCGTGAATCTGGACAGTGAGGGCTACTGGCTTTTGCCGTGAGTGACATGGAAAGCCATTTGGAGAGCCAAGATGTGACTCAGACTAAAGATCTATTGGGGGGGATCATCCAGTGACAGGGTGGTGGTGGCGGTCAAGCTGTGAGAGGTCGTTAGATTCTGGAATATTGTGACGGCAGAGCCCAAAGAACTCGCGAATGGATTGCCTGTGGAGTGTGAGGGAGAGAGAAGCTGCCAGAACAAATCTAAGATTTTAGAACTGAGCAATGGAGGGATGAAGCTGCTACTAACTGAGATGGGGGATGCAGGGGGAAGAGCAGGTTGAAGAGGAGAGGTTGAAAGTTTCTTTATTGGATATTTTAAGTTTGAGATGCCAATTAGGCATCCATTTGAGATGTCAAAGAGACTGTTGGGTATACGGAGTCTGGCATGTAAATGATAGGCCTGGTTTGGAAATATACATTCAGGAGTCAGCTGACAGCAAATGGAAAAGAAAATAATGTAATTTAGGAATGGGAAGGTATCTTCAACCCTCCTCTCTTCTAGCCGGATGGGTTTTGTGGAAAATGTTTCTAAGCACATAGCTGTCCTGCCTGTTTGGTGCTCATTGACAAAACTTAATTTAAAATATGAAACAGAGAGCTGCCCTGGCTAGTGTGGCTTAGTTGGTTCGGGCGCTGACCCGCACACCTGGGGGTAGCGGGTTTGATTCCCAGTCAGGGCACTTACCTAGGTGGTAGGTTTGGTACCTGGTTGGGGTGTGTATGAGAGGCAGCCAATCGAAGTTTCTCTCTCACATTGATTTTTTCTCTCTCTCTCCCTCTCCCTTCCCCTCTCTAAAACTAAAATAAATAAATAACATATGAAACAGAGAAGAGTACAGAATAAAGGTCAAAGAAATACAATGAGTGGTGAGAGAGTGTCTGAAATTTAGCCTAAATTAGGCTGTTAAATCCTCACAAGATGGGACTTCGCCTCTATTTTATGGATAGGGAAACTGACTTTCGAAGAGGTCCCGTGACTTGCCCTGAGTCGCAGACTCAGCGAGTGTGGAGCTGGGAATGGAAACCCATCTGGCTAATGCTGGAGCCCAGGTCCTTCCTATGACCCTGCAAGGCCTCCCATTCAGTTAGTTTAAAGGGTAGGAATCATGGCATCTTCGGGGCCCAG
Organism: Miniopterus natalensis; assembly: GCF_054644295.1. NCBI lineage: Eukaryota > Metazoa > Chordata > Mammalia > Chiroptera > Miniopteridae > Miniopterus > Miniopterus natalensis. The sequence continues at coordinate 139,697,096 of NC_142081.1, read as the reverse complement.
GACGCACTTCTTTATTTATGAGGTCAAGATTTCTGTCCCAGCGACAGACTAGGCTGGTTTCCACCCAATGGGGTGAGAGAAGCCATAACTGGAAATATCCATTCCTTGATAACTATTTCCACTACTAGTCTGAAAACAAAGGGGATGTTGTGTATTTCCACCACTCATTTATATGAGATCGCGAGTGAGTAAAATGTGATTAAGGTTGATTAGGAAGAGAAACACGGAGAGGGAACCTGGCCCATTAATTAACATTACTACTATTGATACCAGGCCAGAAAGGCTTTCAGCTTAGGGGCAGCGCGTTAGCCAGTTTCACCAACTGTGAGATAGCTCCCAGACTGCGAGGTCCCCGCCCCCTCCCCCCACCAGCCGCCCCTGTCACTGCGCTGGGCCAGATTGGCGAGGCCCCCCGAGGAAGAGAGGTACCCCCGTGAACAGGCCGCCCCTCTGCCAACAATGCGCCTGCTAATTCCCATTATCCTTTCTTCTTGGGTCCTCTGTGAAAGGCAAAGCTGTCTGTCACCTATCGTAATACCTCAGAATCAAATGTCAGTGACATCGATATGGTAGGATAAGAGGCTCATTCAAGGTGAAACGGATGCTGCCGCTGGGTTTATCACACAGTACAGGGGAGGAAGGAAGGGGACACAGGAAGATGGAGCTGCGCCCCTCACAAAGGCCGTGGGGGCGTGTGCCAGCAGCCTTGCCTTCCAGGGCACCAAAGAAGCCATTGTTACCTACTATTTTGGCCTCGACAGGAGACATCTGATCCAGGTTTAGACATTTATTTCCACGGCAGAACTGAAGCGGTGTGTGGGGACACAGAGGAGCCAGGGGAGCGTGTGCTCTGCCAGCCCGCGCTTGGGGCCCGGGCTCTGCTGAGTCTCCGACGCACACGGGGCGTAGGCGGCACCCACTGGGTGGCCTTCGCTGGACACTGCCGCTCTTGGGTCTTCAGGAGTTCCCTGTGGGGTCTGCAAGGTCGTGAGCTCACTTACTCTCTCCCTCGGACGCATTCCATGGAGTCACTTTTCCGGCATGGAGGCCCCCTCACTGAAATGCCTGAAGGGCAGGTGACAGGAAGGGGACCTTTTGCTCTGGGTTCTCTGGAAGGTGGGCAGTTGGAAAGGGCTGTCTGCAATGAGGCCGGCCCTTGAGGCTGACTTGCTCGGAGACAGGGCTCCAAACAGATCCTGGTATTGGAAAAGGTGTGTGTTTTGACTTTCCCGCTACCTGGTGTAGAAAGTTCAGCTGACAGTTGGTAAGGAAAGACAGGCAAGATGAGGTTTGTATATTACAGGACCCAGTGGCACAGAGCCACACGGGACATGAAATAGCGGGCGTGGAGGCCTTGACAAGAATTTCAGTATGTTAGTCTCTTGCTGTGGGTCTGATCGCTCGCTGCCCTGGAGGACGTGACACACTCACTAGGAACCAGTGCTGAGGCCTGGAGAGTTCACTTCCAAGCGGAGGTGTCTGGGGTGAATTAGTGTAACACATGATACTCTCCAAAGTTAATTTTCTAGAAAAACTTTCTGGAGAGTGAAATTCCCAGAGACTCAATAGTTTACAAAGTATATCTTCCAATATTCATGTTAAGCCGACATCCTGGGGAGGCGGCAGCTCCCTAAGGTGAGCTGATGTTGAGTGTGGGCTCCAGCCATGCCCTGTGCCAAACAAGCAGGCTGCTAACTTCCCCGGGGCAGCCCCAGCCAAGGCCATCCCCAGTTCAATTTCAGTGAAGCTGGAGGGTGCAATTAACAGTTCCCACAAGACTTTCTGGCTCTGCTGCCTTTAAGTTACAAGAGGGTAAACACATAGGAAAAAAAAGGCAGAGGCCAACGTTTTAAAAGTTATGACCTTCAAAGGAGGAAGAATAAGTCCAACCACAGGAAAAGTGGTTAGAAATGTGATACCCTATTTGTGAGAGCCGGGGAGACCCCAGGTTGCCAAACCACGGTATCCCAGGAGGCACTGCTGGGACTGAAGCTTCCAGAAACCTTTGAAGGACTCATTTATTTTACTGCGGCTGAAGTTGATGGGATAATTGTCAGGGGAGGCTGTGGCTCTGACTGATGCCGGAGCGAGCAGGCTTTCATTGTCAGCCAGGAAGCTCTCAGTAATTACCGAGCGCAATGTGCCATCCAGACCATGTGTGCGAGCGAGCGAGGGGGCGTGTGCGTGCGTGTGTGTGCGTGTGCTGGAGGTGGGGCATAGGGGGAAGGATGGCCCCCTGTGTGCTTTTAAATCCAGGCCAAGATTTTTCTCTGCTTAGTGTTTATACCACAGAGTCATCAGAGAGATATGAAGGCATCAAAGTTTTGTTTGTTTTTTAATCCTCACCTGAGGATATTTTTCCCATTGCTTTTTCAGAGAGAGTGGAAGGGAGAGAGAGAGAAAAACAAACAAACAAAACTGATGTGAGAGAGACACATCGATGGGTTGCCTCTTGCACGTGCTTGGATCAGGGCCAGGGATCAAGCCTGCAACCGAGGTGTGTGCCCTTGGCAGGAATTGAACCCAGGACCCTTCTGTCTGTGGGCCAATGCTCTAACCACTGAGCAAACCGGTGTGGGCAGCATCAAAGTGTTCTATGTGCTAAACCCTGTGCTAGGGGTGAATTTCCATTCCTCCTGTAACTCCGGCTTCCCCAGGCCTCACCAGGATTAGATTAATGGTAATGGTCTAAATATCATAGCCTTTTCCTCGCAGCTGCATGACCCGGAGACTCCAGCCCCATTAAATTCCCACTCACTTTTTTTTGGGGGGGGGGTGCGGGGGTGCGGGTTTATGGTTGAGGGGGTCTGTGTGGAAAAAAGAGGACATCTGTAATATTCTCAACAATAAAGATAAATCTAAAATAAAGCTCTCACTCACTTTTGAATATTCCCCGGGGGCTCTCACGTGACCTCAGGTACGGCCCCTTTCTGCTCTTCTGCTCAGGGTTCCCTGGCTGGGGACCGAGAAGCCACCTTAGGGTGACTGAGCCTCTCCTTACCTCTGAACAGCTCCAGTGGTCTCCTTGACAGTCCAGACGTTCTTGCCAGGGGCATCGCCTTCTTCCAGAGAGCAGATTAGTAGGGTGCTGAGGAGGTGCTGTAGCTCTCACTGGGTGGAGGCCTCCTGTCTCCCTCCATTCAGTCCTTTTGCCTCCCTGGTGGCCATGATCAAGCTGTCAGGTCATGCATGACTTTGTGAGAACATCTCCTTCACCTTCTTTCTGGAGCTCCCTCTTTTCACGCAGTGCCTATAAAAATTCAGGAGGCCGACATTCCAGACCAGAGCTTCTTACCCTTTAGTGCTTATGATAGTCACCTGAAGGCTTTGTTAAAACACAGAAAGTTTTAACTCAGCCTGATTTAGTTCATCTGGAGTGTGACTCAAGATTTTACTTTCTAACGAATTCCCAGGTGAGGCTGAAGCTGCTGCTCTGGGGACCACTTTTTGAGAGCCCCTGTTCTAACCCACACTGTGCTGTCCCAGGACCCATCCCAACAATTATCTTGTAGGTGGCTCCTGCTCACCAGTGGGATGGACATGCCTAGACGTGTGTGGATCTCAGCAGAGGGCCCCATTTAGGCTCAAGCTAGCACTTCCGTTACCATCCTAGACAATGGGATAATACGGATCCTCCCAGGTTTTGCTTTTAAAGCAGGCATTACTTGCCTGCGTTCTGGCAGTTTAGGATTTGACTTAGGAACTTCAAGTATGAACATTCCTTATGTATGAATTGTTGACTGATACCACTCTGGGGGTGGGGCTCCCTTAAATGCTAAAGAAAGACCATTGTGTGGCCTTCTCCCTCTGGTAACAGAATTCATTATGTTTGGGGGCAGCAACTCTTCTGTCTGTGGTTAACTGGTAAAGCTACTGATGGACGGGGGTGAGGAGCTCCAGGCATACCTCGGGGATACTGAGGGTTTGGGTCCAGACCACGATAACAGAGTATCACAATAAAGCGAGCTGTAATCCTTTTGCTGGTGAACGGTCTTGCCTTCAATTTGTAAAAAGGCAGCATCTGTGAAATGCAATAAGACAAGGCTCACCTATACTCTCACCGTGTAATAGGTGGGCTGTGGGCCAGGGCCTAGGAGTCTAAACCATGTCGAACATCTCTGTCAAAAAAAATGTGTTTTGGGAAGACACAAACTAGCCTCCCAAATGGAACTCAACTTGGTGCAAATAAGATCCAGTAACATGCTAAAGGTCTTTTGTTACAGATGAACGTGCTTTTGCTCTCATATGTTTATCATTAGATGCCTTGGGGGAAGCCCAAATGATATCTGGCATTGGCTAGGCCGTTGAATTATTGCTGTTATAATTGGGTTTCCCATGTCTTTCCTGTGGAATTACAGAGATCAACACTACGGCATCTGCTGAGCCTGAGATGGATCAAAGCTGAAGTTAGGATGTAGAAGCCAGGCTCCTGGACATAGCTCATCCACAGAGTGAGGCTTCATCTTTTCCTTTGTTCCAACTTTGGAGTTTGGCTTCAAGTGACTGGGCAACAATGTAACAAGAACAGAGCTCTGGAAAGGAAGTGTGTGAAAGCTGAATCTTCCAGATTTCGAGAACTCCAGGGATCTTCGCGTTAATCTCATTCAACTCTTCCACTCTATAGATGAGAAACTGAGGCCTGGTGACCCAGAGTAACCACACAGCCTGAGTGTGGCCACCTGGGATCAGCCTCCTGCAGAGCAGGTGCTAAGTGAAACAAGGTCTTGAAATACCTGGTGAATCATTGAATGGATACTTTTGTGGTAATACCTCTTTAAGCTTTAGTAGGAGATATTTATTCTGAATCTCCAAGAGGAGTTATGGCAGACAGCCTATTTTTCACCTGAGAGCATTTTGTAGAAGTAATGCTGCATGGGGAATGCCATATCATGTACCTGGTTTTTATATAATCTCCTGACTGGATCAGTGGCCTTTAGAACAAATTGGCCTAAGATCCCCACGTAAGGTGCACTGGGGGTAAAGTTGCCAGATAAAATACAGGATGTCCAGTTCAATTCAATTTTCAGGAAAACAAATGATTTTTTAGTATAATAGGTCTCATGCATTATTTGGGATATACTTATACGGAAACAATTATTTGTAGTTTATCTGAAATTCAAATTTAACTGGACCTCCTATCTTTTTGTTTGCTAAACCTGGCACCCCTATCTGGGAGAGCCTTTCCTACCGCTGTCCTGGATTTTAGAGTAGGAAGGGAGGAAAGCAAGAGCCGTCAGTGGCAGGCAGGCCGGCCCTGCTTCAGGGAGGCGGCAGCCTTTGGGCGCTCTGTGCTGAGGAGGGAGCCCGGGTGCTCCTAGTGCACTTAGACCAGAGCTTCTCAAACAGGGGTGGCTGCTAGCTGCCCCATTTTGGAAATTTGTGGGGGAGTTTTGATTGTGACAATTGAAAGGTACTGCTGGAACTTGATGGACAGAAATGTCTGAAGTCCTTAATGTACGGGGCAGTCCACAATTGTTCTATGTGGTCATTGATGTTTATTTATTATACGTCTGTGCAAGCACCTAACAAGCTTCATGTTTCCTAGGGTGGTCCTGCTTCAGCGTTTATGTGTTGAAATATGGTATTTTATTGAGAGCTACTTTACTTTTACTTATCCTTTTTACTCTAGTTAAGGCTACATTCACACACACACAGTGTTTTTTAAAATATATATATATATTGATTTCAGAGAGAGGAAAGGAGGAGAGAGATAGAAACATCAATGAAGAGAGAATCATTCATTGATCGGCTGCCTCCTGCACGCCCCCGACTGAGGATCGAGCCTGCAACCCTGGCATGTGCCCTGACCCGGAATCGAACTTCGATCTCCTGGATCCTAGGTCGATGCTCAACCGCTGAGCCACGCCAGCTGGGCTATAGTGTGTTTAAGTACCCATGCAATATTATCTATACTTTTAATTTCAGGTGAGTAAAATAAGTGTTACGAAATATAAATGACCATGGATAATGTCTGGGTTAGGGACACTGACTCCCTGTGAACCGAAAATCCATGCATACATTTCACTCCCTAAAAACTTAACTAGTAATACCTGCCATTGACTGAAAGCCTTACTGATAACAACCAATTAACACATATTTTTGTATGTTACATGTATTAATACTATATTATATATGTTCTTACAATAAAGTAAGCTAGAGTAAAAAAATGTTAAGGAAACCATAAGGAAAAGAAAATACATTTATGGTATTTATTGAAAAAAAATCCACGTAGAAGTGGACCCTTGCAGTTTAAACCCATGTTGTTCAAGAGTCAGCTGAATGCGTAATAGCAAGGGGACGTTTGTTTAATAGAAATGATAAACACTGACTCAGCCACACTGCTTTTCTTTGCTACAGTAAAGCCACGAGTTCTCATTTTTTTTCTTGTTCACTGGTTGTACTAAGATTAGGTTTAAATTGGGCTGTGTATTACGGAACAACAAAGCGAACAAACACAGTGGTGCAACAACGTAGACATGCATTTCTGTTTCCAACAAATGACATTCAGTGGTGGGCAGTCCACGGCTGGGAGGCTTCATCCTTCCAGGTCTCTGTTCTGCCATTCGTGTGGCGCTTGTCCTCATTGTTGAGATGGCTGCTAGAAGGTCCTGGCCACTTGCCATGCTCCTTTCTGGAAGCCGAGCTCCGTCTGCAGGAGGCCAAGCACCCACACAAAGCTTCCAAACCTGTATGCTCGGCCTAGATTTCTACCCAGCCCTTGGCTCATTTACTTAACTTCCTTCCAAACAACTCCATTTTGGTTTCTATCAGGCAGTTCAAGTCCAGAGCTGAACCCAATATCCTCTCCCTACCACTCCATGTCTTGGTCATCACTGCTTCTTGATGAGGCCTAAAACCAGGGAGCCAGCTAAGATATCCGTCTTCCTTTCTGTCCTTACACCCACACACACACAGTCATTTTTCAATAAGTCCCGTTGACTCTATAGCCTTCATATTGAAACCGGCTCAAATGACCCTAAGGTTCTTTTGCCTGCTGCCTGGAAGCCAAACACACGACACAGGTTGCTGATGGAAGAAAAGAGGTTTATTTGAGTGCGGACATCTCGAGAAGATGAGGACTCTTGTCCAAAGCCCATCCCAATATCTCAGGGTAAGCAAAGGGCTTTTATAGGGGGATCATGGGAAGGGTGGAAGTAAGGAATTCTGGTGACATGCAGTTTCATATTCCAGCTCTTGGGTAGTTTTAATATTCTCTTTTATGTCAGCGTCTGGTATTTTTTCTCTCTGCAGGTTTTATTGCTGATGGCTGGTGTCAGGATGTTGCAGGCCTGGCCAGCCATCAGCATCTGCTACATTCCTGTGGTCAAGGCTGGCGAAAAGGGGAAGCAGAACTGCTGCTGCCTATAACATGCTTAAATATGAAACTATTAATACTTTAGACTATAAGTTTTGTTACCATATCCTTATTTTTTTAAATTATTTTTATTGTTGAGAATATTATAGATGTCCCCTTTTTATCCCCACTGATCCCCTCTACCCCACATCCATCCCTCCCCCAGGCTTTCCCCATACCAATGTCTGTGTCCATGGGTTATGCTTATAAGCATATAAGTTCTTTGATTAATCTCTCCCCACCTATACCCCCCCTTCCCCGCCTTCCCTCTGAGATCCCTCAGTTTGTTCCATGCTTCTATGTCTCTGGATCCACTTTGTTCATGAGTTTACTTTGTTTATTATATTCCAAATATAAGTGAGGTCATGTGGTACTTGTCTTTCTCTGACTGGCTTATTTCACTTAGCATAATATTTTCTAGATCCCTCCATGCTGTGCCAAAGGCTGAAAGATCCTTCCTCTTTATAGCTGCATAGTATTCCATGGTGTAAATGTGCCACATCTTTTTTATCCACTCATCTACTGATGGGCACTTGGGCTGTTTCCAAATCTTAGCTATTGTGAATTGCGCTACTATGAACATAGGGGTGCATAAGTTCTTTGTGATTGGTGTTTTGGGCTCCTTAGGATATATTCCTAGAAGTGGGATCACTGGGTCAAATAGCAGGTCAATTTTTAATCTTTTGAGGAACCTCCATACTGTTTTCCATAGTGGCTGCACCAGTCTGCATTCCACCAGCAGTGTACCAGGGTTCCCCTTTCTCCACACCCTCGCCAGCACTTGTAGTTCATTGACTTGTTGATGGAGACATTCTGACAGGTGTGAAGTGATACCTCATTGTGGTTTTAATTTGCATCTCTCTGATGATTAGCGACATTGAGCATTTTTCATATGTCTCTTAGCCATTTGTATGTCCTCTTTGGAGAAGTGTCTGTTTAGGTCCTTTGCCCATTTTTTAACTGAATTGTCTTCCTTTTGTTAAGTTGTATAAGTTCCTTATACATTTTGGATATTAACCCTTTATCCAATATGTCATTGGCAAATATGTTCTCCCATACAGTGGGCTCCCTTTTCATTTTGTTGATGGTTTCTTTTGCTGTGCAGAAGCTTTTTATTTTGAAGCAGTTCCATTTGTTTTGTTTATTTTCTCCTTAGTTTCTCTTGCCCTAGAGATGTATCAGCAAACTTATTGCTATGAGAGATGTCTGAGATTTTACTGCCTATGTTTTCCCCTAGGATTTTTATGGTTTCATGCCTTACATTTAAGTCTTTTATCCATTTTGAATTTACTTTTGTGTATGGTGTAAGTTGGTGGTCTATTTTCATTGTTTTGCATGTATCCGTTCAATTTTCCCAACACCATTTATTGAAAAGACTGTCTTTACTCCATTGTATGTTCTTGCCTCCTTTATTAAATATTAATTGACCATAATGGCATGGGTCAATTTCTGGGTTCTCTGTTCTGTCCCACTGATCAATATGTCTGTTCTTGTGCCAGTACCAGGCTGTTTTGATCACAGTGGTTTTGTAGTATAACTTGGTATCTGGTATTGTGATCTTTCCAACTTTGTTCTTTTTCAGGATTGCCGTGGGGTGTTTGTTGGTTCCATATAAATTTTTGAAGTGTTTTTTCTAGATTTGTGAAATATGCTGTTGGTATTTTAATAGGGATTGCATTGAATTTATAGATTGCTTTGGGCAATATGGACATTTTAATGATGTTAATTCTTCCAATCCATGAGCATGGTATATTTTTCCATTTGTTTATATCTTCCTCTGTTTCTTTTTTCAGTGTCCTGTAGTGTTCTGAGTAAAGGTCTTTTACATCTTTGGTTAAGTTTATTCCTAGGTATCTTATTTTTTTAGTTGCAGTGGTAAATGGGATTGTTTTTTCAGTTTCTGTTTCTGAGAGCTCATTACTGGTGTATAAAAATGCCATTGATTTCTAGGTGTTAATTTTGTATCCTGCTACTTTGCTGAATTAATTTATTAAATCTAGTAGTTTTTGGTGGAGTCTTTAGGATTCTCTATGTACAATATCATGTCATCTGCAAATGATGACAATTTTGTTTTCTCCTTTCCAATTTGGATGCCTTTTATGTTTTCTTCTTGTCTAATCACTGTGGCTAGGACTTCCAGTACTATGTTGAATAGTGTGGTGAAAGTAGACACCCCTGTCTCGTTCCTGTTCTTAGGGGAAATGGTTTTAGTTTTTGCCCATTGAGTATGATATTGGCTGTAGGTTTACCATATATGGCCTTTATTATGTTGAGGTATGATCTTTCTATTCTCACTTTGCTGAGAGTTTTTATCAAAAATGGGTGTTGGATTTTACTGAATGCTTTTTCTGCATTTATTGATATGATCATGTGATTTTTATCTTTCAATTTGTTTGTGTGATGTATCATGTTTATTGATTTGTGAGTATTGTACCAGCCTTGCATCCATGGAATAAATCCCACTTGGTCATGATGTATGATCTTTTTAATATATTGATGGATCTGATTTGCTAATATTTTGTTGAGGATTTTAGCATCTATGTTCATCAGGGACATTGGCTTGTAATTCTCTTTCATAGTAGTGTCTTTATCTGGTTTTGGAATTAGGCTAATGCTGGCTTCCTAAAAAGAGTTTAGAAGAGTTCCTTCCTCTTGGATTTTTTTGAAACAGTTTGAGGAGGATAGGTGTTAATTCTTCTTTGAATGTTTGGTAAAACTCCCCTGGTCCAGGGCTTTTGTGTGCTTGGAGCCCTTTGATTACTGCTTCAACTTCATCAGCTGTTATCAGCCTATTTAAAGTTTCTGGCTCTTCCTGATTGAGTTTTGAAAGGTTGTATTTTTCTAGGAATTTATCCATTTCATCCAGGTTGTCCAGCTTGGTGGCATATAGTTGTTCATAGTATTCTCTTACAATCCTTTGTATTTTTGTTGGATCAGTTGTTATTTCACCTCTTTTGTCTCTGATTTTATTTGGGTTCTCTCTGTTTCTTGATGGTTCTGGCTAAAGGTTTATCAACCTTGTTTATCTTACCATATCTTTATTTTTAATTCTTGGTTGGTTGGCTAATTAAATGTGAGGAGTTTTATATCATATACTCTGTTACAATATCTGCTTTCTCTATTCTTTCATTTCCATCCCTTGTTCTTCCTCTTGTTGAGACACTTGCCCTTCCACCCACTCACAACCCTCTTCTCCATTCCCTCCCCCACAATGACAAAAGCCTTACTGGACTCCCTACCCCCAAGTGTTTCTTCCTTCAGTAAACCCTTTTCTCTGCTGTAAGAGTGAGGTGTCTAACATTTACAACTGATCAGATCATGCTGATGTTCAGAATTCTTCAATGGCCCCTACTCTTGATTTTACTCAATGCTATAGTCCCTACCTCCCCATAGTCCCAGCCCTCTTCTGGCCATGCCTTGGGAGCAGGGGCATGTGCACAACTTGAGCTTGTGAGCCCAAGACCCCAATCCAGGAATCCAGAATGCTGGTATTCCCTCTGAACACAGTACCTGCATCTGTACTCTTGCACGGGCCCAGAAAGTACCAGAAGCAAGTGGATTTTCCCCACTACCTTTACCTTTTCCAATTCCCACTTCCCCTCTTCTCTAAGCTGCCTGGATTTCTTTTTCTTCTACCTGCAATGCCCTCCTCTTCCACTCTTCAGAGTAAAACTCCTGCTCCTCATTAGGTTCCAGCAAAAGTGGTTCCCTGCCACCCCAGCAAACCCAGCAAGTATTCTCTATACTCTGCCTGGCCATGTCCTAATTCCTCCAGGACATTGCTGGCTGCTTTTCCATTTTCCTTGTATTTCCTACCCCATCCTTGGTCATGAACAAAGGAAGCTACCTCTACCAGCCAAAAATCCATCCTGCTTGCCCAATCTTACCATTGCTTGCATTTCAATGGCAGGAGAATTTAGAATATAGAAAAAGCACACACTGGCATGGGCATGAGGCATCTTATGTTATTAATAATATTAGCTTCACCATGTACCGGGTCTTTCCTGTGTGCCAGACACTTTGATAAGTTACACTATCACATTTATCTTTACTATAACCCTGTGAAGCACACATAATTATTAAACCCACTTTACAGATATGGACACTGAGGCTCAGCATGGTTAAAATGAATGTCTTAGATCACACAGCCAGCAAGGAGAAAGCCAAAGTGCCCATTTCCTGACTCTACTGAACACACCCATTGCATTGCCTCATGCTGTTCTGCACGCCACACTGGGGCCATCTATCTGTGCAAAATGTGCGGCTGCTCCTCTTCCAACCACAACAAAGGCATTCCAACACACAGGAAACTATTCTTGGGTAAGCAAATTTCCTATATGGTTAGTCAGTACTTCTCCTTTAGGAAAGAAGATAAGGCAACAATAAAAATAAAGGTAAACATAACCTGCTAAATTTTAACTCCAGCTTTATTTGGTGTGAGTGCTTGTAATAAGAGACACAGTTAAGGTAGTTTTTAAAATTAAAAGTCCCGATATAAAAGTTATTCCAAGGAATTACATATTATGGTATTTTTTGTTGTTGTTGTTTTTTTAGGTTAAGCAATTAGGCTAGTTTTATTTATTTTTTTTAATTTATTTTTTGCTTTATTTTATTTTTATTATGTGTTGGTTTGGGGTGTATGGCTTAGTGGTTAGACAGTAATATATTTTACATAGTGTTCCCCTCTATAATTCCAGTATCCCATTAGGCACCGTACATAGTTATCAGAATATTATTGACAATATTTCCTATGCTTTCTTTACTTCCCCATGACTGTTTCATAACTACCAACTTGTGCTTCTTAGTCTCTTCACCTCTTTTGCCCAGTGCCCCAAATCCCTTTCCCCTCTGGCAACCACCAGTTCTCTCTCTGTATCTATAAGTCAGCCTCAATTTTTTTGTGCATTTACTTTGTTCTTTCGAGCCTACATATAAGTGAAATTAAATGGTATTTATCTTTCTCTGACCAACTTATTTCACTGAGCATAACACCCTCTAGATCTCCCCATGCTGTCACAATCGTAAGATTTCATTTGTTTTTACAGCCGACTAATATTCTATTATATATATGTACCACAGCTTTTTTATCCACTCATCTATTGATGGGCACTTGGGTTGCTTCCAGATCTTGGCTATTGTAAATAAAGCTGCAATGAACTTAGGGGTGCATATATTCTTTCAAATTAGTGATTTGGGTTTCTTCAGATAAATTCCCAGAAGTGGAATCACTGGGTCTTAAGGCAGTTCCATTTTTAATCTCCTGAGGAAACTCCATAGGCTACTTTCAGAAAAGAAACAGAATGGGAGTAACACTGTTGTGAATTAAAATTTCCTCCTTCTTACCTGAGCCCATGAATTCTCAGCGAGTTAAAATAATTTGTTACTAACATCAATAATGAAGCAACAGAGGAAAGATTTATCGTGGCACTTTTGTGCTCAGCGGTGTCAGAATTGGTGCATCAAGATTGAATTCTCCCGCTGAGGTGCCCGGGAAGACACGTCCTTACCACACGCACCAGAATCAACTTGCTGTGCTTTTAGGAAATGGATGCATGTAAAGGACAAAGGCAGTGGAACATGTTGGCGCCAGGCAGAGGCCAAAAGGGAATTTCAGCTTGCTGCGTCTTATAACAGACGCTAAATGAGGTCTTTGAAAAGTAAGACATCAGCGCTGGTGGGGCAGCTTACTGAGGCAGAAACGCACAGCTCATCACAGTCACAGGGTAGACTGATTTTCTGCACAGGTTCATTGCGGGAGCAGCAGCTGGCCACTGCCGTGTCTTTCTTTCAGCAGGCAAATGCGTGACAGCTGTCAGGGTGCCTGGCAAGTAACCCTGGCAAACAGGTGCCACTTCCCCCCAAGTCAGCAAGAATTGCAACAAGTTCCACAGCGCCCAGCTCATGGCTGTTTAACACTCCCAGCCCTGCCTGTGGCCCTCGTTTTAGGGTGAGCATCTGGAAGGAAGGGCCCTATTTCCTTCCTTCCTGGCCCTTCCTCGTGCTCACTGCAAACCTTAGCACCTTTTCTGTCTTGGCTAGTTAATTCTCACCTAATGGGTGGAAAAAGACCAAAAGCAAGGAGACATCATGAGGTTTACTGCGGTTTCAAGGGTTAACTGATTATAAGGTGAAAAGCTCTCTTCTGGTAGGTGAACAATAAAAAGTCTAAAAATAGCTATCTTTATTTAATGTGTTCTCTGTGTAAGTACTAGTCTTACAACCATTTTCCTCCTATGTAACCGGCAAAGCAGGCATTGACCAATCCTGTTTAATAGATAAGGAAACTGAGATGGAAGGGGCAGAACAACTTGTCCAAAGTCATATATTCAGTAGGTGCAAAGTGTTTAAGTCCAAGCAAGAGCCCCTCACCTTGGGAAGTGGTCTCATTAGGGTGAGCCCCAGCTCACAGGGAAGTACCAGGCCCAGCTTTTGCTGAGCACACAGAACATTTGTAGCCTGTGCCACACAGTTATGTTACTGTTCCCTTTTAAAATTCCTTTCTATGTACCAACCCTTATAACTGAGGCCATGCACTGTCTCTTTAATATCATCACCCACTGCATATCCCGGGGTACAGACATATACCTGGGACCTAGTCAATCATTGCTGATTGATGCTTTTAATATTCTGAATAGTGACTTTCTTCATTCATTCAATAAACACTCATTGAAGCCCACTTCCGTGCTGACAGTGTGCTAATTTCTGTGAGGAATGGTGAAATGAAAGTGCTACTCATTTTACCTTTAAAGAAATCTAGAGAGGGAGAAGAGCCATAGAATCAGGGAAGAAGAACCCCTCTCACATTTTTGCCCCACAAAAGGAGGAAATGCTAATCTGATTGGCCTGGTTGTGGAACATCATTTTTGGGTCACACTTACTACTGGGCAAGGGTAACATTCTAAATGCTGGTTAATTTTCTGAGTCAACTGGACTCCGCCACAGTGCGCCCAGATAGTTGCTCAAACATTATCCTGGGTGTGCCCGTGAGGGTGTTTCTGGGTGAATTAACATTTGAATTGGTAGACTGAGTAAAGCAGATTGCCCTCCCCAGGGTGGGTGGGCCAGATCCAATCAGCTGAAGGTCTGAATAGAACAAAAGGCTGACCATCCACCAAATAAGAGATAATTATTCCTGCTTGATGACTTTCAGAAATGGGACATCAGCCTTTTCCTGCCTTTGAGCTTGAACTGAGATGTCAGCTCTCGTGGGGTCTTGAATTTGCTGGCCTTCAGACCAGACTTACGTCAGTTCTACTGGGACTCTAGCTTGCCATCCTTACCCTGCAGATCTTGGGACTTGCCAGCCTCCGTAATTGTGTGAGCCAATTCCTTATAATAAATCTCATATACATATTTTTTCTGTTTCTCTGGAGAACCCTGACTAATACAGCAGGGTTCTAAGAGGTTAGCTCTTCTCTTACTTCCACTGCAAGTGGTCCAGTCGGTGAGCTGAAATAAGCCCCTTTAGTTACCTGGCCATCTTTTTTGTCTTTCTGGCTCTTATCTCTTTATATACATACTTCAGCTAGCTGCTCTTTTGTTTTAGTTCCCATACCATGTGATAAACTAGAAAACGGATTCCAAATTTAGATTCTGCCACAAGCCTTGAGTCTAAGCTACGGGTTTTAATTCAGGTTTACCAAAGCTCTGACTTGGAGAGTAGTGGTCACTGGCCCAGCTGTAAATGGGTACTTGTTTTCCACTTGCTCTTTTCCCCCGGTGTGTAAATTCCATTTGGAAGTTTGGTGGAGAAGAGTTGTGATTGGCAAGGATTTTTAGGTCTCTGACTTTAGGAGCTTCCCCCCAAAAAAACTACCAAAACTTTACTACCTGACATAACCCACTAGCTACATCATAGAGGCAGAACAAAGTGTTACCTTTGAAGCACAGCCATAAACTATGGGACCCCAGGAAAGCATAATTTTGATGGCATTGGGAAATGTTTGTGTTTTTAGGTCTCTTTTCCAATACTGGCCCAAGAAATGGCCTTGGAACATAAAGAACACTGAGAGCTAAGCAATGCGCGTGATAGGGCAGTGTTAGATGGTGTCATCACCCTTTGAAAAGAGACTGATACACAAACAACCTGGGTAAGCAAGGCCAGCCACTTGGCCATACCAGCAGTAGGGAAACAATGCTTCTACTTATTTATGTAGAAATACATACCCGCCCACACTCATTCATTACTCATAATCCTTAAAGCCTACTAAATTCAAGTAACTTCTCAGGTATCTATTAGAGAATGTAATAAACTATTTGTAAAGTTTTGCAAGTCCAGACATAGCCTTTCAAAAAAAAAAAAAATCAGGATCATAACCGTTAATACTCTAAATTTATACTCCAAACCCTCCAATCAGTACTCCAATCCTCTATGTATTCTTATCGATATATTTGCATGTGATGTGATCCTAGCCACTTAAAGTGGGCATCACTCCTTATTGTGGTTTTGAGAATGTGGTCAATTTACTTCTTCCCTCCGTAAGGAAAAATGGCTGTGAATCTCAACAGGCTTCTGAGAAGAATGACCTTCAGGAAGCAGGAGGTAAACAAGAGCTGTGTTTCATCTCCCAACCATTGATTTTCTGCAAGGCAAACCGCAAAGCTGCTTTGAAGTCCAGGAGAGAGCTGCAAGGGAAGAGGGAGACAAAACCGAAGGAAAGAGCAGATTTGAAATAAAGTTAATCTCTGTCATCTAGGTGTAGATGGCTATTGGCAAAGCTGAAATGGCCAGATTTTATCAAAAGAGAATTTAGATGATTATTAAAAGAGGGTTTTTTTAAGTTGGTAAAACTGGGATAGGGAAAGGGTGGTGGGTAAAACAAAGAGAAATCTAAAAGGATCTTGGATAAAATGTTCAATGTGGCAGAAATGGCCACTTTTAATTAAACAGTAGCAAGTGTGTAGTGTACAATCTTAACACTGCTCATGAAGTCTACCCTTTCGTTTATGTTGCATAACAGAACCATATATATGGGTTGTAAAAGTAATTATTTTGTGTCAATTTCTTCTTAAAAAACAGCATGACAGATAAAAATTTTGGCCTGATAGTTTTTAGAACAGTTATGACTTCTATTACATATTACATTTGAATGATACTTTTCCTTTTACAAAATACTTTTCCATGAGCTTCAACATAAGCCTGGGAGATGGGCTGGAACAACACTCTCATCTTCATTTTACCCATGAGGACGCAGAGCCTTGGAGAACCCAGATGAACTGCACAGGGACACACATATTTTTTTTCTCAAGGTGGTCTTTTGATAATTTATTCTTCTTTTGCTATTATTTTTATTGCAAGTGACAATAAATTGGACCAAAACCCTCCCACCAAATACACAGAAGAAAGTCAAGGCTGGGATTCCACTCTTTTGTCTATATTTCTCTTGCTGTCTGAGACTAGGTGGGGTGGGGTGGGGTGGGGCTGAGGGAAAAATGCTATCTGTGAAAGAACAGAAGCATGGAAGAGTGGGAAGGGTGGGCTCAGGAGACCTAGATTTTGGTCCTAGGTCTGTCTTACTCACTGCTGGCTTGGCACAGTCCTCTATCTTCTCTGAATCAACATTCATCCCCTGGAAATGTGGAGGCTGGCCCAGGTGACTCTGGAGCCCTGTCCCCTAAGATGCAGTGGTGTTCAGAGGATGGTGCAGGTCCAGTTCTCTTCCTTCTGGGGTGCTTCATAGGTTTGATAGTATTCACGTTGCTGTTCATATTCATATATTCTGCAACCGCAGCTTATTGGGCCATGATGGAGCTGAATGTTCCAGGGGCTCACTGGAGACCCATCCCAATTCTGGAAGCATGGGTAACTCAACCAGTCTTCAGCCTCTTGTGCCAGACGCAGCCAGCCATATGCCTGTCCACCAGCAACGTTTCCCGTAGGGTCAGCTGGGTCTAGAATCACGGGCCTGGGTTTCTTGAGCTGTTTCAGCAGGTATTGACTAATAACAGGATTTTCAAAGTTGTAATACTCTGTCCAGAAGATGTGAAGCTCCTGGTAGTTCATGACTAACTCCAACACAGTCCGAAAGCCCTGAGCTGTGCTGAAGTCAGTGGCCTGGCTTCCACACTCCCAGGCGTAGACCGTGAGCAGCTCCAGGGCGTACTGCGGGGGCAGGGGCTTGCCCAGGCTCTCCTTGCACAGCTGGTACCAGTACTTCACCAGGCGGATGAGGCTCTTGAGCTTGGTTGGGCGCTGCTTCAGGAAGGCTCTCTGCAGCTCGGTGAAACAGGGGGAGAACTCGCCCTCTTTCCCCAGCCGCGTGCACTCTTTGATGAGTCTCACGTAGATCTGGGGGTCAGGCCTGTAGCCTGTGGAGATCTGTAGGCCAGGGCTTCTTGTCAGCTGACCCAGGACATCAAAGGCGGGCAATACATCAAACTCCACGCTCTCCTCGAGCCATGGGGAACTGAACGTGAAGGTGAGCGCGCGGGGGTTCTGCCAGGAAGAATCCTGGATGTCAAACTGCACCCCTGTCTCTCTCTGATAGGCCACCAGCTGTCTCCTGATTTCCCCGATGAACTCCCCTCGGCGATCCAACTGCTCCTGAAAACTTCTGAGTTGGCTCAGGAAGACTACGAGGTCAGCGTCCGACCGGCCTCGGAGGGTCGTGCCTTTGCCCGAGGAGCCGCCCTTCACCACCTTGGACACCCGCACCGGGTGGGGGGCACCTTGGAAGCACTCCTCCTTCAGGAAGCTGCAGATGTCGTGGATGGCCCGCCTCACCTGCCTGCGGAAAGGCGTGTCCGGCAGGAGGTGGTCTTCGATGAACTTGTCCAGGTTCCTGGCCTGGATCTGACTGAGCTCCATGCTGGCGCTCTGGCAGGGGTGGAGAGCTGGGCGCAGGGCTGGGCGCAGAGCAGGGCGCAGAGCTGGCGCAGAGCTGGGCGCAGAGCAGGGCGCAGAGCTGTCACAGAGCTGGGCGCAGAGCTGGGCGCAGAGCAGGGCGCAGGACACTGCTGGCCTCTCTGCTGCTGCCCGAGGCTGCACTGCTTTAGGTTTCGTTTCCTGGGAAGGGAGGAGCTGTGGCCGTGGTTTCATTTCTTGGCAGATCAAACAGTTCTTGGGCCTCGGAAGAGGTCTGCCCTCCCAGCTTGTTCCGCACTGTCTGAAACTCACTCTCCACCTTTACTACCAGCCCTTTCTTCAGACTGTACTTTGAAAACATAGCCTTTTAACCCCCATGAGTACCAAGAGAAACGATCATTCAAATCCAGTTTTTGGTTTCCTTCTTCCTGGTTTTTGTTGTTGCTACTGACAAAACTGTTTCATAGTCTCTTACGAGATATTTATTTTTATTTTTTAATTACAGTTGACATTCAACATTATTTTATATTAGTTTCAGGTATTTGGCACAGGTAGGCAATTACACAGTTTATGAAGTCCCC
The DNA here is from genome assembly GCF_054644295.1 of Miniopterus natalensis. Classification (NCBI taxonomy): domain Eukaryota; kingdom Metazoa; phylum Chordata; class Mammalia; order Chiroptera; family Miniopteridae; genus Miniopterus; species Miniopterus natalensis. The sequence continues at coordinate 139,678,357 of NC_142081.1, read as the reverse complement.
TGGATATTTCAAGCACCCACCTGGCACCCTACATCATTACTACAATATTATTGTTACTGGACTCAAGGGGTTTGCCACTTGGGTTGTTTATTAGAAAATGAGACCTGATTGTGGCAAGGTAGCTTTATTTACTTGCAGCAAGTAAAGGTGACAGGGGATGGGTTCCTATCCATAGCTCTGCCTCCTCAAAGGGAGGCTTAGCCATTGCTTATGTATGTGTTGATTTCTTCTCTGTAGTTAGCCACATCCATTGGGTTGAGTTCCTGTCAGTTCATCCTGTTATTGCTGCATCTGCAAAATACTGTGCTACCTTTTAACATTTAGCAAGAAATAACATTTGGAACTGCCCATACCTTGAGACCCTTGTTCTAACATGATTGACTGTATTCCCTGTGCTATACTTTACCTCCCTATAACTATTTTATAACTACCAATTATACTTCTTCCTCCCTTCACCTTTCTTACCCAGCCCCCCAACCCCTCTTCCAACTGGCAACCATCAGTTTGTTCTCTGCATCTATGAATCTGTTACTCTTTTGTTTGTTCATTGATTTCGTTCTTTGGATTCCACATAGTATAAGTGAAATCATATGGTATTTGTATTTCTCTGTCTTACTACAATTAGCGTAATACCTTCTAGGTCTGTCCAAGCTCAACCGTTCTCAAACATGAACACTAAACAACTGCCAGCCAACCTGAAACCTCAGCCCACAGCCCGTCCTCATTCCGGGCCTCCAAGACCTGGGTAAAGGAAAACATGCACGCCATCTGAGGGGAGTGGTGTCATGCAGGAGTTAGTTTCACCTGCCCTTGAGATGGCTGAATCCCTTATGTGCTCTCAAGGAGAAACGAAACCTTGACTTGGGGCCAAGATCTGTCAGAAAGAGGGTCTGAACTTGGAATTATAGCCTTTAGAGTTGTCAGTGGGACCCTTTTACCACCATTTATTGTTTTCATTTGATTAGTTTTATCCTACTAATTTATACCAGATATTTAATTTAGCATTTTGTTCATATCTTAAAAATTATCTTTTTGTTTTATTTGGTAAATAAGAAAAGTACACACCCAGTAATACACTCATGTAAAAGTTCAATCATGCTTTACAATAAATGCCTAGCAGCTTTTTAAAAAGGCTCAGTAATGTCCTAGGCAGGACAAGCTAATTAAAAGGGCAAAATAATTGCAATAAATAATTTCCTCATTCATTTATTCTTCTTGATTTAATATAATGAACTTGGCTGACAATAGTGAAGTTTAACATGAATTTTGATATTAATTCTTGTTAAAGTTCATGAATCAAAATGGGCAGTTTAAAGTTCAGTTTAATCAAAATGGGCAGTTTAAATTTATTTCAGAATGTCATACAATTATATATAGGATATTTGATAAAGTTAGGTTCTGCTTGGACTATTGTCATTTTATGGGCCAATTTCTGTATGATTATGTAACATCTTGCTTTATGTAAGTTACCTAAGTAGTCACCACTGAAATTTTAAATAGTTGTTACATCGCTTCATGGGATTCATGCTAAAAATGACATTTCCAGAATCTATATTGAAATGAGTGGGTTAAGATATAAATTATTTATTAAAATCATGTCCTAATTATTTTATTCACTTACACATACAAAGTTTAAAAAATATGTGATTTAAAGTAAGCATTTTGAAATATGTGCTTAAATGCCCAATCAGCACTTTTCATGTTCAATAGGTTTTGTAATATATTAGTTAACTAGCAGCCAGATAAATATCTATAGGTATATTTATTTCTGAAATCTGAACTAGTCCTTCCCTGTTACCGGGATGCTGTTAAACTTGTTCTGCTTAGGATTCATATTAGTTAACTGAATGTAAAAAGGGGGAGGGGTATTTTTAAAAATTACCTCGTTATCAGGAAAACACTCATCTCGTGACTTTTTTCGTTTCCAAATGGTGGCATAAATCAACATGACTATTTGATGTGAACAATAAGGCCTGTTGATATGAAAGAAAAAAAAATCTTGTTACAAACTAAACATAGATAAACCACAATTTAGTGGGACTATATAGTCATTGAGTTGTAGTAGTCCCAAAGTAGGGCTAAAGGCTTTCTAACACTGATCAGTCTCTGTCAGACGAACTTGGGAAAGTAAATAACTGAAACTAATCTCCTAGCTCTGCATCAGTATTTTGTGATAACTTTTAATTTATTTTTATTTTTTGCTATACACAGGTAAATGGATAAATCCCTGGAGAAGGATTCTGCCTGTTTCCACCAGTTGCTCAGGGTAGGCCTTCACCCCAAGGCAAATCTCAGGAAGGCATCTGCAGAGCTGTCCTGTTAGGGCAGGTGCAGGACAGACATTAGATGTTTTATCCCGTCATCTTGGGTTGCCATTCATCATTGATAATAATGTATGAGTGCAGGGATTGTTTTTACTCCTCACTACCCATTAAAAAAAAAGATTCCCCCTCTCGGTTACACACTACTATGCAAATTACCCTCTGTATCATTTGGCCTCAATCCAGTAGTTGTAGCCTCACATGCCTTTTAGATCCCTAATGACTGACCCTCTATAGAGTCCATGGGAATGAAAGCAGGGTACCTGGGATTATTAATGATATTAGATAATTTTAGAAAAGATATGCTATCTGACAAGAATAATCAGGATAGTTTATCATAACATAAAAATAAATTTTAAGTTAGCAAATGACCTAAATGACCTTCATTTCTTTTATGATTAATAGACCCAGAAACTAGCTACCCCCCTCCCAGCCTCTGCTAGCCCCCTCCCCCCCTAGTCTTGGCTTTCCACAAGACTAGGATACTGATACCAGGACTTTCCCCATCCTTTGTGCCTGATCCCTGGCTAAGATATAGAAGACAAAGGTTAAAGGTCAAATTTGGTCCTGCTTATCTCTCTCTCTCTTTTAATCTTTACTATATGGGTGGATATGGTAGGGCTGGTGAGAGTGTTATCTGCTAGGAGCTGATATTAAGTGGCACTTCTGTGTCACAGAGTCAACAATGAGCTTAATCAACATTTTAAGTGCTTCATTTTTGTATCCCACACATCATAGAACAAAGGGCCTGACCTAAAGTTGACCTGGAATACATATGTAATGGGTTGGAATTGGTGTCCTTTCCCTTCTCTATCTGTGGTAAGCAGAGAAATGGGTTAGAAATCAGGAAAGCAGAATTGTAATTGTGGATCTTTTATTAGCTGTATGATTTTTGCAAGCTCATTTCACTGTTCTTATTGTTTGGAGCAATGATGTTTGGATTCAGTGAACTTTAAAATTCTTTGTACCTTCATGATCTGTATCTATAGATAATATAACCATAGAATGGCCCGGCTGGCCTGGCTCAGAGGTTGAGCATCGACCTTTTCTCCAGGAGATCATGGTTCGATTCCCAGTCAGGGCCCATGCCCAGGTTGCGGGCTCGATCCCCGGCAGGGGTGTACAGGAGGCAGCCAATCAATGACTCTCATCATTGATATTTCTCTCTCTCTTTCTATCCCTTCCTCTCTCTGAAATCAATAAAGATATATTTAAAATGTATATATAAATATATACATATATATATATATAACTATAGAATGGTTAAAATCAGTGGTTTGTTGGTAAATATTGACTGGCTTTCAAAACAGAGAAATAAATAAATAGAAAGCTGTGATTTGTGATGTTTGCCTATTTTTATGGTGTGGCCAATTTTAAGCTACCAATGTAAGATCACTGAACATGGAGTTCGAAAGAAATGGGTGCAGCATTCAGCTCTCCCAAGCCACAAGGAACCAGTTCTAGCACAACATAAGCCCTAAAATACTAAATTATTGTACCCTAAAGGACTGAAAAATATGCTAATATGGTTGAGAAAAAATTAATAATAATAGGAAACAAAAATAAATTTCCTAGGTTAATGAGAAAGTTAATACATAGATTATCTCAGGTGTTAATGCTTTAACTAGCAAACCCACTATTACAATTTTTAAGAAGAATAGAACATGTACAGTTTTTTTTAAAAAGTCACAGATATGTGGAAAGACAGTAATATTTTCAGAAGTTGAATCTTTTAATGTAGTAGGAAGCAATATTTAGAATATGATCTAATGCTTTAAATGCATTTGTTATAGTTCCCAGATTAGTCTTAAGCCAAGACAGGAGAGTGCTTAACCTCCACTGCCCTGGGGATTAATACATAATATCCAGGAATGTTGGCAGCACAGTGCCTTGGGACCCACCCGTGCACTGTTTATTGGTCACGGTGAGCATTAGAACAGAACAATATTATTGAAATGCTGCAGACAATGTAAACTAAAAATGGGTCCTGGGACAAGAATGAGAAAGGGTATTAAAGAATGCCAATCTAAGAGGAGACATTAGGCTTAAAAGCCATAAATATCACAATCTAACTATAGAATCCTGAACTTGCAAGATACAAATTTACACTTCATGTGACAAGTACTTTTTATAAGATGTTAGCAAGAAAATTACTCAGAAAAGATATAAATGCATACAACTTTTAAAAAGTGTAGCTAACCTTTTAAGTAGCTTATTTACAATGTGTGCTATTTCTTGTATTAAATGAGATAAAACTGGATTACAAAACCTGAAGGTTATGTGAGAACAATTGCACATGCTAAATTTCTAGTGTCAGGCAGTGAAGGTTTGTAACATTTCCCTGTTATTTTTCCACATAAAATCCAAGTTGGTAATTGTGAAAGGTAATTCGCCTTGTGACTGACCACACAAACTTTTTAAAAAATAATATATTTTTATTGATTTCCGAGAGAGAGGAAGGGAGAGGGAGATAGAAACATCAATGATGAGAGTCATTGATCGGCTGCCTCCTGCACACCCCCTGCTGGGGATCAAGCCCACAACCTGGGCATGTGCCCTGACCGGGAATTGGACCTTGATTTCCTGGATCCCAGGTCGATGCTCAACCTCTGAGCCATGCCGGCTGGGCCACAAACAAAAATTTATCATAAATATTATCATTTGCTTCCACTCTTTGGCTTAATGAATGTTTTTCCAGATAAAAATGAATTATTTGTAGAGCATCAGCCCATGGACTAACGTGTCCTGCGTTCGATTGTGGCCAAGGGCACATACCATGGTCGCAGGCTTGATCCCCGGCCCTAGTTGGGGTGCGTGCAGGAGGCAACCAATTGATGTGTCTCTCTCACATTGATGTTTCTTTCTCCCCATTCCACTTTCTCTGAAAAAGGAATGGCAAAAATATATCCTCGGGTAAGGATTAAAATAAAAACGCATTATTTGGTTAGTACTAGGCGTATGTAAAGCCAGAATGCATACCAAAGAGAGGATGATGACTCTGACAGACTGAAACACCACCAGCTCCACAGCTGTCTTCTCCCTTAGAGTGGATTTGACCAAATGAGACCACTGCATAGAAAAAGTGTTTTTCTACAACCATTTGGAGGAGAAAACAGAGGGGTCGAAGAGAGATCTGGCACCATCTACGCTTTCCAAACTTTTGTTATAATTCGTTGTTCTCATTTTTAAATAGTCAGATGAACACATGCCCTAAAGCCTGTTCTAATTTGGGGACTTACCTCAGTCTTTCCTTTGAATACTTCCATCTGTCCTACATCGGGGGATTTGAATTCCTTCACTCAGAACACCAGGCCATGACAATCTCCCTTGCAGCTTCCCGATTTGGTGTGAAGTTATTCCTAGTCATTTCATGGAGCAGAGTTGAGACTGTTATTTTGCAGTTTTTTGTTTTTTTTAAATTTATTTTTAATTTTTTTTTTTTTATTGTTCAAACAACAGATGTCCCCTTTTCCCCCCATTGACTTAATACCACCTCTCTACCAGAAGGCCCAAGGCTGTGTCTTCCAGCCCCATGTGCATGTTAAAACCTCAGTTCCTAGGGCCTATAGTAATATCTGATATCCCATGGGCCTGATATTGTGTCAGTTCCTCTTCCTATCTGACATCAAGGAATTTCTGATTTTTTTCAACTTTGGTAAAGTATTAGACATTTTTAATATTCTTTTTAAATCTAGCATTTCTGTGTTTTGGAAAAGGGATGCAACTAGCTTAGCTTACCCTGTTGTTCGAAGTTATCTGTTCCAGCTTCTAGGATCATAACATTTTAGAGATGGGTGTACATTAGAGATCCTTTCTTCACTCAGTGGATTGAGATTTTAATTATCTTCATCAGGTACCAGAGAAGTTCGGTACTTGAAAAAATTACCTGGTTGTTTTAAATTTTTTTCCATTCATAGAGATCCTAAAATCCCTAAGCTAGAGATTCTATTCAATCCAATTTTACATTTATCAAGCTTCTCCAGTGCAGTGGATTGCTGAAGATAACAAGAAATATAAATTATGGTCTCTGACCTTAAAGGAGCTCATTTTAATATTGGGCCCAAATGTGAACAGATAATTGCAAAATGATGTAATAAGTCTGTTATTACAAGTATAAATGAAATGCTTTGATAGATTTGAGGTTCTTAACGCAGCACAGGGAAGTCAGAGACTGGAGATGCTACTGATGTTGGATTATGAAGAATTTGTGTGTGTGTGTGTGTGTGTGTGTGTCTACAGGGTCAGAGGTAGTGGTCATAAGGGCTTTCTAAGCAGAAGGCAGAGACTGCTGATGCCAGAAGAAAACATTGCTGATAGTGATAGCGCAGAATAACATAATGACAAGGACCTCTATAAATCATGGGGTATATAGGTTTAACTCAATAAATAGCTGTTGAGGTCAACTTTGTTGAAACCTCTGTCATCAAATAACATGCTCTGCATGTGCACCTAGCAGTGACTGTATGCTATTTCTGATTTTACTGTTGAGAATATTAAATGTTATTCATAATTTGAATGTTTAATAACCTTGCATTTTTTCAAAAGCCTACATGTATCAAGTTTTAAGAAAGATCAAATGCAAAATTGTGATGAAGGCTAGCTACTATCTTCTCACACAGCTGTCTTCAGGACACTCAGGTCTTTATCCTGTCCCACTGCCCACAGCCACATTCAATCCAAACCGCCCTCCACCCTCCTCTGCTTTCCCAGTAGGGCTACGCTGGCACTCACTCTTTCCAATGAGCGCCAGCGCTGCGCTATGACTGGGAAGCCAGAGAAGTCATCAGCGGCTGCAGGAAAGGGTAGGAGGACTCGCCGCTTCCCTAACCAGGGGAGATGACGGTCCAACAAAGATGTCAGAGAAACTGTGGCAACATTGTTTTCTCATTTATTCTCACAATTTTCTTTGCATATTACGTAGGGGATCACAGAATAATATAATTATTGATTATGTCAGCATCTTGCACAGTAGGTATCAAAACATATTTGGTGAATTACTATAATTGAGAAAAACAAACAAAAGGATGTGGCCCATAGGACAACTTGATACCCATATGCAAGAATAAAGTTGGATACACATCAAATTCTATATACAAAAATTAAATCAAAGACCTTGGGAGGGGTGAGGGGGAATGACTGCTAACAGATACAGGATTTCTTTTTTGGGGTGATGAACGTGTTCTGGAATTAGAGTGATGATTGCACAGTTCTGTGAACATATGAAAAAACACTAAATTATACATTTTAAAAGGTGAATTTTATGGTATGTAAATTATATCTCAATAAAAAAAATAGATGCAAAAACCCAAAACAAGCACCAATAATAAAACCATAGCCCAGAAAGTTGAATTGAGGCTCTTACTAAAATGTTCTGCCTAAGTAGTCCTAAGACTGACGAGGAATATAAGTTAAAGATGAAAGAACGTGTTTTAGTTAAAATAAAATTGAAAATAGTCAAAGATGTACTCTGTATCAATAATTCTAAGATGCACATTTTTAAAATGGGATGCATCTTATAATTGATGTTGTGCCACAGTTTATTTGGCTGCATTTTTTTTCCTTCATGGTAAATAAAATTGTGATATTTATGATTCAGTGTAGTACTTAATTTTTAGAATAATGTGGCAGAGGCTGCTAGCTGTCCTTCAATATGTGTTCTCCTCTTATCACTCATTTTTTTTTTTTTTTTTTCTTTTAAGCTGGGTAAATGGCCACCCAGCCAAAGACTATATTCCTGGTTTCCCAATAGCTGGGGGTGGCCACATGTCTCAGTTCTGGCCAGTGGTATGTAAGCAGAAGTAATATGTGCAACTTCTGGTTTTTGCCCTCAGAGAAGCAGCATGTCGTAACTTCTCTTTCACCTTTCTTCCTTTCTTCTTTCTCCTCTCCTATTTCTTTCCTTCCTTCCTTCCCAACTCCCTCCTCCTTCATTCCTTCCTCCTGAATTGCAGCTGTGATGGCGAGAGTTGAGCAGCCATCTTGATCCATGAGGAAAAAGCTACATGTTGGGGGTGGTAAAGCAATGAGAAAAGACGCCTGAGTTCTTGGTGAAAATGAAACAAATACACTAGCCCTACACTGACTAAGTGAGAGAGAAATAAAGTTCTACTTTGTCTACGTCACTCTTATTTTGGATTTCTCCGCTACAGAAGCTGAATAAATATTCTATCTAATATGAATGGTTTCACACTTTCATTTTTCTGGAAGTAGACTATTATTACTTTCTTCAATGGGATAAATTTTTCTCCCTCTAAACAGGTACACACACACACACGCACACACACGCACACACACGCGCACACACAGAACTTGTCTGGGCCAAAAATGAGTTACCAAATGTAGCACTTACTTATAAGGAATGCATTATGAAAAGCCTTTCACTTCTCATTATCATGGAACATTGAGTTCAGCCCACATTCACTCTATATTTCTAAATAATACCTTTGCTAGGACTGTTCAGCGCGACGGAAGACAGCTTTTTCAGTGCAAGTGAGATTTCTTGATAATGCTAAATCTGCCTTGTCAGCTGAATTCCTCTGGCTTTGTGTCACAATGTGCTAAAAATACATGATAGGATTTCACTGTTAAGAAAATTCTTTCAGCAATACATGTACAGTCAAGTTTGTTGCCTGGGTAGTTGAACATTTGGGTCTGGAGATTTTTAAAAAAAGTCTCATGACAGAATTCATGACAGAAATGTGACACTCTGGAAGCCTAGTTCTCTTAGGATGGCAAGGCTGTGAAGAGCTGCGCTGTTGGAGCTGATGGCCCTCTGTCCTGACAGTCATCCTCTTGGCTCTTCATATCTGAGGAGATGGGACAGTGAGGAGGCCTGTTGGCTTGATCTTATTAATGCCACCATCTAGAATACAGATTCTTGGATATTTCATCTTCACAAGATGTGCTGCAAACTGAAAGAAAGAAAAAAAAGAGGCCAATTTTATAGAGGACATACAAAATTTGTATTCATCCAATCCTATTTTCCTCAAAAGTATCAAAACTAATGATACTGTTGCTGTCACTGTGGTAGCACTAATTTGGTTTTAAATTACTCATGTTGACAACTTCTTTATGCTATGAAATAAATGTGTCTCTTTAGTTCCCATTTAAACTTGTTTGAATAGGCAGTAAACATAGGCATAAACAATTCAAGCAGCATAAAAGGGTATAGAGTGAGAAGTAAACTTCTCCCACCTCTGTCCTCAGTCTCCCTCTCAAGATCTCGAGAAGTCATTAATATTCCTATTTTTCATGTATGCTTTTAACAATAGTCAAAACATTCTCAAATCTACATTGAACATTTTTTCAATCCTCACCCAAGGACATGTTTTTATTAATTTTTAGAGAGACAGGAAGGGGAGAGAGAGAGAGAGAGGAAGAGAGAGACAGAAACCTCGATTGGTTGCCTCCTGTCTCCCATAGATGCCCCAACCAGGGATCGAACCCACAACCTAGGTATGTGCCCTGAGAATCGAACCCACAACCTTTTGGTGTACGGGATGACGTTCTAACCTGCTGAGCCACCTGGGCAGGACTATATTGAACAACTTTTGATATTACTGTCAACTTGTTAGTTATTATAATCCCATGCACAATAACCCAGAGAGGGCGGCCTGTAAACTGGTTGTAATATGTTTTTGGAGCAACCACAATAAACAGTTTGAGACCATAAGCTTAGAATGAATTTGTAGGGCTGATCCAAGAAGTCTTCTAGATGTCTAGCAAAAAGGACTTTGAAGTTATCAAGACATACACGTCTCCCTGACCTGGCCTGTGTCTACCTATCCAGGATCACTGATTACCTTTCTCCATTCCTTGTACCTTTGGTTGTGCAGGTTACCCTCTGTTGGGAACAGGCTCTATTTCCCATCAGCTCCTGGCCCCCCTTTATTTGCTCCCCAAAAACATCCCCCCCATCTGCGTAATTCCTTGGCTATTTGTGTCCTCACGTTCCTTTCAATTACTTCATCATAACCTGATCTCAGATCTTTCCAGAAATACAACCACTATCTGCTCACAGTGCTATTGCTTCTTGGGAGTATTTGAAACTTAATTGTTGGTAAAAATCTCAAGCCAGTAGTTTAGACTTCATGGCTCCAAAGCATGAGCTGAGCGGTTTGGTGAAGATAAGTCCAAGACCTCACCCCAGAGATTCTGCTGTATTGATCTGGGGCTCAGGCATGTGGTGTTTGTTTTAAGGAAATACCACTAGATGATTCTGAAGCAGGTATAGCCCATGGACAGTATTTTGAAAAACACTATCTTAAACCAAAAGGATAAAGGTATCAGTATGTAGGTGGAATAGATACTGCTGGACTGGGATCTCAGCAGTCTTCAAAACAACTCGCATAAGTGGATCTCAATACTGCGGACCCCATTGATCTCTATCTTTCTCGCAGTGCCTGCAGAGATTCATACGGCTGTTCACATCTCAGATCCTACACTCTTTAGAGCCACAGAGGGAATCCTTAATAGTAATTAATGTTGGAGAGAAACAATGCACCTGTATTTCAAAAGGTACCAAGTGATGTCCAGCGTGAGCGCGAGCTGATCTTCCCGTATTTCTCTGAGCCCCGTCCGTAACGGGGGCCCAGAGTCGGCCAGCCGAGCCACGTGCTGCAGCGCGGTCTCTGCTGCCACGGGGCTGTCGGATCCTCTCGCTTCCCTCTCCCACACGCGGCAAAACAAGCACCCTTTAGGCCGGAATTCTAAGGTAAACAAACCATCTCTCCAAAGGCCTTGTGGATAAGCAGTCGTAGTGTTCAGTGCTTTCAAAACACCGCAGAGCAAGGAAGGGCTTCCTGCACATTTCGCTAATCTCCCTCAAACTATGCTGTGGAGCTGGGAAGAGTCCCCACTGTCACTGTGAGGAGGGACAGAGCAGCGAGGCTGCCGTGGAACCGGAACGCGGCAAAGGCAAAGCTGGCAGCACAGGGCACTTGGGAACAAGCAGGGTGCTGCAGTGTGGGGGTCTGAGAAAGGCAGACACCGAGCAGAAGGACGTAAGAAAAGTTCAGGTGCCTTGAAAAAAAGCAAGGTTGTGCGTAAGTAGAGAAAGAGAACAGATGCTGAGTTTTCAGGTGAAAATTACAAGTTCTGCTCCTCCGATCCCCTGCTTGTGGTCCCATTGACCCGTGTTACATACATCATTTCTTTTCCACTATCATGGAAACAGCTCCTCCTCTCCACCTACCTATTCATTTGTTCATTCATTTATCAACCATTTCACTGAGCGCCTACTAAGCACCAGGTGCTGTTCCAGTGTTTGCAGAACTTGTGGGTCAGTAGGGGAAGGAGTAACGAGCAACACCAGGGGGTCTGAATGGCTATTACCAAAGCTGCACAGGGAGCTGAACTGAGCAGGAATTAGGACAGATATTCCCACTCTCCATCCACTTTCATCATTGACACCTGAAGGGAATGGGGACCTAGGTGTGGCCAGGTGCATTGTTCGGGTCGCGTTCTCTGTGGCTATAGCTTGACAGGCCCGGGAGGAAGAAAGGGCTGTGAATGCACAGGGGTGGTTCCCACCTTGTGGAAAAGCCATGTTGTTCATGGAAAGATGTGGCGGGACAGAGGGGAATTCAGGCTTTCGTCATCTTTTGCTCTCCGTCTGGCTGGGTCTTAGCAGCTTCAGGGAGTAAACATACAGGGTGCTGGACCTGGCTGGTTAGGGTCCTAGTGTAGACTGCAAGCTGCAGCTTTGGGAGAGGCCTGGTGTCAAATGGAAATGACAAACCTAGACGTTCTGAGCAATACTCCTGGTGGAAGTGGCAGGATATCGCATTGGACCAGTGGTTATGGAGTCATCAGAATCTTCAGGGTGCTTTTAGTAAGCAGTGATACTCAGGCCCTCTCCAGACAAGTAATAAATAGAGTTTCTTAGGATGGAGCTCCAGGTTTTTGTTTGTTTGTTTGTTTGTTTAAAGCCTGCCATAGGATTCTATTGTGTAGCCAGAATTGAAAATCATTTTATTAGATAATGGGATTCATTTGCTGGTCAGGTATATCTGGGACCTCAAACTGCAATTTTTACAGGTACAGTCTTGTGTGGACAGTAAGTTACTTTGCACTAAAGAGGCTAACGTATTCGTAGGGCTGGAACTGGTTAGACCAATCCTAGGTGGGGAGAATGGGGTTCCTCAAATGGCACAAATGAGACAGGTGGCACCATACCATGTGGAGTTGGCAGGATCTGGTGTTTGCTGGCATAGCATTTGGGGACTCACAGATTGCAGGGGCACTGCAAGTCTGTGGGCTGTACTCCCATGTGGAGAGGGTAAACTCTTGCATTTCTGTCACTCCTCTGGTTAGTGGGCTCTGGGGGTGGTATTCATTGCTAGGGCTGGGGTTGGCATACCTCCAAATGGCACTGTCTGGAAGTGGCTGGCTACCATGGTGCCACTCCATCTGCTTTCTCTCTTTATCTTGCATCTTAGCTTGGCTAAGAGGCTGGCATGTTGCCCAGAGGAAGTCAAGTTCTGCGGCAGGGGGAGAATGAGTGAGGGAAGGGATTTTTGACTTGCCACGGAGTAGTGCAGGTTAACTAAGGCTAAGAACTGAGAAGCTGAGAATAGGAGAGGTCTGAGAGGAGCACACTGGGTGTCCTAGGACACGGGTTTTGGTAGAAGCAGGAAGTTAAGAAAACCGGGCTTCTGCAAGATTCTGCAAGGAGCACACTGCAGGACAGTTAATTTTCTTGATGTGAAACTTTGGCCTTGTGAGTTTTAAGATCACATTGGAGACTGAACAACTGGCATGAGTGGGCTAACACCCTGGTGGAGCTCAATCTAAGAAGGCTTTTTCTCTCTTCCATTTTATTTAGCCACTCCTTTCCCCCCAAATAATGCTAAATTTTGGGTATGAAAATATGCATCACTTGTGGTTGGGCATGAAACTGAATAAGGGAACCGGCAATTATCCTGTAAAGAGCAGCTGTAGTGATTTCATCTTTTTGGTTTTATGGATGTGAGGCTGATGCTATATTAGTCTATGTGTCCTCCTGACCCTCTGGAATACTAAAAATATGTGTACATTTACTATTTCTCACACTGTGTGGTTGGGGCTAGGTTGATACCTTATGCAAATCATGTATCTATTTCTAAGAGTTGGCCAGCCAACTCCGATAAACATATTTGAGATAAGAGACAGACTATGGGGTGATTTCTCCATCTAAAGTACAGTGTGACCTTGAGTTAATATAACTCAAATGCTGTCTTGTCCTGACTTAAGAGATTTAAGAGATTTCTGGGGTCATTAATAAAGGTCTTGATCATCTGAACTGCCCATCTCAGGGATTCCAATTAGAAACATAAGCGCTATGGCAAAGATCAGTAGGAAAGAGGAAGGGATGATTTATCTAATACTCTAGTGATCTCTTCCTTCAATTATATAATCAAGTACAATTTTGTGGGTTTTTTTAAGAGTACTACATAAGTTTATTTTTTTTAAATAAACTACATAAAGGAGCCCCTCTGTGCTATTGGTGGAAAAGTAAACTGGTGCAGCCACTGGCGGTTGCTCAAAAAATTAAAAATAGCCCTAGCCAGCTTGGCTCAGTGGTTAGAGTGTCGGCCCATGCACAGAAAGGTTGCAGGTCTGATTCCCAGTCAAGGGTAAGTACCTGGGTCGCAGGTTCAATCCCTGGGCCTGGTCGGGGCGTGTGTAGGAGGCAACCAATTGATGTGACTCACATCTATGTTTCTCTCTCTCTCCCCTTTCCCTCCCTCCCTTGTACTCTCTCTAAAAATCAATGAAAAAAATATCCTCAGGTGAGGATTAACAAAAAGAAATAAAAAATAGAGCTACCATATGATCCAGCAATCCTACTTCGGGTAACTATCCAAAGAATAAATCTGGATCTCATAGGGGTACCTGCACTCCAGTGTTCACTGTGTTCATAATTGCCAACATAGGGAAACAACCGAAGTGTCCACCGATGGATAACGGAAAAAGAAAATGTAATACACACATATGCACCACACACAATGGAATATTACCAACTTAAAAAAAGAAATCCTGCCATTTTTCACAACATGGGTAAACCTGGAAGACGTGATGCTAAGTGAAATAAGCCAGACACATAAAGACAAATGCTGCATGATTTCACTAATATGTGGAATCAAATATGGTCCAACTCACGGAAGTGAGGAGGATGGTGGCTGCCAGGACCAAGAGGGCAGGGAGAGGAGGTGGGTAGAGTTGCTGCCCGTGCACTGAAAGGTTCAGGTCCGACTCCCGGTCAAGGGCAAGTGCCTGGGTGGCAGGTTCAATCCCTGGGCCTGGGCGGGGCGTGTGCGGGAGGCAACCGATCGATGCGTCTCACATCTATGTTGGTCAAAGGGCACAAATTTCAGTTGTTCAGGATGAAAAAGTTCTGGAGACCTAATGTAAAGTTCTGGTGACTACACTTATTATGTACAGCAAGTATAAGAATATTGTATTGTATACTTGAAATTTGTTAAGAAAAAAGGAAAGAAAATGGTAACTGTGAGGTGATGAATATGTTAATTAGCTTGATTGTGGTGATCATTACATAATATATACATATATCAAAAAAAAGTTGTACACCTTGAATATATACAATTCCTAAGTGTCAATTATACCTCATTAACACTGAAAAGAATACCCTATAAGGTGTGAAACCAGTTTTATAGTAATAAATCAGTGGCTGCCTTACTTTCTTATTTCACTCACAGAAGTTAAACCAGCAGCAGGGCTAAACCAAGAAGGCGAACACAAGGTCAGAAATCATCTTACACACTACTGTGGACACTTGTGACAAGTAAGGAGCAGAACAGGTAATTCCAGGAAGTTATATACTGGAAATGGTTAATTATGTGATAAGAAAAAAATGGGAGTTTATAAAACAGCCATTATGTGGTCCAGGCTTTCAACCCATGTTTATTTTAAGGATAGCTATTCTAATGGTGCCTGGGATAGTCAGAATCCATGCTATGGTGTATCTATAGTCTGCTATTCTTGGAACTAATCTTTGAGATTAGGTAATTTGATAGTGTTAAGATATTATCTTAAAATTTTAAAAATAGTTTGTTATATAAAGGAATATATAAATAATTGTAGTGCACTAATTCAATGTGTTCTCTTGTTTTAATTTTCTGTTGCCTATAGTTTCCATCTCCATTTCATCTCTCCCCGGTCTCTTTAATTATTTATTAAGAAAAATATAAAAAATATATAAAAACACAGGCAATTAGGTGCTAGCACTGCATGTGCTGTGCATATTCTGATTTTATTAAAATAAAAAAGTTGCCTGTCTGGGCATGGCTCAGCGGTTGAGCATTGACCTAGGATCCAGGCGATCGGGGTTCGATTCCCGGTCCAGGCACATGCCCGGGTTGCGGGCTCGATCAATGACTCTCTCATCGTTGATGTTTGTATCTCTTTCTCCCTCTCCTTTCCTCTCTCTGAAATCAATAAAGGTTATTTAAAAATAAATAAATAAAATAAAATAAAAAGTTGAACTGCACAGTCAAAGAAACCAGACAAGGATGGTAATACCCAGTTTCAATAATTATAAAACACAGCCAATTAATTTATTTCCTTTATTCCTCCCACCACTCCTCTCAGTCACACTTATTGTTTTGATGTAAACCCCATATATCATTTAATACATAAATATGTCTTTGAAACAGACTTTAAAAATATATCCACAGTACCATTATCACACCTAGAAAAAATTAACAATAAACCCTTAATATAATTAAATATTCAGTAAGTGTTCACATTTCCAATTACTTCACAAATATCTATTCATTCACTGATTATCCACTTATTTATATTTACAATCTGTTTATCTGCATCAGGATCCAAACAAGGTCCACACACTGTGATTAATCAATGTCTTTTAAGTCTCCTTTAATCTATAGGCTTGTGCTCTCTCTGTTTATTTCTTTGCAGGAAGCCTATTCCCTCTCAAACCCATTCCAATCAGACATTTGTCTCCATCACTCCCCCAAAATACACGTATAAAGCTCCACTATGTCACTTTGCCAAATAAAATTTTAAGACTGAATGTGAATCTGACTTGACCCATCAGCATCATCTGACACATTTGACCATACTCTTCTCTTTTCAAAACTCTCTTCCCTTAGGCTTCCATTGCCAGTCTCTCCTACTTCTGCCTCTCTAGCTGGTCTTTCCTCTCCTTTGGTGGATTTTCCTTACCTTTCTGACTTCTGCCCCATGATGTCTTCTGACTTTTTCTTTTCTCTCTCTACATTCGTTCCCTAAGTGATTTACTCTAGTCCCATCTATACATTGGTGACTTTAAATTTATGGCTTTTGCCTCTTCCTTGAATTCTACGCTCATGAATCTATCTGCTTCCTCAATATCTCCCCTTAGATATCAAATAAGCTTCTTCAACGTAACAGTTTCAAAAGAGAACACTTGATTCCTACCCTATCTCTACCGCCAAACCTCTCCTGAAGTCTTCCCCATCACCTTTTACTCAGGAAATGGCAACTCCATTCTTCCAGTTGTTTAGGCAATAAACCTGGATTTCTTTTTTACTCTACTAATGTATCATATCCTTTCTAACTTTCAAAACATACTTAGAATCTGATCACTTCTCACCACCTCTGCTACTGCCATACTAGTCCAAGCAACCATTATTTCTTACCTAGATTATTCCACGTATTATCCTAACTGGTCTCTCCTGCTTCCATCCTTGCCTCAGTTCACCAGGTCATATAACCTCTCTTTTCAAAGCACTTCGGCAGCCTCTCATTTTATTGAGAATAAAATGTGAAGATTTTACCATGGTCTTACATAATTTGCAAATCTGCAAATCCCTCCCCTACTCTCAATCTCTCTAATCTCATCTCCTAGTCTAAGCTACCATCACCTCTTACTTAGATTACTGCAAAAACTTCTTATCTGATTGCTTCTGTCCTTGAGCCCCTACCGTATTTCTCTACATGGCAACTAGAGGATTCTCTTAAAATAAAAGTCAGATGACATAAAGCTTGTTATTTCCCATATTCTAGTAGCTTTTTCCATCTCACTCAGAATAAGGGCTTCTCTGATGACCTTATACATAAAATAGACTCTTTCCCCCATCCTACCATCCTACCTTATTTTCCACTTCAGCATTTATAACTGCTAGATATGTGTGTTTATTGGTCACCTCTCCTAATATTTCATAAGCTCCATGAGAGTAAGAACTTTAACTTACTACTGTTTCTACAATGCCAACAACAGTGCCCAATACATACTATTTGCTGAATAACTGATTAATTCATCCAACAAATAGTTTTTGAGCATTTACTGTGTGGCAGGCACTAGGCATTGGTTAAGCTGCCCTACTGCCACTGGAGGAGGTAGAAAGGATTTTAAGGCAAATGATAAGGAAACTACCTGCTTTTGGTAAAAGTCAAATGATATTTTCTTTTGTCCCTTACTAATGCCTTCACTTGACTCTTCTGTGAGTTGAAAGAGTTATGATGATTTTAAAAAATGGTGTCTTCTGCCCTGGCTGGTGTGGCAGGTTTGATCCCTGGCCCCTGGTCAGGGCACGTGTGGGTGGCAACCTTAATTGATGTGTCCCTCTCACCTCTCTCTCTCCCCCTCTCCCTCCCTCCCTTTCTTTCTCTCTCTCTCCCCCCTTTCCTCCCAACCTTCCACTCTCTCTAAAAATCAGTGGGAAAAATGTCCTCGTGTGAGGATTCACAACAACAAAATGATGTCTTTTAAAAGTCCTCTATACAAAAACACACGTATACAAAAAAGTATTGATGATGAAGTTTATAAATATAGAAGTAATAAAATAAGAAGAATACAGGTGGTAACTTCAATGAGGAAGTCCGCAGAGCAGCGAGATGAGCGACAACGTGCTCAGCTCATTCCCACAGCTGAGGAACTGAAGGGGCGGCCCTGCAAGTCCCACTGGCTACTCTTGGGTTCCACGCCTACTTCTCAGCCTCTGTTCTCTCAGTGAGCTTGGTAGTTTTTAGCAGTATGGGGACCACTCAGGAGGTATGTGAAAAAAAGGTAAGTTAATATTTTCATGTGCAATTAGACATATTTCTCCTTTGCTTCTTTTATTTCACTCTGTTATGTGTAATTCTAACAAATCTCATGAGAATTAAAGAAAAGTAAGAGGTTTTAAAACTTTTAAAATGTATTTATGCAATAGAAATGGCCAGAAAAATAAATATTTCTCAAAGGCACATGCTGGCTCAGCATAAGTGAATACAACTTCTATCCATCTTTTGCTTTGTTGATGTCCCAACAGCAGAATTTTTTCCTCACGTCAAAATAGTGTTTTCCTTTCCTTCCTTTTCCATTTTCCTTTGATCTCTTGTTTTCTCTGTTGATTTTCTCTACCCTTCACTTGCACTAAAGCAAATTTTTCTTATTTATTAGCTAGGTTATTATGGAGACAATGGATTTTTATAATTTATTGAAACAAATATGTTATATTTTTTAATGGTTTTTCGCCAATCTCTTCTTGAGGCTATCGCCTGGAATTTGTCTTCCTTTCAGGAACAATACATTTATAAGCTTTTAAATTTAATTATAAGAAAGACCCTCCATTTTTTTTGTATTATATGATACTAAGTGTTTATTTCATAAGTGAAGGATTCTATATATACACATCTAGTCTTAACTCTCCTTTGAATTCTAATCTGAACCTCTAAATGCCTGACGGACATTAGCACTTCAGACTCAGAATGTCCAAAATTCATCGCATTCCCTACAAATTTACTTTCTTTTCCTTATCTCTGTTAGAGGCATCAGCCACATCCCCCAAATCCCAACCTGGAACCCTTTAGTTTATTTTTGATTTTTTTAAACCTCAGCCGAGGATATGTTTTTATTGCTTTTAGAGAGAGAGAAACATCGATGTGAGAGGGAAACATTGATCAGCTGCCTCCTGCACACGCCCCAACTGGGGACTGAACCCAAACCTGGATATGTGCCCCGACCGGAATTGAACCTGCAACCTTTTTGATGCCTGGGATGCCGCTCCAACCAACTGGGCCACCTGGCCGGGGCTATTTTTGATTTTATTGTTTTTAAAGAAACAACCTCTTGTGGCTCCATGTTCAACAGGCACAATGCTGTGTCGGTTATCTGTGATTTGTCTAGGTCCATTCCTGCTTTCCATTCCTCGGCTCCTACTCCATTTTAGACCCTAATTACTCTTGAACTACTTAAGTGGCTCTTGGCTTTTAGTTTTTCCCTTTCCAGCTTACCTCCCAATTTGCTGCCTACACGGTAACATTCTAAAGGACCCTCAGGAGAGCCTGAGGCCCCAGTCCCTGTTGTATACAGATGTTTTCCTTATTAGGGCTATTGTCTTTGAGCAAGGTGAGTCAAGACCTGTGGATGCCTTCCAAGGAATAGCTTGCTTATCTACAGTCAGAAAGCACAATATGTGGTACCTAAAAGCTCTTACTGAAAGTTTCTGTAAGAGAAATTCTTTATTTTAGACTTATATTTGCCTATTCCTTATATAAATGCATGCACTTATTTATCTTTAAATGAGTGGTTAATGAGAAGGTGTCCTTTAGTGTCAAATAAGGTTAGAGAAGGTGGTCATGGGATGTGATCAATAATAAAGCAGTGAGGCCATTTCCCCAAGCTCCTTTTGAAAGTTGCAGAGCTTGGTTATTGGTCCCAGACAAACCCCCTCTGTTGTCTTTTCCCTGAAGCCACCTGAGTTTGCTAACACTGAGAGCTTAGAAACGATTTTGATAGTGGGAACTGCAAGCTTGTGACAGAAGGTCAACGTAAAGGTAGTATCTGGGAAGAACCTGGCATCGAGATAGACTGGAAATATAGGGAGAGTGAAATTCTTAAACTGGTCTCTAGTTGTTGGTGTTTTAAATTTTCTATTTTACTGTGATCAAGGGCAAAAGGGAGAGAAGACACTTTAAAAGTAATTTTCCAAATGACTTTCTAAAATAAAGCTGATTGTGTCACTTTCCTTCTTAGAAACCTCTAATAGCTCCCCACTGCTAAACTGTAAACTCCTTAGCACTGCATTCAAGGCCAACTATAACCTGACTCTCCACCTATCTGGAAACAGCCTTATCTGCAGCTACAATGTTCCTCAAAGAAGCCCTTGCTTTCCAATCAGCCTGTGCTAGTTCCTTAGCCTGAGTGTTTCCTCCTCACTTTGGCCCTTGTCCCAACATTTCCCTTATTGAAATTCTACCTGTAATTCAAAGTTTAGGTCTCTCATCACCTTCTTTCTCTATGAAGCTTTAGGAATCCCTCATTTAACTGGAAGAAATTTCTTCCTCAATAATTTTCTATAACTTGAATTAATTATAAATAGCGAATGTCACATCCTGCTTTCAGTTTTAATCAGTTGCATACATGTCTTATTAATTAGATGGAAAGTTTTCTGAGGGCAAGGGCCTATGTCCTCATTTCTGTTTCCTCATAACAGTTTCCACCACGTAGGCACTTAGTGTTTGTTGTCTTGAATTTAACAGTTGATATTAGTTTTTTTTTTTTTTTTGCCTTCCTCTTTTTACCAATTTCTGCAAATGCATAGTTGACAGCAAACTATTTTCAAGTGTTTATTCATTAACTTAGTCATGAATTTAGACATCAAATATTTATTGAGTGCTTACTATTTGAAGGGCACTATTTTAGGGGCTGGAACACAACAATGAATACAATACAATCCCTGTTCTTAGTGAGCTTGGTGTTTAGTTGGAGATGCAAACGAGTGGACAGGCAATTACAATGCCATTTGATGAATAACACACAGAACCATCACATGGCTGTGCAAACTGTGCTTTGCATGAGAGAACCTGGAAAAGGGGTAAGTGCAGCATGAAATGTAGCCCATCCTCTCTCCAAGCATTGTGCCCTTACATGGAGCTGTGGCCTCCTAAAGGAAGGATGGGTTTTTATCTAATGTACAAAGGAGCTCTATATATGACAGTGGTCCCAATGACACTATAAGAGTAAGTAAAAGATCTGCTATGAGCACTTGGGAAGGGTACTTGGTCCCAGACCTGAGGAGTTAAGAAAGAGTTCCAGAAGAAATGCTCTGTAAATAGCTTTTCAACACAAACAGGAGTTACTCAGATGAACAGAAGTGGGAAGAATGCTCCAAATAGAGAGAAGTACAAAAAAGCTATATATAGGGAATTGTAAGTAGTTTATTATGGCTGGAATCTAAGAGGGTGAGGGAAGCAGTGAGGGGTGAGCCTGGAAAACAAAGCAGAATCCGGATCAGGAAGAGCCCAGAAACCATGATTAGGGTTTGAGTTTTATTTTGGAGGCAATGGGAAGTCAGAGGCATTTTGACAATGATTAGATTTACATTTCAAAATGTTCGTTCTTGTCATAGGGAGCAATTGGAGGAAGGAAGGGGACTTCAGGCAGGGACAATGTAAGCTGCAGCAAGTCAGGTGAGATCCTGGTGACTTGGGTGAAGACAGTTGGGTGGAGGGAATGAGAGAATTTCAGACCTAACTAACAGGGTGAGAAGACAAACAATAATTTTCCATACAATTTGTTGCCACTAGCCAAGAAGGTGTGAGAATTCACTATTTCAAATCAAACAGCCTGGGTGAAATGAAGGAAAGTGCAGGAACTTTGTAGTTAGCACAGGTTTGATCAGGGCCCTGTCACTGGTTGACTGTGGGTAAGTCACTTAACCTTTGGGCCTTAGTTTCTTCACCTGTTAAATGTGCAGTAATAGTACACTTGAATGGTACACTTAAAACATTTTTGGGAGGACTAAATTAGATATAATATGTTTAAGTGCTTGACTCAGAGTAAATACTTGCTGAAAATTAGTTTCCTTCTTTCTGTCCCCCAATCAATTCTTGAATAGAAAAGCCATTGACAAAACCTTGCAATTGTACAGATTCAAACTTAAGAGGCAGATTTTTCTGCAAAGGGGACAAATCAGTGTTCATGTGAACTGTTTCTAATGGAATAGTAATTTATATGTGACTTCTACCGTTTACTGAATCACATATACTTTTGGCAATCGGATGGAAGCTATAGATCTGTTCCCTCTCAATAAAAGGCAAATATGTACAATAGTACACATAATTTCAATTAGTTCAAAGACCTTCTAAAACTCATGATGGACTCTGGGTTAAAAAAGTTTTCCTTTATACTAATTCATTTCATTTTAAAATTTGTAATAGTTGACTGTGACCTATTGTTTATGCATATGGCAGCTGGAATCTTCGAAGGATTTACAAATTAGTGGTTAACAATAGCTTATACTGTCAAACAGTCCTCCCAGGAATGGCTACTTTGAAATATTTTGAAGTTCACATTAAAAAAATAAGAGAAAACATTTTTAGATATGACACAATTTGTTTGAAAACAGTTCTTATTCTAATAAAAAAAGTGAATTGGCTCATATTAGAGGATAGGCCTCTTCTGATAAAATTCCATTGTCTAATACCACCATGTATCAGGAGCTTTAAAGAGTCTCCTGTACATTTTCCTTTGATCTGCGATATTTGGGACTAGAATTCCAGCAACAATCATTCATTAACTTGTTTACACGAGACAACAGAGAACAGTAAACTCATACCACACCCAAGCCACCAGTCATATTCCATACAGTATACTATGCTCTGAAAAGAATGTATACGATAAAAACTCAGACTCAAATGGTTACGGCTATGATGGATCACAGCCAAGTTCCAACCTCTATAAGGTCAAGTGGGAGGGCGACTATGGTTAGTTTTTCTTCAGCCACAAACATTCCTGTGGCTGTGATTAATTAAATGGTGGGCTGTGCCGGGCAGGGTGGGTATGTAGAATGACACATAATGAGACAAAATAACTTTCATCCTATGATGGGTCATGAATATAGGTGCCAGAGAGCAGAGGATTCAGATGATGACTTGGCAGTTTTTCCAGGGAATTGGAAATGAGCTCCCTCTGTCTTTTTAAAAACTGCTCATACACAAAATAAATCTAATAAACATGTTAAAAAACAGACAACCAAAGTCTGTATTAGATGTTTGAAAGTCCCCTTTACTACAACTCCTACCTTGCTTTTTATTCACATAACTTTTGAAAACTGATGAGAATAGGGACTCGAAAGGACAGGTTTTATTTTAGTTCGTGGGTTTTTTAAAAGCTGTCCTCCATCACTTAACAAATGCAGGTATCTAGGAGAATTTTTACTGTTAAGCCTCATTTGATGTCTAGTATGCTCAAATTGCATTAGCATGTAAAATGTTTCCTTATAATCTGACATAAACCCACAGACCAAAACATTTGCTGACAAGACAAGGAAAAAGTCAGGAAGAAAGCCAAGTTTAACCACAGTCAGTGATTATAGGTCTAACAAGACCGAGAAAGAATTCCTTGCATATTTGGAACTCATAATGGAGATTCACTTCCCATGCTTTATCAAAATGCTGAAGGTACAGTTATAAAGATGCCTAGTATGTTTTTTTTGACAGGTAAAAGATCTCACACAAAGTGGCTTAAACATATCATATTAATCTGAAGAACTAGGTAGATACTATCTGGAGCCAGAGAAGCTTACTATAGAGAAAACATATATGCTTGACTGGTTTAAAGTGTTTTCAGAGTCACTTGGTTCCCTTTGAGCACATACTGGAGTAGGATGATGTCCGATGCCTGAGACCAAAGGCCAGAGGAAGAGAGGAAGGAGACAGGGCTAGAGAAAGAAAAAGTGACTGGCAGTAGGTAAGGGCTGTCAGTGATCATCACAATATCATAAGGCTTGGTTAGCTTGGTTAAGGGATTCAGGAAGTAACGGGGTGGGAAGAGAGGGTGGGAGCCGCATGTTACTAAGTACAAATAACGTCCAACCTAAAAGCCAAAGACCAAATAACCTTGGCCTCTAGGGGAGTGTAAATGAACACAATTGAACTATCATCTTATTTTTAAAAACAGCTTCAATGGCAGGCTTTACTTATTATAAATCTGATTATTTTCAGTTGAAAAGGATGCCACATTTTTTTTTAACGGTACTAGAATTTAATACTTACAAGGGTGTGCTATAGTTTTTATAAAAAAAATCTTTATTGTTGAGAGTATTACAAATGTCTCCCTGTTTCTCCCCCCACCCTGCCAAGACTTGTTAGTCTGTTCCATGTTTTCATGCCTCTGGTCATATTTTACTCAAATTTAATCCTTACATGACACATGTAGAAAGCACCAGCCACTCATGCTGTTTAGTCACAGAATCTCCACAAAAACTGTCTTTTGTCTAAGTTTTTGAATCAAACGTTAATCAGAAATATGTTTTGTTCTATTTTTTTATTTTTTGGGGGGCATTCCTTTGTTTTATTTTCAAGGAAAGAATAATGGCACACATGACTTATTACTTGCCATTGGCTTTTATGTTCAGATGAATATTTCTTTTGATGACAAAAAAGTACTGATTTAATGCCAAGAATATAACATTTTAAGGGTAAAATCAGCTGTTTCCCAATATGTTCCAAAGGATTGACAAGACAAACAATAGCATGGAAGAAATCTTAGTGGTCAGAAAAGCACAAAACATAATCTTAGATAGAGAGCAGTTATTTTTAAAGTCTTGTGAGTTTCTGTGACTAACAGCAATATGATGTTTACAGTTTTTCTCACTAAAAGTAGAGAAACACCAATTGGAGTTTCATTCTGATCTGGTCCACACTGCCAGTCATTTTCCAGTTTGAGACCTATCACTAGATCTAGAGATGGATCCCACTGGGGAGAAAACAATAGCCCAATAACACATTGAAGCATGCTGTCGTGCTACGTCGTCATTCTTGCTAAACACCGCAATTTACTTCTAGGAAAGAGGTGATGCATGATGGTGTTTTGTCAAGCTGAGATATATGAGACTTTGACCTTAGGTTGGAAGTAGGGTAGTGGGAGTAATAGTTGTTAGGAGTATCAAAACAAACCACACATTTCCCCTAGATAATATTTGATTAATGTTAAAAGTAAAAATGTCCTTTAAATATGAGTAATTGGCTCAAGGAACCCCTTCCTGTGGGTTCATTTAACCCATTATATGGATAGTGGACTATGTCTGCCTCTCCCATTGATGTGACTAGTTATTACCTTACTTCTCAGATTTATATACTTGCTCTCTGAGATTAATTCAGCACATTTCAGTTTTGCAAGAGGTATCTTTTATGGGGCTTTCTGTACATATCTTATTGGCATGTTTTCCCTCTATGCCCAGGGAATCTAATGCTGATTTAGCAATCGAAGATAGTTTGTCATGTGAGTTTTAAAAAGATGATTGTCTGCAATGAGGCAAGAGTGAAACCTTGCCATGTTTTTCATTTAAAATGTGACATAAAGATTGAATTGACTTTACCGTTGTTATGACACAGAGGTCTTTCTACACCCAGCAGCCCTAACAGATGCAGTCTATATTTGTTTGCCTTGTCAAATTAAACTTGGCCATACAGCAGCAAGGATCAGCACAAAATCTGATCCACCCTTGGAGCAGCAGTATACATTTCAGTCTCAGGACTCCACCTCACTTGCTTGGGACTATCTGACTTTCCTTGATGCTGACATAACTTTGTTCATAAAATATCTGAATATGCTTGATTATATAACACACTGCTTTATTTAACCTGTTGGGTAGTGTGATTAAAGCGACAGGTGACCTTTAGTAGGATTTAATTCTGGCATGGAGAAGAATCCACATGGGACCCTAATTAAACTAAGATCTTTGTATTCCTTCTTTTTTGCCCTCTTCTGGAGAAAAACAATGTTTTCTCTTGATAAGAAATGGCAGATTCTAAAGGTTTCCTGATATATTTAATGTGGAAGCTAGGCCAAATATAGACTTATGAAGTAGTAATTATAAAGAGACCATCTCATAGAAATAAATTACTCATCAATTGTAATTACAGGAGATAGCTAATGAATACATAATTAAAATGGTTTCATTTATCTTTTGATTATAGTCATTCAGGTACATGAATAAGCGGTATTTCTCAGATTTGTTTTGTCTTCTATGTGATTTTAGACAACATATTCAATACATCTGGTCATTGTAGAGCAATTCCTTCACATTTGTATCACAAAGGACACTGGTCCTAATTTGTATGTCAAATGGGTGATTTTAATAACCTCATATACTAGACAAGTCGTTCATTCCTTCTTGCAGCTGTTCAATGGTATTTTTGCTACTTGTTAAATTCAATATTGAGAGCATTTTCTTTTGTTGAGTTATACTATAATTTCTTTAATATTTTCTTTGTTGGATTTTCAGTCTAGCTCTTTTATCATGTCTTCACAAAAGATGTAAAACTAGAAAAATTACAATCAGTGCCTACTGTGTGCAAACAAAAAATTCCCAAATCCAAATATGAGTTTGACATGAAATCATAAACATTTGCAAAGATAATTTGTAACTATGCTGACTAGAACTGGCACCTCTGCCCTTCCACAGCATTCAACTGGGGCTCCTTTAGTCTTCTCAAAGCTAGACTCTGCCTGCTGCGGGCTGCAGCACACTGATTTTAACTGAGAAGAAAAGCTGCTACGTGTTTGGAAATCACTGCCTTTTTGTTTGTTTGGTTTTGCTTTTTAAAAAAATACCCACAGAGAAAAAAGTTGAGACCTGATCAAAACAGCTCTAATAAAAGATTTTCCACTACTGTTTGACCAAAAATTGTAAGTCTGAGATGAACTGGAGACAGCTTGGTGGCCTGAACACATCAAATCCTAGTATTTTTTTTCTCTCTTTACATTGAGGTACAACATATATAATATAGAATTTACCACTTTAACAATTTTTAGGTATACAAGTCAGTGGCATTAAGTATAACCATCACCACTAATTATTTTCAAAATTTATCATCCCATTAAGAAACTCTGTAGCCACTAAGCAAAACTCACATGCTGCCCTCCCCCAGCCCCTAGCAGCACTAGCTCACTTTCTGTTCCCATGAATTTGCCTAGTCTAGATATTTTCTATAAGTGGAATCACAGAATATTTGTCCTTTGTGTTTAGCTTACTTCAAGTTAGAATAACGTTTTCAAGGTTCATCCAGGTTGCAGCATATATCAGAACTTCATTCCTTTTTATGGCCAAATAATACAATGTTTGGCAAGTAGGTTTACAGTTGTTCATATGAAAAATAATGCAATAGTTAATACATAATAATACAAGAATAAACTGTGTAATGTACTCACAACTGTAAACCTACTTTTGCCCCACCCTGTATATTGTATGTACTTGCGATATTTTGCTTATTTATTCACCTGTGTCCACTTTTCAAGTATGGTAAATAATGCTGCTATGAACAATGGTGTAAAAGTATCTGTTTGCGCTCTTGTGTTCAATTTTTTGGGGTATTTACCTAGCAGTGAAATTGCTGGAATATGATAATTCTGTGCTTGCATTTTGAAGGAATTGACAAACTGTTAATCTATTTTCTATAGAGGTTGCATCATTTCACACTCCCCCCAGCCATGCACAGGGAAGGGGGGCAGTTATAATTTCTCCACATCCTTGCCAACACGTGGGTGTGAAGTGGTATCTCAATGTGGTTCTGATTTGCATTTCCCTAATGACTAATGATGTTAGGTATCTTTTCATGTGCTTTTTGGTCATTTGTGTATCTTCTTCAGAGAAATGTCTAAAATGTGTAAATATATGCCCATTTTAAAATTTGTTGTCTTTCTGCTGTTGAGTTGTAGGAGTTGTAAGTGAATAGATATATAACTGATCTTTGTGTGTTGATTTGTATTCTGATATTAAATGCTTATCAGTTATATATTTTACAAATATTTTCTCCCACTTTGTGGGTGACAAGGATTGCTGGCCACCACCAGAAGTTAGAAACAGTCTAATAAAGATTGCAACCAGAGTCACAGAGGGCTCATGGTCCTACTGACACCTTGATTTCAGACTTAGAGCCTCCAGAACTATGAGACAATAAATTTCTTTTGTTTTAAGTATGTGTTATCTTTTACCACAATCCTGAGAAATTAACACATGTTCCAATTTTTATACCTTTTATTTCTTTTTCTTGCCTAATTGCTTTGGTTAGAATTAACACCAATCCTCTTCAAACTCTTCCAACAAACTTAAGAGACAGGAACACTTCATAACTCATGCTATGAGGCCAGCATTATGGTTATATCAGAACCAGACACAGACACAAGTAAGCTACAGACAAATACTCCTGATGAATATTGATGCAAAAATCTTTAACAAAATACTAGCAGTCTGAACTTAGGAGCATATTAAATGGATTATACACCAAGACTAAGTGGAATTTATGCTAGGAATGCAAGGGTAGTTAAACATCTGAAAATCATTCAATATAATATACCACATTCATTCAAAGAAGGGAACAAAAACTCATAATCATCTCAACTGATGCCAAAAAGGCATCTGACAAAATTCAGCACCACTCCTTGATCAAAACATTCAAAAAACCGAGAAGAGAAAAAAAACTTTCCTCCACATGACAAAAGCTATATATGAAAAAGTCTGAATAACAATACTCAATGGAGACAAGCTGAAAGTTTTCCCCCTAAGATCAGGAAGAGGGCAAGGATGCCTGCTTTTGTAACGTTTATGCAACATTGTATAGTTTCTACTTATTGCTGATGCTTCTGTAGATAGAAGAACGGGATATTAGAGCTGCCTACTCTGCCATTTTGCTGATGTTACTCTCAAACTCTAGAACTTTTATACTATCATCATACATAAAATAGTACTTAAAATTCACACATATGCAAATAGTAGTACTGGAAAATAAAATTATTATTTAACAAGGCACATCAAAATAATTTAGATCCCATGGCTTTAGTTCTAAGATGTTTTCATTTACTTAAAATTGCACATTAGTTATTAACTATACTGACTTTCTCTGAAATGAATGTATTTAGATTGATCCCTGTCAGATACTAGACATAGTCATATAAAAGAGGGGTGAGAGACTTACGACTTATAATTAAGTCAATGAAACTTCATCATCCAGGATGACCTTCACTTAGTGTCAAAACCCAATGTTACCATTAGCCCTGTACTTGTGAGACAAAAACGGTTTATGACTAAAAATATTAAAGTTCTCATCTGATTACATTTCCAGTGATCACATTTCTAGATTATTCTGTTTATATCGACATAAAGGAACAGACATATTAGAGGGGAATACTGTATCTCCACTGCTAATTTCTTTGAGGAGGAAATTTTTCTAAGTATATTACTAACCTTTCTTTTTTTTTTTTTTAAATATATCTTTATTGATTTCAGAGAGAGGAAAGGAGAGGGAGAGAGAGAGATAGAAACATCAATGATGAGAGAGTCATTGATCAAGCCCACAGCCCGGGAATGTGCCCTGACCCGGAATCGAACCCCGACTGCCTAGATCCTAGGTCGACGCTCAATCGCTGAACCACGACCGGCCGGGCTACTAACCTTTCTTTTTGTCCCTCTATTTACTGTGCCCTGGGAAGTGAAGTGATTGGTAAATCTGGGAAGGCTCAGTCCTGCCCTTCTTTCTCTTGGGAATAAGCTGCCTGCAGGGAGAAAACCACCTCTACTGCTTTTCCAGGAGCAGATTCTTCCTTCCCTTTTGAAAAAGGGCCTGTTCTGGGTCAATGTTGCCTATTCCTACATATGTTCTTTAGTTCTGGAGGCTTTGTGAGGAAGCCCATTTGGCTCTCATACTAAATTATATTCTCTGACTTGTCTTTTATAAAGGTTTTTTTTTCTTTTGGATTACCACCCAAAATCAACTCACCCTCTGTCACCATGTATTTGACCCCCTTTACCCTTTACTAGCACCATGTAATATACAATGACGTAGTATGATAGAATTGTACACATGAAACCTATATAATTTTATTAACCAATGTCACCTCAATAAATTAATTAAAAAAATGAAGGCGGCCCGGCCGGGCGTGGCTCAGCGGTTGAGCGTTGACCTAGGATCCAGGCGATTGGGGTTCGATTCCCGGTCAGGGCACATGCCCAGGTTGCGGGCTCCATCCCCAATGACTCTCTCATCATTGGTGTTTCTATCTCTTTCTCCCCCTGCTGCCCTCTCTCTGAAATCAATAAAGATATATAAAAAAAAAAAATAAAAAAAAAAAGAAGGTGATATCTATGACCTTCATATTCCTTGCTCTAATTTTCAATTTGCTTAGAACATAGCCGGGGAGAGGAAAGTCGTTTTATTGTTTCATGTACTCCTCCTATCTAAACTTGATATCCTTCCTGAATTCTCGATCATCAAAAAGCTTTGAGCCTATATAGTGCACAAAACCCCAAATCCAACAAAGTCCATCATGAGCTTTCAGAATCTCTAATCAAGCCCCTATGTTTCTGTCCAATGAAAGGAATTGAAGTTACTTCTTTGCAATTTCAGAAAGCAGTTTTTTTTTGTTTTTTTTTTAAAAGAACACCTTAGGCTATTAGGCTATCATTTGGATCTCTCTAAACTTATTATTGAACCCGATGCTGCACACTGAGGAAGAAAGCTTGAATCCTTTTACTGGAAAAAGGTAGACAAACTCTTCTATGTAAGAATATAGGTAGACCTTCAAAGTTCATTTGATATGTGACCAACTCCTGAAGAAACAAACTTTTAGACAATCTATTCTAGTAGTCAGGTAAATAATAACTCATCATTATGCACGTATGACATTTCTGAGTACACTTACCTCTGCTGTGTGCTTTGCCAAATTCCCCACGATGACAATGACCTTCCCTTTGAAGCTTTGGAGCATAGCGGTGTGAGGGCCCTGGGTCAGCTCCCCTTCTGCGGTGAATGCAGCGCTGAATGGAATGTTGATGCTGCCTGAAATGTGACCCCGAATAAAACTGAGAGGGAAAGTTTAAGGAAAACATTTATTTGTGTGCAGACTTGAGTTTGAGAGAGAGGTAATTGATTTCCGGGAGATGGTAATGTTAAAATCAAACACAAACAGAGACCAGAACTGAAAATTCCCTGAGCAGACAAAACCAGTTTAGTTGTACAAGTAAAGCTTAGTTTAGCTTATTTTCCAAGATAGGCGAGGCTGATTGACCTGACTCACTTCTTGCTTATGCCTCTGAAAATCATAAGTGAAACTTAAATTGTTCCCCTAATTGATATGAAGTAACCACTAACCAATTCCCTTTTATTTAAGAAAATCCTAATACTCTGACCAATAGACAGTCTCTGCCTCCATACTGTATAAGCTACTTTCTAACAATATGCCTCTGAGCCTCATTTGATGTTTTGGTTTGAGTGCTTTAGTTTGCAAACTGTCTTTTTGGTGTGTGCACAATAAACTGTTACTAATTACTACTTTGGTGATTCATTGGCTTTATTTATGAACTTCTGACAGTTCTAAACATCTTCCATGCTCACTTGAGTATTTTATCTAAATGAAATAAGGCACCTTTAAGGAAAAAAGAAGTTAAATGTGAAAGTATAATGGAACAGATAAAGAAAGATGACTGGACAAAGATGTAAAGAATTTCCTTATTAAATGAAGGATTGAGAAAGTGGACAGGAGGCAGCAAATCAACAGCAATCGCAGGGGCCGCATAATAATCATGCCTTTAAGTTCATTACTACTCCTATGATTATTTTGAAGCTCTGAAAGTAATACAGCCAAGTAGATATTCTCAGATATAATTTGATACTGCAAACGCCTATCTACTTTGGGCAAGCGACTGCTAAGTGGAACTCTATTTAAAAATTGTTAGAGGTCAACAGCACTGGTTGGAAACGCTTCTGTTGTAGGTTTATTTCTCCAGTAAATTTAGCTGATATTTCCACTCTTTAATTTATGGTCTCTAAAGGAAGTGCTGTTTATTATATTTGCATTTTAGAAGGGTTCTGATGGTTTCATTGACTATAACTTTTAGTTTTGGAATGAAAAGCATATATTAGCTTAAAATATTTAGAAATATCTTAAGTTCTTAAAGAAAAAAATATATGACCTCTCCAAGTAATTAAAAAGTACAATTAAAAAGATGATTATTCATATAGAGCAAGACTTTCTTAAATATTATTTATCAAATAACTATGCAAATAAAAAAATAACAACTGTAAAAACTGGTCTAAAGGGAGATATATATGATGTTTTGATAGGACATATCCATTTGAGGAGGACAGGGAAGGTTTTCACTGAGAAAGTAAGTGATGGTTGAGTTAAAATTTGAAGAATTAATCAAAGTTAATTAGGTGAAGGGATGGAATGAAGACAGGAGAAATCTGAGGCTCCTATTCTCAAGAATGATGGTGCAGGATGACCATACATTTTACATTTAAAATTTTTTAGTCAGCTGCTTCTTCCACTTTTCTTTAGAGAAGAGCATTTTGCACTAATAAAGGACTATAAAAAGTTCTGAGAATGAAAAGAGAGATAGAATAAACATTAGCATCTCAGTGTACATTGTTTTAGAGTCTCCTAGAATGGACACAGAATTTATGATCATGGGTAGATCTTCCTTGGATTTCATCAGCACTAGTTTCTCAAATGTTAACAATTATTCAATATTCTCAACTTCAGTTTTCATGACCAGTAATGACTTTGTTCTCAGCATGTAATTACTCTGATAATACTTTTATTTTCAGTAAGAACATACCTTAAAATAAAAATTTTTGATACCACAAAGAACCTAACAACTCAAATATTCTCCGTAAATGTATATGCACCTGCCAGTCTGAATCAGTTGCAACAAAGTTTTTGTTTATCAAACAACCCTTATCAACTGTGAACACTTTTTTTTTGTTTGTTAGTGTTTTTATAGTAGCAAAAGCAATACAAACCTATCTTGGTCAAATACTGTAGCAGACATGTTTGAGCTGCCTGCCCACCCCCCACTTTCTTGCTGAAAGGGGGAGCCTCGGCTGTCATGCTTGTATCAGATGACCCTGCCACAGTCATGACTGACAGCATAGGAGGGGGAGGAAGGGTGTCGGGATATCTGATGCAGGCCGGTCAATCAGGTTCTCTCCTTTGAAAATCAAACAACCAAGTGTATGTGTTTTTCAAATAAAAAAATTAAGCCTGAGATTGACTGAAGCTTTAACAGAATTTCAGGTGATGGGGTTCAGAACATGCTACCCCCAAATATAGCACCTTGGCTTACTGAATATTTTAAACAGAAGAAATTTGAGAAACATGTGCAGAAAGGACTTTCTGACCTTCCCCTGACTCAGGTCATAAAACCTGCAACTGAGAAGTGCCTTTCCTATCCCAGAGGATAGGAACATCCTTGTCACAGGGTGGAGGGACACAGAGAACCTGAACGCACTGGCCTTGTTCAGTTTCCCCTAGCTCACCACACGTGGCTCAGGCCCCTTTTGCCCTATCACATTTTCCCAGGACTCTCCACACTTCATCAAACCTAACATAAAACCGCTCAGATTTAACCACTTCTTCAGGTCTTCACTTCCTTGTGACAGCTCCCATGTCACGTTAAAGCTATATTAAACCCATCTGTACACTTTGCTCTTGTTAATTTGTCTTCTGTTATAGGGGCCCCAACCAGGAACTTAGAAGAGGACAGGAAAAAGATTTTCCTCCCCTACATATAAAGGAAAGGTCAGGGGGTAGTAAGGCTGTCCTTTAAGTTCACTGGTAGACAGCAGCTTATTTTGCTGAAGGAGAAAATTGCCTTCATCCGTTCATAAACAATAGTTTCAATTATTTTACATAGGTAAAAAAGATGAGATGAAATTTAATTTTAGACATTTAACCTCCTGGGAGCGTAAATTAGAAAAGCAAAATTTTCACCTTTATGAAAATGTAAGAATTCTCTTAGACAAAGTTTTCCTGTGTAAAAATATATAAAAGCAAAACAGATCTTTCCTTCCCCACACGGGGAAGAAAAAGGTGTTATAGAGTTCCTTCTTTTTTTCTTCTACTGTATAATGCTACATTTTGTTGGCAAGGGAGATATAAAATTATTTTAAAAATATGCTAGTATTAAATATCTATTCATTATTTAAACAGAGAGGTAAAGTCACAGAGTTTAATTGCAAAGATTTACCCTGGTCAGAATTAAGAGTTAGCCTATAAAAATATTTCCTTTAAAAAATATTATGAGGATTTCATCAGGCTTTAATTTGTTAAGTTTTAAAACATCAGCATCTTGGTGACTGACAGTTTTGGGGAAAATTTAATACAGTTTGTGAATAGATTAAATATTATAAGTTGTCATTACATAGGAAAAAAACATTTCTAACTTGCTTCCTCCCTCACAATATTCCAACTTTGCTTTCCAGAATTTAAAATGCTTCGGTTTTCCTTGAATCTGTGGCTGTGTCTGGTAAGATTTGTTCACCTGGGATTAGGTGCCCTATATATTCAGGCACTGAGAGTAATAGCTGTTTGTGTGTAAGATCCGAAGGAATGTGTATAGCATCTGATCACATGGTTTTGAATCAATACATGTCTCATTCAGTCATTAATTTATATTAATTCATTTGCCTCAATCTTGTTTGTGCTTAACAGCCCTATGCAGAGACCAAACAGACACTTGCATAAAGCTGAGGAGCATGAACTTGGATCTACCAATTGCCACGTATATGGTCTTGGGCACGTTGCTTAGCCTTGTTAAACCTCAGATTCTTTGTCAGTAAAATAGAGATATTAACAGTATCTACACTGTAGGGCTAGCACCATGCTTGGCACAGTGGGAGCTTAATGATAGCTATAATTAGAAGTCAATTCAGGTAAGGCATAATATTGTACCATACAAATTTGCATTTTATTAAAAAATCTTAAGCCAACAGCATAAATCCCTAATTGTGGATTGTCAGAAATTAGTGATTATAGGTATCAAGGAATTAATGGCATGATAGTAACTCTAAAATCACACTGCAGAGATTTCTGACCATACCACACATTCTCTAGGCTTCAGTGATTTTATCGCCTCTGACTTCATCTATTTCCTCACTGGTCTTGATGCTTCAAAATAGCCAAGCATGTTCATGCGCCAGGGTCTTTGCTCTCGCTTCTTCTGCCTGGAATGCTCCTCCCCTCTCATTTATAGCCTGCCTCTTTACATCATTCAGCTCGGCTGAAATACCACCTTTCCTCACAGGCTTTCTTTGAGTACTTTATAAAGCTACCATTCTCTGTCCTTTGCCTTGCTTTATTTTTATGTATAGCACTTATTGCTATTAAAGATCATACAACTGATATATTTATCTGTCTCCCCAATTAAAATGTAGTTTCCATGACAGCAAGGAATTTGTCATTTTGTTCACCAACAAATCATCAAAATCTAGTGCGCTAACTACGGATTAGCACATACTAAGACAGCCAGGAAATAGCTGCTGAATGAATGAATGTTAGGTTAGATGAATGCTTCTAGCTCTAAATTTTGATTTCCCTGACTTCTTGTAAGTACTGTCTTGCATTTGGGTTTAAAGGAAGAAAGGCCTCAGGATGCAAAAGGGTTGACATATTGCCAACCATCTCTTTCTGTTATAACTTTGAAGGGTACAGGTAAGAGAGTGTGGTGCACTGTGTCTGGCATCCTGCTTTTTTCCTTATATCAATATTTTCTGGGTACCTTCTAAGTGCCAATCTGGTGCTGGAACTACAAAGATTAAAAGGACGTGAACCCTATCCCTTCCTTGCTTCTTTTAAAGAGAAATCACTTCCTTGCTGATGTGCTGTTTGTACCATTCATTTGGCACTTAATACATATTGTTTTCACTGTTCATTTACTTTCCAGATAAAATATTTTAATGTTTCACATTCTTCATACTAAAAGCAATCTAGTGAATAAGAACTATTTATACCTTCTTCTGAAAAAATTAGCACTGTAGAGAGTAATATTTATTGGTGGCTATTAATGATGATACCATCTAAGGAAATCAAATATCACATTCTAACATATTAACTTGAATCACTAAATTTACAAATCTCTTCATTACTAGGTACAACTTTCCCCCTGTCTCTAATTCCTTGAGAAAAGAATTTAAGATTAATGGAGTAAGAAAGAAATATTACTTATTTCCTCATAATATAATCCGTTGGTATGCAATGTAAGAGATTGTGAGAGGTCTATGAGTTTTCCAGCCTTGGAAGGCCATTGGTAGGCAGTTTAGATCCCTCAGTCAAAGGGGGCCTTAGAACCCACAGCTCTCCACTCTTCACGGTGTTTTGTTTTTGTTTTTTTAAATCTTCACCCAAGGATATTTTTTCCATTGTTTTTCAGAGAGAGTGGAAGTGGGGGAGAGAGAGAGAGGGAGAGATATTGATGTAAGAGAGAACATTGATTGGTTGCCTCCCGTGCCCTGACCGGGGCCGGGGATCAAGCCTGCAACCGAGGTACATGCCCTTGGCCAGAATTGAACCTGGGACGCTTCAGTCTGTGGGCCGATGCTCCAACCACTGAGCCAAATAGGCTAGGGCTTCACTGTGTTCTTGATACTAGACAAGACCAAATGATAACTAATGACTCTTGCAAAAGAGTTTAAGCTTGTGGATTCTTTCAAAGGACTATGATTGATACACAAGTACCAACATTTGGCATTTAGAGGTAGAAAAGAAGTAGGTATGTGGTAAAATAAGTGGATACCAGAGAGAAAAAGCAGTGTTGTGAGGATAAATGGCCCAACTTTAAGAATACTTGGTTTTAAAGCAGGCTTTCGAAAGGGGGTTTAAAAAATGTCACAAGTTGGTCCTTTGGGAGGGCCATGAAAGATAGGTGACTTTATTTTCTTCATTCCCTTGGACCTACCCTCCTCTAAAATCCACTCGCCTACTCTGCTAAGGAACTTACAACATCCCTGAAGGCCTAACAACTGGGGACATGAACATTTATACTCTCTCCAAATTCAGGTGTCTCACAGTTTAGGGATAAAAGATAGTAACTTTTCACAAAGAGATGGGGATATATCATTTGAATTAGTGACCTCTCAAATTGTATTCTCAGTGATCAAAGATTCTGTGAATTGCCTCAGGAGTTCTGTAAATGTATGGTCTGAATTTCATTTCACAAATTGTGATTAAAAATATGCACATGAAAATTTACATGGCAATTTTAGCATATAAGAAAAACCACCAACTTGCTAACCTTCGCTTACCTAGTATCCTCATTTATAGTTAGTAAATTCTATAAATGTTAACTTATGAAGGAAATTAATTATAAAAAGTCTTCATTTATAGTTTATATATTGAGTTTCAAAGAAAAACTTTACTTTAAAAGGGAGTTGCTCTGTTCAAAAATAAGTTTGAAAATCTAACAGATGATGCAAAAATACAGAGAAAGATTGAACTGTTACTATTTTGTACTTGTTTATAGTTCAATTTCAGGCAAAATCACCAGAAATTATGGCATATTTAATGTCAGCAGAAAATACTTTAACATGTTCTCTATAAGCCAATATTTTGAAAATTATAATAAATATAAGTTTAATGTTGAGATCTGGCAAAGTCTCTCTGGTCTATGGCAGACCAGGTAAGTACTTCTCATCTTTGCTGAGCTTTTATCTAGAATAGGGGAATTCAAATCCCCCAAGGACAACAATGTACACCAGAGAAACACAAAAACCAAGAAAAAATCCCCAACATTCTGGTTTTGTTTGGAAAACATTTTAAGGTTTCTGGTATGTAATATTATCTTATAAAACATTATGCAAGTCTATTCTGGCATCCGTTTTGAGATTTACTTAGCTATTTGAATTCAGAGGAATTTCAGACATGTTCATTGTTTTTACCACATGCCCTGTAAATGGAAACAATATAAATAAGGCAGGACCATCCTTTAAAGTTGCATTTGAAAAGGATACTCTTCACTATTCCGGATGTCAACTACCAGGAGCTTCGGTTTGCTGGACTTTGTCTTCTTGGTGGGTGTTTTGAAGTGGCCTGTCACTGTGAGCTCACACAAGTCAATCAGGTCCTCTGCTGAAATCCGGGGTGAAACTTCTGACTTTAGGTCATTTAATGGGATAGATTCTCTTGACTGTAAGAAATGCACAAATAACACAAATATTGAGAATATCACAGAGAGACAAATTATTGCCAGTAAAAATATCTTTGGGCTCTTCATATCAATCACTATAGCCTATGAAAGAACAGGAAACTATCTTACAGTCTACTGTGTAACTGTATTACTTACTATGGAGCTTTACTTTTTTATTAGTAACACATAGAGGAAAACATTACTCTTTTGTCTACTAAAAGCTTAGTTCAAGTGTGATAGAAAAGAGATGAGAAAGATTTTTCCTTATTAGAGTACTGTGTATCTTTAAAAGCAGCTCTTTTAAGCACATTCACTTTTCTTTTAGTATAATTACTGTTGTTATGCATTGCATTAATTACAGCCCTGGTAATATGAGAAATTGCATTGCAACTCAGTATACATACCAAAGAAACTAGTTCTAATATATGTATTGGACTTTTATAACCTAATTTATATTATATATGAATGGTTGAGTGAAAATTAAATCATCAGAGATGAATGATGTTTTCTTGGATAGTAAACTAAGTTGACAATTGTGGACAAAAAAGGCACTGCATACAAAACCTGACGATCACAGGGGAGGCCTGCATGGTGGGCCCTACAAACTCAGAGACCTAAAGTAACCACATAGGATGGTCAAAACATAAAAAGTCCTAACTAAAAGTGACTCATGCTGGGTAGTCATGTGTTAGGCCAGTATCTTCCTTGAGAAAGGTCAGCCTTTACCTTAACTGATCCTGTCTATTTCTTTTTGCATACCTTTGGAATGTCAGTGTAATCTCCCCTTCTCCAGACCCCTCAGGGTACAATCTCCAGAGCAGGAGGCCATGGGACCCCTCACTGTTATTTTGTTCTGCGGCATACCATCTCTATGTGCTGCACATGTTAACTATCCTGTACCCACCAATGTAAAGTATTTGTCTCTGTTTTACTCTTTATCCAACCTTACAGATTTCCCAGCTTTGCTTTCTCCCACCTCCCTAACCGACCACCAACGAATTTCATGTAACCCTTCTTAGGCCGCCTCCTTTG
This sequence comes from Miniopterus natalensis, assembly GCF_054644295.1. Taxonomy (NCBI): domain Eukaryota; kingdom Metazoa; phylum Chordata; class Mammalia; order Chiroptera; family Miniopteridae; genus Miniopterus; species Miniopterus natalensis. Next base: position 139,639,113 of record NC_142081.1, on the reverse strand, counting down.
ATTCTAATGTATAAAATATGGTGCAAAACTGCCATTCTCTCAATCAGCTGAGATTTTACGTCTCAACAATTGTTGTCAACTGGCTCAAATGAACTCATAAAAATTCTTTACAGGTTTAAAAATTCTTTACAGGTTTGGATGTTTCCTATGTCGAGACATGTATCTTAAATTGTGAAGGAGGTAAAATCAGACTCCAGACTTATCAAACCAGTTCAATGGTCTAATGCAGTGATTTTCAACCTTTTTCATCTCATGGCTCACTTAATCTAAATACTAAAATTCTGTGGCACACATACACAAATATATTTTTTGCCAATCTGGTAAAAAAAAAAAATAGGTACAATTTTAATTCATTCATACTGGATGGCTATTGTTGTATTGGCTGTTGTCTTTTATTTATTTATTTATTTATTTATTTATTGACAATCTAAGGAAAAAATCAGTAACCCTGACTAAATAGTCAGGTATTGCATGTTTTAAATATTCTTGTGTTACACCAGTGGCACACGAGTTGAAAATCGCTGGTCTAATGTGTCTGTTATATGGCCCAAGACTGATTCAGACTAAGGGCTAGTTACAATTTTTCTCCATGTTCCTTAGCAGGGAGAAAGGTCTCCCCCATAAAAAACAATGTAATACTACTCAACTGAGTTCAACATAAATTTATTGAGCACTAGTACTCACTCTTGAAAACTTATTTAATGTAACTTAAGATTTTAAAATCTTTCAAAACTCACTTAATTGAAAACATGGGGATTCAAAAAAGAACTGTATTTATATACTTAATATGTTTTCAAAATTGAGTCTAATTATTATCTCATTTACACATTTTGTCTCTGAATTCCACTGTGGGATTTCACATTTAGAATGTTCAATTTAGACTTTCTAGGCAGGAGAGAATAAAGCATATGAAATACTTATCAGGCACATGTATTTTGAAAAAGAATTATTTTCAATTGGAGTTTGAATGTCGGCTCTCATCCCTTGGGTTGCCTATATCATAAATTCTTTAGTGGTAAACTACTTGTTCTCTCACTTCATTACATTTAAATAGAAATGGAAATTGCTAAGCTTTATGGGTTTTTGGCTTTTAATAAAAAATAGTCATTAGGAATTTTAATGTTTTAATACTAGGAATTAAACATTCTGAAATTAAAAGGGCTTCAGAAAGATTAAACAGCTTTAAAGTCAGCAAGCCATACAATCAATGCTTCCATCTCCTTTTTCATTAGCTTGCCATCTCTATAGGTATTTTTCCCAGACTTCACACAAAGTCATACATTTATGAAGATAAAATAAAGAATTTTTGATTACCCAAGTTCTGCTTTTAGTCATTTAGTGATGAATATGGCATTTCAAACACAGGTTTTATTTGAATGAAAGGTGCGCCTTGGCTGATGAAGGATTTGACCAAAGTATTCTCTATGAAGAACTGACTGATTTAAAAAAGATTTGACCTTGGCATTGGTTTCAATCAAAAGCATCATACATGAAGACTTTTTCAAAGGAAAGAGCAATTGCTATGTAAAAATGGTAAGGACAGAAGGAGGGAAGAATCACTGACAAATCCATAGATGTCCAAATTTTTAGGTATGTGTATCAGTAAAGAAATTTAACGTAATGCATACAAGTTTCCCTGAAAATTAATTTTAGATTAGTAAATTGTATTTAGGATAAATTATACTACTTTGCTTTAAGATGTATAAGAAAATATTAGCCCAGCCAGGTGTGGCTCAGTGGTTGAGCACTGACCATGATCCAGGAGATCGCGGTTCAATTCCGGGTCAGGGCATGTGCTGGAGTTGCAGGCTCAATCTCCAGTCGGGGGCATGCAGGAGGCAGCTGATCAATGACTCTCATCATTGATGTTTCAACTCTCTCTCCCTCTCCCTTCTTCTCTCTGAAATCAATAAAGATATATTAAAAAAAAGAAAAGAATATTAAAAATACAGAATGTTGCCCTGTCCAGTACGGCTCAGTTGATCAGAGCATTGTCCCATACACTGAAAGGCTGAGAGTTCTATTCCTGGTCAGGGCACATACCTAGGTCTCGGGTTCGATCCCTGGTTGGGGATATATGGGAAGGCAACCAATCGATGTTTCTCCCTCACATTGATGTTTCTCTCTCTCTGTCTGAGTCTCTCTCTCCCTTCCCTTCTCTCTAAAATCAATAAGCATGTCCTCAGATGAGAATTTAAAAAAAAGAATGTAGTTTTTTCTTTTATTAGACAGTCTTATATGCAGTTTTACTATTCATTGTATAATTTCCACTTACAGGCATAAAAATAAAACTTCCTTTGTACAATTTTTGTCTCATTTAGTATCAAAGATATTGGTACTGTCCTGTGTGAGGATGATTTCAAATTTATGGGACTTTGCTTATAAACAATGTAGAAGAATTTAAGATAACTATACAGCAACCCTAGAAACATGTATTAATTATCAGTTCTGTCCAAGAACCTGTATATACAATGCATATTAAGTGCAGTTGCCCAAATATTAGAAATTAGTTTGTCTGAATAAAAAAAAATCATCTTTCAGCACAGTGGGCTCTCTAAATGGCTATCTAGATATATTAGCGATACTACTAACCAAATAAGCACATTTTGGTAATAAGACAGGCCTTTTTGCTGTGTCCATTAAACTTTTGGGAGAATGACTCTGTCATGATTGCTAAGAGTCTGAAATTGTAGACTTTTAATGACAGTATACCTGCATACACTTACGTTGCATATGCAGTCAGCAACCATAAGGGTAGAACTGTATACACTTGTGTTTCATATGTAAAAGCTCCTAAATAACTACAGAGGCATTTAAACATGAGAATGCAGGGCTGGCATCCAGAACTTTTTTCCATATTTTCTGCCATGGGTCCTGGGACTCACTTCAACCTAGTTACCCAAGATGGAAATCTAGAACATCGCTGACTCTTCACATTTCCTTATTCCTGTTCCCATCTAACATGTCCCCAAGTTCCACCAAAGTACCTCTTGAATCTATTCCAACTCATAGCCCTATCTCAGGGCTTCATCGTCTCTTGCATGGACTACAGAAGTTGTCTACCTCTCTCTTCTTCCCTTTTTTCTCTGCTTCCCTCTTTACCAAAAGTCATCCCTTATAATCCATCTTCCCAATGCCATTTGAGTTAGAAATAATTGATCATGTAACTTTTTCTTTTGTTTGTTTTAAATATGTCTTTATTGATTTCAGAGAGAGAAAGGGGAGGGAGGGGGAGATAGAAACATCAAAGATGAGAGTCATTGATCAGCTGCCTCCTGCACGCCCTCTCCTGGGAATTGAGCCCACAACCCAGGCATGTGCCCTGAGCGGGAATGGAACCTCGATGTCCTGCATCGTAGGTAGATGCTCAATCACTGAGCCACGCTGGCCGGGCTCATGTAACTTTTATAATTAAAAACATCTCAATGGCTTCTAGACAATGAGATAATTAAATCCAAATTCCACAGTATAGTACATAAATCCCTTTATGAAGTCATCTCTGTCTATAGTAGACAGGAGACCATAGGCTCTAGGCTTAGGAGTCAGATACCTGGGCCCAAATTTGGGCCAGTTATCAGTATGTGACTTTGGGTATTATATTTAACCTCTCTACCCAATTTCTTCACCTACATAAAGTATTTTAGAATGATGTCTCACACACTGTAGGAGTTCAACAAATATTTGCTATGTTTTATGTTTCCTTACCCCTCATTACTTTGAATTTTATGCTCAGCATTAGCAGACTATTTGCCTTTTCATACCACTGCAACTTTGTACACACTGTTTCCTCTGCTTGGAATGCCACACCTTGTCCATCTAATGAAGCCTGCTCACCTTTCAAGCATCAGCTCACACATTACTCTCTCTGTGAAGAGAGCCTTTACTTTTAACTCCTGATAGACTAATTCAGTTTCTCTTCTGTGTCCCCACAGGTATCTGGTGAACATGTTTATCATAACAGGATTATTCACTTCCCATTAGACTGAAAGCGCCTCAAGGATAGGGAAAATGGGTTTTACACCTATTTCTTTCCCAGGACCCAGCATATTACCTGACACGTAAATTTTTTATTACTTTTCCTCTGTATTATAGTGCTATGGGATATGTATATATTCCCAAACAATATGTATATACTTCCAACATAGTAATTATTATATTTGTAACATATTGTCTGTTTCCACTTGAGTTAAAATATCCTTGAATGCAGGTTCCATGTCTTTTCATATATTTATCTCTAAGAGCTAGCACAAGGTATGGCACAAAGAAACTCAAAAGCTATTTAAATAAATGAGTAAATAAAATAAAATCAGCGAATGAGGGAATCAAATGTGATTAAGTAATGCTACAGAGTAGAATCTATTCTCATGTCTGGATTATTAGATGAAGACTTCTGGGATGGCAAATCATCACATTGTCTCTAGCCTGTAGGCACTGTGACGGTTAATCGAGAACACTAAACTCTGTATCTTCCTCAATAATTTCTCACAGCCATCTTCCTTTTCCTTACCTGAAAGACTGAAAAGGACAGTTGCTACTATTATTCAACATTTGCAAAATGTACTCTAATTAATTGAAAGGAGTTAGGTGAATATTAAAAAAGCAAAAAATAAACACAGGAACAAACCATCCTTAGGAAAATAGGCAAAACAATTTGGTGATAATAAAAATATTAATAAAGGGTAACATAGGTCACAGGTACACACTATGAGAATTCAGGGAAAGGAAGAAGCACAATATGGGCAGAGTACTTAGCAAACTACTAGAGTAAGTGGAACTTGAGACAGGAAAAATCAGTAGGGTTTAGAAAAGTAGAAAAGAGAAGAGTGTGAATAAGTGGGTAATTGTAAGAGTTCTAAAGTGTAAATGAGCAAGGAAACATTCTGCAAAAACTTATTGAGTACCTATTAGGAACTAGGCATCATACTTGGGATACAGTAATGAACAAAACAAAGATACTTGTTCCTGTAGATCTCATAGTCAGTGGGTGTGAGAAAGCTGATGAAGAGACTAGTCTTACTGAGCAGAGAGTCTGTCCCAGGAATCAGAGGGAAACAGCACTGGATAGGTAGAGGGGACAGATCATGAGGGTTCTGAAAGACATGGAGGTTTGAGGATACAAGAAACAGAGAAGTACTGCAGGATTTTTGGAGGACTGTGTTACATGTTTGCAGTAGTATCTTAGAAATAATACTTTGGCTATATTCTGAAGGAAGAAATAGAGATGGGAAAATTGAGCGGGAGAAAGACTTGTTAGAAAGTGAATTTTATCAGGATCTAGATTAAGTGACAACAGTGAAAATGGAAAGCTTTGTTCTATTTATTGTCCTCTTTTTTCCTTCAATCTTTCCCTTTCCACTATTTTTCCTTGGCTTACAAATACATCCACTATTTTCCTATCCACAGTGAAAAATAAATTAAAACACTAAATAGTAAATAATAAAAGTTCTTTCCAAGGGGTGGGTCTTTCTGCAGCTACTATCCCTCTATTTCTCATCTCTACTTTGTTCCTCCCACTCACTCCTGGATCACTGCAACCTGGTTTCTGTCATGATATAGGAGTGGGTCATTGTCTAGGAGGAAGTGGAGAATTTGGGAACACTTCTTTGAAAAGGCAACATTTGAGTTGAGAATAAAAGAATGAGTGGGAGTTTGCCAAGTAAAGATCTGGGGGTTTTCATTGAATATTACTCTCTGGGAAGTAATAATATCAAACACACTGGAAAGGTGTTTTGATTCTACTTCGAGGGCTTTAGTATGCTGAATAAAGCCTCTCTCTTTTAAAATCCTTTCATATTTTTCAATTCACCCTGACCGGTTTCTCAGGTTTACAGCCCTTGACCCATACTGATACTGGTCTCTTCCAGTGAGCCATGAACGCCTTGGAAATAGGCACTAGGACTTGTTTGTCTAGACACTTCACCTGCCTAGCAGAGAGCCTAGAGCTCAGCAGCGCATCAGTAAAATTGGGTGTATTCATGAAAGGGGAAAGGAAGCAAAAAAGACCTGAAAGGCACTATAAGAAAACAGAAGATAAAGGATAGGGTTGAGTAAATGGTGGCTCTTATGCTTTGAGTATGGATGATCTGGGAAAAAGAAGACAGTAACAGTGACAGACAGTAGATAGGGGAAGACAAGTTCAGAGTTAGATATATAAAATTGAGGTTGCATAAGGTCTACCAAATTGAAGTGCTGAGAATGTAGAGACAGAAACTGGTGTTTGGGAGAAGTCATGGCTAGCAGATCATGTTTTTGGAATTATCAGCATAGACACTGAAGTTTAAGTTATGAGAAAGAAAGAGTAAACAAATTGAAGAAAAAGGAAAAATGGCAAGAAGAAACCCTAATTTTAGCAGGCATATCTATATATTGTGACCGGCTTTTGGGAATGGCACAGGCAGACATTAACTATCATCTCAAAGGAATTTTAACAACGAAAAACTACCTTCAAAAATTACCAATCTACAAAGATGTAGGTATCCATATATTTAAAACAATAAGTTGTTTCAGTGGTATTTAGGTGTTTTTATTTCTCCCTCTTGTTTTTAGAGGAAACAGGGAGAGGGTGCTATTTCTGATTTAGAAATATAGCATCTGAAATGGAGTTGGAAATAAAACCATCATGCTCTGGGAGCTGCATAATGTAGCTCTCACACTAGAGAGATATTTTTCCCTCAAATAAGAGAGAGAGATAATATACATGAATATGAAACACAAAGAACAGTGGAGATAAAAGTTTTTTCCGTGATTATGGATTTTATGCTAAAATCTTCACAGGTGTGCCCCTAAAAATTGTGTGTAACCTAAATTTCTGTAAAGAGAGTAAGTTTCCCTTTGAGATACAATAACATTTTGGAGATATTTCATCTCTCTAGCCTTCAATTATCTCATGTATAAAAGGAAGGGGTAGGGGTAGATATCTTATGTTTTCATTAGCTCTAGAATTCTACGACCTTATTTCTGATTGATTTTTCCACTGGTAACAGGTCCCAAAATCCTTGCTTACCTGCAGGGACAAAAATCAGAAACCTGTACATAATACTTAACATCACCAGAGGAGTTTCTACTGAAGGGATTCAGGAGCAATTCAAATTCTGAGGCTCAGCAAAGTGTTGTTTGTAGAGCACGGCATGCTTATGTAAACTTAGATTAATAAGAACTTAGGCATTTCAAGACAAGTAGCTGGGAAATATTTCATAGTTTAAATTGGTTGAAGTGAGAGCAGAAGAGGTAGCGGTTACAGTAAGTGAATCACTCTTTTAAATCAATCAAAACACAGTGAGTTTCTTGGTGTTTTAAATTTAACTAAAAATTATTTAACTTTGGCTGGTAAATTTTCAATGAAGTTTCACTGCTCTTCAAGTCTAGTCATTTTTTTTTCTTCTAACTCCTTCCCAAAACCACAGGATTGCCCATTCTATGAATTCTTGTGATATTTCCACTCAATGGCTAGGATAGGCCTTAAATATAACTGTGGCTTAACCTAAAAGTTTGGCAGTTTCTGATAGGAATGATGCTCTCCGCATAAAGAGCCTAGATTTAGAGCTGGTTCCAAAAACTGACACATAATTAAAAAACAGAGCTCAGGAGTCATGGCTCATCTTAACTTCCTACTGAATATTAGAACAATGTGTTGAAAGACATTAAATAAAACTCTTAAGAAATCAGAATGCATGTTACTTTCATAACAGGAGGAAATTTCTCTCTTAAGACAAAAAAAACAACAAAACATTACAAACTGTCTAAGTGGAATATAAAGAAATCCACCATTACCACTGTTATTTAACACTGTTATGGAGAATTGGGTGAAGCAATTAATAATAGAAAGATATAAAATGTATAAAATTGGAAAAGAGGAAACATTATCAATAATTTGCAGATGATATGTAACTGGAAAGTCTGAATCAGCTGGAAAACTATTACAAACAATGAGAGAAAAAGAATGTGGCTGGTAAATGACGATGATGATAGTGATCACGAAAACTTACAGTGTCCAGCAGGCGCCAGCAGTGCCCTACATATATTAACTATTTAATTCTCTCAATAATCCTATGAAGTATTTAATGTTATTATCTCCATTTTATGGACAACAAGGAAACTGATGACATAGCTGATGTGACAGGGCTGAGATTCAAAAAATCACATTTGCATTCTCAATCACTACACCAAACTTCTTGTAAAATCAACAGTCTTTCTATATGTTAAAAAACTAAAAAATAAAATAAAATATCCCAATAATAATAGCAACAGGAAGGCTAAAATATGAATAATATTAACAAGAAACATGCAAGAAAACTATAAAAATGCCACTGAGGAACTTCAAAAGATGATGAATAAGTAGAAAGACATACCCTTTTTTTGAAAAAAATAAAACAATGTCATATGTCCATTTTCCCTACTTATATATAAATCTAATTCAATCACAATATATATACCAAAATGATCTTTTCCCCAGGGGAAGAAGGAAAAAGACATTCTACAATTCATGTAAAAACACAGTGCCAAATGTGTGATATTACTTTAATAACCTCTTGGTACTGGAAAGGAAATAAACTGAAAGAGATAAATATAAATGAAAAAAGAATTCAGAAATGAATATAAATACATGTGGGAATCTAATTTATCATAAGGGGTATTTAGAACCAATGGAAAACATTTAGTTTATTAAAGAAAACAAACATTTTATTAATCTTAAACTAATTCAAATATCTATTTGACAAGTATAAAAGTTTTAAATCTATTAACTAAGTCTATATGACTCAACTACTCTTTGCTAAGTGTTTGTTTTACTTAATTTCTGTAGGTTTTCTGAACTATAATCTATAATTCATACTGATATAATTTGGAAGGATTCCAGTTTAACAAGGCTTTTTTATTTGCTCATTTTGACTTTGGAGGAAATGAAGAAAGAAATAATCTTTAGCAATGATTCCCTGGAAGATGTGAGACTGCTGCAGATAAAAGCTGTCTTTTCATTTTTCATTATACACCTTTGTTTGTTAAATCTTGTGTTAGCACAGTACAAGTCAGGTTAACAATTTGAAATTTTAGTAGTAGGTTTATTTCTCACTTAACATTTTTTATTTATTTACTTTGCATATTTTATAGGATACCTTGGGAGAAGGGCTGGAATAAACAGGACATTTATGCCCTGGGATTGTGAAAGTCATTAGACTGCTGACTCCTGTATATATCAATTAAGTCCGCTGTTGCTAGCCTTTCTGTAGAATTGTGCCAGAATCCATTTCTTTTTAAATGCCATGGAATGTCATTGGTACATGAACTGTACTTTGAGGCTGCAAAAGGAAGTTTTCAGTGCAAGGCCCCAGATATTCATTAGAAGTTGGAATTATCCTATCTGTGCCCATCACTCTTCATGAAGAAAATATATTCTATAGACTTACTGGTGGAAAAACATTGCTAGAGGAGCTGTCTCACATCAATAGTGAATTAAATTGGGCTGCAAAGGAATAAAAAATGTCACAATGTAACAGCTGCAATGTAGATATGCTAATGCCGGGTCAAAGCGTCCTCTGAGGTCTGCAGGGAAGTGTGAGCTGCCTCAGATCAGTGCAGCTGCTAGCTTGGGCCAGTCCTAAATAGGATATTCTATGGAATATCATGACGATTGTTATTTTCACCAAAGATGACAATAATATTTATTTTCTTCTTTTGTGTTTCCCATCAAGAACTTCATGCCCAACATCCTCCTACCCCAAACTTCTAAACATCTCTTTTCCTTCCCAGGACAACACCCCTTCTGCTCCCCCCCCCCCCCCGAAAGATCTTCCTCAATACAATACTCAAGAAATCTTCTAGTGCTCATTCAGTCATAATTCTATTTTTGGGCATTTTTTTCTGCCCTTGTTTACAGGGCACTGTTCCATTCAGAACAGACTTGTGCACAACTGAAATGTCCACATTCAGAAGAGTGGCATTTACTAATTTGATGAGTTAGGATGAGAAGACCTCAGAGATTGCTATAACTCAGAGGAAGAAAACATTTTTAATATGCAACTATGAAATTTACCAGGATAACTTCACCAAAAAAAAAAAGGGATAATAGTAAATGTTTAAAAATACAGTGACATAGTATTTAACATATAAATGTTTCAAGTTTCATGCAATTGCAGTTAAATAATTAGATTTTTTAAATGAGGAAAATATGAAGGGTCACTGAGGAAAAGCAATGATAACCATGTATCACTAATTTACAGTTTCTTGACCTAGAAATAAAGAATGACCCTTGAGCCTGGCAGAGCGTGGCTAAGCTGTTGAGCATCGACCTAGGATCCAGGCGATAGAGGTTCAATTCTCGGTCAGGGCACATGCCCGGCTTGTGGACTCGATCAATGACTCTCATCGTTGATGTTTCTATCTCTCTCTCTTCCTCTCCTTTCCTATCTCTGAAATCAATAAAGATATATTTTTTAAAAAAAGTCCTTATTAATATGTTTCAGAATGTATGCATGTAACCATATCATCATACCATGTTAATAAATGAAAAATTAAAAAAAAAAAAAAAAAAAGAATGACCCTTGAGTTATTTTGGTTATTTTATTTATTTTTAATTGTTTCATTCTACAAAGAATTTGAAATTTTGGTCTAGTTTATCATTTCAAACAATCTAAAACATGTTTTTATCCCTTCCTGATACAATATTTCCATCTGCCAAATAGTTTTCTGGTGTGTTGAATTAAATTATAACTCAAGTTTGGAACTTATATACTGTGGAAAAGAAAGTTTATATAAAATGATGACAATTTCACTAACTCTAGACTTGAAAGGCTGTTTTAGACAACATTTGAAACTGGAAAATGAACATCATGGTACTCATGGGGGTAAGGCTGGGCATTGCTGATTTTCCTGAATTGAAGAATGTTCCCAACCACCTTTCTTCAAGTACCCTCAGTTAGCAAGATACTGTGACAAGATGCAGTCCACACTACTATGAAATGAGGCCTCTCTGTAACTATAAAGTCTTAACAAATTAAATTATCAAATGCTTGAGAAGGTGCTCAATAAATGTTTGCTGAATGAATAAAACTTATTCAAAATTCTCTTAAAATGGTGGGAAAAAAAGTAAAACTAAAGACTTTTAAAAAAAAATCATTATCCTTCTTCTGTTTTTCTTAATCCCTACTAATATTTCTCTGGCTTCTTTACATTTCTTCTCTTGAAGCAAAATTGTTCATATTATTACGTTTTCAGGAGGGAGAACAGTTTGTCACTTTCAGTTACTGATGCTTTACATGTTACATGAAAACTTTGTTTATACTCATATGTACTCCTATATTAACACCCTGTACTTATTACTGAGATCACTATATTCATTCTGAGTTGATTTAACTGGGTTGCCTTTTACTGATTTCAAGAGAGAAAACATCATAAAGTGTAGTAGGAAACTTAAGTCTTTGAGTTCTGGGTGAATTTCTCACTCTAATTTATTTCCACATGAATAGCTTTTGAAATACTCATGTTATAGGTCAGTACCTCTGACTGCAGAACAAGGAGGGGTGGCGGAGCCAGGAAGAGAGAGGTTTATAAGAGGGCTTGTCCTTGGCAGTAAAAACAAAAGGAGAGGCTCAGAGAGCCTGCAGGCTGAGCTTGCTGAGTTGTGAAACAGGTGGTTGTTTTGGTTCATGAAAGGGGAGTTAACTTGCCAAAAAAGGCTAGCCATAAATAACTATAAAACAAGTAGATTAGTATAAAATATATACAAAGAATCAATACAAAAATAAGATAAGCATAAATATGAATGTCTTATCATTGAGCCCCTCCCCCATGAATAAACATTTGTTTAGCAAAGTCATGAGAAAATTGTAAGCACATATGTTATGAATTGCCCTAGGACCTTAGTAAAAACATAGATTCCATGAGTCAACCCTCAGAGATTGATTTAGTAGATATGGGATGTTTGTGGATCTTCAAACATGCATTTTTAACAAGTACTATAGAACATCTTGAAGACCATCTTTCAGATACATTGTCTTATAGGAAATAGAACTTTAAGAGGCAAAGGAGGATTCTCACCTCCAGCCATCAGAAATTCCGTGGCTCCGCCAGCACCTTGATTTTGAACTTTTAACCTCCAGAAATATGAAGCAATGAAACTTCTGTTGTTTTAAGTAAAAAAATTTTTAAAAAGATTATGTTAGTTACAGTCTGAAGAATGGATTAGAGAGGAAGAAGGGATGGATGCAGGAAACTGTTGTAGGAAAGCAGGTAAGAGATGATGATGAACTTGACTAAAATGACGGCATCAGAGATAACAGTAGGGAGATTCATGAAAAGGGCTTTTTGATTGATTGAATATGGAAGGAGAAGCAGGAGCCAAGATAAATCGAGAGACTGACTGAAGTTGGGAAAGGATAATGGTGATTATTGACAGAGGGAATGCTGAAGGAGCGGTGGCTTTAAGGGGAAAAGAAAATAAGTTCAGTTTTGGACACGCTGAAGTGGAGGTCGCTTGTGTTGAGTAGGCACTGGCTACATGGGTTTCCCAGAGCTAACAAGAGAGGCCAGAGCTGGAGTTAATAAAAGGCGCCGTGGCAAATGCACGAGGTGAGTACGTAGGGCTGTCTGGGATCTGCCTTGTGAGAGCACAGAAGGCGGCCTACACACAACCCCGAGGATACTATATGTAATGACATGGACAGACAGATGAAGACAGTGACAGTACTGAGTGGCGGTAACAGAAGAAAGGAAATCGGGGTGTACCACAATCCCCGGAAAAGTGATGTTCGAAAAAGAGAAAACAGTTAACTGTTCTGAAGGTTCCAGAGAGACCAACTGGAAACACAGTTGAAAAGAATCATATGTGACTTTTGTCAGGAGAATGGAGAAAGTAGAATATAAAGTGAGGTGAGCATAAAAATAAGGTGTTTTTGTTTGTTCATTTGTTGCGTTCAGTTTTATATCCTACATATGAGTGAAATCAGGTGGTTCTTAACTTTTTCTGACTTATTTCACTTAGCATGAAATCTGTATAATCTTATTAACCAATTTCACCCTAATAAATTTTTAAAAAAGAAAAAGTCAAAGCTGCAACCTCGTTAGTGGATGATGCTGGAGAAAAATTACTTTTTCAATAAAGTTTATTCTAAGATAAAAAAATAAAATAAGGTGCCCTAGAGGGTAGGTGCTCTGTGTGTATGTGTACACATAATAGAATAATTTAGTCATGTAAACGAAGACCTATTGCAGAATGGTGATATGCTCTGTCTTTAGATTCACGTGTAATTGAGACAATGTGATATTCTTGCAATCATTTATTCCTTCTTCACAGATATGGGGATATTTGTCACCAACAATTTGTCTGGGGAGTTTAATGCAACTTTCAGGTGTGAATAGCTAACTAATAATTAGATAATCTGGTAACCTCATTTTCATGCAAAAAGGATGAAAATATAATGACAGGCTATTATAAATAATAAATAGAAGATAAGTTATATGTAAAGAAAATAATTGGCTAAATTATTAAACACTAAAGAATAACAAGTAGTATAAGTTTCAAAAGAAAGAAGCATATTTCTTTTAAACTTCATTTTCCTTAATATAATGTTAAGAGATATAGCTTTCCCACATACTTTTAAACCAGCAGGTCCTTGATGAAGTGTCCGATTCTGACAGACTACTTAACACAGGCTGTTTGCTTCCTTAACTTGAGAAACAGGTTACCACTAGCTCTACTCAGGTTGGAGGAGTTCTCTCTTTGACTAACAGAAATAAACCCTGACTTAGCTTAGCGACAGGTCAACGATATTCTCCTCTGAGGATCAGCTCTGCTTCAAAATGACTGTTCATAGCAATATTCCCTTTTTAACATTAGATGGACTTCAGAAATCTTGATGGTGTGTTGTCCCCTCAACCAGCCAAGGTAATTTCTGCCAAAGACTCAGTTTCCACTAAAACTGTTCTTCTCAGTATTTGGGCTCATAATTAATTGAAATACAGGACACTAAAATCAACGTAAGTTCTTTTGATCACCTTTTCCTCTCTCTTCCTTCAGCTACTTAAGTAGCCTCATTTTATATATGGAGTCATATATTTTCCCCCATGATATTTACTATAGAGTGGAATATATTTATACAACTGCTAAACTCACTTAAATAAAATGTAAGAAAAATTAGGTACAACTTGCACTTACAATATGGTGATACCACTAATAAGAAAGGACCTCTGGTAGGCTTAGACTGTAAAACTCAAGAAAGGTAAATTCAAAGATGATTACATGCATGATTAGAGTAACTACATTAAGCTATTTAAAATATAACTTCAGGTCTGTGTATTTAAGAACTCCTTTATTTTAATTACAGTTGCTCAGCTTCTTTCAATGCTTTAAGTACTTAATATTCAAAGTCACGAGCTGAGTGTTATCATAAAATCTTGGCCCTTGCATACTTAATACACCAGAACATTAACAGTAGAACTCCATAGTGTTGCAAGTTCCCTCGTTAGCAGAGGAAATGTGACCTAGTCCAGTGAATGGGCTCTTTACCAAAGCACAGTATAGTATGCACAGGAAAGGGTAAGTAAAACAAAATCAGATGAATATGCATGATTACTTTAATATTCTCTAAATCTTTAATTAGAGTGGTGTTGAGATTGCTCATGGTGATGAAAAACAAATGCTTGATTCCCCTTTACTTATATAAATCCTATCTTTCAAAAGCTAGTTGAAGTAAAAACCTTTACAAAGACAATAAATATCTTGTACCTATAAGGCATTATAAAAGTGATAAGAGAAATATCTATTTTAGCTGTATCCTATAGGTTCTGATGTGTAGTGTTCTCATATTATTTTCTAGATATTATAGAAATTTTATTTGGAATTTTCAAAGGAAAATATTTTCCTTTTCTGAAGAGTTAAAAAAGAGGGCATTTGTTTTACTTTTACTACTTCTAATTTGATTAAATAATGATCTGAGAAATATTGCATTATGTCCTCTTTTTAATATTTGTTTTGTGAAGCTCCATCATCACTTGAAAAGGTTTATATCTGAGTACAGATGTATAACAATATCTTAAAAATAACATCTGCCCAATAAGTATTTTACACATAGAGCAACGGTAATATCTTTTCACCACATGTAGGTGGTAGTATTATGAAGACTTAATAAGAACAGAAGGACTGAATTGATTCTGTAAAGACTGCTAAATGATTATAAGATGTTTTGAATCTCAAAATAAAAATGTAACACTATAGCAAAGGTACAATGGAGTAACTTTCTGTTATAATACTATGTACTCTCAAAAACAGTCTAAATCTGACAAAAAGCTTATGTAACCAAACAGAAAACAGCACATTTAATAATAAAAATGTCCTCTGGAAAACCACAGGCACCCACATTCACAACAGTTCGATTGGGTTCAAAGACCTTATGTCTCCAACATACTTTTTCTTTAGTATGTCTATAAATTTCCTGAAATTGAAAATTACACATGTAATTCTATTGCTACTAAAGCTAAAGCTGAGACTGAATCAGTAGCAGTTAATTTGTCAATTCAGTGGTGTTGATAAGGAACTGCCACGCATCTCACCTGAAGAATTCTAAGAATTTCTCTCCTTTTCACAAATCTAATGGTCACAGAATTAAGTTATAACGCCCAGTCCCCTTCTAATAGTTCCACTTAATGTTTAAACATGTATCTAAATAAACAGGAATATATATATTTAAATGAACACAGCAGAACCTTGGTAAATAATCTCAGAATGAGAACAAGGAAAAACACCACTCATCTTGGCTTAACCATGCTTCACTCTCACTTTGGTATATATCTGCACGTATGGACATACTGAAAATAAAGGCTAAAGAATAACTAAAGAATGAAGTTTGCTCTTTTAAAATGTAGATTGACAGGAAGAAGTTGGTAAAAGATACTGAAGATTACACAGATTATCCATATGCCCTAGGGAGACTTTGGTGGTGAGAGACAGAGGTTTTGTTACAAATTGAAAATTACTTTGTACTTCTACCAGCAGAGAAAATAATTGAAATTAACTTTCATAGCTTGTATCACAAAAATTACCCCCAGTTTAGAAAATTATTAATCTAATGCTAAGTATGT
This sequence comes from Miniopterus natalensis, assembly GCF_054644295.1. NCBI lineage: Eukaryota > Metazoa > Chordata > Mammalia > Chiroptera > Miniopteridae > Miniopterus > Miniopterus natalensis. The sequence continues at coordinate 139,623,045 of NC_142081.1, read as the reverse complement.
TTTTTCCCCAACATTAATGTTCCCTTGAGTGTGTGACTTTTTCCATTCCTCTCCCCATCCCAATTATCTTATAGTCTAAGCTAATTTTCAACATAACACATGTCGCTGATCCATCTATTCTCAACCTAGTGGTTTATTTACTTAACTAGGAATTCTTTGCCACATATAACCAGCAACAGTTTATTAGTGAAGATGGTTGCCACCTGTACAGAGAACAAAACAAAATGTAAAGTACCAGGGTCAGCCTAAGTTATTGGGTAACTAATTTATTGACTCCTAGTTTATCCTGCAATCAACTATTATGTTTAAGACTATAGAAACTTCTTCTTATTGCTGACAAATTTTGTTCACTATCATTTTAAGAGGTGATACCTTGCCCCATTAAAAATTTGATTGCTTTTTGTGATCAAAAAAGCAATTGTCTTCTATTGCTCTCCATGAAGAAAATCCTCTGCTTCCACTGAACATGTTCAAGATGATAAATTTCCAAATGATTTCCTGAATTCTCTTTCATATATTATAAATTCAGCAGTACTTTGAATATGTAGTAAAATAAATAAAAAGTTCCATGGAGAAATGGAGTCAGCTGCTGTTTGTTTCTTCTTGAGTCAAGTATTTAACAATGCCTTCTTTCTTCCACTGTTAAAAAAGTAAATTCTCTAAAGACTATCTATCTGTATTTTATTAGTAGGCCTATATACAGAGTATATAAAATATATTCTAAAGTAAAATAAAAATTTCTTTTAGATTTCATTTCAGATTATGTTTATTTGTCTAATACCTTTTTCTCCCACTATGCATATAATTCAATGTTGATATTACATATGCTTAATCCTTTGTATGTTTATGTTGACATTTAAAATGTGAAAAATATATTATGCAAAAAATAATTTTTTATGTTATTTGGCATTATTTTATAGTTTAAAATAAAAAAAAAAATACAATATTATGTAACAGTATATTGCCATGTGGCTAACTCAGCTGACTGTTCCAGAGTCTAATTTGTAAAGGCAACTTTTGATAGGATGTTTAGAATTCTTAATGAACTCCTTAAGATGTCATTCTAGGAATTTGTTTGCCTTTCTCCTCTAAACTTGAACTATAAGAGAAAAATTTATGTTTTACTCAAGCAAGTCAAGTTCTTTTGATATCTTATCACTAAATCCAACTACCCCTATTTTCTTATGCTGGCTTTTTTTCAGCTTACTTTTGGACTAAGGGTAGGTGCTAAGAATACATTATACACATTATGGAAAACAATTTTAAATGATATTGTTTTCTATCAAACTTCTTTATTTTACTTACCTTCTATAGGGCTGACCAATTTTATCTTATATTTAGCTACAAGGATTTCCAGTCTTTGTCTTTTACTAAAATTGTATCTGCTCTAGTGCCCTAAAGTTCCAGATTGCTTAAGGAGAGATCATTTGATGCTGATATTACAATATACACAATAAAGAAAATAGATGCAAGGCTAAACTTTTTATTCTTGAATCATCTATTGCGCTGAATAACTTTAGGAGATGGTGTTTAGCTCTCCTTTAGATGTACATCCTACTCTCAACATAATCTGTGAGCAAAACATAACTGTCTTCCCTTCTACCTTACTGTAAAAACATTTCAATTTATTTAAGAGCAGGAATGTAGGCGACTGCATGAGTATAGCAAACATGTGCATTAGGAAAATAGAAGAAAATTACAAAAAATGCTTAAAAATCTATGACTGTAGTAAATGTAGTGCAAGATATGATGTATATTGATGTACACATTTCATGAATACAAGGGAAAAACACAACATTTACGTGACTGATAAAATGACAATTTAAAAGTTATATCATCTGAATTTCCTCAACTCTAAAATGGGGGTAAAAATACTTTAAAAATTTGTTTAGGGACAAATAAAATCATGTAGCTGAGTACCTGAAAATTATTTTAAACTATCCAGACTATAGAAGGCAGTGGTGCTATTACAGAGATAAAACTCTGTAGACTGGCATTTATATTAGGCTTTTGGAAGCTAGTCCAACTTAAAGTATACAAATAACTTCTGAAGATTGTATCTATAGTAAACTCATATTTAATCCACATGAAAAGTATAGCTGTAAACTGAGGATAATTCAATTACTGTTTTGCTTACTTTATGACAGTATACTCAAGCAGTTAACATTATATAAATAAAATAAAATTTACTTTATTTAATAAAATTCCAGGCTAGTGTTCATAATCAAGAACTGAGTAATTCTTGCTTATTCACAGTGTACATGTAACTTACACCAGTCCTCAAAACATTAATAGGGTGATTATATTGTAACAAAGAAACATATTAAAGAATTCCAGTGTTTACCACAGTCTTTTTCCAAAATATATTCAGTTTAAAAAATCCATTTCATTGTATTCATCAGTGATACAACTGTATGTGTGTGTGTGTATTATAATTAATAAGCAGTGGTAGGACTATGAAGCAGAGTCTTAGCTATTTAAGGAAAAGGAGATGGGAAAGATATTGGCACTAGATAAAATAATTCTCTTGGCAATTCTTTAGTCCTTTCAAGATCAAAATAGGATTAAAACTAAGACATAAAGGTCAAAGTGAAACCTTAAACTAAAATTACTGAGGTAAAACTGCCAGAAAGATTCCTTCTTGGAGAGCCAGCCTCCCTCTCCCTTACTCCCGGTACTGTCCGTAGTGATTTCTAACGTAAAGGGACAGTAATAAAGCCAGCACAGCTGAGGGGGGTAGAAGAGACCAGTGCATCTCTTCTTTTGTACAAAGTCTCTAGATACAAAAGACTGTCATAAAATTTTTGGGTAGTTTTCAAAGTTGATACATTTAACCTTTAGCTACTAAAAAAGGAATAATGATTATTACCATTTTTGAGTGCTTATTATGTATCAGACGCTGAATTAAGTGCTTTACATATGTCATTCTTAAAACAACCCTGCAAGGTAGGAATTAGGATAATTAGGCTCACTTTTACAAACGGAAATTGGTTACATAAATTATTCAAGATGATAAAACCAAAATGGAGTAGTGCTGAAATTTGAAACCAAGTCCACCTAATTCAAAGCTCATGCTTTTTCTATTACAATAGTCTGCTTCAGGGAATAAATATGATAGATGCACGTATAAAGTTAACCAAACTTTTCTTCTCGTAGTTTTCGAACTTCCATCCTACCAGTCACAGAGTGCAGTTTATGTTTCAATTTACAAAAGCCATTTTTATCTATTATAGAACCTGGCATAGAATATATAATATATAAATCTAAATTGTGATTAACCTAAATTTAATGAATATACTTTTATAGGGCATGCATGAATTCATTTTTTCATATCTACTTTCTATTATACCAATATTTAAATCTGAAACAGAAGACTTCAAATAAACAGTGTTAGGAGGAAAAAGGCGGACAAAATTTCAGATAAAATGTAAAAAAAGTAAAAATATTTTGTGTAAAGAATTATAAGAATATAAAAATTGGACAACTAAGTACTTTAACATAAGATTTTGATAAAATAAGCATAGTAATTAAATGGATATTAAAAAAATCCATAAACATAAAAATTTACTCAAGAAGAATAGATAATCAAATATCTCTCTGATTAAAAGACATTGGACACAGATAATTTTATAGATAAGTTTTACTCTATAAGAAACAGATCATTCCTTTTATACAAACATTACACAACAGAAAAAGGGAGAAAAATATAATTTTATGATCAAAGACTGACAAGGACAGGGGAAAAGAAAATTATAGATTTATCTCATCTATCAACATAGATGAAAAAATTCAATACCAGAAATACTAGCAAATCAAATACAGTCAGTATTTTTTCTTTTAGTAACCTAGTAGAGTTTATCTCAGGAATGTAAGGACCATTTGATATCAAAAACTTTAATAATGTAATATATTACCAAAGAAGGAAAAAGATGATCCTAATCAATCCTTATCAAAGGAATAAGCATTTGATAAAATTTTAAAAAAACCATTTACGATAAACACTCTTAGTAATAAAGAAACAGAAGGGACATTCATTACCCAAGTAAAGAGTATTTATCAAAAACATCAAACTTAATGGTGAAATTAGAAGCATTTTCATTATATTTAGACATAAACAAATCTACCCACTCTCATGGCTTCTAATTTTACTTTATATTACTTTTGCAATAAGACAAAAAAAAGTGAGATGTAATAATAAAAGTAGCAACTAGAAAGAAAGAGATAAACTCATTCATTTATATATAGTTGACTAAATCAGCTACATAAACATCCAAGAGAACCTACAATTGATTTAAAGAGAGAAACAATTCCAAAATACTTGTTATTTACTCAAAGTAGTTGAAAACTTATGTCCACACAAAAACTGCAAGTGGATGTTAATAGCAGCTTTATTTATAATTGCTAAAACTTAGCAACCAAAATGATCTTCAGTAGGTGAGTGGTTAAATAAACTGTGGTACACTCAGATAATAGATTATTAGTTATTGCTAAAAAGGAGCTATCATGAAATGAAAAGACATGGGGGAAACTTAAATGCATAGTACTAAGTAAAATAAATTAATCTGAAAAGTCTACATATTGCATGATTCCAACTATATGACATTCTGGAGAAGTCAAAACTATGGCATCAATAAAAAGATCAGTGTTTGCATCCTAGTGTTTGAGGGGAAGGAAGAGATGAATAGATAGAGCATAGTGGATTTTTAGGGCAGTGAAATGACTATATACTATAATGATACATACATAATGTACAACACCAAGAGTGAACCCTAATGTAAATTGTGGATTTTGGATTATAACAATGTGTCAGTGTTGGTTCATTGGTTTTAGCAAATGTACTACTCTGTGGGAAATACTGATAGTGTGGAAGGCTATCCACCTGTTTGGGGGAGGGAAGTACATAGGAAATCTCTGCATTTTCTGCTCAGTTTTGCTGTAAACCTAAAACTGCTTTGAAAAATAAAGTCTAAAAAAATCTAAAATAAACAATAATCTTAATCTTTCTATTATAACAGTAGTAATCAAATAGGAAACATAATAGCATAAAATTATTATTCATAAAACTTAACAAAATAATGTATTTATTCTCATATGGACATCTAATAGGAATCTCTAAATCCACATGTTCAAAACTGAACACTTAATTTCCACCTTCCTAATTACTCCTCCTACGGTCTTCTATCATCAGTAAATGAAAATACCAAAACACCATCCTTCTCAGCCTGGGCCAAACACTTTGGATTCATCCTTGATTCCTCTCTCTTTTATACCTCATGTTCCGTTAGTCAGTAAAATCTGTTGGTTCTGCTTTCAAAACAGATCAGCCTACATCTCATCACGCTCGCGCTGCTACCTCTTGGCTTCAAGCCCCTGTAGCTCCCCCTCGGTCTCCCTGTTTTGCCTTTGCCCTCCTAGTCCCTATTTCCCACACAGGAGCCACAGTAACCCTTCTACACGTAAGTCAGATCATGTCACCACTCTGCTCAAAACCTTCCAATGGCTTCATATACCATTTGGTATGAAGTCGCAGTCTTTACGGTTACCCAATACCTGTCTCACTGATACCTCTCTAACTTTCCTTCCCTCTTCTTCCTCTTCACTCATTCCATTCTGTACACAGTCTCCCCACTGCTACCCTAACATACAAAGCACACTACCATCTTTGCACTTGCAAGATGGAGCATTTTTCCTCAAGAAAGCTATAAAACTCAACCTCTCGCTTCTGTTAGATTCGCTTCCCAAACGTCTCCTTATCAGCTAGACCTTCTTTGAGTCTCTCATGTAAAACAGCAACTCTTCTCTGATGTTCTCCTGATCCTCTTTTGTGGCATTCTCTGTCTCCCTTACAATTCTTTACTCCCTCAATGGCACCTACCTCCAGCTAACACAACAAATTATTACTTCTTTTGCTATAGTCTGTATATCTTCCACTAAATGCAAATTACGTGAGGGCAAGTACTCTTTTTTTCACTATTATGTCCCCTCAACTAGAACAGTGAACAGTGTCTTTCTTTATAGTATGTATTCAAACATATTGTTGAAAAAAAAATGCATTGCTCTTCATGCTATTCATTATATTTTTTATTATGGCTGAAATATATCATAAAAAGAAATAAAATAAACTCTAAAGAAAAGTGAACTAAAACTTGAATATTCTTCCGATAGCAACATATAAATATAAATAATATAAATATATGTTTTTCATATAAATAATATATTTTTCTCTTCCATTCTTAGTGTTGTTGTTAATGGGGATAATATACATAATTAAGAGTACACAAAAAAGTTTGATTTGAATCATAAAGCTTTAGCAAGTTGGCCTGTAGTTCTTAGATTTATCATAATTAGGAATATATAAAGGGATTTTGGGTTTAGTGATATTCAAACTACTACACTTAAAAAAAATATTATTTTAGATGAGGGTGTAAAGTAAAAGATTTAAAACCATTTATTCAAATTTAAAATAAGCAGCAACTTTTCTTAGTAAAACTTTATCACAAAATTAAAGTCTCATATTATTTGAACTGTTAATATTCCTTTCTGACTGTTTAAAATCAACTACTTCTCAACTTTTTTGTTTCACTCAAGAGTTAAAATTAGTGGATAAAAAGTGCAGAATATGGGTGACATTTGTGAGAATGGAAGAGTAAGGATATCAGAAAAGTTCTCCCTCCCTCCCTCCCTCCCTCCCTCCCTCCAAACAAACAAACAAACAAACAAACAAACAAACAAACAAAAACAGTGAGAACACTGGCAAAGATAATCAAAGCCAACTCTTTTTGGAACTCTGAAAATTAAATAAAGGTCTGCAGCAATCCGAGGAGTGCATATTTGAGAGAAACAACTGAATTTCAGTAAGAATGGGAGCTTTGTGTGGTTTTAATCTGCCCTAATTTCATTTCCCTCTCCTCAGCTCCACAGTCACTTTGAAAACCAACAGTCTGACAACCCAGCAGTCTAGCAACCGTCGGATGGGGCAGAATGACTAGAGCTCCCAAAAAGCACCATCTCAGGGAAGTGTGATTATTTGACTCATCTTCCAGTCCCGTGGAAACCTCTCCTCACAGTGCTTGTCTTTATTTGACTTAGAGATCACTCAATGCAGACAGCCTTTTCTCTGAAGGTTTTGTTAAAAAGAGTCAGCAGCAATTGTTTAATATTGCAGCTGCCTGAGGTAGCCATAACAGCTGAGGCAAACAAGAAGGTGACAATAAAAATTAAACATTAAAAGCTGGGAAATTCAATGTCCACAGGGGCTTCAAAAGCTCTGACATGTTCCTGGGAATCTAGAAGGCTATCCATGCATATGTAGTACTGTTTGCATGACCAAGAAAGACCTGAGATCTTAAGCTCTCACCTTTAGTTGACCTTGAGACTCTGAGCAAATAGAAAGTGAAGGCTAAGGCAGAGGTACAGACTGCATGCTTCTGATGAAAATGTGCCCCAACATGCACATAGAGCCCCTCATCAAAGGATGGGAGAATTACTGAGTACAGAATCTTAAGGAAATCTCTGCCCAATAATTCTCTGATCATAAGCTAACTAAACAGTGGTAATACTTGACAAAGAATACAAATTATACAGGTTTAGTTCAGAAAAGTCACTAAATAAATAAATATTATCAACCACTACCACCACCAAAAACCCTGAGGAAGTGGGTAGAATCTGGATTCCAGAGTTGCCATATTTTATTATTTTTAAAAGTTCAGTTTCAACAACAACAACAAAACTATGAGATGTTGGACTTGCTAGACAAAGACTTTAAATTAGCTTGTTTAAATATGTTCAAAGAACTAAAGGAAACCATGTCCCAAGAAATAAAGAAAAGTGTCTAAAGAACTAAATGAATGATGTCTCACCAAATATAGAATATCATTGGAGAGACAGAAATTATAAAAATGAATAAAATAGAAATTCTGAACTTGAACTGTATAATAATTGAAATAAAAAGTTTACTGGAGGGGCTCAACAGAAGACATAAACTGGCAAAAGAAAGATCATCACCTATAAAGATGAATCAATTTAAATTATTCTGTTTGAGAAGCAGAAATAAATAAGAATGTATAAAAATGAACAGACCCTAAAAACCCTTGGGGACACATCAACCTTAGCAAATACAACTAGTGCAAATCCCAGGAGAGGAGAGAGAGAAAGGGGCAGAAAGACTATTTGAAGAAATAATGGGTGAAGACTCCTGAAATTTGATGAAAAATATTAATCTAAATATCCAAGAAGCTTAATTAACTCCAAGTATGAAAAACTAAGAGAAATCCACATTTAGGCATACCATAATCAAACTTTCAAAAGTCAAAGACAGAGAACCTTAATAGCTGCAAGACAAAAGCAACCTATAAATTGGACATGAAAAAATTAAAAACTTATGTACTTCAAAGGACATTTTCAAGAAAGTGAAAAGATAGTGCATAGAATGGGAGAAAATATGTGCAAATATTACATCTAATAAGGGACTTGTATTGAGAATATATAAAGAATTCTGTAGTTCAACAATTAAAACCAGCTCAATTAAAAAATGGGCAAAGGATTTAAATAGACATTTCTCCAAAGAAGACATATAAGTGATTAACAGACAAATAAAAACATGTGCAACATCATTAGGGAAATGTTAATCAAAATCACAATGAGACACCACTTCACACTCACTAAGAAGGCTATGATCAAAGAGTAACAACTACTGTTTCCAAGGATATGGAGAAACTGGGACCTTCCTACATTGCTGAAGGAATGTAAAATGGTGCAGATGCTTTGTAGAAAACTTTTGCAGCTCCCTAAAATGTTAAACATAGAGTTACCACATAAGCCAGAAAATCTACTCTGAAGTATATATCTAAAAGAACTGAACACAGGTACTCAATCAAATACTTGCATATGAATGTTTGCAGCAGCATTATTTATAATAGCAAAAAATATGTAAATAACCCAAATGTCCATTAACTGAGAAATGAGAAAATTTAATATATCCATAAAATGGAATACTATTCAGCCATAAAAAGGAATGGAGTACTGACACATGCTACAACATGAGTGAACTGTGAAAATATCTTACTAAATGAGAGAAGCCAAAAGAAAAAAAAAAGGAAGAAAGGAAGGAAGGAAGGAAAAAAGGAAGGAGGGAAAAACACACACAACGCAAGCCAGTCACAGAGGCCACGGGCCATGTATTATATGATTCCATTTTTTTATGACATGTTTAGAATAAGTACATCCATAGAGATGTAAAGTATATTAAGGTTTGTAGGGGCTGGGGAAAGGTGGGGAGTGACATAACACATACGGAGTTTTTTTGGGGGGAGGCTGATAAAATATTCTACAATCAGATAGTGGTGATATTCACAACTTTGATTTTTATAGTTTAAGAGGGTGAAATTTGTGGTTTGTGAATTACATTTCAATTTTTAAAAAAATCCTATGTAATGACATAAAGACCCGGGGTTCAATTTTGTTAGCTGTATAAATTATTAATTCCTTTCTGGGTTTAGTTTCATGCTCCTGTTATAAAATAAAGATAATCATACTTCATTAGATGTTCTTCTGAGGATTAAATGACATATCTATATTTAAAAAATCCATATATTTTTAAGCAGAAACCAAGTACTCATATATTATTATTTTATAACTTTATTTTTAGTCCATTTTTCAAACTCCAAACTCAGCCTTATCTTATTAATTTCTATGCTTATTCACCTCTCCCTTCATTATATGCCATTACAGTTTTCTAAAAACTGCCCATCTGCCAAAGGCTATTTTTCTAGTATGAAGAAGAGCACTAATGTTTTTCTGTTAGGGAGAGAACACATTTGAAAAGAAGAAAACTACGAAATATGTTTTCATACAGAACTATTGAATTTAAAGTTTCAAGCTATCATTTAGAACAACTCTTAGCTCATGAGTTCTTTTACCAAAATCCATTAAATGGTAGTAATATTGTCTGCTGGAATACTGCTGGTGTTTGAGAACTTACCTCTCCTAGGGAGGCCTAGTCCACTTTTGGAAAACTGCAATGCAAATATTTATTTACTACTATAGGTTCTAATTCTAGTTATATCTCTTAGGATGCTTTGAAATGTTATAATTTTTCACATATTCATGTAGATTTTTTTTATCATTTATATTCTGGAGGCAGAGACTCCAACTACTAAAACTGTTTCCAGTTCAACCACAATCCGAATCATGTTTATATGTGTCTCTAATAAATATAATATGATCATGATGGTAAAATGTGAAAATCTGGATTCCCTCATATATTTGGAAACATGAAAAATCTCAGAAAGTGCAAAAGGGAGGAAATTGTGAATTCTTGCAAAAATACCTAGTTACAAAAATACCTAGCTGCAAAATCTATTGTTTAAAACACATGAAAAAATTGAAAATGTTTTATCATTAAAATGTTACTTTTTACAAGTTAGAACCTAGCCTATTTATTAAGGTATCTAAAATCTCTCTATATTAATTGAAATTCAATTTCTTGGAAATAATTAAGATATTATAGTCATATCAAAATGTTTGAAATATATGAATTATCATAGTTGAAAGTTTAGTTGAACATATTTATAAAGCCATCTGTTTAGAAAGAATAATGATGTTGAAAAACCTGAATGGCATAATTTTTCAAAATGCTATTTCTTTTGTCAATCAACAATCAGTGAGTGTACGCTCTTATTCTATTAACAACTCTCAGTCTTTATTTTTATGTTCCTTCTTTGCTTCTGTAATTCTCTCAGTATATAACAAATTGATATATAAACAGATACTATGATTGCATAGAAAAAAGTGAAACTTGTTACTTGAAGGAATGTGTCAAAATAATCTTCCTAACTGTATAACCAAATAGACACAAAGGTTTTATGAAACAGTTGCATGAATAAGATAATATATTAGAAAATAGCTATGTTAAAAGGATCTAAGTGATATTATTAGGAGCAGTAATGATACTGGAGTACATTAATTTTAACATAGATTTTTAAGAGTTCATAAATTAATCTTCAAATACATACCAGATCGGTTTTTGGAGTATCTGGACAGTCAGAGAAATAAGGTGCTGAACTTCTGACCCCACTGTTATCAGAAGCTGGCTTTGGAGGTTGAGCATGCTGTCTGTAAGTAGCACTTTTAGGAGTCCAACAAAACAGGTTGATTGATTCTCGCACACAACGTTCAATGTCAATTTCTAGAGAGAAAATTGAAAAAATATATATAGAATTTGGAATGCTATGTTTATGAAAAACACACAACCTTTCCTAACTGCATATATTGACACATGGCTAGGATGATAGCTAATTAGAAAAGATTTCAGTAAAAAAAAAGTACATATTAATTAGCATATTCATGACTGGAGTGGTAGGGGGTATTTTGTATTATTATACATATACATATTCACATACATTTACATATGTAAATACATGCATATACGTGTGTTTGGTATTATCAATATATATACATATAAGTATATTCCAGTATATAATTATTTAAACATCATGGATATAACACAGCTTCTATTTAAGAATCTATCTCATTTATTCTGATAATATTTTCACTTTTTCAAAGTAAAATAGAGGTTGGGGTGGGGAAAAGGCTGGAATTTGGGAGTGGGCAGGCAAAAGATTCAGAAGCTGATTCATCATGACTTCTAGTATAATGTACTAGAAGTTTCATTTCTATTTATTAAAGATCTAAAACCATCAGGGCAAAATTTATTGAAATCGTAATTCAGCATTTCTCTTTTTAAAAAATAATTTCCTGAGTTAAACGCAGAAAGGTTTAAGTGGAAAAGATTAAATGAGCTTGATTAAAATAAAAAAAAGTGTCAGAGAAGATTTCCTTTTCTTTTTCAGATTTGAAATGCAAGCATCTTTGAAAGAGGTAATACATACAGGAAAGTTGTTACAATGTCAGATTTTGCTTGTATGTTATGATGGTGCTGTAGCCCTTTAGATCACTATTCCTGATGAAGAGTAAAAGAAAGTGTAGAGATCACAGAACGGCAGTGGAAATTCAGTAAGTTGACTAGGATGAAGAAGTTTAGCATGGACTAGCTTTCCCCTTTCTATAATCCTGCCATTAGCAAATGGCAGGTATCTCAATTCCTCTGCAAAAGTCCAAGTGTGTCAGTTCAGTTAGGCAATTTTAAATTACAAAGAGATAAGTTCCCAATTTCTCTTTCTGAAGTGAGAAGCTTATATATAAAGGTGAGGAGGAAATAAGCATTGAAGTTGATTCTGTGGATGGTGCATGAGCCATGCATTTAGAGCTGTCTACTTTTTGTAAGGTGGAAAACCCTTGGAGAAAAGAAGGGAAACGCACACTTACTGAGCATCTGGTATGTGTCAGGCAGTGTATACTTTCACTTAGCTCATTTAATTCTTACAATGAGTCTTGTAGACAGGTATGGTAACCCTCCTCATTTCTGCTGGAGACGAAGAAACTAAGACATAAGCTAAGTGATTTAACATGTTAAGTGTGTTATTATAAGTAGAAAATGTCTGGAGTTATTAAAGGGTTATAAGACATCTTTTACTTCCTAATTCACTTAGGTTTTGCATGTGGCCAGCAGGTCTGGAAAGAACAGTTACTCAATTAAGCATTCCTGTACCTGCTATTAGTGATGCTCGCCACCTTCACAGCTGGTTACTTCCATGGCTACACAAAGGTCAGATTTCATTACCCCTATGCTATTCCTAACATAATATCTAAAAAAAACCCCACAGTTAACATGCTTTTAGAAATGGGTCTATTTATTTGAACAGTGGCCAATGTAGTTAAATGTACTTAAAAAAAAATCTCTATAATATCATCCACTTGATATTCCACAGAAAGAAGAGCACAGACATCAACTAGAAGAAAAATCAAAGTTTGAGATAGGTTCCTCTATTCCATTTAAGCACAGATATGCTCACTTCAGTTTAGAAAATTTTCAATTAATATGGCTAAGATAAAAATTTGCAGCTAAAGAGAGAAAACTTTGTCATCTTAAAAAAGTTTACCCATTTAACACTGTTTAATCTCCAAAGGGAAATAATTTCCTACGACAGGTTTTACATGGGCAGTGCTCAAATCGGTTTGACACATCTGTGACTAAGTAAAAGCTCAAGTCAAGGGCCCAGATCAGAGGTTGTAGTTCAGTCCTTAAGTCACTGGCAAAGGAAAAGTCATTTGTACCTGCCTCCAAAACACCCTGTCAACACCATGAAAGGTTTATGGTGACTCTTGAGCATTTACTGGCGCCCATAGCAAGTCCACCCTGATTATTAGCACTGGCAGATATCCCATTCTCCATTCACTTAGCCCAATGCCACTTCTCTATCTCAAAATCCTTCCAAAGCACTTTATCATAATCAAAATATTATGCAAAAAGTACTTTGTGAACTATACATTGAATAGGCAATTATTCCTAAAAAGGAATCTCTCATCCTAGGGCACTACTGTTCTCTCTCTTGCATGGTAATTTTGATACAACGCATTGTGAGGAAGCACGTGCCCTGTATGATGGTTTCCCAGGGTTCATTCCAAACTCTGTGAAGTACTTCGTGACTCTGGTAGGAATAATGCCTCAGAATCTGTTTCTTTATCTTATCCATTACTATCCTACTTCTCAGAAGCGGTGACCTATTTTCAGTGATAAAGCACGTCGTGTTTCACTTGGGCGAGAACAGGTGGAAAAGGCATCTCTCCTGAAGCCCTCTGTTCTCCTCTGAATGGCTATGAATTGCTTCCTAGCTCCAGTGGACAGCTGTTGCCGCCTCTCTTTACCACTATCTGATTCCCTCTGGCTCTCCCCTATAGCTGAACCCTAATTTTGTTAAGATATTATTTACTTTTAGGGAATTCACTCCATCATTTTGGTGGGACACATTTTCCAGCAGCTTTTGAGAAAGGGAGCAAGATATGTTTATTCTGCCCTGGCTAGGCACAGCCTTCTAGGGTTGAATGTGAGTTAGGGAAGGCAGCGCTCCATTCCCGCCTTCTGAGGAGTCTGATATGATTCTGATTTGAGGTTTTGTGCGTGTGATTTCCCCCTTGTCTGTATACCTTTAGGATGCCTGGTGTTCTGAAATTTCATAGTGACATACATAAGCGTGTACAACTTCACTGTGCTAGGCATTTGATGGTCCTTTTGAAATCCTTCAGTTACAGAAAGATTCTTGTTTGATGTCTGATAATTTCTTTCTCACTGTTCTCTCTTCTTCTACTAGAAGAATCTTGAACATACTTAATTGAATTTCTAATAATTTTGCCTTTTCCTTTAACTTTCCATATGTATTTTTGTTCTATTTTCTGAGAAATTCCCTAAACTTTATCATCCAATTCTTTTATTACAAAGGCCACTGAATTTCCATATCATTTTTATTTCCAGAAAACCTTTTTAATTCTATGTTATTTAAAAAAATTCTGATTTTTCATAGTTGTAATACCTTCTCATAATTATGTTTTTGAGGATATTCCTTAGTCAGTTTGTGCAGGTCTATGCCTTTTAATGGAAGGCTTTCCTTACAGGTTTGGTGATCAATGACTCTACATATTTAGAAGAACAACACTAAAAACCATATTGGGAGTTTTGTATATGTGGGCTGGGCTTGGTGATGGTGGATTCACTATAGAGTAAATTGAGGACATGGTGATTTGTTAGAGGACTTTTAAGTAAGGTATTTTCCCTAGAGGCATTCCATCTCTCCAGAGAGTAATTCTGTGATCTGCCTAAATGAGTCCTTGCCAGCATTCTGGTATTGACCATGGATGGGCTGGGGGTTGAAACTATACATTCCCTCACTCCTGCTCTAGGCTGTGCTCTTGACCCTCGGTGTCAAGCCTCTCTGATTCTACTACCCCAAAGAACACCCAACCAAATTTACCGTTATCTTTGGCCATGTTTTTGTAAAATTTGCAGAAGTAAAGATATCTAAACCATAATCAGTGAAGACTGCTATCTTTTTTATACGAATTATCCCTCCATTATACTTTCCTTTATGTGGGCAAACCCAGATGGGTTTCCCATGGACCAATGGCCCTCTTCAATCTTTTGTAATTTTTCACTTCACTGAATCTTTTGAGCCCCTAGTCACTACCCTCCCCACTCCCTCACTCTCCCTTTAAAATGTCCAGTCACCTCTGTACAAACTGAAGTTGAGTCCAGTACATGGTGAACTCTTCCTTATTGCAACAGTATATTGCTTACTAAAACCTGTCCTTTCCACTTTAACCAGTATCTTGCTTTGTTTGTTTTTGACAGTATTATAAAGTTACTGCTAGCTCTCGGAATGACTCCCTGGAATACTTCCACCACCCACGATACAGAGGCAGAGTTTGTAGTTCATTGGGAATGTGTTCCCGCAGCAGAAGTTTATGGGTAGGACAAACATAGTTGCCATGTACAGAGCCAAAAATCAAACAGAAATTCTTTCAAACATGAAACATGTAAAATTATAAGCAGAGAATTTGGTTTTCATTGTTGCCTGATCCAAAGAGAGATACATTCCTTCTGGAAGTATACTTGATAATGTTACATACACAGTTACATGTACACCATTGACTTATTTTTTTTTAATTTTTTTAATAGAAATTTCACAAAATAGCATATCTGTGTTCATAGGAAACAAACCTGTAGCATTACAAGAAACAGAGACTATGCCTGTGTTATGTTTTATGTATTCCTACCATCAATAATAATAATTTTTTTAAAAAGAACAAATTTCAACTAACCCTGC
This sequence comes from Miniopterus natalensis, assembly GCF_054644295.1. Lineage (NCBI taxonomy): Eukaryota > Metazoa > Chordata > Mammalia > Chiroptera > Miniopteridae > Miniopterus > Miniopterus natalensis. Next base: position 139,607,329 of record NC_142081.1, on the reverse strand, counting down.
CAGTGGAAATACTGATTATCAATTTTCTCTATAAAAAATATAGCACAACTGTTGTTATATGAAGAGATGATCAATGAATATGAAGTAAAAAATACTTAGAGGTACATCAGATATTTAATAAATAGTTATTTTCTGTTTTACAATTTGTTGTAATCTCTTTGCTCATTCTAAATATTTTTTCAATGACCTAATTTTGTATTGTAATTGATATCATTGTCTTAAAAAGGGCAGCCTCCCCACATGGCATAAGCTTCAGGCCACAATATCCATTTGCTCCCATCTTTAAGTCTCCTTCTGGGTGCCAGAGGAGTAGACTCTTGGCTAACAGGGTGAGAGCAAAGATCTGCAGGGGTGGGAGAAATGAAACTATTCCTATGCAGACCTTCCACTGATTCTTCTGCAGCTTCCTGCCTGCTTTTCCACTCACTTTCAATTCCTGAGACTCGCTGGTGCTTGGCATCAAGAACAGGCTTGCCCCTTACTGGTACCCTCCTTTGCAGGAAGGTTTCAGTTTTCTTTGCTTTATTAAGTGCGTTACTACTGATGTAATTGCTTCCTATCTGCCAAATGTTTGTTGACATTTCTTGTCTACTCGTGCTGTTCTTATACTCTCTTTGCTCTTAGAATTATCTCTTTTTTTCATTCTCTTACTGTCATTTCAGTGATATTTCAGAAGGGAGCAGAGATAATCATATGTGTATAATTTGTCATCTTAACTAGAAAAGTTTCAAACTTTAAAGACTGGTTCAAAAGGGTCGGGAATAAAGTTAGGTTATGGGTGTGGCAGGCTTGAAGCCTCACCCCCTTGATCTAGCTCTTGGCCTGCAAAGTGGCAGCTAATATATTTTCTCAGAAAGCAAATTAAAAACGGCATACTGTAAACAGCAATAACATGGGAGGCAGCATGGTCTGGGCTGCAATCTCAATTCAGTTACTACAAGTTGTATAGCTTTGGCCAACTCATTTTTCTGCATCTCTTTTCTCAATCATAGGGTTGATATTACTTAATTACTACGAGTGTTATGAAGTAGAAATAAAACTATTTCAGCACACAGTAGTAACCACAGGTTTTATATATAAACTTACAGATATATAAAACACATGATAAATTTTAGTACTTCAATTAAAATAAAAAATAAAAAAAAGCATAAGGTCTTAGATCCCAGGTAGTCTGCTTTCTTGTTTTAAAAACACTTGGAATATAGGTTCATTTTCTATTTTGAACTTGATAAATTTCTCTTTAAATGAGATTATCTTTTAAAAATATTCTTTTCTACCTTTCAAAATACAAGGATTTGTAATATTATTCAGCAATAAAAAGAAATGAGCTATAAAGCTCTGAGCAGAGATGAAGGTGAAAGCCTGAAAAGACTACATACTCTATTCTATGATTTACCTATATGACATTCTGGAAAAGGCAAAACTATAAAGACTTGAAAAGATCACTGGTTGCCAGGAGTTTGGAGGGTAAGGGGAAAGAAAAAGGGGGAATGAAGAGTTCAATACAGGGGATTTTTAGGGTGGTAAAACTGTTTTATATAATACTGTAGGAGTGAATAAAAGCTTAATGTAAACTATGGATCTTAGTTACGTTAAGATTTCAACAACTATAACAAATATAACACATTAAGGCAAGATTTTAAACATAGGGGAAATATGGGAACTCTCTGCACTACCTGCTCAATTTTTCTGTGAACTTAAAACTGCCCTAAAAATAAAGTCTATTGATTAAAGAAACAAAAAACAAGGACAGGAATGACATCAGGAAAAATGGCAAGGTAAATAGCTCCAAGGGCACTTCTTTTTAAAGAAGTTTTATTCTTAAAGAACTAATGAAGAAGTTAAAAACCTGTAATCATGCCATCCCTCTATTATACTTCATTTACCTCTTGACTGGAGTAATAAATTAGGGCTTTTAATCCACGTGCAAAACAAACTCCATTGTCAAAAAATACAACCATTTAAAAAATACCCTTGCATTTTACTGGACATAAAACAGAAACTGGATTTGAAAAATTAAAATATTAATAATTTTATCCTAATCTGTAATCACAGGACAAGAAGGCCATTGCAGCCATTCTGGAATATCTTAGTTTACACAGGACGTTTAACTTAATGGGCAATTTGACTGAAACCTTTCTTTCCCATCTAAAACTCTCCTCTGCAGTTAACAGTAGTATGATTGTTATTCCATATCACCCTCTGTTTGAGATCATAAGCTCATGACTGTTTCTGTGAGGCAGTTAAGGGATAAGTAGCTAGGAGAATTGCTGAGGATGGGAGAGAAATGATTTTGCATATCCAAACCACAGCCATAAAACATGACTTGCTTAAATAAGAGAAGATAAGTTGTGGAGATATGTGTTATACTTAAGCTGGGTTAAAATTTATTTATTACTTTATTTTTTCCATCACCATTTATCCCTCTATGCGCTCTCCCACCTCCACCCACCCCCTTGCCCCGCAGTCACCACACCACTGTCCTAGCCTATGAGTTCTCTCTCTCTCTCTTTTCCTTTTTTGCTCAAACCCCCACCCCATTCTGAGCTGCTGTTCACTGAGAAAGGGCTCACACCAGTAGAAAGAAAAGAGATGGCTAGTATTTTACTTGAGGGTTTTATCTAACATCAAGTATTGTCACTTTTATAGTGAAAAATGAGCTTCCTAGGAAGTCAGAACTGAACTGAAGAAGCAACTAGGTCGAACCATTTGAAACCTTTCACATGGAACTGTTCTGAGCTACAAAAACCTACTTTTGTAAAGAACTAACATGTTACCTTGTATAGTGAAAAATATTGCATTCGGACTCCAAATGCCAGTTACTAACTTACATAGTAAGGAGCATTCTGCAAGACCACACAGTGTCTCAGTTACTTCAAGAGCAAAATGGAGATGAGAAAGTCAACTTAACACAGTTGTGATATTGATACAAGATAAAAAATTTAAAAATTTTTGTAAACTCTAAAAGTGATTCAAAGTTGTTACAAGTAGAGATTATCTACATTGCCCAAATTTTCTACTCAAATCTAGCTTTTGAAATGAAGCTCACTACATGAGTCAACAATGTACAAACTTAGGTTTAGAGCTAAATGACATTTCTCCATGCCAATGGGCCCATAAATACCACCCTACTGTTTAATTTAATTCAACTAAAATTGAACTTGCTATATTAACAAATGGTATTAAGTGCTGAGGGATCATAAAGATGAGTAATTGCTGAGAGATGTTGGAACTGGGTCCAATGAGTGAGAGTTCTCATTGATTACCTTGGTATTTAATTAAAGACCTCGACATGCCACATTCATGAATTAAGTAAAAAATTGAAAGAGACTAAAACCAAATTAACATAGATAAAAGGACCCACCAGTTATTTATCTAGCAAGAACAAAATTTAACACTTTTTAAAAGAAGATGATAAAACCCAGGCTCCTCGCAATGTATCTTTATCAATATCCACTATATAAGAAACAATAACTAGATATGCAAAGCAGAAAAATGTGACCTATAATGAAGAAAAACAGAAGTTGATAGAAATAGACCCACAAGATGATCCAGAATTGAAACTAGCAGACAGGACTTAAAAGTAACTACTATCAATACATTCAAGGATCTAAAGAAAAATATAGTCAAAGTGAATAGACAGAGAAATACAAACAATAAAAGAGAACCAAACTGAAATACTAGAACAGAAAAGTATATTATTTGAAGTAGTTATTTACTGAAAGGGCTTAATAGCAAGCATAAATATGAAGAGAATTACACTGGAGCACAACCTGCTACAAACCAAAAATAAAGAAGAAACACAAATCTACAGGAAGAAATAAAGAGGACTAATTACAGAAAAATATGGTGGTAAATATAAAATATTAAATTTTTGCTTCTCTTCATATGTTTAAAAGACAATTAGCCAAAATAATAGCATTATGTTGTGGAATTTATTACAAATATGGACATAAAATATATAGCAGCAATGTTACATGGAAGGTAAATGGAATCACACTTTTGCAGTTTTAACATTTTCTATAAAATTGTACAATATTGATCCTATTTAAATGGTGATAAATTAAGAATGTAGATTACAATCCCTAGAGCAATAAACAAAATAATTCAAAAGGTAAAACGAAAAGTAAAAAATTAAAATGAAATGTTAAAAATATTTAACCCAAAGAAGTCAGAAAACACAGAAGAGAGACACAGAGCAGATAGGACAACTAGAAATACACCCAACCATATGAACAATCATATTAAAGGCAAATGGACTAAACACTATTTAAGAGGGAGTAAACATCAGATTGAATAAACAGAACAGGAAATAGCTATGTTCCTAAATTAACTATATGTCTAGACAACTATATATGTCAACTACATATCTGAAAGTGATACATTTTAAATATATATATAATTTTAAAGTAACTATAAATAAATATTTAAAATACTTTAGTTAAATAATTTTCTGCTTTTAAAAAATTTATTTTTCAATTGCAGTCAACATACAATGTTATATTAATTTCAGTTGTACAACATAGTGATTAAACATTTATATACCTTATGAAGTGGTCACCTTGATAAGTCTAGTATCCATCCGACACCACACAGTTATTACAATATTATTGAGTATATTCCCTATGCTATATTTTACATCCCATGACTATTTTTATAACTGGCAATTTGCACATCTTAATCCCTTTCATCTTTTTCACCCATAGCCCCTAGGCCCCTCCTATCTGGTGACCACCAATCTGTTCTCTGTACCGATATGAATTTGTTTCTGTTTTGTTTGTCTCACCAGTTTTTATCACAATCATCAGTGCTATTCCCCCAGCCAATCCACTTCAGGTATCTCTCATTCTCCCCTCTAGTCATCCTATTAGCATCCTTCTTACATTAAGATGATCATGCAGTTGCACACCTCTGAGTCACCCTTATGCTATTTTCTAAGCATCCGGTGCTTTCTCTCCATGCTCCTTCAGGACTAGTACTATGTCTTATCTTTATGGCCCAGTAATAGTATTGTGTTTATTAAACATGTTGAATGAATATACTTACCCTAAGGTCTCATAGAAAGTGACCAAATTTATTGACAAAGAGTTCATCTACTTTTGTGCTTCACAGCTTAAAAACATTAACTCAAAGTTGGTGAATCTTATTGACATATATTATTAAATGTTTTCCCCAAATAAACCTACTATTGTTTTGCATTTTTGTTCTAAATATGGTATTTTTCATAAATTTGCATTTCTTGGGGTTTAGACTTACTGACACTATTATTTATCTATATAATACTTTTTGAATACTTTGTCCTTGTTATATGCTCCTTTTCATGTTCTTAGCTCCATTCGTGCTTCAAACATCAAAAAGGTCACAAAAAAATCTGCTTCCAGCAGGGAAAGTGGAAAAATAGTAATTTAAAAATATGCCCAGATCATTCTATTCTCCTTATGACCCGAACTCATGGGAAACTATTTTACCAGAGCCTAAGTGACCTGGGGGAAGGGAAATATCCAACTCCAGGCCCCTCTAGCCTCCCTGTCTCACCTAAGAGGGGCAGGCACTGAGAAGCACTTGTAAAGGTCACAACCCAGGGACAGAGGCTTGATAAAAGACTGAGACATAATCATAGGATTACAGAATACTTTCCCTTCCCTACAGTTTACCTACATATCAATAGGGCTCCTGTATAATAACAGGGTAATACAACTGAAAAAAATTTACTTAAGAAGGAATCTCTAGGGAAACCCAAAGATAACAGGATACCAGAGGAAATTTTAGTCTCTGACAAATCTTCAAATTATATTTGTCATGTTGTCACTCAAAACCTCCAATAGTGCCTTAGCCTCTCAATCTAGATTCCATAAACATCTTAAGCACATATCTCAAACTTTACTTACTATCCTTCTTGGTATCATGCCCACTCCCCCATTCCCTAACTTGCTCTCACTCAGTATGTTGTTAGGGTATGGGAATATAGCCATATCTAACATTCCACTGGGTTCCAAATCCTATTGATTCTACAGAGCAATTCTGAGAGGGAAGTTGAATTCCCTCACTGAAAAATTAAGGAACTAATGCATAAGCTAGTCAAGTAACTTACTGAAACTAGAAGGTAATACCACATGTAATTAAGATAACACAAGTTAGCAGTGTCAGCCACAGTTACAGTACACCATTGGATCACCTTTAAACAATTGTGCATGAATGCTCTGGGCCAATAAAAAAATAAAACCAGAAAAAAAGATTAATTATTAATTATAGACTTACATACATATACACTTATGATACACACTCATTCCTAGTAGGAAATCGGTAAGTATTTGTTGAATAAATGAAGGGACATATTTAAAAAACACAATCTTGGTTATGCAGTCTAAAGGGGAAATAAAAGGATGACACAATATGTTCCTGGCTCCTACTTTAATTCACTCAGCCTTTCAAATCCATGGTATGTGCTTGCCATTATCAGCACATTTTGCTATGCATCTATCCTCTCTGCTGCTTAATGCCTACAATGAAGTGAAAAATAAATAGGAAATGCAATGAGCATTACTGATATATGGACACTTAAACTGTTTTCTGTTCTAAACATAATGGTCATCATTTAGCAGCTGAGTAGGTAGATACTATGATGCAAAGCATCTGGTGTTGATAATGGCACCCAGAACACTTAGGGAAAAAGAACAATGTAGCAGCATGCGAGGGCAGCAGCAGCCATCATTTCTCTTTTTCTTTTACGCTTAATGGTGAATCACAGCAAAGCAGGAGTCTGATTTTTTTTAGAACACTGTGATCAAGCTGAATAAGCATTTTTCATATGACTGATCAATGTTTGTATTCAAGAATTTAAATGGTTTGAAATTGTAGAAGTAATTAAATATAATTTCTTATAATAAAAAGAAAATTCTAGTTATTTGCTTTATGTTACATAATATTAAATAACTAGCCTGTGAGCACACTGGTGTATTATTCCTCTTCTTTCCTCTAGTCTAGTCTATTAGCTTGTTTTCATTTTATTTGTTTTGACTCACACTTAGAAGGGACATGTAGTAAGAAGTTATTTTTCATTCTATTTAAGGTCACCATTTAAGACAGGTAGCACATCAGATTACTTTCATTTTTGTGTGAACATATAGGGCTAGGGAGAACGGAAAAGAAACAGGACCCATGAGTATTATATATTACTACAATACGAACCATATATGAGCATTATGTGTTAAATGTCACTTTAAGCATGCTCATTTTGATATTTATAGTGTTACCTGCACTATCCATCAGCAGTATAGAAAGGAAAATTTTAAAGTTTCTAACTTTTAAAGGTTTTTGCGGTTGATTAATATATACTAAAGTAATACACACACACACACACACACACACACACATACATACATATATATATATATAAACTGTTTTACAAACCCAAGGCACATATAAACACTCAATAAATATAAATATAAAAAATTCTATATTTGTGTCTTGAAACAAAATGTTTAATAACTGATCTATAATAACTATAAGGTAATTTTTGAACTGCTCAAAACAATTCAGAAAGCAGAAACTCTTGTCAATCATAAAGCAAGCATCTCTCCTGTAGAGAAGAGCTTTTGTATTAGATTCTTGAAGCCTTGGGACCAGTTTTAAATAATAATCTAGTCTCAATTTTCAAGGTAAGTAGAAAATTCTGATCAACCCTGACCTTATTTTTCATTATAGTTCCCAGTACATAAGAAATCTTTCTTTTAACTTTATAAACTATGTCCATATTGTAGAATTAGTGGTATGCTTCAAGATCAACAGCTAGATCAGAGAATTCTCCCAGCTTTTTAGAATCATCTCACAACTTGAGTCTTTAACAGTCATTCTAGCATGTTTTCCATGAACATTTATTTTCAGCTTGGAAGTCATGTATTATAACATACATCTGTTTGCAAAATTTGCCCTTTTCCATAAAATAATGCAGTATCTCTGCCCCAAAGAAGGCTGATGTAATCTAATGAGATTTTGAAAATACATTTTCACAGTTTTTATTTCAGTGACTATACAATCACGTTAATAAAAACAAATTACTCTCTCATCTATCCTTAGCCAACTTTAAACTATTTGGTATTTACTATTCCATCTAAATCTTAATATGTAATTTAATGGGCGTGGTGGGGGGAGTGGAGGACCACAGCTAAAATCTCCATATTTAATTTCCATAATGACTGTCCTTTGGCGATTCCATGAAGATACACTTAGAAACAGACACGCATTAACATCATGTAGGTACAAGTAGGGAACAGGAATAATTAATGGATTCTCTGCTTCAGGAAAAATAGTATCAAATCTCATGGGGCTGAAAATATAAAACCTTCACTGAATAACTGTGCTGCTGTTGCTCTACTTTTTCACCAAATCAGCTCTCCACTATAACTGGCTAAGGCAGAAAAAAGGAATTGTGAATAACTACTGGGGGCACTTATGTGAAGAATCCTTTGCTGTGCACGATAGGACTCCTTGAAAGGAGTGTGCAGAGACCAGGATGCTCAACAAGTACCAACACCTCATTTGTATTTCGGTTCCTGATGTTATTTTCAGTGATACTTGTCATTCTTTCAAAAAAAAACTAAAGAGAAAGAAAACACCTCCTCTACAAACATACTCTTTAATACCCCTAACGTGGCCTACAAGATCCTGCATGGTCGTCCTTCGCCCACTTCTCCATTCTCTTCTAGTCATGCTCCCTTTTGCTCTAGGACTCCATCCCCATTTCTTGAGTTGTTTTGGGGGTTTTGGAAGATTTTCTTCCCTCTCTCTAGAAGATTCTCCCCTCTCCACTTTCTTCTCCCCGTTGTCAATTAAGTTTAGATATGACCTTGAACATCACTTACTTCGGGAAGGTTCTCTCACTCCCCCAGACTTGGCAGCGTCCCTGTTATAAATTCCTATTGCTTTCATATTCATCGTCATTACTCTTTATTTAACAAAAGGGTCACATATTAATAGTCTACTTGCTACAGTCAGTTATACTTGGTTGAAGTTTTATAGTTTTAAAAACTTGAGCCACTGTTTACAACTGGGAGATTACATGTACATATTATGGTAGCCCCATTTCTTTTATATTTGTCCCTAAATGAAAGCAAGAAGCTGTTAACTGAATACTCAGATTACTTCTCATTGCTCTTCCTCCCCCTCTGCCACCCCAGAGATAACCAAGAGCACCTTAAAGATATGCAGCATTTCACAAATTGAATTAACTTACTCCTAACTTTCACATTGATTTCCAATTCCATCTCAGCGATAAACAGGAAAATAATGAGCCGTAGGTTTAAAGAGTTTGAATATTTTAGCACCATGCTCTAGTTCTTAGTTTTTATGCCTTGATTCGTTTTGTTTCAGTACCAACACACTTGTATGCTACTTGAAAAAAATCACCTGGATTTTTTCTAGATTTCAGGCAACCTGGTATATAACTGTGTTACTCAAAGAGTATATTACTTTCATGAAATATTCCATGCTATGCTAAATCATGAGAAAGGCTGCACTATAAAAGTGCTTTAAGTCAGAACAGATAAGTAAGTACCTTTTCTTAGCTACTTAGGGCACTAATACAATATTTTTGTGGAACCAGGGAAGTGCTACATAATAGAGAGATGCTACCAGTATTTTTCACACATGTTGAAAATAAAACCTATTGTAAAAGTATACAGGTAACACTGAAATGAAATCTAAAATTGTATTGGAACCATTTCCTTTCAATTAAGCTTCTGTAATAAAACATATATCACGCAACTAAGATTTTTCAGCAGAATGCTAATTTCCTCCCACAAACAGGATTTGTAAGTTTTCACATGCTGAAGTCCCTTCAGTATATTCAGGATTTCCTTCTAAAATAGTTTATATATACATATTTATTTATCTTGATGTTAAAGTATAACTGTTTTAATCTCTGACAGTAAATCAAGTGTTCTTCCACACAGATTTCTCCGTTTGCTTCTACAGGTTCTCTAAGAAAAACTTCTTTCCTGGTTCAAATATTCTTATCTTTGAAGATGCTCAGGGGTACAGATATGCATTCTAAGAATTTATTTCAACCATATATAATGACATAAATGTTGAATTATTTTTCAACTGTATAGGGAAATGCACCAACAAAACAAAAAAGCATTTAAACATCTCAGCTATTACAAGTCAACTCTAAAATTATTACCATTTTGGTTTTATCCAGATTATCATACTCATCTTGAAAACTGCTTGAATGTAGCATTGAAAAATTTTTTAAAAATCAGCCTCATGGACACTGAAGCAGAACAATATCAGAGAGAGCAGGCTGAAGGCTGACAGGCTTCACCCTGTAATTGGGCTTAAATGGTGGTAACCTTGGAAACTGTTCTCTTAACACCAGTGGCCAATATCCAGTATTGGATGGTGCTATGAAAAACTCAGTATTTCTTCCAAAACACCCTACCACTATTTTTAGATTGACAAATACCAAATGCACTGCTCTCATAGTTATTTTCTCAAGTATTAAAATGACACACATACCAATACATGGCAAGAACTTTTAGCAAAATTTTCTAGCACCACTTGTACTTCCTTGGAATGTAACATCACACTATATCATCTGTAATGGCACAGAAACTGGGAACAATTGTTGGCAATAATAATTTCTTTGTGTGTTCTTTCTTCAAGAATTAAAGGGTTAGTATAAAGTGCAGAAAAGGAAGAAGAGGAATTTATAAAGACAGAATGTTGCACATTCTTTACATATTTAAAATATTAAATACTACATGTACTTTAAAAGGAGTTATGCACACCTGGTATGAGGTTTTGTGTCAGGTTCATCATTTATATACTATCTTTAGTGCTCATCTTAACGCTAAAGCAGATATTATTATCTCTATCTTACTGGAACTTTCAGAATGTATAGGATTCATTTTCCAGTGAGATTAAAAACTTGTCCAAGTTCACAAAGCCACTATGTGCCATGGCTGGAATGTGAACACATATTTATCTCACTGCACAGACCACTCTTTTAGCAGCAGACCCACCGTGAACGTTTCCCAATTCAAACAGGTAGTGAGTGGTGGAACTAGGACTCAAACCCACATCTGTCTTGACTCCCTACCCACTATACTATGTGCTCTGAGCAATGAAAAGAGATTCTTTTTAGTCATAATACAGACTTAAAATTGAAGGCTTATTTGACATCGTAGGTAATTCCTCAATTGCTTTGGCTTTTTGAGATTTTGTAACAACAAAATCTACGTGATTGATATCTATCCGCTTCAATAATTTACAGAAAAAGCCAAATGGGGTGATTGCTGCATTTATACTACCAACAGGAAAGCATGTCATGATAGAATAGAAAAAGTGAGGAAAATCATCATAATAATAATGATAATAACATTACTAGTAGTAACTTACATAGCACTTGCTCGTTACCAGGCACTGCTCTAAGCTGTGTAATATATTGATTCGTTTAATACAACAACCCTATGAAGTAGGTACAATTATCATTCTCCAGAGTTAAGGCAGTAGACACAGACGCCAAGCCATATCTCTAAGGTCCCACCACTGTAAGTGGTACAGCCAGGATCTGAAACCCAGATCTGGTTCTACAGTCCATGGTCTTCACCTCTGGGCTATTGGGCCTCTCTTTGTAGAAAGAAACAACTAAAAGGGATAATTTTTTAAAAAGTAGGCCAAGGTTACCAATATGGTGTTGTTTCCCTCATTTTACTGGCAAGAGATGCTTTGAACAGTGAATTTACCAATCTGCTTCAGCAAAGAATTCAGTTAAATTTGTTCTGACTGCTTACTTAGGCTTTTAAACTCAGTTAAGTGGGGATTTCAGTAAGGTACAACACATTTAGTGACTTCAAATCAATGATTAATTCTAACCTATTTTTATCTACAAAGACCATCTCAAGGGTTAAGTGAAATACAGAGTTAGCCTATCAATGTTTTTTTGTAGACTTTAAAAAACAGTGTATTTATTTCAAATTATGTTGCAAGCTTATTTCACATAATGCTTTGCTTAGAAAAGGCACCTTCAGTGTGTTTGGGCGTGCTAATCCGAATTAACTTGTCGGGACTTCCCATGACCACTTCCCTATCCTTTGAGCATCAGGCACCATTATGGGACTCAACATATTTTAAAAAGACATATCTTTAGATCTAGTATTTAGTAGAGACATTCTAATTAAGTCCACTTTGATTAAAAATAAAACAAAACTTAAGGGCAAAACTTGCATTTAAACTCTTTCTGTTTTAAGTCACATTTTTCCTACATACTTTTTTCTTCCCCAGCAGGAATCAATTATAGTGACCAAGTAAGTGATGAGCCAGAATAATGGCATGGAGCGTCAAGGCAATTCACATCAATAGAGGGCATCCTATTTTCTAAAGGAAATAGAGCTTACCTTTTTAATGAGGCAGTGCTAACAAACATATATCTTACTTTCTGAATTGAGAAATAATGGTTTTATTTTAATGAACAAGCAGAGTTACTACTTATCTGTCTATACAATATGAAAACAGATTCCTTCACCAGTGCTTAACTGGAGTATTTACATACAAAATTGAAAAAGTATTAATTTTTCTTGACTTGAAAATATACAGTCAGCATTCCTAGTATATATATTTTGAGAACTGACCAGAAAAATTCTTTTAATCCTAATAAATTATCCTCTGTTTACTTTGGCAAATTGGAAATGGCAGGAAAACATCTGCAGGGTATAGGGAGTATTTCTAGTTTGGAAAACTAGCTTCTTTGTTACTGTTCAACACCGAGAGGGGAGGGGAGGGGAGGGGTGGAGAGGGGGGAAGGAGGAAGGAAGTATACTTGATTTTCATAAAGACTCTCCTAGGGAAAAAAAGAAAAGAACTAAACTGTCTGTTCATATAAGAAGTAATTTACTTTAATTAAAATTTGATAAGTTAGAAAGCTGATGGTGATACTTTTAACTTTGGGGGAAGAGGGAAGAAGTTTTAAACAATTCAAGGATTTTTGTTATTTCTGACAACAGAAAATAGATGGAGTATTAGGTACAGATAATCTACTAAAAAAGAAAAATCAGGGTAGACAGCAGGTTTATTATTCCTCTTGAGAGTGCTTAATAAATATATAATCTTAATGTACCTTTTCTTTGTTTTTTTGGTTTTTAGGCAAATTTATGTCTTAGATAATTTCAAATGTTTATAAGCAGCAGTCAATGTGTACCTGCCTAAAAATACAGAGACCAGCAATAGACTCAGCAGGACTGGAGCCAATGAAATGCTGTTTGAAGAAAGTAGACTTCTTCTACCTGAAAAACATTTTGGTTTCATTTCTTCTTCCACAGATTTTTATATCCTAGGTAACCATGTTACTTTCATCTTTCAACCATAGTATCAAAGCTTTGACCACAGTTGCATCCTATACTTCCACACTTAAGCATACAACTCCTAGATTTACAAAGGCCTTATTTGTGAATACAATGTATAGCTTAACTTACTATCCTGCACTGTGATGTGGAGTTTCCCTGGAATGTGATTTGCCCTGCCAAGAGGACAGTGTTTCCTTTCTTAAAATCCATCAAATTGTTAGCAAGAAGCTATGAATAGGAGAGAGCAAGTTTCATGTGATTTACATCTTTGTATAAACAGAGATTCTTAAACACCTTCCCATGTGATCCTTATTTACTCTCTACCAGCTGAAGGTAAACAGGTCTGTCCTGAGCAAAAAGGAAAATATGGCACTGCTCTTGGCCCTTGTACCATTTTGGTGGCATCACTGACATGAAAGTAAACCAGAGTGCACTAGAATGACCCAGTTTTGTATCTGCAAGGCTGGGCAGCAGAAGAGGCAGTGTTTAGGGGAGACACTCCCGAGAGAGATGATGAGGCTCAAGGGGGAGAGATCCATTCGGAGGGCTCAAAGGATGATTTGTGCAAATTGGTATAAGAATGCCTCGTCATCTTATCATTAAATTTCAGTTAGTGATTCCATTTATTTATATCTGTACCTGGTAAATCAGAGAAGAGAAGAATGCACTCATTAAAGCCATTGGCCAAGAGCCGGTCCCGCAGCTGCTGAAGAATCGCCACTCCGATACAGAACGGGAAGGAGGAGTTCCCAAGGAGCAAGGTATCCCAGAGGTGAAAAATTTTGTGCAGTGGAAATACATCTGTAAAATGACAAAATATAAATAAATTAATTACAATAAAAAAAAAAAAACAACAAAAATTAAAACAGTAACAAGCTGCTTTACTAGACATGGCCATTCTCTCATGACCAAAACTATTATATAAGAACATGTACTACCAAACTGTTTTATAAAATGTTTATCTGGCTTTGTAAATGTACTGCTTCCTAAGGAATCTTAAAACATTGATAATTAGATGGGTCAAACAGATGACGTTTTCTAACGTTCATTATGCATGTTGGTATAGTTGATCCATACAATATATTTCCTCCTAGATTTTTCCACTTAGTTATATTATTCTCATAAGTTTATTCACCTAGGTTAACTTTAGTATTGTTGCATTTCTATGATGCACTCTAAATACTTGCTTTATTAAATTCACACCAAAATATCCAATTAGAAATTTTCTGTTTTTAGCAAATTTTTTCATTTAACAATACTGATGATATTTTCCCAGGCCAATGCATACATATTTACTTCAAATATTGCATTTCATTTATCATGTGTGTATATTTAAGCAGGATGAGCACTGTATTAATATTTGCAATTGGTTAGAGTGTTACATATTCACATAATCTGTTTAATTTCTAGAGGAGTTCTAGTTTAGGAAATAGCAAAAGTATTAGTTATTAGAGAATCTCTAAAATTAAGCCTGATTTGGTTGTAAAAGTTTCCTTCCAAAACTGTATGTAAATACTAGAGTTAATATTAATTTCTTTTTCAACAGAGGGCAGAAATTTTATGAATGTCACAACATGTAAAACAGGTTTTCATCCAATACAATATTCTTTTTATATTCAGCCATCAGAACAATTGATAGTCTTTTCTACCCAACTCTATTACATTAGAACTACATAAGAATGCTTATGTAATTAAATCAGCTGATACTACTGTAAATATAATATTCTGGGCAAGAATGGAGCTGTCCTTTTGCTAACAATATCAAAAGGAAAGGGAAAATAATACTTACGAGTAAACATGGTGAGAAACCAAGGGATGGCATAGAGCTATAAGTGGAGAAAGAAAGGGGTAATGGGGAGAGATGGATAAAGAGGAGACAAAAGAGATAATTAAAATGATTACCAATAAACTGAATGGTAAATAAAGTTCTATGTTTTGGTCTACTCCATTAATTAAAATATAACAGAGTGTGGACAATTATAATTATTATCGCACATACGCTATTAAATAACAGTATCTATTACAAATGCTCCATAACCCTTATGCCAAGGATTATTCAACAGAATGTCTTCACTTCATCAAAGGATATACTCAAGACCATGCCTAATCCAAACAGAATGCTAGCAGGATAATTTCAAGGGTGTACTTTTCAGATTGTACAAAAATATTCCTGAGATTTATGTGGTCCTCATTATTATTGAGTTACCCTTACTATCTTTGAGAATAGGTGAGCTATTTAATAAATGTCCAAAATGTCTCATAAAAAGGTCTTATAAAGCATATGCTTTCTGTTACCATTTTTTAAATTAATAGGAAGCTTCATAAGATCTAGGAATGAAATAATTTGACTCTTTAGCTGAGTAGCAAATTTATGTTCCTAAGTTTACTGTCTAAGAATAAACACACACACACAGATATACATTTTCAATTAATTTTGTGAGATTATGGAAGTGAGAAATCATTCTTAATTTCTAAAAGTAGAGTACAATCTTCTTTGTCAATACCAAGTATCAAAAATCAAAAATAATTTATTTTAAAAATCTGAAAAAGCTCTAATTTCATTTTACTTTCTGTGTCAATATATGCTTCTATTAAACAAAGATTTCTATATAGCATATAGGCTTTAAATAAATATTCTTTCACTACCTATAAATTGTGAATTTATAAGTACAGTTGCATATACCTTTGCATTGCACATTATTGAGTACTTATGGTACCAAAATGCTAGTCAAGAACCTTAAGTAAAATGACATACTACACTGAAATCTAAGTACTGTATGTGGAATAAAGTCCACTGCACTCCACAAGATAATCATTTATATATGTTGACATATAGAGAGTCCTTTCAAGTAACATTACAAATGAGAGAACTAAGGAGTACAAAGGTATGTGACTTCAGTGTAAAGAGTATGGACTATAGAAAACAATAAAATATAACAAAATTCAAAATCTTTAGCCTAATTTAAATTTTAAAAAAGTCAGAAATTAGTTACATCACTAATATTCAACTTACATTTATTTTAAGGACATGATATCAATTATATTTCCCTCTACCCTTCTGATCAAAGCCAACTTTACTATTAGGAATCTTTCTGAATTACTTTAGCAACTAGCTAACAACTCCCTTTCCTACATACTGAAGAGGGCATGCATACGAAGGAACTACACAAAGCAGGGAAAGAACCACTTGAAAGAATCAGAGGGAAAACTTGCTGGGCTCACACAAAGCCAGGAATAGTTCATTTTATCACCAGCTAGGATAAAAAAGTAAAAAAATTAAAACAAAACAACAAAACCTTGCAATAAACAAGGTATCAGGGTATTGACTTAGTAATGGGGAAAATTATGTTTCCAAATTATGCTACCCTGGTCTCACTTAATAAACATTAAAAGCAAGTCTTGAAAGAACCATACTGTTTGAATGTTGCTTAACTGCATACCAAAATAAAGCTCAAGATCATTTATAATAATATAACAATACCCAATACCCAACAAGGCAAAATTTACAATGACTAGACTCCAATAAAAAATGCCAGTAATGCAAGGCAGGAGGAAAAATATGACCCATAATGAGGACCAAAATCGTTCAATCAAAATGGACATAGAATTGACATATGTATATGTAATTCTAGCCAATATTAAAATATTTTTTACATCTGTATTCCATATATTAAAAAAGCTAAAGAATGATTGAACATGTTAAGTAGAAACAGCAGATACAAAAAAAGAGAAAATAAAAATTTTAGAGATAAAATAAAATGTTTGAGATAAAAAAATACACTGAATGGGATTAACAGCAGATCAGACATCTCAGAAGAAAAGCTAGATGAACTTGAAAACAAAGCAATAGAATGTATCCAAAATAAAACAAAGACAGGAAAAAAAGAAAAAAAAACAAATGTTGTGTGCATCAATGAGTAACTTTAAGCAGCTGAATATCTGTTATTGGAAACTACAAAGGAGAGAAGATGGGAGAGGGAACAGAATAAATATTTAAAGAAATAATAGCTGAACATTTTCCAAATTTGATGGAAAAAAACATACACTAATAGATCTCAAAATTTCAAAAACTTGAAGCACAAGAAACATGAACAAAAAACTACACCAAGGCTTGTAATACTCCAGTTTCTTAAAATCAGTAGTAAAGAGAAAAACCGTACAATTTAGCCAAAGGGAAAATACATCAATGAGAAGAATGTTTTTTCATTGTTTTTGAAAACAGTGCACAACAGACAGTGGAGCAAAAATTTTAAAGTATTAAAAAAACTAAAAAACCTACCAACTTATAGTTGTATGCCCAACAAAAGTATCTTTCAGAGACAAAGGTAAAATAAAGACTCCTGCACACACAGAAGCTGAAAGAATTCATCACCAGCAGTTCCACACTACTAGAAATGCTGAAGACAGTCATTTAGGCAGAAAGAAATTATATGAGATGAAAATTTGGATCTACATAGACGAATGAAGAGACTCAGGAATTATAAATATGTGGTTAAATAAGAAAGACTTTTATTTAAAAATATTTAAAAATAGTTGATTCTTTAAAGCAAAACCAATTTATTGTGGGGCTTATAACATATGTAGAAATAAAATGTAGGACACCGCCACAAATGCCATGACAAGGAAATAAAGGTATACTGTTGTAAAGTATTTACACTATATGTGAAGTGGTATAATATTACTTGAAAGAAGACTGCTATAAGTTGAAGAAGTGGAGTACAGACTAGGATTTCTTAACCTCAGCACTATTCACATTTGGGGTTAGATAACTCTTTCTGGGCAGAAGGGGGGTGGTCATTGTACTCTGCATTTTAAGATTTTTGCAGCAACCCAGCCTCTACCCACTAGATGCCAATAGCACTTGCTCAGTGTTGTCAAAAATGTCTCCAGACATTGCCAAAAGTTCCTGGAGAGTCAAAATTGCCCGTTTGCAGACCACTGTATAAGTCCGAAATAAATCAGTAAGAAAACACAACAAAGGGTTATAGCTAATATGCCAACAAAAGAGATAAAATACAATCACAGAAAAAAATACACAATTAATTCAAAGAAGGCAGATAAAATGGAAAACAAGAACAAAGAATTGATGGGACAAATAAAATAAAAATAGCTAAATGGTGGATTTAAAGACAACCACATTGATAATCACATGGTTCTGTGATGGTTAATTTTATGTCAACCTGAGTGAGCCACCAAATGTCCAGATATTAAACATTACTCTGGGTGTGTCTGTGAAGGTGATTCTGGATAAAATCAACACGTGAGTCAGCAGACTGAGTAAAGCAGATTGCCCTTTCTAATGTGAGCAGGTCTCATGAAATTTGCTGGAGACCTATGTAGAACAAAAGTCAGGGTAAGGGAGAATTCACACTCTCTGCCTGACTGATAGGATGCAGCAGTGAACAAAGCATAATTCAAGCCTGCAAGGTGCTTGCACTTCATTAAGAGCAGTAGATGTTCATTAAATATTATCTCAATCAACTCCAATTAGGTTCTTGCCTCCACCTCACCACCAGAACTACTCTTATTTTGTACATCAAGGATCTGCTAAATCTAATGGCCAATTCTCAATCTTTCTTTAACAATCAGCAGTCTGACAGAGTTGACTACTCTCGCTTCCTCAAAACACTTTTTCCCCCAAGTCTGCTTCTAAGACATCACATTCATCTAGTTTTTTTTCTTTCCTTTCTGACTGCTCCTTCTCCATCTCCTTTGTTGGTTCCTCTTCATCTCCCTGACAAATATTGGTTTGGCCATGTTGTGCTCTGACCTTTCCTCTTTTTCTCCAAATGATTACATACAGTATGAGAACTCCTTTATTTATAGCTCCATCCCAATCTCTCCCCTGAATTCCAAACTCATATGCCCAAATGCCTACTTGACATCTCTACTTGTATGTCCAACAGAACAGAACATGCCCCATGTTGAGCTCCTTAGACTTCTTCTATAATCTGTGTCTTCAAGTAGAGTCTTCTAAATCTCCATTAAGAACAATTATATTCTTTCAATCGATCAGTCAAAAAATTCTGGAATCATTCTTGACTATTCTTTCTCCTACATTGTACATTTGTCACCAGCAGTCCTGTGGGTTCTACTTTCAAAATAAATCCAGAATATGAAAACTTCTTACCACCCTGACTTCCAATTTCCTGATCCAAGCCACCATCACCTCTTGCTTAGATTATTTTACAACAGCCTGTGAGCAGTCTTCTAGATTCCACCCTTGCCCTACTTGGGTTTCTCTTAGCATAGCAGCCTGAACGATCTTATTAAAGTGCTTAGATCAGAACATGCCACTCCTCTGCTCAATGGCATCTACTGGCTTTCTGCCACTGACAATAAAAGCAAAAGTCCTAACTCTGACATGTAAGATTCTGTAATCTGGCCCTCCAAGCATCTCCTTAACCTCACCTCCTTGTTCGCTGGGCTCCACTCACACAGTCTCCTGCTGCCCCTCCCACATCCCTGGCACGCCTCCACCCCAGGGCTGTGGCACTTGTTGCTTCTGCTTGCCCTACTCTTTCTCTCAGTTTCTTAAGGCACTTATTCAAAAGTCACCTTTCCTGTGAGACTTTCCTAGGCTAGTTTATTTAAAATTCAATTCATCCTTCACCTGAGCACTTAATATCCATGTCACTGCTTTAGTGTTTTTTTTCCTCTTTGGACTTACCACTACCTAACATATCACATAGCATATTTATCTTCTTTATTGCCTGTCCCCCACTAGATTATAAATTCAATGAGGGTAGAGATTATGTCTGTTTTTTTCACTGATGTACCCAGGGTCTGGGGAAAATGCCTGGCACATAACAGGCACTCAAATATTTGTTGAAAGAATGAATGAAATATATAATAAAGATAATCAAAAGGGATAAATTAAAATACCCAAATAATCATGAAATCAAACATTTTCCTGAGGAGTTTTTAATAAGTATCAAATAATGAGAAAAGTAGTAAATATCCCTTGGCTAACACATTTAAAAAATCCTTTATATTAAACAGTAAAAAGTATTGGAAAAAACAAACTTGAAATTTTAAATTATATACCTATGCTTTGACAACAATTATGAAAATAACTATTAAAAATAAGTGAAATGAGGTCCTGGCTGGGTAGTTTATTTGGTTGGAGCATCACCCTGATACACCAAGGTTGCAAGTTTGATCCCTGATCAGGGCACATACAAGAATCAACCAATGAATGCATAAATAAGTGGAACAAATCCATGTTCCTCTCTCTCATCAATAAATAATAAAAAATAAGTAAAATGAAGCACACTTAATGATATCTGAAAAGTGATAATTCAAATTGAATTAATTTCTTATATATAATATATAACAACTCCTAGATGCTCAACAACAGTCACTTCTTAACAACTAAATTAAAGTCAGATAAATACATAGGTAATATATTGTGAGGTTATAATACTTGTTATTTATTCTTTCTATATTTCTCCTTTTAAGATTTAAACAATCTTAACTGATATTTCATTGTAAATGATTTCTTAAAATATTAGTATATATTCATAATACAGTCTGATACACACAAAAACCCCAGCAAAACAAGGTAACATTGAATATTAGGCTGGTTCAGGTTTTAATTTTTAAAATAACAATTAAATAATAAAATATTTTATTGCAAATACAAACATATAAAATTAGTCTTATCAAGTTAGAGACATTATTAGCTATTTTCTGATTTCAAGTTGGAAACTGAAACACAATGAAAAGAAATCATACATGCAGTCACTATTTTCTCTAGATTATGAAATTGTGTACGCTTGATTTGGCACAGTGCTAGTCTGCTAAAACAGTCAGATGAGTAAATACTGCCCCCTAGCAATATCAAGAAAGAATAATGATATTTAGCATTTCATGGTATCTTCTCCATATAGGCTGGTGATGTCAAAATCTTAAATATCAATAGGAAAAATCAAGGCAGGGGACTCATTAATTTGATTTTGAAGAGAAGAAAATTGTGGCTCAAAAACTTATAAATCTATAAAAATGAAAAAGATTTAAAAATAAAATATTTCTTATAAACTCTAGATAACTTTTTTGTGAACTGAATTATTACTCACTAACATATTGTGTGCTCTCTCTATATATACAATTATAAAATTATTACAAAATGGGAAGGTCCTTCTAATTGACTTTATCTTCTTATGAGCATACTATATTTTCTGTTTACTTCGTCAGAAGTATTTTTATATTTAAATTACTGTAAGCCACATATTGACCATTAGTTTGATGCCTTGCAATAATTCCCTGCATTAGGGAAATGTGCATCCAGCTATTCAAGAAAAGTATGCCTAAAAACTGGTAAGTTTTCAAAGCAGTAGAAACCAGCATACAGTTTCTTGAAACTTTGTAGCTCTGGAATTGTGATCTAGTAGTTAATATATCTCTTTGAGCATTTAGGATAGTTGTGAAGATTAGCTAATGGATCTAAAACACCTGGCAGAGGATGTGACATATATCAGACATCAGTATAGAAATTACAATGATCAATCTTAATGACAATCCAGAAGTTTCTGTATTTTAACACACCAAAGTTCTGAGATAGCCTCATATAGTCATCTCACAAAACATAAACAAGTTTTGTTAGAAGAGGAGGATAGGATTGGAAAGTCAAAAAAAGAGAATCCTAAGCACTGGGAACTGTAGATGTTATTTTACAGGTTGAGGTAAACTCATTTAAAGCTAGGCATAGCCTAAGGAGGCTAAATTATTCACAGTCCTGCTGGCTCTCTGAATCAACGTCCCTCAATTCCATTTCAGCTACTGTGAGTTCAAAAAATTCCAAATATTCTTACACAATTTTTTTTCCTTCTTTATAAATTCCCTAAGATCCTTTATTTTGTGCATATCTGAATTATTATTGTTCTCTTAATTACATATTCAATTATTCCCAACTGTGCTAAAGAAAACTAAAATAATTTTAAAAAAGAGAAGAATGATGGAATTGCATCGAGGGATGGTCAGTATTAAAATAAATCATCACTATTATATCACCTTTCATTTTTTTACTGTGTTATTCAAAATATTACATCATCTTTCAAAAAGATATAAAATTCCCCATTCTTATCTATTTTTTTTAAAAAAGTTTTTAATAAACACAGTTGAGAATTTAGAATTTTTCATTTTCCACCATTACTAGCAAAGAGAAGAAAATTGATAGAGGATGATTCACAATTATTAGACCAATCAGAAGACTGGTAATAGTTTTCTAGACTCTAGGGAAATGGTAATGTTGGTCATATAAGTGACATTTCAAAGCGTGAGTGCTCAGATGACTATGTCTTAGACGAATTTCCCCCAAACATAAGAATCAAAGAATCAGAGTAAATTAGTTAGACATTCAATTGGAAAGACCTCGTCACACAATATTTTTCAAGATAAATCCAACCATCCTATTTTGCTAAAAAGATGTGTGAGAGTAATTTTAAAATTACATTTCAGCAAAAAATTTGATACAATTTAAGTGGACAAATGTCAAAGGTAGGTGTATTTATTTACAAAGTGACTGGAAGGAAACAGATGATTAAAAAGAAAAACAAATAATTAGATCTATCATTATAATTTGTGTTCATAAATTTAAAAATGAAAATATTTTAAAGTTATGGGATAAAAAAGATAGCTGCTTTATGCTAAGTGAAATAAGCCAGTCAGAGAAAGAGAAGTACCACATGATCTCACTCATATGTGCAATGTAATAAACAAAATAAACTGATGAACAAAGTAGATCCAGAGACACAGAAGCATGGAACAGACTGAGGGATCTCAGAGGGAAGGTGGAGATGGGGAAGTGGGTGGGGAGAGATTAATAAAAGAACTTACATGTTTATAAGCATAACCCATGGACACAGACATTGCTATGGGGAAGGCCTGAGGGTGGAGTGGATCCGGGGTAGAGGGGAATCAATGGGGGAAAAAGGGGACATTTGTAATGCTTTCAACAATAAAGATTAAAAAAAAAAAAAGGAAGAAATAAGCCACTGACATGGATAAAGAAAAAGGAGAATGTACATTTATATAAAATAAAGATGAATCACCTCAAAGAACATGGGAGGGGAAAAGATAGCTGTTTTCCAACAAAGTTCAAGCCCTGTAACCATTTTGTTTTGATAACTGTGTTTTGACCTTATAAGTATAGGAAGAACCAGAAATAAGCCAGACCCTATTAGGGATGTATTTGAAATCTGGATCAGGCTTTACAAGATAGATATGCTCCAGGTTTATGCATGAGAGATGAGCAGTAAGTTCAAAGGACACTGTACATTTCAAATATGTATATTTTCAAAAATAGGAATATATGGAATAAAATTTTGGGTTTGCTATAGCTGAAATTCCTATTAAAATTTTTAATTACATTATTTTTACTATGCCTTTATTCTACTTCTGCAAATTATCCAAAAAATAATTTAAATATGTAAAAATAATTTAAAAGGTACACTGGACCCAGATGGTAAACAGTTAATTTTCTTTACCTTTTACATCAAAAGTTATATTAGGTACATCTTTTGCAAGTAATTATTTCCTTAATATTAAAAAAGAAATAAATTAAATAAAAAATAGTTAACTGCATAAACATATCTTTCTCTTTTGTTCTTACTTGACTTACAATATTGAACCAAAAAACTGTAAAGTAGAAATTAATAATAAAATCACATGGACCATTTCATTGGTCCACATTTCTGAGAAGGATTTGGTTACAATTCCAGAGTACCTTTGAATTATCTCATAGAGTAAAACAAAAACTTCCCAAAATTTCAAACAAAATTAACTTTGCGTAAAAGACTATAAAACATGCTATGTAGCACTTTCTAGGATAGAGAAAAGTACCTAAAAAAAAACAAGCAAATAAAAAAGTTTAAAATTTAAAGTGGTGAGGGGCAATGTCACCAACTCAGACAAACAAGAAAGTCTTTATTATTGTTAGTATCATGTCTCCTCTGGCAAAGTAGTCATTAATTGAGGTAGCAAAATAAAATATCCATTATAGCTTATAATGCTTTTCTAAATGTAAATCATACTAATGTAACCAAAGAAATAGTGCAACATTATCAGATGCTAATAAGTAAAACACCACCAATAATGGTTAGACCTTAACACTATTGTGTACCTGGAAATGTATTGAACAGGTTATATGTATTATCTTACTTAATCATCACAATAATCCTGTGTAACAATAACATGAAGGCCAGGAATGAATGAGCAAATGGATAATCAAACAAACACTAAATAAATATTTTTGAGCAATCCTTTCACATTTTCTGTTAGCACAAACTCAGCTGAATATAATTTTGAAAATGACAGTGGTTAGCTTTGAAGGAAAGAGAAAATCAGTAGTAGTATAGATATCCATTAAGACTGTAGTTAAATGAAAATGAGCCCAGCCGGGCATGGCTCAGCGGTTAAGCATGGACCTAGGATCCAGGCAATTTAGGTTCGATTCCCGGTCAGGGCACATGCCTGGGTTGCGGGTTCGATCAATGACTCTCTCATCATTCATGTTTCTATCTCTCTCCCTCTCCTTTCCTCTCTCTGAAATCAATAAAGATATATATATATTTTTAAAATGGTTAAGTTGGTAAATTTAAAAAAAAAAAAGAAGCAAGAAAATGATTTTGCCAGCTTACTTGGTTATTACTGAATTTGCTTTATCTTTAGCAGCGACAGCAGGTTCAAAAAGCACATCGAGTACTGAGATACAGCCCTTATCATTTCTCTTAAGGGCTACCTGACAACTTTTCAAAATGTACAAGTTTAATGCTATTCATAGCATTTCAGGAAAACAATTTCTTTAAGAATGAAGAAATGTACTTTCCTTTTCTCATCTCAAAGTCCTGGTATAGTTTCAGAGGCAGAAACCTACACCAAAACAAAAATGATAAAAAATCTCCCTGGCCTCAATTTTGCCAAATATAGATTACTCACTCTATTTATATGTAAATCACATAACTATGATGGCATATGTAATCTAAGCATCACATCAGTGCACAATATCCCTAACTATTCAAGCTTCAGCAGTGCTCAGCATTCAGAGCTCTGTGAAATGGAAAGAAACCAGAAATCATAGTCTTTCCAGCAATGGAGCCTGCTTTCCAATGATGGAAGGCTAATGAAGGTTTACTTTGAGAGGATTAGACATTGAGCAAGAAACCAGTGTGGGATCTTATTACCCATCCCCTTGATGAGTCATCATTTGTATTGTTAGAGGTACAGAGAGGTCGCTGAACCAATTATTTTAAATGTAAAACAATGAAGGTGATAATTAAGGGAAAAAAGAAGAAACACTGCACATATAAACTAACAAAATGCAACTAAAAATAAGTGATTACAGAGTAAGAAAAATGTTAGAAAAACTCACCATTTCATCAAACACCTCACACTACTCTAAATGTCAACAATCTTTATATTTAAAAATGCTAAATCCAAAAAATCCAACATCAAGTCTGTTTTCAAAATTAAATTTAAAAATAGGTTCAACATTTTCATATTATCTACAGATGAGAATCACTACAATAAACACAATAAAACAAACAAAAAATAGGGTAAAATACTTCAAAAAACAATCTTCCTATTACCAATTTAACTTTCTTTGTTAAATACCTTTCATTTGCCCATTTTCTCTGACAAGAGAATAGTTGCAGAAAAGAGAATTTTCTCCAACTTAAGATATTCTTTCTGTCCCTTCACTTCTCTTGGTTTATTCTAGAATTCTCAATAATGACAGAACGATTCCCTATAATGTGTTTGGAAATATTTGTAGAGTAATTTTTCAGAAATATGTGTAAGCATTTCCTTAGTGCAAGGATTAGGGACTGCTACAGATAATCAGTGGCTGGGGGCCAGGGAAGCACAGCATTTGGCATGTACTGGTCATTGTGTCCCACGTGACTTATTAATGTCTCATAAGACTAATCACAGTACATATTAAAATCAGATTACTTTCATAATAATACTGGTATTTAAGCATTTTTACAAGAAGCTACACAAATATGTCCCAGTAATTATAGGAGGGGATCATAGCAGAGAGGGAAGCATAAATAGAATAATGATATTCTATCAAAGTTATTAAATTATTGAATAATTAACTCACTCTGTGCGGCAGCACATTTAATAAACACCAATGTACTCATCCACCCAGATTTAAGAAACTTTTTGCCACAACTGCTTCAAAAAATTTTAAATCAAAGTAACATATTATCAGTAGAATGGAAGGCTCCTTTGTACCACTCTTCAATATAAATTCTTTTTAAAATTTGTGTTGTGCTTTTTATGAATTCTGCAAGAATTCCTTCCTAGATGAAAATTATAAATATGACATTCCACGTCCAGGTCTTTAAATCAATCTACAATTTATTTTTAGTATGGTTCAGGGTTGAGCTTTGATTCTCACTTCCTCTCCACATAGCTGTTTAATTGTATAAGGGCTATTTATTCAATAATTCTTTGTTTTCTAATTGATTTATAGACTCGTCTCTGTCACATACCAAATTCCATATATGAGAGGATCTGTTTTGTGTTTTCTTTCCTGTTTTGCTGGTTTATATTAATATCATTATATTAATTTTCTTTTGGTTAACATTTTAAAAAAAATATCTTTATTGATTTCAGAGAGAGGAAAGGAGAGGAAGAGAGGGAGATAGAAACATCAATGATGAGAGTCATTGATCGAGCCCACAACCTGGGCATGTGCCCTGACCGGGAATTGAACCCCAATCGCCTGGATCCCAGGTTGACGCTCAACCACTGAGCCACACCTGGCCAGGCTCTTTTGGTTAACATTTGCCTGACATATTTCTTATCTTTCTGGCCAATATCTTTAGGCCTATAGCCCATGGACACAGATACATACATGGTGAAGGCCAGGGAGTTGGGGGAAGTGCTGAGTGGAGGGGGAAGGGTAGGGAAATGGGAGACATCTATAATAGTGTCAACAATAACGTGGTAACATTCTCTTTCTATTCTTTTGGTGATTACTATTAAAATTTTAATATGCATTCTTGTACTTCTGCATTTTTTGTGAGCAGAGACACTGACTGCCATTTGTTCTGGATTATCTTTTCAAATATGATTATACAAGAACAGCCTTGGAAAACAGAAATAGAATCCCCCTTTACAGCAGAGGACAGGTTTACTTATAGCCTTGGAAGAAAGATAGTGTTTTTCTCTCTCTAGAGCAAAGGGAAGGCATGCTTATTGTTAATTTTTTAAAAATTCAAATTCCCTAAGCTCAGGGTTCCTCTTCTCTAATGTAATTCAGGGCATATGCAAGTATCATCTGGACCTTTTACTTTGTCTCAATGGGATTTGGGGGTGAGGGCAGCCAACGCAAATATGCGAATGTTCAGGCTGCTTGCTCTGCTGTGAGTGACAGTCCTTGGTCTCTGACTCAGGAGTCTTGTGTTTTCTGTAAATATCTATTAAACAGTAACAGGCTCATTTATTAGCTTTTAGGGTAAAATCAAATTGCTTGAAAAAAATGCATTAATGTTAGTGTTATGTTAAACTATGCTGTGAAGGGTTTTCACTTGGATTTTATGATACTTGGGCCTATTTTTGTAGAAGTAGGAAATCTGAACTTAGTGATTCTTAAGTAGCTTCTGTGTTTTGCTTGATATGTTACCTTGGGAGCTTTGCCAGATTTTGGCATACTTCATTAGCTTCTCGCTAGTCTGTATTAAGTTAAAAGTCAGAGTTGATTTGCAAAGGGTAGCAAGGGTGTGGCTTAGCCTGCTATACACCTGTAATGTTTGACAGAGAGTCAAGGCTCTTTTATGTGGAAGTTAGACTAGAGTATCACAGGTTTTTGTAAACCTCAAAAATTCCTTTTCTGATAGAGATCTCAAGTTCCTGGAAGGTAATCACACAGACTTTATAATAAAAGACCATAATTAGTAGCAAGAACTTGTTCAGATTGGACTTCTTATGACAACCAAAACTTTAAAAACAGCAGTCTTGCATGGCCGGGAGTGGCTCAGAGGTTGAGCATCAACCTAGGATCCAGGCGATCGGGGTTCGATTCCTGGTCAGGGCACATGCCCGGGTTGTGGGCTCGATCAGTGACTCTCTCATCATTGATGTTTCTATCTCTCTCTCTCCCTCTCCTTTCCTCTCTCTGAAATCAATAAAGATATATTTAAAAAATAAACAAACAAACAAAAAAAAAACAGCAGTCTTTCATGCTGCCAATTTCTGCTTTATTTTTTACCTCATGTTAATTAATGCACTAGGTACTTACATCTGGAATAAATCCAATCTCATTGAGATGATTACTCAGCTCTGGATCGTGGAATGCAATCATCTGAGAGAACACAGTTAAATACTCTGAAATGACAATAAAGTTTAAGACAATTGTCATCTTTACCCAGTTACTCAAATAAATACATTACATTGATATAAATTACAGTTTTATTTACATTTTGAATGAAATCTAATTTCTCCATGAATAAAACATGCTTTAATAGGTAATTTTGTTTTGTTACTACTTTAATCACTTACTGCTATTTATCAAACAAATATACCAACACACTATGCTTCAATTTATTTTCCACCTCCAGAGCTATTCCTTTCTTTAATCACAAATTATACACATGATGAAAGATGTTTTTCTATTAATTTCTACAAATAGTTTATTTAGTAATATTAAATTGCATTTATTTTATATTCAGAAAGTATAACTGATAAATAAGCAGTCACAAGTAGAATAATTATGCCTCAAATTTCCTTATATATACAGATATAGGCATCTATTCCAGGTCTAACTTATTTCCATCTGAGACTCTGCATTTGGCATATTTAGAAATAAGAATTAATATCATGTTAATTAGAAAACAGGAATACAGTAGGTAATTAAATGTTGATTCTAATCCTACACTAATTCATAGGGTTTGATTGCAATATGAGGAATATTTTCTTATTTTTTCCAACAATTTACTGTTATTGCCACTTTACTCACTATGTACTAATCTAAACAATATACTTGTGACAATCTACTCAAGGACAAGTAACCATCATTTTTTACATATTAAAAAAACAAAATTAAACTATATTTCAAAAATGACAGTAACTCAATGAAAGTTTCCTCTTAATTAATAATCTCAATTCCTTTCAATAAAGTTATAGATCCATTTTTCAAACCAATTACTTGGTAAAAATAACCTATAAATATAACAGCTACCATTCTTTTTTAGCTTTTAAAGTTCTTTACTTTTAATGTTTCCAGAACCAGTATAAAATTTTTGATAATCTGTTAGTACGAGTAGCCTTCCCCTATTTTCCACAATTAAAACTTTGCTTCTAGTGACCACAATTATTTTATAATTATTTACCTATAAGCAATGTCACATATTTTACAAAGAGAAGCATAAAGGCCAAAAAGAAAAGATGAGGAGGTACTGTATTCAATACCACAACAAAGCTAAATTCCATATCTAATGTGAAATTTTACCCATGGGTGCTAAATAAAAAATGGGTTAATACTTTTGATTAATGCTTTTCCATGATTTGATGTTTATTCTACTGCAACAAAATTCTTTCTGTCTATCCACTGTTTCATCTTTAACAACAACAAAGAAAGTACAATTATATCAGGTTCAAGAGTTACAGATTAAAGAGCCAAGACAGAGCCCAAGGTCCCAGCCAAATTTGGGTTTTAACTTTTCTTTAACTATTTTTTTCTCCCTCCAATTAGTAATAGTATATGTACAGTCCTAATTTGGTCAAAAGCCAGAGGTATGTAACATCAAAAATCATAAGAATTCAACTGGATGTTGCAGAAACCACATAATTATTAACCTTTTCAAAAGCAGGCTTGATTTTAAACCAGAAAAGCATGGCTCAGGCAGTTTTTCACAACTATTCTTATTTACTAAATACCATTCTTATTTGAGCCTGATAAAAGATAATTACTACATAGGATTATATGGCCAATTAAGGATCTAATGAAGAAACCTAGTTTATCATGAAAACATTTTCCTTGTGTTCTACCAAACATTGATGGCTACATTTATATATAACATATTTGTTATAAGTAATCTATACACTATATGTATACATTTATTTTATATATTATATATCATTTATTATTTAATCTATGTAAATATAAGTCATATATAAATATAAGTTACACGTTTTGGTTGCTCAGGACAGGCTTTATTATCATTTATAGTGTGGCTCGTTATATTCCGAAAAACGTCTTCAAAGCGGGGATAAGGCAGTCACATGATGCAAGACATTCTTGAAAATGTCAAGGTTGTAAACTAATGTATTTACTACCATTTCCCAATATCCCCAACATTCTATCATTAAATCATTCATGATGAAGACATGCATTAAACTGGAAATATATAGTGCACTGCTTGCTTTTAAAAATACATAACCTTGATAGTAAAATTGCTATTTTCCCTCTCTGTTATTGTTTGATGAGAAAGAAGTTTTATATTATATTCATATTTGACAACTGGACTTTAGACTTTGAAATCTGTCCTCCTTCTTCCCACTCCCTCAAAGACTCACTGAATGTCTATGTGTAGTGTGACCATACATTCTATTTTACCTGGGAAAGTCTCAACTGCCACCTGTAGATTCAGCGTCTAGAGCAAAAACTCTCAAAAACATCAGTTTAGTTTTACAGTCATCCTAGCTATAGGTGACACTACATTAAATGGAAAATCACCACGAAGAAGATGCTGCCCTTGCCCTCAAAGGATTTAAAAAGATATGAGGGAAACAAAAAATTTGGGAAATTTTTACCCAATTTTCTCTCCCAGGTTTATATGGTGTCTCCCTCCATCTTTCCTTTTTTGACTTATAGCTACCACATCCTACAATGGCCCAAATTTGAATATGCCTTGGTTTTATAAACAGTACAAGAATATGTTTAATGTTGTGCCAAAATTCCAATGATTGTTTTGGGGAACAAAACACAGTAGAATGACTTCAAAGAACAGTGTAAAAGTTTTTTGTGTTTTTTAAAAAATTTATCTTTATTGTTGAAAGTATTACAGATGTCCTCATTTTTCCCCCCATTGACCCTCTCTACCCGACACCCATCCCCCGCCCCAGGCCTTCACCACACTATTGTCTGTGTCCATGGGTTCTGCATACATGTATATAAATTCTTATAGGTCAGTTTTCTGGGTTGCTCCTTTCTTAAGTGCAAAATTACATTAAAAGTGGAGTTCGGTTTTACACAAAGGATTCGTTCCCATTATTAATAGCTAAATGGCTGCCTCTTTCTTCACTTGCCTAAAGCTGCCTTTTCTTTCTTCAACGGCATAAAGTACATCTGTCCTGCATCAATCTTATTTACCTTTTCAAAGAACCAGCTCTTGGTTTCATTGATCTTTGCATTGTTTTTTTAGTCTCTGTGTCATTAATTTCTGCTCTTATCTTTATTATTTCCTTTCTTCTACTTCCTCGGGGCTTTTCTTGGTGTTCTCTTTCTAATTATTTTAGTTGTTGTGTTAGATGCTTTATTAGAGCTTTTTCTTGTTTCTTGAGGTATGCCTGTAATGCTATGACCTTTCTTCTCAGAAAATGCTTTTGCTCTGTTCCATAGATTTTGGGTTGTAGTCTGTTCATTTTCGTTTTTTTCCAGGAAGTTTTTGATTTCTTCCTTGATCTCATTAGTAACCCATTCATTGTTTAATAATATGCTATTTAGCCTCCATGTGTTTGAATATTTTTGAGCTTTTTATAGTGGTTGATTTCTAGTTTCACGCCACTGCGATCTAAGAAGATGCTTGATATGATTTCAATCTTCTTGAGCTTGTAGAGACTTGCTTTGTGCCCTAATATGTCTATTTTTGAGAATGTTCCATGTGCACTTGAGAGGAATGTGTATTCTGCTGCTTTGGGATGAAATGTTCAGTAAATGTCAATTAAATCCATTAGATCTAGTGTGTCATTTAAGATTTCTGTTTCCCTGTTGATTTTTTTGTCTTGATGATCCGTCCAATGATAACAGTAGGGTGTTAAAGTCCCCCACTATGATTGTGTTGTTGTCAATCTCCCCCTTAAAGTCCACAAAGAAATTTTTTATATATTTAGGTGCTCCTTTATTGAGTGCATATATATTTATAAGGGTTATTTCCTCCTGTTGGATCAATCCCTCTAGTATTATGTAGTGATCTTCTTTGTCCCTTGTTATGGTCTTTATTTTGAAGTCTATTTTGTCAGAAATAAGTATCACTACTCCAGCTTTTTTTCCATTTCCATTTCCATTTGCATGGAATATCTTTTTCCATCCCTTCACTTTCAGCCTGTGTGACTCTTTTGCTCTCGGGTGGGTCTCTTGTAGACAGCATATATATGGGTCCTATGTCAGCTACCCTATGTCTTTTGATTAGAGCATTTATTATGTTTACATTTAAGGTTACTATTAATATATACTTATTTCATGCCATTTTTTCCCTTTTGCCAATGTACCCTTCTCTTGATATTTCTTTTTCTTCTTAAAGCAGTCCTTTTAGCATTTCTTGCAATGCTGGTTTGGTAGTATTGAACTCCTTTAGTCTTCTTTTTTCACGAAAGCTCTTTGGCTTCAAGATTAAATGATAGCCTTGCTGGATAAAGCAGTCTTGGTTGCAGGTACTTGCTTTTCATTACTTTGAGAACTTCATGCCAACTCCTTCTGGCCTGAAGTGTTTCTGTTGAGAAATCTGCTGTCAGCCTTATGGGGGCTTCCTTGAAGGTCACTGCTTGTTTCTCTCTTGCAGCCCTTAATATTCTCTCTTTGTCTTAACATTTGCCATTTTAATTATGATGTGTCTTGGAGTGGGTCTCTTTGGGTTCCTCTTGTTTAGAACCCTCTGTGTTTCCAGGACTTGTGTGGCTTTCTCCTTCACCAGCTTAGGTAAATTTTCTGTCATTATTTCCTCTACCAAGTTCTCTATCCCTTGCTCACTTTCCTCCCCCACTGGTACCTCTGTGATGAAAATGTTGTTTTGCTTCATGTTGTCCCAAAGTTCCTTTAAACTGTCCTCTTGCTTTTTAAGTGATTTTTCTTTTTGCTGCTCTGATTGTTTTTTTCTACCTTATCTTCTAATTCACTTATTCTATCTTCTGCTTCATTGAGCCTTCTTTTAATTCCTCTCAGAGTATTCTTGATATCAGATACAGTATTCTTCATTTCCACCTGGTTCTTATTTATCATATCTATATCCTTTTTCATGCTGATGACGCTTTCACTAAGTTCCTGGACCTTTCCATTAAGTGTCATGTGGTTCTCATTAATTTCCTTGAGCATCTTTATAACCATTACTCTAAACTCTATTTCTGTGCTGACTTATGTTTAACTGAGGATTAAGGAATCACATTTTGTGTTTCACAACTACTAATGTGATTATTTTCTACCTTTAATGCTTTCACTTTGTCTTTGGTCACTATTTGATAAGTTACTTACATGGCATATATCCTCTGAAACCTCCTGGTATCATCCAAGGTGTTTTAAATCCACTCATTTATTTATTTTACCAGCATAAATAATTTATTGCAGACTCTCTAATACTGAACAATAGTGGGCCTGACAGTTCCCTCAAGAGTATTCTGGGAAGGCAGGAGCAGGAGGTAGGGAATGCAGTAAGAGTGTAGCATGTGAAGACAGATTGCTGAGGGGCAGACTTCATGCAATAGTCTCTTGGTGACCAATTTTAATTAAGCTACGTTGGGAGGGAAGGAACTGGCCTAGGACATGAATCTTCAGTTCTCTTCTGGCCAGTGCACCTCAAGTTTCTGGCCCTCCCCCATGTTTCCTCATTCATAGTCATATGGGGGAGTTGATGAGATCTCTAACTGCCAGGCTTGTGGGTGCTACCAACTGACCATGGGGTCCCAAGTCTAGTCCTTGGCTGGGGAAAGCCTACAAGAACTTAGGCCTTCATTGCAGTTTCTTTGGACAGGAATCAATGGAATCTTAAAGAGTACATCCTCAATTCTATAATAAACATCACTAATAGGCAGAATAAGGAAACTATAAGTGTGGAACACATCCCACTTAGCAAGATGCAAGACACGCTCTTATAGGACATCACTTCATGAATTCTTAAAAGATAACACTGCATGACTCTTGAAGCTGGATGGTTTTACTTAATTAACCTACATGGAAAAAACAACTTTCTCCCTATAAAACATAATGTTTGAATATAGAAAAATCAAAGAAAAAATACTGTTGCTCTCTAAAAAAAATTCTTAAATTAATCCCAACTTTATACAAGTTCACTTTCTAGGAGCACGCAGGGTATTAGGTAGGCATATCTATTTCAAATAATTTCTAAATACAAGTATAAATCAACAGAATTTACATTTCAAAATTAACATAGAGACACTGGATTATTATATCAATTTCTAGCACCTTATCTATGTTGCAAACACAGAGTGGTAAACATGCCTTGGTGTGCTTGTAAAAATAAACACAAAATATTTTAAAAGTTTAAATTATTTTTCTCTATATTTCAGTGTAAAATGATGGTGGAAAACAAATATTTTTATGTGCTGAGCTATTTATCCATATTCTTGTCCTCCTCCTATTTTTAACCTATTTATCTTTTTAATTTACATTTCCATTTCTACTTCTTTTCTAGTTATTTTCTCATATTGACTTCTGATACTCTAATTTTATACTCATTTCTAACTAAGTCAAAATATTGCTAATTGAGGTCCCACTTATTCAGAATGTTTAATAAGTTGCACATAGCCTGTAGTTTTCCTGCTTCATGTATTCAAACTGAGTGAAGTATATCAAGCCATAATTATATAAATATAAATAAAACAAAGTACTAGTTCCAAATTGTTGAAAATTTAGTAGAATAAGACATATTATATATAAAAAGTCTAAATGAAGGCAGTATTTGAAAAGTATACAAAAGTATAAGAAAATTCTCTGCCCTTAAAACATTTATTTTTTATATATATTTTTAAATTGATTCTTTAGAGAGAGGAAGAGAGAGAGGGAGAGAGAGACGGAAACATCAATGAGAGAGGCATCAACATCGATTAGCTGCCTCCTGCACGCCCCCCACAGGGGATCCAGCCCGCAACTCAGGCATGTGCCCTGACCAGGAATCAAATCAGTGACTCTTGTTGAATGGGCTGATGCTCAATCACTGAGCAACACTGGCCAGGCTGCCCTTAAAACATTTAGATTCTTGTTGAAAAGATAAGGCATACTATGTATTATCATGATAATAACATTAGCAAAATAATTATAATAACAATAGCAATAAAATAATAATAATAGTAACAATAATAAAAACAAAATAAAAGCCTTTAGTGTTATCTAATGTTTTATGCACCATATATTAACATATTTTAGAATGTTTAACCTTTACAAAAACCTTAATTTTAGATATGAGGTAAATTAGACAAAGAAAACTTATTTGCCCAAAATTACAAAATAAGTAACCCAGTTTAAATTTGAAACAAGATTTGCCTGATTCAAAAGTGTATATTAATAACTTCTGTTACACTACTTCCAAAAAGGAGCTCTGAAAATTATATTAAAAGTTTGACTGTAGCTAGAATAGTCCTATAAGAATTCACAAATGGGTTATGCTATGACTTGAACTCTGAAGAAGGTGTGTATTTTAGAAAAGTAAAATACAGAGGGAGAATATTTTGGGTGTGTAAGCATGGGGAATGAGGTGAATGAGAAGGGTTTTAATATTCTCTTTATTTACATAATGGAGTACTGTTTAAACTTTTTACTAATTGACAATAGGCTTGTTCCACCATGAAACTTTTTGTGGGTAATTTCACTTTATTTTTCAATTTTTAAATTTTTGTACATATTTTTATTGGTTTCAGAAAGAGGACAGGAGAGGGAGAGAGAGATAGAAACATCAATGATGAGAGAGTCATTTATTGGCTGCCTCCTGCATGCCCCTGCTGGGGACTGAGCCCACAACCCTGGCATGTGCCCTGACCAGGAATTGAATCTGGATCTCCTGGATCATAGGTTGATCGATGCTCAACAGCTGAGCCATGCTGGCTGGGCTTGCGGGCAATTTTAATTGTGAGAGAGAAAAATAGCAGGACTTTTATTTTCTAAAACTAGCATGCCTAAATTTGAACTGAACTGAGAGCAAATATTGAGCAGTCATTGGAAAAAAACCATAATTCGTTCGGGACTTGGAGTAAAAACTAAACTTGATCTCTTCACTGGTTGTAGTGAGCATTATCACCCTATTTTATTGGGTAAAATTCATAAATTTAATAGTTAATTGACATAAGTACATTACCTTAAAAAGACAAGGGAAGACATTTGCTTACCTTGTATTACATGTGAGTTGTCTTTCAAGAAGAAGTTATACAGGTATTTGGGAATAAAAGCAGACATACATGCATAAGCCAAAGCTAAGAAAGAATAAGGCAGAGGCATATAACACATTATTATTGGGGTAAATGTTCAGCAGGCATTCACTTATTTACTACACATTACTTGAATCTACTATTAAGTAAGAATTTTGCTAATAACTGATAAAAACACAAACTTAAAGAAAATAAATCCTCTGCTCTTTCAAACAATTTGGACAACAAAAGATAACCACCTAGTAACTTTTAAGTTTCAAACTACTATAGAAATTGTTATCCCACAATAATGAAAATCTTTATTGTCTGAACTTTACAAATTTTAAAAAATCTTTAAACATAATCATTATTAATGAGCTATATAAATCTCAAGGTCCTTAATTTTTGTTGATGCAAACAAAAAAGCCTCAGAACGTGGATTTAGGAACCCTAGTCATAAATTGTTCTTTCAGACATAGATTGCTTACTATTCTTGGATCAATATGTGTGATAATGGGCTATACCTAATGAAACAAAGCAAATTTGTAGTCTAGATAACAAGAAATATCATAGAATAGTGCATTTTTAAACCAATTCAAATTGTGAAATTTTAGTTCTCTAGGATTTATGCTATCTCTACTCATTTACAGAAATCTACACAAAATTTGACATGAAATTGATAGAATTTGAAAAAATGGGGATTCTGAGATGGAGGCTTCTAGAGATTCATGTTATATATATTCATGGGATTTATATATTCATGATATATATATATCCTAGAGATTCATGTTATATATAGAGATTTGAGTCAGTTAAGTGTAGCAAATATTTACTAAAAAAATCTACTATAATAAAGATATTATAACAGGGGGAAAAAGAAGAAAAAAATCAATCACTAAAGAAAGCTGTTGCCCTGGCAGGGTAGCTCAGTTGGTTGCAGCGTCATCCCAATATGCCAAGGTTGCGCGTTTGATTCCTAGTCAGGGTACATACAGGAAGCAACCAATGAATATATAAATAAATGGAACATGAAATTGATGTCTGTCTATCTCTCTCTCTCTTTCTCTCTCAAATCAATAAACACAAAGTTTTTTAAAAGCTGCTAACCAAAAAGGATTGTGATATTAGTATATAAATAACTAGAATACAAAACATACTCAAATGCTTTCCTGAAATACAAAGTGCTGGGTTTAGGAGGAAGAATGAGAAAAGTTTCATTCAGGAGGTAGTGGTTGAAATGATAGGCTTTGGAGATATGAAATTAATATGAATTTCTTTATAAATTCATTAGGAAGTATACACAGACTAAAATTAATCTCTAAAGAAGTCAAAATTGTCTCCAATGTTCATAAAAATGGTCACCAAAGTAGGTGAATGTATTAGAATTATCAAAGTCTCCCTAGATCTCTAGTCACTGCCTGATCATAACCTAAATGCTCCAATAATAAATTCTTCAAATCCCCTAAAATTATATAATAGATTATTTCACAGATATTTATAGTATCTCCTAGAAAGAAAGCAAGAATCTTACAGCAAAAACAAAACCTTTCATGTTTGAATAAAATCTTTTAGACTAATATGCACCACAATTATTTGATAAATAGGCTTACCTTCATTATTGAAATTTAAATACAGGAATGGAGCACAAAGTGAGTCAAGACCTGATGGAGAAGGGTTGAAGAAAAGAATTGAAATAAACATAATTAAGTAGAATTGTAGATATATACCTTATTAAATTCTCTGCATTACCTCTATATAGGTTAAACATTATAAGTACTACTCATCCAGAAATATATTACCTATGAGTTACTGTGGGGAGTAACTGATAGTGACTGACACATAGTATGTGCCCAACACAAATCAGCTATTATTATTATCAATATTATTATGTGTTGAAGAGAGAAATATACTAATTGAAAAATGTAAAAATGATAGAAGGCTTGGGATATAGTCCCATTTCTGACCCTGTGCGCACCTGGCAATCACTTAACATCTCCAGGCATGTTTCCTCATCTGAGAGATTTGTCCTACATGTTTCTTTGATATGACAAAAGGTCCTTTACAAACTGTGAAGTGATATACAAATATATGCCATATTCCTTTTATTGATAATAACACTGTTTATATGTGTCATGCTGAAAGAATGTACCTAAATCTACCATTGTTCGGAAGATATAGAACTCTAAAATGGACAGATATAGGAAAAATAATAGCTTCATTTTAAATTCAGCAAGAAATAGAGAATTGAAATATTAAAAAACAAACACAAGACCACAAAAACACTGTTCATTACAACAAATTCAAATATAGGACTGGGTGGAATAGGTTTCTCATTCATGAATTTATCAATGACCATAAAAATAATAATGAGAAAGGTAAAAGTCAAGGATATGGAACATTAAAGATATTTCTTAAAAAGATAATAAATTTTGTGGGTACATAGAGCAATATATAGATCTTGTAACACAGAAATCCACACCTGAAACCTATATGTCCATATTAACCACCGTCACTCCAATACAATTAATAAAAAATAAAATGAAATAAAATAAAATAAAAACTGGTTGAATGTGGGCAAAATAAATAAATAAATAAATAAATTAAATAAACAGTTTAGGGTGGTATCCTATTCCCCAATTCCTAATAAACAGGCTAAGCATAAATTGTAAATAATTAAATGATAAAATATCAACTAGCCCCAAATTATTTATGCTACAAAATTATTTTATTATTTTCATAAGCACTGAAACCATGTATCCACAAAGATTCCAACTGCACAAAATGTTCTTTCTACTTTCCTAATTAAGGTGATGGCAAATTGTCTCATTAAATATCATGCCTTTAAATATCTACTTGGCATTTAGGCAAAGTTTTTTTAAAAAGTTCTCATATAAACCATTCAATAAATGGATCACAGCTTTAGCATTGATTTTTCTCAAAGCCAAAGATATTTTGATACTTAAATTTTTAAAACTGTCAGTCATGCAACATGCTTCCAATGCTTTAAAAGGAGTCTTAATGATTGGGAGGAAGTTACCTTGCCAGTACACAAGATCAGGATGGGATACTACCCAGGCTTTTAACACACGTCTAAATTTTGCATGACCTTCTGGTGATGATAACAGTTCATCATACTGATGGCAACGAGGAATATCCACTTCAATCTGTAAAATAGCAAAACAATAAGATGAAACTGTGATTTCCAATAAACCCCAAGGAAAGGAAAATAAAAAAAGGTTGTATTATACATTTCAGAATAGACCACCTACATAATCCTGGTGTCTAAAGTTTTTGAATTTTATATTAACAAAAAAAGGTTGCATACTTAAGGAAAACAGACCATTTCTTTTGAAAAGGTATGTATCAATATAGTTTCCAAAAAAATCTTCCTTTATCACCTGTTCTAAATAAAGGGCAAGTTCTACAGATAAAAAAGTACAATTACTAAGAAAAGTTACTTGGCCTAAACTCCTTTGAGGGACAGTTCTAACTCACTAACTTCAGCGTACAAAAGTTATGGTTATTTTAACAGCATATGAGTATGATGGCTGCTGAGCATAATGAAAGGAAGAAAATTTCCCCTTGCCTTTTTCTAATTGAAAGATTTGGCAAAATTATCTTAGGTTGTTTAAAAAAATCTAAATCATACTTGTCTATCTGTAGGAATTGGAGTATCTTTATCAATTGCATCATACTTGGCATGAATAGCCCCCTGAAAAAAAAAAAGACAATAGTATTAATTCATCATGTTCTTGATAAATTATTAATTTAGGTAAATATACTTCTTATAAACATCTGTCTTTGAAAGCCCACCCAATTATAAATAGGCACATTAAAAACCAAAGTATACCTCTCAGAAAAACTCCACAGTTCTGATAATCTGTGATGAAAGTCCATGACAATTTGCCATTTTGTCCCAGAAGACCAAAGTGTTGGATGAATCATATAGCTAATGAGTATGCTTAGCTAGACTGCCTAGCCTCCACAACACAATACAGCCTTGTTGTTCTCTACTCATTGTTATTCAGTTTCATGAAAAAAAATTAAAATTAAAATTAAAATTTGGGTGGGGGGTGCATGGGAGGCCATCCCACAAAAAATTTTCCTGTTAAAGTTTATAATGAAAGGAAAAATAAAAAGGAACTGTTTAAAGGAGCGCTAGTTCAGCACCAGGAAGCAGAAGTTTGAAATATATTGAAGAGTAGAATATCACATAGGCATGAAGTCATTAAGGGACTAATGGATCATTTATACTTTTTAGTTATGCCAGTACAGAAGAAATAATTGAATAAACCACTTCCAATTTTAGTCATGTGGAATAGGACCAAGCATGGAACAAGTCTTATAACTTTGGTTTACTGTAATGGTGTAGGGAGTCACTAATTTGGGGTTCAAAAATTATGACATTACTTGCTGTATCAACTTCTATGCTCCTTCTATTTCATGACAGACTTAGACAACCTGACCTCAGAAGTCCTCTTGAACTTTAACATTATATGGTTCTACAGTTCTAACTACTAATGTATGGTATGGAACAACAGTCATCCTTGTAAAGCAACCACCTAAACTCAAAGATGTTTGTACAATCTCAGGAAGCAAGAATCAGGAATAAATAAATAAAAATTCTTTTAACAGGGAGTTGAAAAGAATTAAAAATAGTTGAGGGAATTCAGGAAAAAAATGCATGATGGGTATCCAAAAGATATTGATAAGAGAATATCTGAATTCTTTGTTAGGATGACAAAGAAACTGATTGGAAATAAAAATAAAAATGGGGCGAGAATCTGGGCCGTTATCAAGACTGCTATTACCAGAGTTCTCTGTTAGTACTGCAAGTCATCCTAATAATTTTGAGACTTTCCTCACTGGTATAAATTAGGGGTTGTATAAGACAAAGTAGCTATTTGTCTTGGCAGCGTGGTTCTTGTGGGATAGATGTGCCAAAAAAGGCACTAAATTATGTTAAAGATTTTTGATAAGGTTCAAAGTAGAGTAAAAGATTTCTCCCAACATGGTTAGAGTCACTTATAAATAGGCAATCCTATTTGTAAATAAACATACTTTATAGGAAGGATAATACACTTATAACTGGTATATATATATTCTTAAAATAATCTGATTTGAAAATTAATAATCAAGATAATTCCTATGAACTTCATTAAATGAAATATTAAATACTATAAATCTAACAAGCCTTCAATTATATTTTGCTATTCTATTCTTTTCCTCTATTCCTTTCACTTAAAATTTCCATTCTTTTTTTTTTTTTTTAATATATATTTATTGATTTCAGAGAGAGGAAGGGAGAAGTAGAGAGAGACAGATAGAAACATCAATGATCGGCTGCCTCCTGCATAGCCCCCACCAGGGATCGAGCCCACAACCTGGCCATATGCCCTGACCTGGAATTGAACAGCCATCTCCTGGATCATAAGTTGATGCTCAACTGCTGAGCCATGCCCAGCCAGGCTCCAAACATTCTTAATGCTTATATTTTACTACATAACTTTCTAACAGCTTGAAAAATAAATATTTGGAAAGTACTTTCCAACTTCTTCCTTCTTTCTTAGCACTATTATAATCAACTTCTAAACTTCTCTTTTGTTTCTTACCTCAACTCCCAGAAGAGCAGCCCAGGTTAAACCTCGCATAAGTGGAGGAATGTCAACTCTTGCTTCTTTCCAGATTTGATTTTTTTTGTATGGATAAGCCTACAGATGAAAAAAAAGATATGAAATATGTCTCAAATTATCAAAGTAACATATTTTAGTCTAGAAAGTCCTGAATATATAACAGTGATAAATTTGAAAGAGATCTTCAATAAATTTCCAAGTATCCTTTGGTGTTACTACTTTGAAGCTGGCTGTAGAATGGTTCCCTATATTCTGTAAATCTTGTATAATACAACCGAAGAGGTGAGTTGATTCTACTGTTTTTAATATTCCTCTCTAATTTGAGATCTGAGAGAATTATCAAGGAGTCATGTGGAACTAATACTACCAAACTCATATGGGTTAAATAATTTACACATAGCACTTTGTAAAATATCTGGTCATATAGAAAGTATTCAATAAATATGTTATTATTATGGCTACTTCTATATCCTTGCATATAAATTTGCCCCTTTATAAATTTGTACTTTAGGAGAGAGTTATAGAAAAGAATTATTAGGACAAAGGGTATGGATGCTGTTAAGGCTCTCCCTATGTACTTTCAAATTGCTATACACACTGTTTCAATGAATTTACACTTACTCCAATGAATGAGAGTTTCAATCTTAATATGCCTTTGTTCACTTTACTAATTTGGTAATCAAAAAAACCTATTAAAATTTTTTTCATTCCTAGTGAGGATAAATATTTTGAATAGATTTATTGACTAGTTGCATTTCTATTATGTTCTTTATCCATTTCTCTTTCAATATTAGTGCTTTTTCCTGTTGATTTTTAAGTGTTCTTTAAACAATACGGATAGTAATCTGTTGTCTAATATGATTTTGCATATATCCCTGCATCTTGTTTTTACTTTGATTTACTATGAACATGTATCATTTTTATAATTAAATGTTAACCAGAAAAGACAGATCATAAGAATTAGTCTTCTCATGACATCAAGATAATTACCTGTTACCATTGAAATAAAACATAAAGATTGTATATGGGCTCTTATAACAGTTTGCACTTTAGAATCCCTACCTTTAGCAGCCTGTCAAAGAGGATGATTCTGTTTAGTTGGTACTCCGTGTCTCTCTCTCGGATGATTAAAGGAAGAGTGGCAGCAGCAGATAATTCATTATTGCTGTTTGAATGAGGTAAATTAGACTGGCTATAAAAGAGAAACAAAAGCAGGAAGAAAGGTACAAAATTTAAAAAGAACCCACAATATATTAAGTGTTCTATTTAGGGAATAGTTTTCATTGAACATATGTGTTTCTTACCAACCCAACATAAACAGTAAAGAAAAATAAGTATAAATGAAGACTATATATACTCACTCATCTTCAAGTAATGGGTAAAATGCTTCTCCACCAACATCTTTTAATCGCTGTAAAGATAAAAGAGAAAATATTTATGTATGAGAATCTGAAACAGAAACACTGAACTGCACTTAAAAGGAAAAATAAGGTAAGAGTTATGAATTTATAAAGGTTCCAAGAAGTATATAATACAATTTAAAATATGGGAATACAATTCATTCCCATCATAAATATGCAAATATACTACCCCTCTAGTGATTAAGTTTAGCCCTGAAGAATAGTGTTTGTATGTTGATTATTTTTACCATCAGGTGTCTCTTGTAAATGTTAGACACCTACTATGATATTTTCCAAACACAATTCAGAATTATTAAAATTAGTAAAAAATTTAATAAATTATATGAAGGTTATTTAAAAGTACCTTTTAAAATACATATACCTTAATTTAAAGCTCAATTAAACTTACTTTTGCTTTGTAATTAACAGAAACTAAGACAAAAGGGGGCTAATAAAAAAATTCAAAAGAATTTCTCACAACACATTTTGAACATGTATGATTCAAATACTGAATAAATCAACCGATGAAGTTCAACTCTCTTAACTATCTTTTTACAAAGTCATTATAATAAATGTTGCTCTAATAACATTGAAGGCTTATAGTAGTAGGTGAAAGTCTTAGACACAGCCTAAACAGGGTGATTAAAGTTGATGCCATCTTGCCTGCTGCTCTGCTCTTCAGTTCAACTGCAAACTTGAAGGCAGAGTGTCTGCTCCTGTGGGGACGGACACAGAGGTTCAAGCTCTGTGTGCAGCCAGCACTGATCTTCGGCATTATGCACTCATCCATCAGCATTAGTCCCAGAATTTTTAAAAGCCAGAGAAGAATCTTTTACCCAACACTGAGAATTTGGCAAATACTGGTTTTATGCTTGGTTTCTCTCTAAAATTTGATATGCTATGAACTTATCCTATTTTGCCTTTAAACCTTTAGGTATTTCTTTCATAGATTAAAATTGTAG
This sequence comes from Miniopterus natalensis, assembly GCF_054644295.1. Taxonomy (NCBI): domain Eukaryota; kingdom Metazoa; phylum Chordata; class Mammalia; order Chiroptera; family Miniopteridae; genus Miniopterus; species Miniopterus natalensis. The sequence goes on along the minus strand of NC_142081.1, from coordinate 139,562,699 downwards.
GTAGAAAATCAAGATTTCCCCAAGTTTCACTGCATTATTAATATATAATTTTTAAAGTTTGGGTTTTACTGTCCTTTATGTCATAAATATTACTTTTAAATATATTTTCTGGTCTTTTCATTAATTAAAATTTTAGCATATCAAAGACAAAAAGGGCAAAAATACTTGTACAGAAAAGTATAAGGTAAAAATTATTTTCTGGTTTCCAGATTATTTTAAAAATCAGCAATGTTAACATTTTTTCTTAATATTTAGAGAAAAAGTACTTTAAAGTTCAAAAGAGAAAATGTAAGAAAATTGAGGAAGTTAAAGTTAAAGCCTTGGATTAATTTCACTTGTATTCATATAATTTGGATTATATTTAAGTTAAACAAATTGAGTAAAATCAAATCAGATGGAGAGAATTGTATAGTGTACAAAGCAAATAGCAACGTAAGGAAGCAAACAATAACCTTGGTATAACTTTAAATAAGTAACAATAAGTAAAATATAACAAATAAAACATAGTTAACTATAAAAAAACAATGATAAAAGTAAGAATTCTATTCATTAAAATACACTGTTCAAAAAGTTAAAGGAAAAGCCACAGATTAAAAAAAATTTGTGACACATATAGCCAACAAAGACTGTATTTGGAATACATTTTTTAAAGCCCTGAAATCAGTAAAAGATGACTCAATAAAAAAATAAAAAATTGAATTGGCAAAAGAAGAACTAATCACACACAGAAGAGGTAAGCAAACAAGCCAAAAAATATGAACGGACTAATACCTACACTATAATCAGGGAGCTAAACATTAGTATTATAGCAAAATACCATTCCGCTCCTTTTGGAGCAATAATCAAAAAAATTTTTTGATGATACCATGTGTTACCAAGTATGTGGAGAAATGCGAACTCTTATGCAATGACAAGAAAAAGATAAACACATAAAACCACTTTTGTGAACGATCAGACAATATATATACTAAAACTGAAGATGTATAGATACATTTCCAATAATGCTATAACTGGGCTCATACATTAACGAAACTCTCTTATGTTTTGAAATCAGGAAGGAATTCAAGGCTTCATGTGTATCTGTAAGGTTTCATTAAAAAAAAAAAAAGGCTCTGAAGCAAATTTGCCAAGATACCATTCTTACATTTCTTAGCTGGCATAATGACAATGTCACAGTGGTATCATCTAATAGTGAGCTTCTATCTCGACCTTGTCCAAAGCTTTCACCATCTTCAAAGAGAAAACTAAAAGAAAATTTGAAAAATTATTATTTTAATGAGTACACAAACTCCAATTTAGTGTTTCGTCTACAAAGGAAATTTTATTCTAAATCATGAATCCTTTCATTAAAGAAAGAAATTTTAGATTGAATAGGTTAATAAAAATATAACTGCTGCTTGAAAATTCTCTATGCAATTCTCATTTTTAAATATATGTTGAGTAGGTATGAATACAGTATATAAACGTAAAGTATTTTAGGAATACAATAGTGTGATTTACTCTTTGTTAAGGCAGGTTCAATGCTAAAATTACTTTCCTGATACTATTCCAATGCGATCCCGAGAAAGTTTATATGAGTGAAGAATACCTTACATAATGATGGTAACTACTCAGGGGGAAAGAATGTTGAATAATAAATGCATGACATTTGTTTAGAATTTCAGAAAATTACTTTTGAGAATTTACAAATCCTTTAAAGCATTTATACTTAGAATTTCTATAATTTTATTTCTTGATTTTCTACTTCATTCAATGTGAGCAGTATAACTGAAGTTAAGTATTTAAAAATTAAAGGGAGAAAAAAGTAGAGAACCAATGGTCTATTCAAGTAATTAACCCCAAAATAATTAACATGTGAGAGGAAAAAATGATCAGCAGATGATTTCTATAGTTACCTACAATGATCAAATCTAGTCTGAAAATCTAAAATGAAAATTAATAGCATTGGTGGAAACTCAAAAGATTCAGGTTCACATCTATGTGAATAAATATCAAGAGCAAGGGAACAGCGCTACCTTTGGCCGGCAGAGTGGTATTGTTATTTAAATTCCAGTCTATCCAAAAATGTTTTTAATGTTATTCCTGCGTTTTTTTCATTTCCAACATTTTTCTTTTCTTACTTGGGGAGTGTGCAGATAGGTGGTTTGGATCGAATGATTTCCTTGTTGACAAGCTCTTTCTCCAAGTCGCCTCCAGCTAAACACCAAAGGTAATACACTTCTTCAATTGATCGTTCTGCCAGGTAATCACTGTTTATATCTATTAAAGGCAAATTAAAGAGAATCATAGCTATCTCACCTTTTCTTTTTATCAAAGAGCAACAGACAATAACAGCTGATATTCTAAAAAAGTAAAAACTGAAAAGCATAGTAAGATAGCCTTAACAACATTCATACTATAAAATGCACAGAGAATGAAATGTACATATAGTTTCCTGAGAAAAAGTAGAATTTTTACCCTCTAGGTCCAGAGGTATATAGAATATATCGTAGATATACTAGACTCTGTGGAAAAGGAATAGGGCAGAAAACCCACATGACTAGGCCATCAACACAAACGGCCCTGTCTTCATGTCTTGAGTCAACTGCTGCCTCTTCCGAGAAGTCCTTCTTGATGTCTCAGGCGGGCTAGGATTCCACTGTGCTAAGTCATACTGAGTCACTTGTAATTGCGTAACTCAATGTCAGCCTGCCTCCCAATTTGGTATGACTGTTACTTGAAAGTACAGTGTGTGAAACAAAGGAGGAACTCAATAGATATTTAATTGAATGATTGTTTAGTAACTATTTCCTGCCATGACTTATTTCATAACTTCAGTGTAAGAGTAACTTACTGGTGTCACTAAAGCATAACTTCTGAGAGTTGTAATTATCACAGAGAGATAAAAAGACAAAAGTTGATATTCTCTTAAAATGTGAAATATAATATAAATGTCCTATCAATAATACAACTTTTAGAGATTATTTATAATAAATTATATGATATATAAATGTTGATGTAGTGAAAATCCCATTGGGAATTAGAAGATCTGATTTTAGTATAAAGATTTGAGATGAAAACAGAACTTTGTTTTGCATAAATTTTTTGTGGTGCCACTTCCTCTCCTTGATTCTTAAAGTTCTTGCTCTAAGTAATTTACATTGAAAGGATTAAAAGTTAGTTATATAAAATGTTAGGTTAAGCTTATGCAGAATTACCTCTTAATTCCTTCAAGATAAGTGTCCATAAAGTCTCAATAATGTATTATATATAGTGTTGATACATTCAAAACTAGGATAAGGGTACTCCCTTTAAAAGCAAGGCTCAGGTTATTGCCTTATGTCTCACTTACATTACCTTTACACAACTGACTGATATCCTCAGGCAGAGTTAAATCAGCACATCTCAGAGAAGATGAAAACAAGCTGGCAGGTTTCGTAAATGGGGTGTATAAAGGTGACACTTCACTGAACACCTTGTCCTGTATTAATTCATCTGGGGTTGGCCTTGAGAAACAGATTTATAATACAGAGCATAAATGAAAGTCATTAAAAACTTCCTAGAATAATGGTAAGCACTCAAAGGAACAGTTAGAAGTCTTAAATACCTCATCAGCACAGAACAGAATAAAGCCCTCCTTGGCAGATTCAAGAAGTACACCTTTAGATAACAATCAAGTGACTGTGAGTAATAAATGCTGAATTTTTTTACCTCAGTTATGCTTTTTGCACCTTATGATCTATCAAAATTATTACATATGAATGTCTCAATTTTTTACTTTTAGCTTGACTACCATGTACCTGCTTTACTGAATATATTAAATAAAAATGTACACTAATGAAACTTCTTAGCTTTCTTCCTACCCTTAGTTTAATGTGGCACATTTACCCCAAACTATGCTTTTAATATCATCCCTCTCTTCCTAAAATGTCTTGACAAAAATGTTTGTCTACGGACAGATTAGAATACATTATTATTATTTTTAAATATTATATACCTAAGGGAGTTTAGGGACAACTGTATGGTAACAGTGACATCATCAAACAAAAAGAAATAATAAAACTTCTAAGAAATCCTTTTTAATCAACAGTTGTTAGCTTACCTCACCATTTATCCACGTTCTTTGCTATAATACATATTTCCAATAAACTTTTGTTCTCATTTCTCTTCTATCATTTGAGACTAGGAATGTGTATATCCCATAGCTTAGCTGATTTTGTAACTGGAGGCTAGGAAATGAACTAGTAACTTCTTTGGTATATTCCTGTTTTCTGATCAAGGTTTAATATTTTTCTTCTTCTTTTATTAACATACATTATAGCCATAACTACAAGTTATTACTATATGTATAAATATACTTATTTAATCTATTGGCATTATAACTAAAAAGAAAAAAAAAATCAACTATTCATATGTTAAAGATCTCAGTGTAATCCCAAACTCTTAATACCAACCTCTTGGAAGGGTGGAAGGTGAGACATTTCTTCAAAAGATCTATCACATTTTCAGGAAGCTCCTAGTAAATAAAGAGAAAAAAGAACTATTTAAAATAGATCCATTAAAAAATATATTTTACACGAATGTTTGCTAATCTAGTATATTTTGATTTCTTTTTTTGTTCCAAAGATTTATGTTTACTTGGAAAACTCAAACCCTCTGTCCTTTAATCCTTATTTTTTCTTTTTAATTAAATTTATTGGGATGATATTGGTAAATAAGATTGCATAGGTTTCAAGTGTACATTTCTATGATACATCATCTTCATATTGCACTTTGTTTTGATTTTTTAAAAAGTCTTGATTAGGACTTTTTCCAAGTAAAAGCCTTACAATAGCTTTCTGTTGGATCCCAAACATGTCAAATAAACAAATTTTCAATAACAGATTAATCACAAACCTTTATAATGTCCAGACAACCATGTTCTTCAGCCAAAACTATTACAGTGTCATCCACACAGTCTATAAAACAAAAATTATAAGAATTAATGCTGCTCTTCTATTTATCAGACATACTGGGTACAGAACTCTGATAATTTTGTAAAATATTCTGTAATGCAGTTTTGGAACTTGGAATATTAAAAAACTTGTGACTTTTTAAACTTTCCTTATGTATTCTGGTAAAAATAAAGATTTCAAACACTAAACAGTAATTGAATCACAGATACTTGAAGATAGTAGCTTAAATGTAAGTGAAGTAAAACAGTGATGAAAGGAGATAAAGATTCTTGCCTGTGCTTTTTCTCTCTATGTATGTACTTAAAAAGGCTTTATTATTTTTCATGATTATGACTAATTTATTTTTATTATATACAATTTTGAGAATGTACACATTTCTCTGAGGACTTAAATTATACGTTCAGCCTGTAGATGACATTTAGAAATATCCAAGATTCCTTAATAGCTATATTATCCATCTTTAAAATTAAATGTGGTAAATACAGTAACATTCTATGCAATTTTATTTATAATTCATTATTATTTAATACTTATTAATAATATTCTGTACATATTATTTGTATACCCTATTAACCTGTACACAATCTGTCACTCTTTTACATAAAGTGCTCTACTACTGTTTTTCCCTTCTTTCTTACCATACCTGCTTAATTTATTCCACTCTAAAATAGATTACACAAATTTTTATAAATTTGAATTGCAAATACTTGTATCTAATATACATGCAAAATATATGAGCTTGTTATAAGGAAAAATAAACATTATTCTTGAGTCATCATTCACACACATGTCATCAAATAGAAAGCTCAAAAGTGACATATCATCTGACAGTAAACTGCTACAGAAAGTATAATTTTACATTCTCACATTTTGATTTCACGAGTTAGTTTACTTTACTAGATCTTGAAGCTAATTTTATATTCATCCATGTTATAATGCCTTAGTGAATAAGGAAAGCTCTATTATAATTCTTCAGAAGGCATTTCTTAAGTTGTCCTGTTAATGCTTACCACTAATCATTAGAAAATTAAAGTGAGGATATTTCAGAGTATTCACTACTTCAGACAAACACATCCTCAATGTGTTTGATTACTAAGAGTCAATAAAGATTATATTTATATTTGAAAGATAAATTGCATGACACTTACCCAATGTAAGCAAAAATTTTAGTCTTTCAGAAATATCCAAGCTTTGAAATAATTTTCTTCCCTAAATAAAATGGGAGAAGAATTCATGTAAACATTTGCATATTTTTTCTAAGGAGGTCTTTTTTTTCAGAGTTGAAGATAATTTTATCAAATACTACTATTTCTCTTCAGAAGTTTTATTCAATTTTTAAAGTTAGTTCCATTACAGAAAAAAATTGTTCACATGTTTTTTAAAATACTGCATAATATTTAACATTTAAACATTTCATATATCTAAGGATCATTACATTTTAGATGATCTCAAGCATGTTCCTTTTGAGACCCACACATACCTGAATGTATAGATGGATTCCAGGCTACCCGGAATATTATTAAGAGTCCAAGATTTCTCCTGTGAAAGGTTCAGATTACCCTTCATCCACCCAACTTATATACTATGATTCAGGCAGTGTGTTGTCTCTGTTAAGAAACAACCTATGACACTCCCTTCTCCCACAATGACTTGAATAGCCATGCTTTGTGCTCCCAGAGTACCTGGTATATTTCTTTATTTTAAGACACATATACATATATTATATTTTAATTGTTTCATTATTAGTCAGCTTCAGAGGGATCCTTGTAATGAAGTCTGGGATCAAACACTTACAATTTCAATGATTATGTGCTGAACAACTATTGTGTGTCAAATTTGACATTCTACCACCAGTTACACAACTTGGGCAAATTACTTAACCACCTTAAGCCTCACTTTTCTTATCTATTAAAATGGCATATTTACTGTACTTGCACTAAGGGTTATAAAATGCATAAAAAAATGTTTCTATGTGCTTTTTTTGCACATAGAAAATGCTTCATACATGTTAACTATTGTTATGTTTCTCTTATTATAAACAAATTAAACTTATATGATCCTTTAAAAATGAGACACTGATTTTTTTTTAAAAAGGAAAGTTAAAACTTTCTCACAGACTTATGAAATTAGCAATACAGGTGGAGAGATGATTGAAAAAAGTCACCATTCCTCTCTCTTCTCAATCTCTTACATATATTAACCATCTAAAAATTGTAATCTTCTAAAACATTAATATATTACTTTCTAAAATTATTTATTTCATCAATATCTTGTTTAAAAACTTTAAATGGCCCCCATATCTTATATAACTAAATATAAACGTCTCAATTTAGCATTCAAAGTCTCCTAGAATATGGCCCCCAATACATCTTTACAGTCTAAATGCTTACTATTTATCTGCCTTGTGATGAACATGGCACACACAGTGCAGTTAAATTTGATTATTTGCAATACAATGAACATACTGCCTATATTCAGGCTTATAGGCTTTACTCATTTATTTCCCTACCAGTAAATTTTTCTTCGGGTCTATCAAAATTCTATATATCCATCATTTCATTTTTACTCCTGAATGTTAATTTTGTGCATTAAAGAATCAAAATTACTTTCTCTCAGCACTTTGATGGCACTGTCCCACTGTTCTCTTGCTTATTCAATGCTAAGAAGTTAAGTGCCTATATAATTCTCACTCTTTATATATGTCTTTTTTCTCTGCCCGTTTTTATTTTCTCATTAACACTGATAAACTTCTGGGTGGCAGAGTGGCTACAGTAACTTTCTGGTGATATGGTGAAAGATTTCTAGTAAAATGATCTTGGTATATAGCTTCTCATCTATTTCCTTAGAATTTCTAGTGTACCAAAAGCTCCGTTAGTTGTTGCTATGCTATTAACTTATATCTTAGTATTGTAAATCAAATATAAGTGTTTGATGAGGCAGAGGAAGTTTTAAGCTTTGAGGATGTTCAGTTTGCCATCCTTAAACTGTCTAAACTTTGAGTAACACTTAATATGTCATAAAGTCCATATAATGAAATTAATATTTTCTTTCTCGATATTCACATAGCTCTCTGAGTTTATCTTCAAAGTTTACGGATTTGAATTTACAAGCTCCTTCGTATTGTGTCTTAATCACAGTTTATTCCTTGTTGCATTTGTCATGATGCTACACATTCAGTAAATGCTCTTTAACATTTGTTGAATTGAATTACTCACATAAGACATACACAGATCAGTAGTAAAGAGTTTAGATATAGGTGATGGTAATAAAAAGAAAAAGCTGTATACTTTATATTTACACTTATGTATACTTCACTTTAAAAAACAATAAATTTTACTATTATTTTATACCAATTAAAAAAGTAAGATAGTCTACACAAAGGATAGCAAAGAATCAGAAAATCTGACATTTTCCCTTAGAAAAAGCAGTGCCAATATGTAAACTACAAATATTATTATGCATATTTTAATATTAATAATAAAGTCTAGCATTTATGGACTGTTTACTATGTAACACTCTATACTAAGTACTTCATATACATTATCTCATTTAGTTTTTCTAACAACTTTACAATATAGACACTACTGTTACTAATAGAAGTTGAACCTAGGCCTTGAGAAGTTAGGTTAGCTACTCTAAGTCACACAACTATACTTTGCAGCATCAGAATTTAAACCCAGTTCTCTCTGACTACAGAAGCTTATCTCTTAACTATTATGCTTTCCTATCTCTGCTGTTGAATTAATTCTTAAATACATAAAATGAGAAAAATAATGTCAATCTAATTCTTAAATATGGTAAAAATTGATGACTTAATTTTTTCAAAATATTTTGAAAATCCCTTGGAGGACAGAAATAATAGATAAATAATACAAATGTCTGCCTCAAAAGACTTCATAGTCTAAGTAAAGTAGACAAATTTGACAAGTACTATAATAGAAGAGGAGAGCAAAGAAGATAGGAACCTAAGGCCGGCAGATATTTGAAGGTAGAATCAACAGATTGTTGTTCCTTCAAAATTATTCCCATCTTGGACATGACAGATTGTTAGTTGTCCCTCCAAATCCATTCTCAACTTCTTTCTCGATACTTAGTTGTCCAGCTGAAGACATTTCCTAGTCTCCCTTGAACCTATATGTGGCAACATCAGTAAATTATCGCTAGTGAAAAGTAGAGTTGATAACTGCAACTTTTAGGTCATATCTTTAAAGACAGCTACCAGGAAATCACTCCTCGCCTTTCCTTATGGCTAAAAACAAAGGTGATAAAGAGAACTTTGAAAACCAGATGTTGAGAATGGTGGAACCATTCCTGATAGCCTAGGTTTCTGTGTGACATTTGGCATAAAGCCCACCCTGCCCTCACTGGACTGTTATATAAGGGAGAAAAACACCTATGTTCTTTAAACTACTGCATTTTAAATTCTTTTGTTTTTAATAGCAGTTTTCTCTTTACCCTAATAAATACAGAGGATATCTGGTAAAGGCCTCATAAAAAGCCAACATACAAAGTGAGTCTTACAGGAAAGATAAGAGGACAGGAGAGCAGATGGTATTTGAGAAAAAAGACTACCAGAAGGGATAGAGCATAAACATATCAAAGAATGTAAGCTGTTTTAGTGTAAACATTTCTAAAAGTGTTTAATTTTTAACTTAGTATGCTATAAATTTTTTATACTTAATACAAGTGTAAAAATTTCCAGATATCAAAATAATATTTACACTTAGTGAAATTTACAATTAGTAAAAGTGGAAACATTTCTAGAGCTACCAAAATAATAGGCAAATTAACTGTAAAACAGGATTTTTTAAAAAGTGAAATTGAGAATTAAGCCATTTCTCCTCATATGTAGTCAATCTGCAAAGCAAAAACATATTATTACCAAATAGTTTTCCTATTCAAAAAATTATTCTAATAAACACACAATTTCTGTTCATTAGTTTAATGTTTCTTCATACATACCACACAGAGCTCAAATAAAATGATTCCTAGAGACCATACATCTGATTTGGGGCCAGAAGGCAATGGTTTTTCACTTGACATATGATCAGTGGTTTTGGAAATTCCTTGTGCAATGACCTCAGGTGCCAAGTACGATGGATACCTATAATGATATATTAAAAAATGAATAATTACTATGAACTACAAAGGGGGAAAGAAGTAGAAGAACATTTTATATTTGAAAACAGCATTAATTATTTTGAATAGTCAGAATGTCAAAATATTATAATAATATATAAATTAGAAACTAAGACTCTCCCATCTCTGTACTCCAGTCACTCATACATATTTATGTATATGTAAACTTGAGCACTCATCACCACTGCCCCACAAGGCAGCATACTATACACATTACTCTGTACTCCTTTTTATTCAAAGTATATTTTAGAGATCATTCTACAACAGTAAGTATAGATTTGCCTCATTCGTTTTGAAAATTATTAATAATTTTATTGTATCGATGTATTTATTTTGAACAAACTCTGATGAAGAACATTTTGGAAGTTCCATTCTTTTACTACTATAAACAATGCTAAAATTATTATAAATATTTCATATCCCACAAAAGTATGTAAAGATGACAGACAAATTTCTAGATGTGGCACTGCAAAGTCATAAGGCATATATATTTTAAATTTTAATATATATATTACCAGGTTGTTGTTTCAATTGTATCAATTTATATTCTCATAAGCAATACATGAGAGTGACTATTTCCCCTTACCTTGACCAACATAACAAATTTTCTTGAAAACTGCTTTAGTCAATATTGAGTAAATATTTACTAAAGAAAGACTATTAAATATGAATAAGGCATAAAGAATAAAACTACAATAAGCACCGATGTACTTATCAAGCTGTTTAAATAAAGAACATCTTATCATACTAAAGGTCCATTTCTGCTTCTCCCTAATTGTGTCCCCCTGGTATCCCCCAAAAGGAACACATAGCTGATATTTGTGTTCATAATTCTCATCCATTTATAGTTTTACCATGTATTTGTACCCCTAAAAAGTACACTGTTTAATCAAACATATTTCTGAACTTTATACTACTGGACAGTATTCTTTTGTGGTTTGCTTTTTTAATCAACATCATTTATTTGAGTCACCCATATTGTTGCATATACCTATGTCATTAATTTTTACTTCTATTCTATGAATATCATAATTTATGCATTCTAATGTCAATGGTTGTTAAAGTTGTTTGCTGTTTTTAAAGTATTACAAACAGTGTTGTTTAGAATACCATGAACAGTGCACAACTGCAAAAATTTCCCCAAGGGTATAAACCTAGGATTGAATTTCTAAGCTATAGAATGTGTGCACTTACAACTTTATGATATCGTGACAAAGGTGTTTTGAAAGGCTTTTACCAATTTATATTTCCAATAGCAGTATATGAACAGTTTCTATTCTTTAATTCTTCTCCAACATTTGATAGTGACAGACTTTCTAATCTTTGACAATTTGGTAGATGAGACCTATATGCCATTGTGGTTTTAATTTGTATTTCCTTGACAATTAAAAAGACTGAGGCATGTTTTCATGTTTATTAGACATTCAGGTTTGCTATTGTGTGGCATGCCTGTTCAAGTATTTTTTCTTTCTCTATTTTTTATCTTGAATATTATTTTGCATTAGTTTCAGGGGTACAGCATAATGGTTAGACAATCATATACTTAACAAAGTATTCCTCCTGATATTTCCAGTACTCAGTTGGCACCATACATAATTATTACAATTTCATTGACTATATTTCCTATACTGTACTTTATATCCCTGTGACTATTTTTTACCTACCAATTTGTATTTCTTAATCCCTTCACCCAGTCGCCCAAGCTCCCTCTACTCTGGCAACCAGCCTGTTCTCTGTGACTATGAGTCTGTTTCAGTTTCGTTTCATTATTTTTTCTTTATTAGATTCCACATGTAAGTGAAAGCATATGGTATTTGTCTTCCTTTGACTGACATTTCACTTAGCAAAATACCCTCTAGGTCTTTTATCCATTTCTCTGGTAAGTTGTGTTGGGGTCCCCAAGACCACCCAAACATTTAGAGATTCACTAGGACTCATGTAATTTGGCATATAGATGTACTCACGACCAAGATTTATTACAGTGACAGACTGAGGATATATAGCTAAGTTGTCAGGAAAAAAGACATCCAGGGAATCTGGAGGAATCTACATGTCAGCTTCCTTATGCTCTCTTCCTCCTATCAGGGGCCAAATAGAACAAACTTTTCCCCAGCAACAAAATGTAGAAACATGTATGCAATGTGGCCAGGGAAGCTCATAAAAGACTCAGTGCCCAAGGTTTTTATTGTTAACTGGTCATAAAGGCATCTTCAGCTTAGCATATATCAAAATGCAGGACGCCCAGAAGGAAAGCCAGTGTTCTGCATAAACCATGTTCTTTAAACAAGCACAGCCTTATAAGTTAGGAAACCATGGGATCAAATGCTTTTGAAATCCAAGTTCCTAGGTGCTAGCCAAGGGCCAACTATGCAAGGAGGACTTCGTTTCTAAGGAGAGCCACCTCATGCCTGCTATGTTAACCCTGTTCTGCACAATTGTTGATATTTCTATTGCTGTTTGGAAAAAGTTCTTTGTAATTCTGGACACTAATTCCTTTTTCAGTAATTTTGACTTAAAATACTTTCTACTATTTTCTGGCTTGTCTTTCCATTCTCTTTCTGGCATTTGTTTATGAACGAGAAGTCCTTAATCTTTCAAAGTAATTAATCTTTTCTCTCATACTTAGAATTTTATCTTGACAAAAGGATCTCCTGTGGTATTTTCTGAAAGTTTGATAGTTTACCTTTCATATTTAAGTTTCTTAGTCTGAGTAGAATTGTGTTTTCATATTATGAAAGGTATAATTTTACCTTTATTCCTACATAAATAAGCAACTGTGCCATTTCAATTATTGAACATTATTGTACTATTTTAAATCTATAACATTATATAATAATTACTGATAAATGCTAAGACGAGCCCCCACCCCAACACACATATCCTTTAATTTATCTTCAGGAGTGTCTAGGCCCTTTTCAGATATTTGTTTTCTATAGACAGTGGTACCTTGACTTTCGAACATCTCCATTGATAAATATTTTGGTTTACGAACACCATAAACCCAGAAGGAAATGCTTTGGTTTTCGAACATGACTAGGAAGTCGAACATGCCACACGGCTTCCGCTGAGTGCAAGATCCTGAGGCCTAGCTGTTGGCTGTTGATCCCTTGGTTTTCGAACATTTTAGAACTCGAATGGTCTTCCAGAACGGAATACATTAGAAAACCGAGGTACCACTGTATTGAAAGATTTTCCTTAAAAATATCCTGAAATGTATAGCATTATAACTTAAACAGCAATGAATTTAATCATTCTTTACAGGTTTGGTAGAATTTGCCTGTGAGTCTGGTCCAGATATCTCTCTTGGGAAAAGTAACTTTTACTACACTTCTGTAATTGGTGGTTTCAGATTTTAAAATACTCTTTGGGAATATTGGCAATTTGTATTTCCTTTGCAATCAATCATTTCATCCTAGGTTTCAAATTTGCAGAGTTAAGCAAATATTCTATTGAAGTCTTCTAATGTTCTCTAATTCTCTATGACCATATCTTATTTTGTGCACTTGAGTTCTCCGCCTTTTTCCTGATTAGGTTAACTAATAACTGCTTATCATAAAAACATTGTTTTTAATCCACTCTCCTCTTAATACTTTACTGTATTTTGGGTATAGCCTTCTTGAGAATTTGATATAGTTTCATTTTGGTGAATTTCACTGAAGAGATAAATGTTCGTATTTATCAAGTACAGGGAAATTATTAGTAGGAAATTCAATGGTAAAGTATAAGGAAATTAGTAAGAAAATCTTATTACATTAAAAATCCTCCTATCAACCCAGCAGGTGTGACTCAGTCATTGGGTGTTGACCTAAGAACCAGGCCGTCATGGTTTATTTTCCGGTCAGGGCACATGCCCCGGTTGTGGGCTCCATCCCCAGTAGGGGGTGTGCAGGAGGAAACCAATCAAATCTTCCTATCAGACTAAAACTTTTTCTCTTTTTCTGTTAAGTTCATTTCATGAATAATTCCATGAAACCTGAAGTGAATCTGCTGAGATGGAAATTCTTTCTCCTCTCAGTGATCCCCATAGTATTTGATTGGTATCTTTCTTATGGTTTTCTAATGACTGTCAGCTACTTATTTTACTCGTTCTATACTTTATGTAATAGGCAATCACATTATATAATATTACACATTTTTATGTTTATAATATTTAATATACAAAAATTTATCCTCCCATCTAGATGAACTCCTTGAGGACACTGGTGTGTCATTCATTTTTATAAATCCTCAGCAACTACCAATGAAACAAATATAAAATATGTTCAATATATTTTTGTTAAAAAATGAATATTTATTTATATTATTTTTCTTATTGAATTTATTGGGGTGCCATTGGTTCACAAAACCATGGAGGTTTCAAGTGTACAAGTCAACAAAACATCTACACACTGCTCTGTGCACCCACTGCCCAAAGCAAAGTCTTTTTACATCCCCACTTATACCCCGTTTGTCCACTTCCATGTACTCCCACCCCCTTTTCCCTCTGGCTATAACCACACTGCTGTTTGTGTCTATGTGTTTTATATATATGTGTCTGTTTTTTGCTTAACCCCTTATCAAAATGCCAGTTAGGTCTGCCTTACAGATAACAATTTAATAAGCATAATACATAAGAATCGGACCTATTGGCAACTGCTAAATTTGAATCCTGCTGCCTGGACACCAAAACAACAAAAATAGGTTCCGAATATAAATGAAAAATGTGTGAAATTCTGCTTTGTTGGTTGCATATATGCATACCCCTTCTTCATTTATTGTCTGATTTAGTCATGAGCGCAACCATCTATATTTTTTGATTCAATGAGATTAGATTATTATGCCACCCTGCAATAATGACATTAATCAAAATATACTTATGTATATGTAACATCTATGTAATGTAGGCACTCAGTTATTACTTCCATTTCTCTTCCTGTGGTTTTCTACAGCCACCTGCTCACACTATGATTGTCAACACTTCTTACTTGTAAAATACAAGTCAAGTAAGTCATGGAGTATAACAAATTCAAATGCGCAAATTAGGTTTTTAAATTCCTTTTCATTTTAATATAATGGTGAGGGTGATATTAATATATTCTTTTAATTTGTCCATGTATTTTTCTCATACACAAATTTGTATTATGGCATTTTACCCTAAGATATCATACTGCTCTTCTAAATGAATGTGGGATATCTCTTGAAACAGCTGAAGTCTAGTGGAAATAGTACTGGACTTGATATTATACCTATGTTCTAATTTCAGTCCTAGCGCATATTCTATATACAATCTGGGTTTCTTAATCTGTAAAACACAAATAAGAATGCCTGCCTAACAAAACTGTTATAAATATTAGTGAATATATGTTTAATAAAAATGGAAAATGTGACACAAATGCAATGTTGTACTTTTATTATCACCATACTATGGTCCAAAAGGTAAACTGGTCATTTTTAATCCTGATTTCCAGCACATCTAAGCCCAAAAATAATAGTGTGGGTAGTAAAAAGTCAAGCAACAATATAGGTAAATTAATAAACCTAAAACTCTCACTGGTGATCTCTAGAATCATAGAGGTGGCCCTTGCTCCAATCAAGGATGGTTAATTTAATTAATAAAAACAATAAGCCCTAAGATTGTTCTTTAATGTAGATTATCTCCTTTTTACAAGTAGCTCTTATTTAACATAGCATTTTAACACTCAGAGAAAATTACCAGAACCTTGCTGTATGACTGGTGAGGTAAATATAGTGGCTTTCGTCATCTGTCATCTGTTTGAAGTTTTAACAAGGTATTAAGCTACTGGCCTGCTAAAATAAATGTCCATTTTCTAACTCTTTATAATATTTTGAAACAGATGTTAACATTTTACTTTGTTGTTCCTTAATATTTGTCTTTCAAATCAACTGCAAGCTTCTTCTGGTGTAAATATTTTCTTTCATGCCTTGGCTTTTTGATCACTTTATTTTTCCTGGCTAAAGTTTCACATTTTGCTCTTTGGTACTTTTTGTTCAGACCCCTTGGGTCTAAGACTTCAAAGTAAGCAAGATCAAATGGCAACATAAGACCAATTCTATCCAAGCATTTTAAATTCAAATGTAGTTAAAAAATGCTTGATATGCTTTAAGAAAAATCACTTCTTTTTTCCTATTCATCATTGTAACCTAAAGCACCTTTAAGTAAAAGGTAAAAAATTGAAGTAACCCTTGTTTATGTTTTTGGAGTTCTCTCTCACACAAACTGAGTTAGACAAAATGAAGCAGCAGTAGGAATCGCATTTACTACAACTCCTTAAATGTTACTTCAAAAGGTAATTATCACATATGATGAAGACACTAGAGCTTCACTGTGGACTTACTTTGTATTATATTCAAACCTTTAAAAAAACCCAAATAGTGTAGGTTATTTTTACAAAATAGTTTGAGTGCTTGTAACAACAATTATTTGTTGTCTATGACCACAAGTTTTGAAACGCAAAACTTCAAAATTATGAATTTATGCAATTTAAGGTCAGCAAAATGACAACAAAAAATTCCCAATAAATCATGAGCCTCTTGAGGATAGGAAACTACTTTATTGACTTTTGTATATCCAGCAGCCAGAAGAGAAGGTGCTCAATAAATATTTTCTTAATAAATAATGGAAAGAATGACTGAACAGTTTATTTCAGATTAGCTATGTCCTGACAAATGAGAAGTTGAGATAAGAAGCCCACAATTTAACTTTTAAAGATATAAGGGTAATTTAAAAATGAGACCTTTTTTTAAACATCTAATTAATTTTTTAAGTAGAAACACACTCCAGGATTCCAATCCACAATTCTCAACACTGGAGTGACAGAATCGATTTTAGGGAGTCCAAACAGCAAAACACAAATGGATACTTTTAAAGACAACAACTGAAAAATATGATAAAGGTCCCTAGACTATATAATGGTATTATATCAATTTTAATTTCCTGGTTTTCATAATTGGTTTGTGGTTATGTACAAAAATAATTTACTTTAGAAAATACAAGCTAAAATATTGAGGGATAAAGGCCTTTTTATGTACTAATTAATTTTTTAAAAAATGTATCTTTATTGATTTCAGAGAGAGGAAAGGAGAAGGAGAGAGAGAGGGAAACATCAATGATGAGAGAGTCATTGATCTTAATCAGCTGCCTCCTGCATGCCCCCCGCTAGGGATGGAGCCCGCAACCCGGGCATGTGCCCTGACCAGGAATCGAACCCCTATTGCCTGGATCCTAGGTCGACTCTCAACCACTGAGCCATGCCCGGCTGGGCTGTACTAATTAATCTTAAATGATTAAAATATATTTATACACACATACATAAATATGTATAAGAAAAAAGAAAGAGATAAAGCAAATGTAAAATGTTAATATTTGTGAAATCTGAGTGAAGGGTATATAGGAATTCTTTGTACTAGTTTATAACTTCCATGTATTTGAAATGATATCAATTTTAAACACTCAAAAACTAAAAAAATATTATATTATTAAAATATTAAAACAGCAATCGCACACTAAATATAAAACAAAGATCTATATCAAAAGCATACATTTGAGTACAGGATGAAAAAAACTTTCATTCTTTTCTTGGAGGTCAATATAAACCTGGATTTCTATATCAGAAGGGATCATTAATAAACCTCTGACACTTAAACACAGACTTTCAGGTATAAGATCTATCCCATCACCTGTGAAATTTACAATGACTCAGCTTCAGTCTTAATATACAATCATACCTCAAAAAATAGGGAATTAAACTCAGAAACAAAGAAAAATAATATGAGAGTGATTTTTCTCAGTCTTTTGAGGAACACACACTATCATTAAGTGAGGATCTGGTCAGGATTCTTGCCTCACTTTTATCTAATTGTGAATGAAATAAAATTAATTAGTAAAAATATAAGGTAAACAAGGCCAATAATCTGTTAGCCTCTCTGCCAATTCAATGAAAGATCAACGTCAGGGAACTTCTGGATACTGGAAAAATTGTCTACTTTTATAAAATTATTTGAAAAACATAAGGTATGTTAATAAAGGAAAGCTAGTTATATGTCAAAAAGTAGTATCACCAATAATTAACAAAACATACATTTTAACAAAGATTACAAATTTTAAGATAGAACTTCAAAAACAAAATATTCTTACCCAATTGGAAAATCAACATCAACACCATGAGCTGTCATGTGATAAAGTCCAAATTTAGCCAATTTAACATGTCCCTACAAAAATGAAGGGAAAAAATCACTATGAAATATTTTAATACTAGCAAGAAAAATTATCATTATATATTTTATAAGTAAATGAGCCATCATATAGTCAGGTACATTAAAATATATATATTAATTTACCATAATTTTATTAAAAAGTATTTGCCAGTGTTTGACGTCTGTGTTATACTTATTACAAATATAATGTGTGTATGTACACATACATTTATATGTATGTATATGCACATATACATGTATGTATGTAAGTGTATATATACACACACAAAAAAATATTTTGCTTTTTTATATTTTCCAGGCTTTTTGACAAAGCAAAAAAAAAGCAAAAGTCTTCTCATCTGCCTTGAATCCTTAGAATATTTTGTGGTAATTTTCACGAAATACTTTTTTTCAGAGTGTTGCAAGTCCATTCATAATGTTATGATTTAACCCTGACATAGGAGTTCTTAACTTGAAAATATCGGGTCCGAAATCATCAAAATATTAGTGAATCTGCCAGGTTTCCAACAATTTTTGATACTGCTTGAGAATAATCATAATTATCACAAAGCTGAGGTTCTTAATAAAAGGCTAATATATTTTATAAGTATCTTAAAATTTTCCCCTTTTAGATGTTTAACACTAAAAACTTAAGCTGATTTTAAAATTGGTTTGTTTTCTTTTTCTCAGGACTTTATTTTTCAGCATTACAACACATTAATATTTTTTAAAAAGTCAGATTGGTTAGATACTTTACTGCTTTAAGTATTAAATTAATAAGCATCATTTTCTCTTTCGTGATTTTTAATATCATAGAATAACTGTACTTAATGAACATCTGGAAGAGACTCAGACAAAAAGAGTAATCCTACTAACAGAAAATCATTCCCCAGAAAATATTCCCTCAAAACTATTTTCACATGCTTATGAAAAATAATGAAATTATGATTATTCCTGATAATATATCACCTTGCTACCTATAATTCTCTTAGAAGGGCTGACTAGCTTCTTATTAATTGCCCATTAGAATTCCAGGTTAAGAAGTAATACTTCCAAAAAAAAAAAAAGGGCCTAGGTATGAACAGCTGGTAAATGGAGAATAAAATAAAGAGAAAATAGGGGGGAAAAATGAGGAGAAAATGCAATGCAGTTGTGCTATGAGAAAAATATTCTGTGTAAATCGAGAAGCTTTCTCAAGATAAATGCATATGTTTTAGAAAACAAATGGAAGAGAAAACAAACACGATGTTAGAAACTGTCTCTTGGGGAAAAAAAGAATAACACATTTGAAAAAAATATGGATTTATATAATTTAATTATACTTGTTTTTTTCTAACACCACAAGTCTATCAATAACTTTCATACAGTCTTTTTGTTATAAAAGAATCTTAAAACATATTCTTATCCTATCCTCTGATTAACTGAGTGGGCCTGATTCAGTAGCTTTCAACCTCAAATAACAAACAAATATTTAATGTATTATTTGGCAATTACCTTTCGGTCCAAAAGGATATTATGAGGAGACAGTGCCCGATGTACTATATCATGTTTGTTCATATACTGCAAGCCCTGGAGTACCTCAAATGCTATGCACAACACCTTTGACGAGCTGCACAGGAAGCAAAAAGTCACAGATCAATTACAACGCAGATATAGAACCTATTTTAATAAATGAGATAAGGTTTTGTGACAAAGTTCAAAATTATATTTTATTGTTCCTCTTCTATACACAGAAAATAGAGTATACACATGTTCTAAAATGTCCACTTGTACGTATTTTGGTTTTTATGACTACAATAGGATTCATCCTAGTTTCCTAAAGCCTACACTAATATGGGGATGTGCATTTGAGTTATAGGTTTGGCTGTGCCAAATTGTCAGGAAAGTTTCAGATATATGGCAGAACTCAGTCATCTTCCACAAAGATACCCAGTTTCTTTCTTTCTCTCTCTCTCTCCCTCTCCATCTCTTTCTATTAAAAAACATAATTAAACATCATTCATGTAGGGAGTTTGAAATAATATACAGAAAAGTAGAAGAGATTCACCCCACCCAACAATAGTAACATTTTCGTATAGATTTCCTTTCTACCCACTTTTTGACATTTTAAATTAGGACTTTAAAAAATTAAATTAACATTGGCAGGTGGTAACCATTAAAATAATTTTTAAAAGGTAAGTCAAATAACAAAAGACAAAATAGAATTACTAAAAAATAGTCAATTGAAAAGCAAGCAGAATTAAAGGAAAAAAGAACAAAAAACAAATGGAACAATTGGAAAACAACTAATAGATTTTAATTCAGATGTATCAATAATTATATTAAATGTAAATTATGTAAACTCACCAATTAAAAGATAAGGATTATCAGAATGTATAAGAATTAAGACTCACTTATATCCACGCAACAAGAAACCCACACTAAATAAAAGACATAAATAAAAAAAAGATGAAATAACAGATCACTAATTGTCCTGTGCTTGGGCAGGGGGATGGGTTGACTACAAAGGAGTTCGAGGAAATTGTGCTTGATGGAACTATTCTATTCTTAATTTTCATGATGGGTACATGACTGCATTGTACAACTGATCTTCTGTAGGTTTGAACTGTATATTAAAAGGGTAAATTTTAAGGTATGTAAATTACACCTCAATAAACTGATGTTTTTTAAAAATAGGCCAAATAACATTTTTTTTTAAAGTTGCAAAATCCTTCCTCTAAAAAATCCTAAGAATCAGAGATGAAAAAGTAAAATCCTTCTCTCCTCTCATCCTACGGTGACTTTCCAGAGGTAACCACCTTTAGCAATTTCTGTTTCAAGTTTTCTGATGGTCAGACTTTTATTTAATAGGAGAATGTAAGGTAGCAGGTTGCTACTGTGATCCAACAAGGTCTCACTAAGAAGGTAATATTTATGCAGGTATCTAAAGGAAGTATAAAAGACATGCAGCTCTCTCAGAAATGTGTGATTCAGGCACAGGGCAGAGTAAGCAAGTCCTCAAGGGGGAGAATGCACAACAATCCATAAGGGAAATAAGTAGGACATTTTGAAACATGGTATGTCTTCAAATATCTTATTCTTGCCCTTAAACTTGGAATTTCTCTACTGTCTGATTGTTCATCAATGGCGAGAAGTCTAATGTCAGTCTGATTCTAATTTTGTTGCAGATACCATGTTCTTTCTCTCTGGAGACTTTCAGGATTGTTTTTTACTATATTCTTAGACAAAATTTTAGCCCATATGTCTATAGTGTGGGCACTTGTGCTAGTAAGCATCAGGTGTGCCCTTTTAAGACTCATGTTCCATTAACACAGAAACATTAATAAGGAAGTGTTGACATGTCTTTCATTATTTTCACCTTCCTCTGTATCTTTTAGTTGGAACTCTTGGTGGGCAGATGAAAACAGGGTCTATTTTCTATATCAATTCTCTGTTTTATTTCCCATGGCATGGCCTTTAGTCCTCTGTACTCTATTATTTAATTTCGGATATCTCTTATGTTCTCTAGTTGTTCCTTTACATTGGACCATGTTCTTTGGTTATGGATATGTTATTCTTTCAAGTCTCTCTAAGGCTAGTTATTAGAATTCTTTTAATTCAGGAAGCAAAAAAAGTGTGTTATCTTTATTTCCTCTAAGTTGGGTTTTTGTTTTTCCCCCCTCCCTTAGGCTCTCTTTCTAACAAACTATTTTTTTTTCATCAATAGTCTGTTAATTTCTGGTTGTCAGCCATATTTTAAAGCAATAAACTGATATTCTTTATGAAGTGTGTAAAAAAGCAACAAAGAAGTTACTATTCATAAAGCTTATTTAAACTGACCTGTGAACTATTCCTCTTTATTCCTCTTTATCAATAGTTTCTCCCATATTAAAGTGCCACCACAGCCAATCCTAAGCAGATAGGGAATGTGTGAAACAAGAGCAATTTGGAATTAACGAAGTTTTCATTAATATTTTCAAAAAATAAATCAACTATGTAAAGAAAAAGATTCCCAACTTAAAAATGATAATTACATTGATAAGATGTGAATATGAAAGAATGCAAATCCCTTCCCTCTTAAAAACAAAGAAATATTTTCTTAAGAATGATTAACAAATAAAACATAAGCACCTAGTTTTTGTTTTTAGGTCATTTGGTTCTATGCTATGAGTCAACCCTAAAGTAGTAATCCTTGTCCCTGTTGTGTCTCTCTGACACAAACTTCACAAAACCTTAAAAGCTGGTGTTATATTCAGTTGTGACACTAGAGGACCTCAGTTGCACACTACTTTAATACAGACATCTTTCTCATGAAAATTAAACACAAATCTTTAAAGTGGTGTTTCCATTAAACCACTTCAGAAACAGCTAAACACAGAAGATGACGTGTTCTACTTCCTCTGTTTGCTTGTGCTAATTGATTATTAGATATAACTGGAAAAATACCTGCAGGTCAAAAAGCACATTCATGCTATTTTCGAGCTGATGAGCATATACATTGCAGTAATTACATAAAATTCAAACATAAAGCTCATGGCATACCTTTTCTTAGCTATTACTTGAGACTACATATGTATTATAGTTAATAGACTCAGCACTCTTCAGTTCTGATAGAAAATCAGATTTGCTTTCTGCCCTTTTGTATTTTTAATATTTAATTTTATTTTAAAATATAAGGTATAAAGAAGAAACATATGTTGTTTTATATAATTAGAAGAAATCAGTATTTGTTGAATTTTACATACTTATTTGTCTTCAAAGATTTATTCTTTAATACTTCAAAGAGCTTGTATCATAAAATCATTAAAAATATTATTTTGAAGTAGCTAATGCAATTTTAATGCAACAACAAGGTTAAAAAAATCATATGCCCAGTAATAATTAGTATATTACAATTTCACTGAAAAAGGACTCTGGAAAGAGAGTTAAGTTAAAAGAATGTGATTCACACAATTAAAAAAAATGTTATCAGGGCAGAACAGGACTTTATCCTACACAATTCCCAAGTCAGAGTCTCATTAATAGAGAAATCCATCACTAACATGGAAATGTAAATTAAACTTCGGGTCATAAAATATTCTCCTCTTTTTGAAACTTGCAGTTACTATCATCATTCCCAGAGACAAAGAGGGTAGTATTTACTTTGCTAATATTGTCCCTAACAGTTTGAAAAGTTTAATGAGCATTAAAACCTTTAATTTACAATTAAATACAAAGATATGACCAAAAGGCAGCTTTTGAAATAATATGATTAATAATTTACAATAAAGCAAGATCACATTTTAAAACACTTTCATTTATACTCAAACGCATCAATTACATGGCTATCAGTTGTTTAGTACTGTGTTTTTGGGCTCCTGCATTTTTGGGCTCCATGGATACAAAGAGAAAGAATTGGTTCTCCACAATCACAAAGTCTATGGTATAGTTGGAAAGGCAGATTTATAAATTCATAATTTTAATACAATGAAATTCAATAGAATTTCAATACAATGATAATTCAATAATTAATTTAGCAGATGACAATCATCTTTTCCTCTGTCTTATGAGGAACAGAACACGTGAACATTTATTTATGTAATGAATAACAGACCTACAAAAATCAAAAATCTTTAGAAAGTAAGATTAAAAAGTAAAATAGAATACCAAGTATATTTTGTTTACCCCTTTCCATATGCATTTCAGAGGAAATGTACAGTGTGCTTTTGATTCAGTCATTCCTAAATTATCTGTGGCTATTTAGCTTGGTTGCTTAAAACACACTGAGATCAAGATCATGGGTTTAATATCTATAAGAATTGGTTGGCCTCACATCTTCCAGTCACAGATTTTCATCTAACTCCAGCAAATATCTCCAAATATAGTTTGTCACAGTAAGACATTGCTCAATCTCTCTTTACTTAAAACATCCTGATTTTCAACTATAATCTATACTTCTGTTCCTCATTCCTGAGAGTTGCTCTTTATCTCATCAAGACCTTGAAAACCCTGTTCTGTAAGCCTCCTCTGTATTTCAACCAGCCCTTTTTTGACATCTTTTTAAATTCTAGAACTACTTGATCATTTCCATAATTTTTTTGGCAAGATCCTTAATGGCTTCTCATTCATTGGCTCCACCCTGGTAGAATTACACTTCTCTGTATTCTGACAGTTAATAGTTGTTGGGCTTATTTACGTTATGGTATTAATTTCGGCAAAGGTTTTTCTCTCACTGTGCCTATCAAAGTGCTTATAAGGTAGGCATTCAATAAATATATATCAAATATTTCAGTAAATGCATACAATGGCACTATATGATGGTGCAGGAGGGTTCAGATAACATTAAATCCTTCACCACTAAGGAAATAAAAGCTCAGAAAAGTATATTATACTAGCAAAGAATCAAAGTGTTAACTTCAATTATAAGAGAGTGTGCAATTCTTCAGTAAGTGAAAAACAAACACAAGACACTTAAATTGCTCAAGTTTACACAATGGTTACCCCCCAAAAGCACTACTTACTTGCTGAAAATACACCTCTCCTTCTAGTCTCTTTTTTATATCAAATGAAGAATGAACCACTGCATATGGGTAAAAATATAATCTCATTAATACCTGGCTTAAAGCTGTGAATTAGACTAAGTTAAGAGAGGTTCTTGCAATCAGTTTCTCTAGCTCAAAAATACCAGTCCTTGCTGGTATTTGGTCCTGGAATTGGGTCCCCTTATCTGTATATCATCCAGGGTCCCCTTATCTGTATATCATTCCTTTTATAAATTTGAATTAGTCTACCCAAGAAAAAGAGATGTGCTTTATCTGTTCAAATCCCTTTCAGGGTCTTAGGAGTTTTTATTATTTTTAAAACAGTTTTACTGAAGCATAACTGATACACAAAAAACTATGCTACATAATGCATACAATTTGATGAGTTTGGACATATGCATACACTCATGAAACCAGCACCACAATCAAGGCAGTAGACACATCCATCACCTCCAAAAGTTTCCTTGTGTCCCTTTGCTTTGTGTGTGTGGTAAGAACAGTGTAAATATACATAAGAAAACACAAGGAAAAAAAATCAATGAGGGGAAGTAATTTTGTTAGATTTAAAACATGCCATGTAGATTCTCTTTTCATTTCAAATGTCGATTGACAGATGGATGAAGAAAATGTGTTATATACATACCATTAAATATTATTTGGCCTTAAAGAAAAAAGAAAATCTTGCCATTCGAGATGACACGGATGAACCTGGAGGACATTATGCAAAGTGAAATAAGCTAGACACATAAGGACAAATGCTGCATAATTCCACTTGTGTGAGGTATCTCAAATAGTCAAACTTATAGAAACGGGATAGAATGGTAGTTACCATGTACTGTGGAGAGAAGAAAATGTGAGTTATTCAATTGGTATAAAGTTTCAGTTATGCAAGATGAGTAAGTTCTAGAGATCTGCTGTACAACACAGTGCCTGTAGTTAAAAATAGTGTAGTGTGCACCTAACATTTTGTTGAGAGGGTGGGTTTCATATTAAATATTATTACATGCAAGAATTTAAAAAAAAGGACACAAGAAAACTTTGGGAGGTGATGGATATATCTATTATCTTGACTGTGATTATGTTTTCATAGGCATATGCATATGTCCAAACTCAACAAATATATACATTAAATATTTGCAATTTTCTTTTATACCAATTATACCTCAATAAAGATGTTTAAAAAACAAACAAACACAAGAAATTCCTATCAGGCTCAAACCATCAGGGTTTTTTTGGTATTTACAATGTTTCCAAGAAGAGATGCTATTCAATTTGCAAGAAATACAGGCGAAGAAAGAGAAAGAGAGGTCAGGGTCGCCGAGATAGATTTGGAAGTAATTCCTGTATAGGTGGTAACTAAAACCACACATGCTATTTCCTCAGATGTATAAGCCATGATATTTCTAAGGGCCACTCCACAAGCCAAAATACCCATACTGTCAGCAAACCAAGGAAGGAAACACACTTCTGGATTCTATGAGTTCAAGATGTTCTTTTACCATATAAAACCTGATCATTCCCACAGAAAGTTTCCTTTTGGCCTAAAACTTTCCTTACTTGGTATCAGCCCAAGACAAAATGTTAAGGCAGAAGAAACACAGACAAAATATAGTTAGCTACCACATGATTTAAGAAATAGAGAGAAAAAAATAAAATACTAATGATTAATGTTCAGATAATAATATAACTATATAACTGTGTTATCTTTAACCTAAATTCTCCTCTATAACTTCAAGACAAAGGGCTCAACCAGCATATACCTTTTAATGATTCATTGGTTTATAGTTACAAAATTTGGAAAAGCGGGTATTTTCAGTGATGCACTAATATCTTTGAGGCTCTTAATTTGCCACTGATCACTTACTAAATATTGTTTAAAACATTGCAATATTTAACAGAGCAATTTTTTTCCTAAAGAAAAAGAGAAGCAAGAAAGTTTTTGGAATTGGAAAAGGAAATAATTCATCTCACTCCTAGGCACACATTTTTTTGGCCTGAAAGGACACCCATCCATGCTAAATTCAAGAATTTATTTGCCTCAGATGCAGACGGTTTAAAATGGGAGTTGCACTGATTAACTGCTTACCTAAAGATTATTTTGCAATAAGTCTAAAAAAAGTCAGTCTATTGCCCTTAAGTTGTGAAACTGGGCATATTTTTACAATTCAATTCTCATTCCAAAACAACTGAAATTGAAAGCTATAAGTCTGGAATATGACTAATTCTCAATGGGATACAATAAATTGGGTAATTAACTTTCCATCTTGAATACTAGATAACTCTCCTTTCTCAGCAGAAAATTAATTTGATAAGATCAAAACACATATGGAAAGCATAGTCTAGTGGTTGAGGTTCAGACATAGAACAGGAGACTCACTGATTTGCTATGCTTGATGAATGTTCCAACTTCATCCTGCCTCAGTTTGCAAACTTATAGAGTGGGAACTACAGCACCAAACAGAGGCTAAATAGAGATCAATGAGCGATTAGCTGTAGACAGAATCCTGATCATCTTAAAAGCATAATAAAACAATCAAATAAAAAGTCTAATTCTCCCTAAAAAAACCCAGGGTCTTTTAATAAACTATATAATACAGTAAGTCCTCACTTAACACTATCAACAGGTTAATTGAAACTGTGACTTTATTTTTTTAAAATTTATATTTATTGTTGAAAGTACTACAGATGTCCCTTTTCCCCCTCCATTGGTCCCTTCCACCCCACAGTGTCAACTGAGGCTATGACTTTAAGCAAAACAACATAACAAAACCAATTTTGTATAAATAAGCATTAAGTTCTTATAGAATATTTCTGGTCACAAAAACATCACCAAACTTCTAAACAAAGACCCAAAACACATCTAATATTAAGCATTTAAATAAATGTGAGCTATGTATCCACTTAAGAAAGATTAATAAAAGCAGGTAAGCTAATTATTTTCCAATCCCCTTATTCCACTTCAAGGTGACAGGTGGCCTGAGCCTATCCCAGCAGCTCAGGGCACAAGACGGGAACCCACCCTGAACAGGACCCCATTCCATTTTCTAATTTCTCTATGAGAATAAAAATCACCATTTGATAAGCAGGACTGGAGGATCCTGGAGTGGGGTATTTCTGCCCAATCAATGTTTTCTTTTCCCAAGTAGCTTTACTATCCTGGCACAGAAACTCCAGGCATTCCTTTCACCATAACTACTGATACTGGCAGTGTAAATGCACTGGGTAATAAGGCCCACTTCCCATTTTCTGGCAGCGTTTGGATAACACATGGTTATAACTTGTTATACCTCTTGCACATACTTATCAAAAAATGCTATATTGTAATTGCTTGTTATAACTCTTATCTACTCACTAGTCAGCAATCTCTCTAAAGGTTGGAACTTTATATTTTCATCTCCAGACTCACTGAGACCTAGCCCAGTGTTTGAAACACATATGTACTTAACATAGAAGTAGAGAACAGTCATAATTTCAGTCCAATTGGTCATCATAAAAAGGCTGTAGCTATTCCACAATATTTATTGATAATATAAAATAATTACTTAGTACATTATAATAGTTATAATAATAATTAATGCTAATAGAAACATTTGTATTAATATCATGCTGTTATAAATAATTCATATCTATTAGTTCACTAATTCTTCCCACTATCTCAGAAGGTGAGAAGTTGAAATAAAGAGGGGTAAAGTAACTTACCCAAGTGAGTAAAGAGTAGAGTTGAGATTCAAACCCAGTAGATTGGTCTTAGAGACCATGTCCTTAACTGCTATGCTATACTGCCTCTCAGTGTTTAACAGAATGGAAGGTGAAGTCAAGGGAGATCTGAGCTCCAGGTATAGCGCTGTGATAGGCAGGTAGTACAAAGTAACTGCTATATGCCTCAGTTACCAGACCTTTAAAATGCAGTAGAAATTTATTGTTTCCCTTCCCAATATCCATGCCTCACTCTTCCAATGATAACTTAACAATATTCATTTCAGATTTCATCTCTCTCCTATACATCTCAGTTCACATGTTCTGCCTTTAGCAGTGGAAATGTGACTCAGGCTTGTCAATCACTTTCCTCTGGCCACAGTAATTGTTCTTAAGTTGGTCTGATTGAAAATCTCAGGACTTGCATAGCAATCAATAAAAATGGCTTGTTCCTTTCTGGAAAAGTAAGATGATATGAAGTTAGAGTTATGTCCATTTTGTTGTCAATAGGGGAGAATCTGGAACTCTTACAACTTATTAGTTGTATGACCAGGGAAAAATTACTTAACACCTTAGAATCCTCATAGGAGCGCAAGTTTCCTCACATATCAAATGGAAGTAATGGTAGTAAACTGAATCATAGAACTCTTATAAGAAAGAAATAATCATTGTAGAGTGCTTAGAACAAAGTTATTGCATAAAATTTTGGCAATTATGTTGTTACCATTATTATTTTTGTTCAGTCCTCCCCCTTCGAGGTCCTGTATAATTTAGAATAAAGAAATCATTTCTAATTTAAATTTTGCATTTACATAAATAATTGAATAGGTGGCTGAGAAGGTCAAGATGAAACAAGAACTCATAAACCCCCCATGTATATTGTTTTATACTACATGCAGTTTTCTTTCCTCCACTCCAACGATCTACAAGAGAACCCACTCTGCCATAAGTATACCAACAGATTTTGGTGATACTAAAATCAGTTTTGCTTGTTTCCTTGTCTGCCAAAGTGAAAGGACTGGGTTCTCTGATTTCTAGTTTGACCAAGATGCCAGGAAACAAAGAAATCCTCACAAAGGCAGCAAGACAGCCTGATGATTAATGACAGGGCTCACTGTACTTGGAAATTTAAAGCAGTTCATTCTCTCAAAAGAAATTGTGCTTTTGAACAGCACCTACCATAATGGCAGGTTCTGGAGTGCTGTTGCTCAAAGAACGGCCACAGTGAGAAGAGGCCTATTAGAGGCACAGTTTACTGTTTATGCTACACTGTGCTCATGGCTCCTGACATTAGAAGGCATTTGATATTCTGTAAACCTTAGCTCACTCCCTAACTAGGGCCAATAACCTTAAAATTACCTACGAAAAACATGTAGCAAAGTAACTAGAACATAGTATATGTTTAATAAGCAGTGTCCCTTCCTTTTTCTATCCCTTCTGTTTACGAATTATATGATTAAATTTTTAAAATTTAAAAGTGCTCATTTAAAGAATGTCTCAACAAGAAAAATAAACAAACAAAAACTCACAGACACAGACAAAGATAAGGAGGTTACCAGAGGGAAGGGAGGTGGAGGGATAGTAAAGGGTGAAGGAGGTCAAATATATGGTGATGGAAGATTTGACTTTGGATGGTGGGCACAAAATGCAATATACAGATGATGCATCATAGAATTGTATACCCGAGACCTATATAATTTTATTAACCAATGTTACCCCAATATATTTAATTCTTTAAAAATGTAGAGAGCGCTCATTTAGATAGAAGAGCTCCTAAAATTTTGCCACTTAATTATAAACTCTGTTTTTTAAGGCTAACATTTAGCAAGAGAAAAGGAAGTTACAGGTAAAATTACCATACCACAGACCATGGTCTTGATTAGTTTCTGTTACATTCAGTCAGTTTCTGTTAATGAATCTTTTGAAAGAATTTTTGACATGTCATCTGCTTTTGACACCATAGCCAATAATTACTTATGTGCTAAACTATACAACATAAATATTATCTCAAGGCTTTTTAATATTCCTCAACAAGCCTTTAAGGAAATATTATTATAAGATTAAGAATAAGCAAAAATGGCCCTCTATGTCAAGGCAAATAACTATTTGAGAGGAAGAGACAAAAATCCAGGGATAATCCTCCCTTCTAAGCTTGAATGCTTTTAGGTTAACTAGATAAATCCCTCCTGACATTGCAGAGAGAGGTAGGTCCTTTTACATACTAATGACATGACCTTCCATCCAGAAATAGCTACAAGATATTTTGGGTAGTTATTGTTAGAAAGAATTTATAACCTTTAATTATGCCAAAACTAAAATCGTTTTGGAGAGCACAGTGAAATCCAGGCAAATAATTGCAAAGAACACCTTTTGACAAGTTAACTCATTTAGGTATCCAGGGGATAGTTTTGCTGTTCTGATTAGTTCACTGAGCAAACTTGCTCAAATTTTAAAATTTTAAAATTTTATGGGAGATACATTTGGCTTATTCTATGACAGAGAAGGACATTTGACAATTTCCACTCTCAGTTCTGTTTTCAAACAAAAATAATTTCTCCAATGTTTTATTTTGCTCTCCACCGGGACTCTAATCAAGTACTTGTTAAAGCAACTGATCAGATATAATCTTGCTCTCTTAGGAAAGTTCTGACCTTGCTAGCAATTATGACTGTAGCCCACATCCACGCAGAGATAGGATCACCCTCCATTAAGTCAAAAATCTCTTTGATTACAACACTAAAGAAGTATCATGCTCAAAAGCACCGGCTGTATCAGTTTTCTGACTATCTCATCTC
This sequence comes from Miniopterus natalensis, assembly GCF_054644295.1. Taxonomy (NCBI): domain Eukaryota; kingdom Metazoa; phylum Chordata; class Mammalia; order Chiroptera; family Miniopteridae; genus Miniopterus; species Miniopterus natalensis. The sequence continues at coordinate 139,531,442 of NC_142081.1, read as the reverse complement.
AGATGACCACTGGACAGAAATTGTCAAGTTACCTTTTCTGTAGCACACGCCCCCAAATGGGTGATTTCTGTTACCCTATCTACCTAAAACAATTTAACATCTAAGTCTTGGGAACAACAAGCTGGTGAATCTATTCTGGGCCTTAATATTGTTCAAAGACTATATTATATGATCATTTTCTGTCTCATTGGCTCACTTGATATTGCAAGAGGGAGATTTAATCTAATACACTTAAGAAGGAAGATGCTAAGCAGTTTGTGTAATTTACTGCTAAATGAGCAACAGATTCTAATATTTTATGGCTGATATATTTATGACCTTGTTTCCTGTGGCCTTACTAAAGTCATTTATTAATTCAAAGAGTTCTTTAATAGATTCCTTGGGATTTCCTACATAAACAACCATATAATCACTGAACAGAAACAGATTTACAACTCCTCCTCACCCTCTTCTTAGCCTTCCTCTCCTCCCTCCTTCCCTTCCTTCTTATGATCTTCATGCCTTATACTTCTTTTTCTTGATCTATTTCATGCTTGTATTCTTATATGCTACATGCCTATGCTTCATGCATTTTTATATACTAGCAGCAAAATGTTGGAAAATAAAACAGAATTTTATTTACTATTGTATCAAAACAAAATACTTTGGAACAAACTTAACAAAAGAGCAAGAACTCTACATTGTAAACTAGAAAATATTGCTGAGAGAAATTAAAGACTTAAAAATTTGAAGAGAAACAACATGGTCATTCACTGGATGACTCAATATTGTTAAGATGTCAATTGTTCCTAAATTGGTCCATAGATAAAATGCAATCCCAATCAAGATGCTAAAAGACATCTTTAGAAAACTGAGATTATAAAATTTATAAGTAAATGCAAACAACCAAGGATAGCTAAAGCAATCTTGAAACAAATGAACAACATTGGAAAATGTGTATTTCCTGACTTCAAGATTTACTATAAAACTAGAGTAATTAGACAGTATGGTGTAGCTGGCGTGGCTCAACAGTGGGAGCATCGACCTAGGATCTAGGAGATTGTGGTTCGATTCCTGGTCAGGGCATATGCCTGGGTTTTGGGCTCAATCCCCAGAACGGGGCATGCAGGAGGCAGCCAATCAATGACTCTCATCAGATGTGTGTCTCTCTCTCTCCCTCTCCCTTCCTTTCTCTGAAATCAATAAAGATATATATATTTAAAAAAGCTGCATTAAAAAAAAAAGTATGGTGCTGGCATAAGGATAGAAAAATAGATAAATAAAACAAATAGAAGGTCAGAAACAGACCTACATGTACATGGCCATTTAATTTTCTTTTTTCTTTATTATTTTTTAAATTTATCTTTGTTGTTTAAAGTATTACAGATGCCCCCCCTTTTTCTCCCCCCCCCCCAGGTCTTCCCCACACCAATGTCTGTGTCCATAGGTTATGCTTATAAACATAAAAGTTCTTTGATTAATCTCTCCCCACCCACTCCCCCACTCCCGCCTTCCCTCTGAGATCCCTCAGTCTGTTCCATGTTTCTGTGTTTCTGGATCTATTTTGTTCATCAGTTTATTTTGTTCTGTATATTCCACATAGGAGCACTAAAGTAATCAAATAGGAAAAGGAAAAATTTTTAAACAAATAAAGCTGGAACTACTGGATATTTATATGGCAAAAAATGAACATGAGGACCAAATACAAATATTAAATTGATGAAGAGAAAAGATCCAATATTAAATATAAAACTATACTACTTCTAGAGGAAAACATGAGAATATCTTCATGACTTGGGAGGAGACAAAGGTTTCTCAGAAGGGATACAAAAAGCAATAACCATAAAAGAAAACCACTGATACAATAAACTTCATCATAAATAATAACTCTTGCTTATCAAGATACACCTTGAAAAATGAATAGACAAGCCAGACTGACAGAAAATATTTGCAAAATATATTTAGCAAAGTATATGTATGGAAAATGTACAAAGAATGCCTATAAATCAATAATAAAAAGACATAAAAAAACACTTAAAACTGGGACCAAAAACTGAACAGATACATATAATCATGATATGGATGCCCAATTAACTACATGAAAGAACATCTTCAGTCATCATGGAAATGAAAATTAAATCTATAATGACATATCACTATATACTCACCAACTGCTGGTGAGAATATGGCGGAACCAAAACTCTCACACATTGTTTGTAGTAACATGAAAGGTACAATACTTTGGAAAAGGGTCTGGTAGTTTCTAATATTAATCATATACCTACCCTAAAAGCCATCAGTTCAGCTGCTACACATTTACCCAAGGATATGAAAACATCTTCCCACACAAAATAAAAACTTACAAAAACATTCCCAAAAACTTTAGCTATAATAGCCAAAAACCTGGAAATAGCCCAGGAGTCTATAAAGAGAAAATTGATAAACAAACTGGCACATTCATAAGATGGAATACACTTCAGCAATAAAAAGGAATGAGTTATAATACATGAAACTACATAGATGACTTCTAGAGACATCAGGGTGAGTGAAAGAAGCCTTACACAAAAAGAGTATATACTGTATAATTCTAATTCTTTAAAGTACTAGAATAAACAAACAAATCTAAGGTGAAAAAATAAGAAAAGTGGTTACTTCTGGGAGATGGGAATGGAATGAAGGGCAGAGATTTACTGGGACAGGGTATGAGGGAAATTTCTCAGATGATGGTAGTGATCAAATTTTGATGTGTGTGGGTTATACTGGTGTATACATTTGTCAAAATTCATTAAGTTCAATTTTGAACTTTCCTGTATGTGCCAAAATTCTGCTGAATATCTATGAACTACACTTGCTGGCACTTTTATAGATTAAGCAAAAGTACATGCTCTGAATTCACCATTTTTGTACTTCACTGAATGTAAATTTTGCCGAAAAAGAAAACATCAACATATACTGAATTCTAGTGAATGATATACGGGTTGAAAGATTTAGGAATGATATATCTGCAATTACTTTGAAATGCATAAAAATAACAGTATGAGTTAATGTCCAGTGAGATGAACAGATATGTGATAAAGCAAAGTAGGTAAAATGTTCATTGTAGAATATTGGTATATTGCACAATTCTTTCAACTTTGCTTTGTTTGAAATTTTTGTATAACAAAATGCTAACCAAGAAAAAATTAACAATAACTGACAAATAGTATATAGGGTACAAAAGAGGGAGAAAGCAAAAGATAGCTGCCTGAGTGAAGAGCATCTTTTGGTATTTTGTCTTTAAACAAAACAGGTAAAATAGGAAGAAAAATATACATCAGTTATACAAATCCCTAAGTTACCTGACTAAACTGCAATAATTTCAAAGCATTTTGAAACTAGGGCCCTTGAAGGCAGAAAATGTGCCTCAATTTCCACCACCAGGTTATATCCTAAAATATGAATACTACTATCTGTTTCTGATGACTACGACATGTGGTTCATTATCCAACTCTGGACTACATGCTACAATGTGTCCAAAATTCTTTAGAATATCTAATTCAGTGAGTAGGCAATCTTTTGATAGTGGCAAATAAAACTTACTCATCCGAGTTAAGTCAGATCATGTTTTCCATCAAGCTAGTGAACATCTGCAGGCATCACCTGCTTCCCATCAAAGTCTCCATGCACAGCCTCTGCAATGCTGAGCAGAAGTTCTCTGGTAAATTTTCAAAACTATAACCGTAAAAGCATATGACAAACTACATTTTATTAAAGAAACATACCTGCACTACTCATCCCGTCTTCACTTGCAAATTTAAGGACAATGCGGAAACTTTCCTGTATGTGCCAAAATTCTGCTGAATGTCTATGAACTACACTTGCTGGCACTTTTATACATTAAGGAAAAGTACATGCTCTGAATAACACTAACACTAAGCAAAATACCTTCCAAACAGCACCTAGACCTAAAAGTCCAACCATTTCCTCATGCTTGCTTTAATAGGAACAATGAAGATGTATCTCTTTCCTAACATTCTCTTGAAAACCTTTCAGAAAGAAGTTGAGATTTAAATTTCTCCACTTTTCAGTATCTTGAGTCTGGCTTTAGGACAGCAGTTAAGCACATATTCACAGGCATCAGATATGAGATGACTTCAAACAAATCTTCTAAACACTTTACTTTTTTCCCTTGAAACCTACTGGTTATAAGAGTTTAATTTAATTCCACGCCTCTATGCTTCCAATAAATAATTTTGATCATTCAACTAAAACTGGGGAGAAATATTGGCAAAACTGAACTCTGGCACAAGTAACATAAAAAACAACATTAAAAGGAGAACAGTATTCTCCAAAAATTAATTCTTCATATTCAAGCCGGAATAGACTCTTTTAAAGAATGAGGAGAAGTTTTTTTCTTTCAAACCAAGTTATCAAACTATCTACACAAATAACATTGCTTTATAAAAGACTGACTCAATAATACCTCCAGATCAAACAAAATAATTATTTTGTTTGGATAACATGAATTCTCAAAAGGGTTTTACAGCCATTAAAACTATAAAAAGAGAGAATGCTTAATTTTCTAGTAGAATCTGAAACCTTCAGATAGTCTTACGTTATAATATTTTGTAATGCAAATCACTACTATAATGTTTTAGGACATTACTGTTTAGTCCAATGATACTAAATTTGTTATGAAAAACGTTAGTGAGTAAATTGACACAAGACTCTAAGTTTCTAGGTTTTGTTCCTCTACTCCCCATCTAATCAATTTTACAAGACTTAAAATTTTCTTCAAAATATAAATCCAGTAAGGTATATATCTTGATGATGTTTAAGTTTAGACAATCAACTGTAAATAACTACCAGCCAACTAGCAGCTTATAGTTTTACAACAGTTAGAGACAGATGGACAAGTAAAATTCATGGGTCTCAAATTGCAGCCCCATCTAAATATATTTCCTGTTTACTTTGCATCAGCCTTTTTTACAGGTGCAGGGTGTTTACTTTTGGCAGTAGGGGAAATAATTGATTTATAAGCCATAAGAACATCTTTTCAGTTTCCATAAACAAGTTACAGAATTAATTAAAATCACAGCACATCAGCTCTGCACATGAAACCTGCTCTGTTATTGGAGACTAATGTAATCCAAATATGTGGAAAGTCAAATAGTTTTCCGCAAAGCTAATTTAGATGGATGGATCAGATAACAGCTTGGAACTGACCCTGACAGATACATTTCTACTCAAAGACAGTAAGTGCTGAATGTTGCATTCCAAAATGTACAAGAAAAATACTGAATTTTAGTCTATGACTAGAATGGTGAAAAAATAGTAAATAAAGTAATTTACAAATATATATATTACTTAAAGATATACATTATATATATTACTTGAGTCCATACATTATATATACATAAAAGCTACTGTATCTTCTATTTTATTTTTTAAAAATATTTTAAATTTATTTTTATAGAGAGATGGAGAGGGAGAAAGAGAAACAACTATGCGAGAGCAGAACATTGATCAGATGTCTCCCTCAGGCCCCCCACTGGGGACTAAGCCCACAACCTGGGCATGTGCTCTGACTGGGAATTAAACCAGCAACCCCTGGTGCACAGGACAGAGCCAACCAACTGAGCAACATTGGCTAGGGCTGCATGTCCTATTTTAAATAAATGAAAAAAACTATTGGAAAATATAAATGGCATAAAAGACAATGTGAAATGTGCATTTAATCCTGTTCATGTTCATCTCCTTGTTCAAAGAATATGCTTCCACCTATATCGTTTTATTCTCAGGAAGACTCATACAAAGGCATTGCAGACAGGTGGCTTCTCTATACCATCCATCACACTACTGAAACTACTGGTGCTCACTGCTATGAGGTTTATCATCTTTAAAAAAAGGATAACGGCTGATGAGCACAGAAAAATAAAGCATTTCATAAGCTAATGGACTCACTCTTATTGGCAAAACAATATCAACTGTATCCTTTTGTAGTACAATTGAAAGTAAAAAAATAAAGTGATAGAGTTGAGTTAAAATAATGAAAGTGGAAATTTGTCTTCTGAGTAACCAGTTTCTCTTTTCTGCCTCAGTTCTTTTAGTAAGGAAAGGAAGAACATATATATGCAGAGAGGAAAATGTGGAGATCAGAAGGAACATTCTAACAGTTTACCATCCTGAGAACCAGAAAACTATTCTAGTTGTGGCTTACAGAGTCCTTTGGAATGGCTGAGAAAACAAGACCCTGGGTAACATCAATTCGGATATAGAGCATTTGGGACAGGAGCAAAGCTGTATCTGTGAAGACCTTATTCCACCTCTAGTACTTCTGGATATTCCCTAATGCTAGAGCATAGATAAACCCCTCTCTCTTCATAGATAAACTACTTCCTTTCTTCTGCCCCAAATGCCCTAAATGAATACTGAATAATTTTAAGAGCGTATTTCTTATCCACCACGCAATGAGGATAGACAAGAGGTTGTGGAAAGGCCGTCAAGGCAGGGAGGAACTAAAGCCTCCTATCAACAACTGGCACAAAATGAGTGAGCTATCTTAGAAACAGATCATCTGTATCTTAGAAACAGTCAAGCTTTCAGATGACTACAGTTACAGCTGATATATTGAAGGCAACCTCATAAGGTCCTGAGCGACAATAACACAGGTTAAGCCATTTCTGAATTCCTGACCCAGAGAAACTGTATGAAATAATAAATGCTTATTGTTGTTTTAAGCCACTAAGTGTTGAGGTAATTTGTTAAGAAGCAATAACTAATTCACATTATTTCTTCTTATAGAAACAAAGAAATACAAAGAAGTATGCCACTGTATCAAGCACCTTCATTAATAACACAATACGGTAGCTATATAAGGGATTCACAACTCAAGTCCAAAAATAACTCAACAGGCTTTTAAAAAAAAGGTATAATTTACATAGGTGAGGTGCACATATCTTAAGTGTATATTTCAGTGGGTTTTGACAAGTTTTGAAAGAACATGTACCTTGTAATACCCTGATCAAAATTTCCACTACCTGATACCAGTCCCTTAAGGCTATTTTTTAAAAATATATTTTTGAAACTATGTCTAATACTGATTTCAAAGAGAGGAAGGGAAAGGGAGAGAGAATGATAGAAACATCAATGATGAGAGTCATTGATCGGCTCCCTC